>NW_022986945.1:0-669865 GCF_010093935.1 Zasmidium cellare ATCC 36951 | reverse complement strand
TGATGTCCTGAAGCAGCTTGTCGCAAGATGTCCTCGGGGAGGAGCCTGGTGTCCTGAAGCAGCTGGTCGTGTCCAATCGTTGGTTCTGCACTCATGGAAGATGTCCTCGCGTAGGTGTTTAATGTCCTGGAGCAGCTTGTCGCAGGATCTGGAATCGTTCGTTCTACCCAGAGACATTTGCTATCGTACAACTCGACTGAGCTTGAGGCGATGTTTGCGGCATCTTCGACGTTGGGTGCGGGCCAGACTTGCTTGAGTAGTCGCTTCGACTCGACTTTGACTGGATCCATGGTATTCCATGGAGTCGGGTGCTTTCTGCATACAGACCTTTGCCACTAGGTTGATGGCCACCAGGAACACTTCGCCGAGGGTGTGGAGGCCCTCTGTCCTGCTGTTGGAGACACCCGGCACATCGATGACGCTGAGATGCTCTTGTTCTGGGCTAGAGAGTTCGTCGGAGAACGTCATTGGGGAAGATGGGCCTTCGCGGTCTTGCATCGCTGCTCCATTTGGAAAGTCCCGCAAAACTGTGGACCCTTTGCACGATGTTGCTGAACGCTTTCGAGACGAGCGAAGTGACCGACTTGCGCTATGCCTTCAAGCGGCTGCTGTGCTCGAGGGGAGCGGCTCGATCCGGGATGATGGAGACGGAGATGTCTTCGCGTACTAGCGACCAAACACGATCTGGGGAGTCGACTGCGCAGGTGGAAATGTTGGAGTCGCGGTCATCAAGCTCTGACACCATTTACGAGACGACATGGCTGTGCGTGCTCATGAACTAAATGGTCCGTTCGTCGATGGAGAGGTTGTTGGTGAAGAAGTCGGCGACTTGTAAGAAAGCGGTGATCGCTTCCGGGTTGTGTCTGCTGGCAGTGTTCTCAGATGTCTTCGCGTACTGAGCGACGAAAT
This sequence comes from Zasmidium cellare ATCC 36951, assembly GCF_010093935.1. Classification (NCBI taxonomy): domain Eukaryota; kingdom Fungi; phylum Ascomycota; class Dothideomycetes; order Mycosphaerellales; family Mycosphaerellaceae; genus Zasmidium; species Zasmidium cellare. The sequence goes on along the minus strand of NW_022986945.1, from coordinate 668,956 downwards.
ACGATCTGGGTTGCGAAGCGGGTGCAGGGGCCGCTGTCGCATGGCAAGGGTTCTTGATAGGTCCTTCGAGGACACTGCTCTTGCCACAAGATTGGTCGCCGACAACGAGCAATCTCCGGAAGGCCAACAAGCTCACCGACACCGCATACGAACAGCTTGTCGATTTTCCAGCATCAATAGGGAGCCAAGACTGTAATGGTCTGTAGGAAGTGCCCGGTTCGTGGCAATGGCGGCAGGTGGCAGTGCGCTCGAGGCGATCTTCGTGGCATCGTCGACACTAGCTGCGGATGAGACTTGCTCGGGGAGGCGCTTCGACGTTCGTAGTATCGCTGCAGGCCAGGCTTGCTTAAGAAAGTGCTTCAACTCGGATTTGACTAGATCCACAGCGTTGCGTAAAGGCACGTCCTTCTTCCCGCTGTAGGAACATCTCCAGGTCGCGCTGTTGACATTATCTTGTCTGAACCGGCGACGATAGCGTCCTTTGACGGTGCCATGCCGACAGCTTCGGTAGGTGCTTGATATGTGGGAGCAGCTTGTCTTGAAGCAGTTGTCGCGAGACGTTGTGGGATCGAGGTCATCGGTACCTCAGATGCAGATCTATGGCCTCCCTCTCGTCTGAATCGACTAGCCGATGCTCGTTGCTGCGCACTAGCGAGATGATGACAACCTTGGCTTCCTCTTCTTGGAAAATGTCTTCTGTTGCGAGGCGCAAGGCCTTGAAAGCGTGCCCTTTGCGATTTCTGAGACTGGCTTCTGGCTTCCTCTCCTTGGAAGTTGTCGATTGTTGCGAGGCGCAGGGGACGCAAAAGCGTGCCCTTTGCGGTTTCTGAAGCAGGCTCCTGGGTTTCCTTCATGCTGTTGGTCACCGTCATCTCGTCATCTTCGCCATCTACCTCGAGATCCACAATATCGAGTTCATTCAAAGTGGTAGAGGCGTAACCGAACTTCGAGCGAAGCTTCGTCAACTGGCTAAGGTATGGTATTGGGACGGCAGTCTCTTCGGAGCGATACACACTCTGTCCTACCAGCCGATTTACCAGAGCTGCGACCATGTCGACCTCATGTGTGTTGGTGTGCGAGGTTGAATGCATTTGGTCGACTTGACTGTCGGCCTCATGTGTGTTGGTGTGCGAGGTTGAATGCATTTGGTCGACTTGGCTGTCCTCTGGCCGGTCATAGTCGTTCCAGAAGAATCGATGGCGCATGCCTGTTACTTCTGGGTAGGCCTTCACTGAGTCGACGTCTTGCAGCTTTGGATAGAGGGTGGTGCGCTTGCGCTCTACGGGGTCAGGGCGTCGAGGGTGACAATGTCGAGGCGTGTGCTTGTCAACGAGCCAAGATGGCCCGAGGGTACGAGTCGTCCGGCGAGATTCTGCGCATCGAACACCTTCTTTCTGACCTCTCTCGACGCATCCGGAAGTCTTTCTCGTCGCACTTTCTCTGGATCGCAGAAGTGATGTTGATGTTGATGTATAAACATCATGGCTTGATGGCGTGGACAAGCCGTATCCTCATCTCGATCGACGGCAGCCTCCTTTCTCCCGCATCTCTGCCTACAAATCTTTGCACCACCATAGCATCTTCTGCTGATATTGCCGCCCTCTCTCCCTTTCTCCCTTGAACACTGCTGACTGTCAAGTAGTCCTTGCGTTTCGACGCCCGAGGGTGTACACTCCGAGCATCATGGACCGCACATCTCCTCTAGTATGTGCTTTCTAACGACTCAACCGGAAATCTATCTCGTTGTCGTACGAAGTCCAGAAGCTGCCAGTCGCTCGGGCTAGGAGCCGGGTAAATTGGTTGGCAGTACACTTTGATGCGCGGCTCGCCAAGCTTTACACCCAGTAGACCCAGTCGCTCGATGATACCGCGGGGGAGGTTGATGCATTGGAAGGCCGACTTGTTGAAGCACACTATGCGAATATCTCGCACATATCCCGCATTAGTCGTGCCGATCCTCTCCACCCATAACTCGAGGCCGCAACTGTCACCCTCTACGGGTCTCCAACAGGCCACAAAGGTATGGTTGCCATAGAAAATCGGGAGAGTCTCTTGGCGGACCTGTCTGCAGACCATAGTCAACTCGGGCTGCACCGTAGTAGTGAAATCACATCTGGGACGGTTCCTGGACACAAACGAGCCCCGCTCATAGAAGCCCTCCCAGCTACGCGACGAACAATCCTCATCGTCGAAGTCTTGATCGTCGCCATCGTACGAGGTCCTGGACGGCGGGTTGGCCGGTCGAACCATGATCCTCGCTGGCGCACCGAACTCCTGCAGCAGGTTGTCGTCATCCCAATACTCGCAATCGCCGCCCTTGTTGCAGCCGTGCACATGTTGGTGCATCACAGCGCAGTAGTCTCCAGGCACCGTTGTGTAGGATCTGTCCCGAAGCCGCTCCCAAAATTGCAAGCAGCCCGACAAATTGTAGATCCGAGTGCGCAACTCGGCAGGCAGACTGAGGAAGGTAGCCTTGGGTACCATTTTGTATGTGAAATAGGTCACCGTCTGAGCGGAGCCTTTTGATCAAAGATAGAAAGAAGATAAAGACCGCCGCCGCGCGGAGTCTTTGTCGGGCTCGAGGCAAAGAAGATGGACAGGAGCGCGTGATCGAAACTTGATGATGTTGTGTTACACATCGTGCGCAGAGGTCGCAAGAAGGGTCATGAGCGGAACTCAGCGGCAGCGGGCCGTTGCCGACGTGCCGTGCCGTGGCCGGGAGCAGGGCACTGGAGTTGAACGCTGATGAGGTATCTGCGCTGAGGTCACAAAAACACAAGACGAGATGTTATGGGTGCGCATAATACCTTCAGCTCACCGCCAGGCCAAGTACAGGGCGAAGGTCCTGCGTCGGTCCGTCGGTCCAAAGAAGGCGGAAATCGGGGAGTGAGCTGTGCGGGAACGACGGCGTGGACATGAAGAAGATATAAGCACGTCAGCAAAGCTCGTATCAGTCTGATGGAAATCACCAGGACCAACGCCAGATCGTCCTCGATGTATGGCAATTTGAGACCGTTAGATGGGAAGGTGAAGATCCGCAAGATACGGAACGGCTCCAGTGCTTGCGTGATGAACATGGTATTGTCGAACATCGCCAGGTGGTTCCAACCAGGGCGAGGCGAAAGTACCATCTTGGCCAACTGTTAAAGGTGGAGGCCAGATTACCAGAGTTGAATCGAAGCCTGTCGGTGTTGTGGAAATCCGAGTGAGGTCACCAAGAAGCAAGGCTGAACATCGCCACCATGTTGAGTCTCTAAGACCGATCCATGGGCCGAGGAAGTCGAAGATAGAACGGCATGCTGCACAGCTATCGCGGGAAACCCGTCCACTGTATTCTTGGAGACGTTGGCGTCACTTTCGAGGTGGTCCTCTTGGCTGGATCTGGAAATTAGATGTCCACTTTTCGATCCAAAACATACCTCAAAATGTCGCCATGCTGGCTTGTTGAGCCCGATATAGCTGAAGCTAGCGCAATCTTTCATTGTAAACGGCCACTGAAGCTACGGTGCATTGGGTTGGCCACGCCACCAGTCGAGCAAGTGGAAAGAAGACCAGCACGTGGAAACATTTGAGAGCTCCAAGCTGCTCTGGATCAGTCCACCTTTGGAGAGCATATAGGATGAGAAAAGCCCCACACGAGACATTGCTGATGTACGATACGAGCCACCGACGAATAGTGGAATGTGATCAATCGATTGTTCCTTTGAGCGGCTACCGCGGCGCCACCGGCCAAGTGGGAGCTGGAGGAGAGCCGACCCACCAGATGGTGGTAGTCGAAGAAGGCACGATGTCGTTCCGGCCACCGCGAAAAGCAGTGGAAGCAGAGACACTGTGGATATCGAAGGGACGACCTCTTGGGATCCGATGACAGGTGCAACAAGACCTGTAAGCTGTCGTGGAGACCACCCAGGCACTAGGTAGGAAAGACGCATCGATCACAGCGGTGATGGAGTCAGAGTCTGTGTCGACAAGGGCCGCCAGCAAGCACCATGGAGAGACCAAATACCAGGACATGGATTCCGCCAGGGCGGTGCTGTCCAATTTCTGGCAAGCCACCGTATATGTCGACAGGTGGTATGGATACTGAGTGAGCCAGAAAGTGAGCCAGGAAGTGAGCCAGGAAGTGAGCCAGGAAGTGAGCCAGGAAGTGAGCCAGGAAATGGGCCAGGAAGAGATCCAGATGGTGCTCGTGGGAGTGTGGTATTGGACAGCTGTGGATGGAAAATCTGAGGGAACGCAGATCCACTAAGATACCATTGGTCGTTCGATACCCCGCGCCGCTTGAATGTCATGCTCGTCGTTGCCCGTACCTCCTTCCCGTTGTCGTGAGGAAGGTATGATCCGGAAGTGCGGGGGCGGGGCGCCGACCTCACCTCTTCGTGGTGAGCTGTTTCTCTGCCCTTCTCTTTTCTTTTGGTCAGCCGTGGCAAAAGAGAGGCTCTTGCAACCATGTTTCGGCATTGGTAGCGACTAGAAGGACTTGCCCTTCCTCTTTGCTGTTTCGCCCTTGGGGGCGAACCGAAAAGGCACCGCTGAGACGGTGACCAATTTTATCTCCACAACCTCTGTTCCTTCTGGGACATTTGGCTCCGCTGAGACGGTGACCATTTCATCTTCACACCCTCTGTTCCCTTCTGGGACATTTGGCTCCGCTGAGACGGTGACCATTTTCATCTCCAACTATGCATCATCATGCATACGACTCGTCCTTCTCGTCTGATAGACGTGAGGCGTACGGGATGCCGCGCTCTTATGGGCGCCCTCGTAGTCGGTCTTCACGGCGATACGACGATGATATGAGCTACCGTGATGGAAATTATCGTTATGGGAGGCATGACGAATCTCCCCGTAATAGCTATGACCTGGGCTACCACACTCGCTCTACTCCACGAACAACGTGGCCCGGAGATGCCCGGCAAGATGATCCTCGTGAGCCACGGCCTCGACACGCAGAGCCCTATGTCCGCGATGACTCTTACAGGCGGTCACCCCCATCCAGGTATCACAATGACTATCGAAGGCGTTCACCACCGGCGAACTATGTGGATTCCCGTCCAGGAAGGTCATATTACCATAGCTATCATAGGCGGTCGCCACCCACAGATGACTATCATCAGTCCAGCTCGTGGTATCGTGATGAAGGTCCACCAAGATATCTCAACAGCGGGCATGATCATCGCCGGCATGGACCACAACATCTGACTCCTGCGTCTTATGGTGACTCGCAAGAACATCGAGACGGTCGAAGCCGTTCACCAAGAACACGCGGAACGGACATTGGAACCTCGCTGGACAGAAGCGAGAGAAAGAATGCTCCAAAGAACGGGCGTCCTGGTACGGATCGAAGGGAAGCATTACGGGCTGGTGCGACACCCACCACGGCAGGAGAACGTAAATGGCAGGCCAGTCACGTCATACCATTGCAAGAGTCCAAAGAGAAGGTGGAGTCCTCGATTGCCACCCGGCCAGGGAGACAAACCGATCTGAAGACATCACAAAAGGAATCGCCAGGTGTGATGGCCACTGAATCGTCAAGAGTTCGCAAAGAAGGTACAGAGGCAGCACCTATCGTCGATGCGTCGATCACCATTGCGTCAAAGAGCGAAGGGCATTTGAGAGGGTCCCAGAAGAAATCTGCCGACGCTAGATCAGCTGCATCAAGAACTGATCGAGAAAATGTTCCAGTCAGCGGGCGAGGGAGCGATGGTGCTTTGAAGCCAACGGAAACCCCCCTGAGTCGCGAAGTCGAGGGCGAAGTGCCACGGTCTAGATTGACAAAGGGTATCAGCGATAGCATTCAGAAATACCAACATGTTGAATCCCATGGCGACAACACATCTGATGACTGCGAGGATGGCGACGACTCGTCTGATGACCGCGAGGAAAAGGAGCAAGCGTGGATGACGTCTCTTCTCTGCATTGAAGACGACGATATGGCAGTCGATGAACTTGAGACTGAGCATCACGAAGATGATGTGCCAGTAGGGGATGGTGTTCCTACGTATGATGATGACAGTCTTTATGCTGACGCCCAAGACGACCGCTTCGAAGAGCTGTCTAATAACAGTGGAGATCAGACTCTCGAAATGGTAGACCTTACACAAGAAGGGACGACACCACGACCAAGCACTAAAGCTGATAACAAAGTACTCGCATTACGTATGCGATACCAAGAGGAGATCGCCAGACTCGAGAACGAAACTGTATCCAACCGCTTCGCAGGCCCACTGGCTAAGATTATGATACACTACCTAACTGAAGGTGTATCTAATCCACAGACAGGCAACGACGTAGACGACCTGTGGGACCGAGTCTGCAGTCTCGAAGGTCTTGAATACAAGATGACGGTGGAACAGTGGTATAGTCTGTCGCTACCTAAACCAGAAGACAGGATGCGGGCTGATAAGATCCGCGACTTCTGGTTTGACGATTACCTTATTAATGATTTAGTCTCCCTAGCTAAAGGGACTTATGCCGCAGATGCCTACTTCTTGGATTCATCGTTATTAGTACGATGGTTGGCGGGCGACCGAGACTCGGAATATCTTCTCCAGCAAATCGAACGCGATATAGCCCTATTTAAAGAGGACAGAACTTCTTCAAAGGTAGATAAGATACTGAAGGTGCTGCCTAAAGTACCAGATCGTACGATGAGAATGATCTTGCCAATATGTAATGATGGCCATTGGTTTGTAGCTATGTTGGAGCCCGCTGTTGCAAAGATTACCATCTACGACTCTCTTATGGATAAGAGCTGCTTTAATAAGGCGAGAAAGGTGTTACCTGTGTTCGCCGAACTCCTTTCGCATAACACGACGGTATACATGCCTAAGAAATGGACGTTCGAGCAAGGGATCTGTTCAAAACAAGTTAACGGGTACGATTGTGGTGCCTACACAGCCTGGCATTGTCGACTTCTTATGCAGAAGGCAGACATCGAGGTCGTCTTTGGTGTTGAATCAGATATCTTAGGCAATAATCTTCGATATCAATACCTCGAAGAGTTATACCCAAGATTATTTAGCGGCGTGAGGATCGAGGACGATCCTGATCTGCGCACTACCGCCTCGAAACTGCCAAAAGGTGGCTTTGTTAATGGTCAGGGAGTTACGTCGCATGCTACGACGCAGAACCCTAGTCAATCTCATGCAAATGCGATTCAGCTTAACAACCAGCGATACGACGCCAGAAACGCAGCCGATGAGCGAGCCATAGAGAAGCTATACGATCTTGCCGAAAAACAGGTCTGGCTGGGACTTCCTAAGCCTACTGCGACCGTGCTTACGCGCATACTCGACAGAGATTTTGGCGGCCGCAATGGCAATATTACAGCGGTAAAGAAACTTGCTAGCCCCTCTGACGACTTACATGTTCATCTCCAACGTAAGGAGATCCCAACGATGCTAGACGGCCGCTGGTACGGAGACAGTATCGTATCAGCAATTGTGAGTAGCCAATTCCTACAGAACAGCATAACGGACACCCAAGTTGCAGACCCCGAGGAGGTCGATCGATTGCTGAATTGCACCGATGAAATGTTAAGGACTAACGAGCTTGGAATAATGTTCACTATGTCAAGAGAGGTGCGACGTATATTGTCAATCATCAACGTGGACAATATGCACTACGTCGCATTTGAAGCTGATAAGAACACATACTGCATCCGCATTTGGGACAGCTGGGAGCAGGATGACCCGGAAGATCAAGATCGATTCTGCGCATCCGTGGAGGGGCGCATGTTACGGTTATTTAACACCACATGCTCCAACGAAGCTATTGACGACTCCTGGAGCGTCACAGCCGGACAATGGCGATGTGAGTGGCCGGTTTCGTTCAAGCAGGTAAATAGTGACGACTGTGCAGTTTGTGCTATAGAAAATCTAGTGGGACAGGCTCGCAACAACCAAGTTCCCTTAACCATTGATGTACCAACCTCGCGGTACAGAAATGCTGTTAGAATCGATGCTCTCTTAGCCGGGACACTTGCGTGGGGTCAACCCGATCCATTTGCCGCCGAACTTATCCAGGGCGAGGATGAGACGAATACGAATCCACCAAAGACTATACATAACTTCGGTCCAAACCTACGCATTGGAATGCAGATGATGCAAAAGATTGATGATGCTCTCGAGGCTGCGAAGATTGCAAAGATACACGGACCCATCGACGTTATCGATGCTATGCCAGAGTTCGAGACGGCGATATCGTACAGAGATGCTACGAAGGCTATAGTCGATGATCGTCCCGAGGAGAATCTAACGACTAATGATGTATGTGACAAGTATGAGGTGTTCTACAAACACCTATACCCTGACCGTCCTCTAGCTCAAGGTTGGCGAGGCAAGCTGCTTAGAGCTATACGAGCGCGAACAACGGTACTGCATGTAGATCCTAGCACTGACGTTGTCAAGATGGGTATAGGTGCTGAAGCTCCTACGAAAGCTGCCTTGGCGTTTTACGGTAAAGGCATGGATGAGGTGCTCATGCGAACTAGTGGCATGACCGACGACATTGACTATCGATCGGACATAACTATCGTCGTGATAAGACACAGCGGGATAGACAAGAGTTTGGAGACAAGGCCAGGCCATTGGAATATACACGATACGATGGATGAGATAGCAGAGAAGAATCTCGAGTACTACTGGACTGTACACGGGGGTACACCAGACAAGCCGAGACGGGTAGCGGATGTCGACGACCCTGATTTGAGTGAGCCAAAGAATCTCGCTTGGTTTTACAAAATCATACGCTCAAGCTGTGCACCTGCATTGAAAGGAAACAATGGCTCAGCTGATGGAAATGACGATGATCTCATCAAGATCCTGGACAAGATGGACAATTTTGGTGAAGATCGAGATGTCAAGACTAAAGTGACATTCCTCGTAGCCGGCATCGATGGCTGGACAACAGACGCTGACAGTTTGCGAGATCTTGTAGACGGCTTTCCTAACATAGACTTTAGACTAACTATGGTCATGCCAATTGATCGTACAGTTAGGCTGAGCCATGTGTTTAAGGCTCGGGGACCCTTTAGCTGGGCACATTTCAAGCTAGATCTAGTCTTTGAGATCGCGGCGAGAATGAGTGAAGACAGATCGTCACTACTGCCATGGCAGTTCCCCGACCAGTATGGATTGACATTCGTACTTGAACGTGCCAACATCACCAAACTTGCACGCCATGATGTAAGTATTTCCCAAATGCCCGAGGACAGTCATGGGGAGACGATTGGACATGAGATCACTACGGGTGTTTATCGCCATTCGTTCAATTTTCCAGCTGATGTCAAGGAATGCTGCAATTGTGGAAGTGAGACAACCAATATTGCTTGGCACAGGGGACCGGACAACGAGGCAGACGTCTTGTGTGATGCGACTGCTTGTTTAGGGGACGCTGAGTTTATTGGCCGAAAGGATCCCCCCACAGAGTCGGGGACAGCCACACAGCAGGGCATATCCACGGGTAGGGCTACACGCAAGAGGAAGGCTGATCAAGAAGACGACAACGACCAATTGGGTGTTAGCGCAGTGGACACTCAAAACAACACCATGAACAAGAAAGATGGCAAGGTCAAGCGCAGCTACAAGCGACCTGTGTCGAAGAATGGACCAGTGAAATTGAGGAAGACGTGTACCAGCTGTTACCTTTGGAAAATTCGTTGTGATGGAGGTCATCCGAATACTTGTACTAATTGTGCCGATAGGGGTTTACAGTGCGTGTATCATCCCGTGGGCACAATGGACTCCAAGCGCGATGAGAATGGTGTTCCTAGATAATCAGTTTTGAATATCGACCACAATAACCAGGAAGACGGGGCTGGCTCTCAAAGACAGGGGTGGGAGGGCGGGGGAAAAAAAGATGTCAAGCAGGGCTACATCATAATGGTACAAACAAAGAGCGCTGACAATGGTCTCAGGGGTTGGGAAGGCGGGGAGTGGGGGAGCGGCGTAGGGGCAGGGAATGGGGTAGGGGGAGGGAGGGGAGATGGGCCCCGGGAAGGGGGGGGAAGAAGATGGCTTTCAACGGCGAAGTCAGGGGCGAGGTCAGGGTGAAGTCAGGGCGAAGTCAGGGGTGAAGTCAGGGCGAAGTCAGGGGTGAAGTCAGGGCGAAGTCAGGGGTGAAAGAGCAGGAAGTCATGAGGAGAGTCAGGAGTCAGAGGATGGTTACGGGGAAGAGGTCAAGAGCGAGAAGCTTGGGTATGGCGAAACTCGAGTCGAAATGAGGCAATACCATTGGACGGGGCATGCAGAGTGAAAGTTGTTGGAGGCGAAACATGGCCTCGGAATCGGCAACGTCTTCAAATCTTGACAAAACACACGGACACGCCATCCGCCACCTGGGCCACAAAGACTCCGCACATGAACCCAAAATCGTTTTCTGGGCAAAGTCGAAACCACCAAGCCATCACTGCAACGTTTCGCCCTCCGAAAGAATCAAGAAGCACCACAGCCATTGCAAATTATGCAGGGGTGCATTGCTCCACAGAGCGATTGGGCACGACTTGAAGTGCAAGACGAGGCTCAGCTACAGCCCGAATGGTTCGAGTGAATCACAGTCTTTTGCACGAACGAATTAGACCGCGGACAAGGAAGAGACTTCCGTCAACACATGACCATTGAAGCAACTGGGTCCGTCGGCATCTACAACGACTTCTCGCGTCCGCCATTGCAAAGTCGTGGCTCTTGTTGCGCTTGTGTTTAACAAGTCCTTCCAGTCCCTTCCGCATGGCTCCAACTACAGCCACCTCGACGAATGATTCACCACTGCATCGACAATCAGGTCGATATCGAATCTGGCCAACAACTGCCGATACCAATTCCAACAGACAGCCTCCAAGTTATCACATCGTTCATTGAGACATCGCCACGGAGGCACTAAGCAAGTGGAATCCGCTCGCAGTCGATGTACTCACATCCAACAAGATGAAGATCGATCACGGTCTCCAGCGAACAGGGTCCGGGAATCAGGGACATGGTGATCACGATGTCATTGATCAATTTGATCAAACTACAGAGCGAAGAGGCATGTTCCGTCCACAGAAGGTTAGATGGATAGTATCGAGCTAGCAACATTTCAGGTGTCAACATGTTGATCAGAAAAGATTCCACAGCTCTTCAAAGCAAACGTATCATTTCTTCATGCTTCTTGCGACTCCACAGTAGTGATATTCTAGGGCTGATGATATTAGTTGACGTAGTCTTGATCCTGGAATTCCGGTCCATAAAAGAAAGCGAGACTGTGTGCTAAGAATGGGAATAGTCTTCGAACGGAGCAGACACAGCATCATATCGATTGGCTGAAAATAAGAGTCCTCTATTACTGTTCTCGATCGATGTTAAGATATCTGACCTTAAGTCGCCTCTATGAAAGGAGCGACCCTTAGTTAACTATTGTTACACCTAAACTCCGCTTTAAAACCGCGACAGGGAAGGCGTTTGATACCAGTCAGGGGTACACCTCAATGGCATGGCCCGGGGGCTGTTCCAACCGACTTCTTGCCGGACGAGGTAGCGAAGCTTCACGATTTTTCATGCTCTCACCTAGCGTCTCCAAGAAACATCGCAAAGGGTACAGTACCATCTTGTCGCCATGCCTTCCCTCTTCCCTTCGGCGAGCACGCTCAGTGCCACATTTGGCAATCATGTCTCACTGTCTGGGCCAGCTAGACGATCGCCATACTCGGTGCAGGAGAGCCTGTACCAATCGTGGAGCGTGGCCGACGATGCTCAGAAGAAGGGATCGCAGTTGAGTGCAGAGGCCACCAAGGAGATCCAGAAAGCTTCCCAGGCTGCGCAGGCGAAGGCTGGCAAGATCGAGCTCTTCTCTCCCGCATACTACGCAGCGTGAGTATTTCGAGCTTTTCGAGCCGTTAAGTTTGACAGAATGCTGACAATCGTGGCACAGATGTACTTTCGGCGGTATGATGGCCTGCGGTCTCACCCACTGGGCTGTGACTCCTCTCGATCTCGTAAAGTGCCGCCGACAAGTCGATGCAAAGCTCTACAGAGGCAACTTTGACGGATGGAGGAAGATCATCGCAGCCGAAGGTGTGAAGGGTCTGTATACCGGAGGTGGCCCAACTCTGGTCGGATACTCGGTTCAGGGCGCTCTCAAATATGGCTGCTACGAGTTCTTCAAGAAGTTCTACTCCGATCTCGCTGGTCCAGAGAATGCTGTCAAGTTCAAGACAGGAATCTATATCGCTGGTTCTGCGTCTGCCGAGTTCCTCGCGGATATGGGTCTCTGCGCCTTCGAGGCGGTCAAAGATTCGCACGCAGACCACGATGCCACCTTTCGCCTCCGGTACTCTGAATGGAATCAACAAGATCGTTGCTGCTGAGGGAACTGCTGGTCTCTTCAAGGGTCTCTACCCTCTCTGGGGAAGACAGATCCCGTACACCATCATGAAGTACGAATGGGTGGAGATGAGACACCTGTAATCGATGCTAACCGTTCGTGCAGGTTCGCCTCCTTTGAAACCATCGTCGAAGCCATCTACCACCGTCTCCCGGGTAAGAAGAGTGACTACAGCGGAGGTGCCCAAACAGCCGTCGCATTCTCGGGAGGTTATCTTGCCGGTATTCTCTGCGCTATCGTTTCCCACCCTGCCGATGTCATGGTCAGCAAACTCAATGCCAGCCGCCAACCTGGCGAGGCCTTCGGTGCAGCTCTCGGCAGAATCTACAAGGACATTGGCTTCGTTGGTCTCTGGGCGGGTCTCCCAGTTCGTATTGTAATGATCGGTAAGTGAGCAACACGGATACTGAGAGTTCTGTACTGACTCTGAGAAAGGCACACTCACCGGGCTGCAATGGATGATCTACGAGTAAGTGTCCCGCCATCTCACCGTTTTCTGCGGCTGCTGACGTTCCATCCAGTTCCTTCAAGATCTTCATGGGATTGCCGTCGACTGGCGGTGCTCCACCGCAGGATGAGAAAGCGAAGGCTTAGATCGGCTTGATCCCCTTCTTGCCTGGGTCCTTGTCAGTGTTACACGAACGCTATTGTCTGGTCTCTTTGGTCTCTCGGTTGAACAACGTAGATGGTAGAGTGGTAATGCAGCCCTGCAATAGATGATACAACAGATCTCGCAAGCACAGCATGCCATTACCCTCCTCGGTCCGGTCAAAGTGAAATGCATCGAACTGCCGTCTCTCTGCTATTCTGTGAGCGACTGCGCTACTATTAGCACTCTAAGCTGCTTGGAGAGCTTCGGAGTAATAGGGATAGGTGTTCCACTTTGAGCAGAACACCGAGGGCACTCCTTCACCGCTGGTCGTTACTCCTTGTTTCGAGCAATGGAACTCTGTATACCATGAGCCCATGCAGGGGTGAGATGCTTTCCGTGCTTCACCGATGCGATGTATGGCTTTCGGGGCTTGGCAACATCAAGTCGGGTCGATTCAGATCCAACACAGGATCGCTGGGAGGGTAGTGAAAGCCATGGATGGATGAGTGATCCATGGGATGTGTAGGAGTCTCAGTGTTCAGGATCACGGCCCTGGCCAAGTACGTCTGACGTTGTGCTGGGTAGTTCCGGTGAATATATCGTCGTCGACCGTGGTTGAAGTCTTACCCCAAGTAACCCTAAGGACCTAGGGATACCGAATGCGGCAAGTCCGCCGTCCAACCGCAGGGCTGGCGAGGTTATTCAGTGTCAACGTTGCGCCCATCTTTCACTCTTTCCCGAACGTTTTGACAAATTTCGAAGGTGTGTCTATGTTCACGATCCCTCAATGTCTGTATTCAGATGGAGAGAAGTTCAGCTCTGGCTTCCCGAACATGGACAACGGCTTGAAAAGAGAGTTGGCGGTTCTGTATAACAGCAGATTTACCTTGCCGATATGCGCCCCTGACTGCGTTCTGCTCCAACCAGAGCACCTCCACCTGAAGCAGACTACTCGATGTGCAGTCGCTTTTGCAAGAGTCGTAGAATCCAGTTCTTTCGACCAGCTTGTTTCTCCAGTCCCGCAAGGACATGATCTATCTCGTGCTCCAGACGTACCGCTATGTCTCGAGTATATTGAAGCCCACCTGCGGCCTTGATATCATCCACTGCCAACTTGCGAGTCTCGTATAGAAGGCCGCGACTGGCTTTACGTTGCTCGAGAATACTGAGTAGACGACCCCGGTGGGGGTTGGATTGGAAGGCGCGAATCATGGGAAGAGATAGCTTTCCCTCATTGATGTCTTCAGCAAACCCTTTCTGCTCGGAGTACTAAAAGAAGGTAAGCTTTGCTCTTGTGTGCCGAAATTTCAAACGTCTCGAATACTTACTTCTGAGGCATCCAGGTTCTGATGGTCATCTCTCGCTTGGAAAAATCGTCCAACAAGCAACATCAGCTTGTCGAGGGCAAGGTCTTGGTTAGTCGTCGCTTCAAGTCTCATTTAATCAGCTACCAGCATGAAAAGACTGCCCGTCTCTGCAAGATTGTCAGTAAAAGCCCTTCAAGACGACAGCAACGTCACCTGCAAAGTACTTACTGCCGTCTACCATTGCGAAGTATTCTTCCTCCGTTGGGACTGAGGTGTGATGCTTCCAGTGGAGATCTAGGCCTTGTCCAATATGTGCATGAAGAAGTCGATCTATGCTGCGTTAGCACGGGCTGTTGTCGCCATTGGAGTGACTCTTCACCTATCAAAATGCATGCCGCTGCGGACGAGAGAGAGCCAGCCTCTTTGATTGCTCTTATCATCAGAAAGTTGGCTGCATTGATGGACTGGGCTGTGCCGTAGACAATGTGAGTGGCAGGCAACCCACGTCGGAGCTCAGATTCATCTTGAATGTCGTCAAGCCTGGCGGGTCAAAACGTGCAATCATATCAGGCATTTATTCACATACATTAGAGATGCATTGTGCAGTGTGTTGACAATGTTTCGGATGATCTGCAAAGAAGCGTCAGGGACTTCATACCATACGTCGAGCGCATCGATCGCTGAATTCCGGACGCCCTTAGATGGCATTGACTGAAGATAGTTTTACGGCTCAAGGAGAATCTTTGATAGTTCTGTTAGCATGTGCTTGAATTATTCAGCCATGCGCATCCTCTTACATTCTGATAGGGGTCTAACAGCAAGCCTGGGATGGCTAAGGATGCCTCCACTGCCGGCTGGGAGGCCAGATCAAATTTTGAAGTATGCCCATTTGGCGTTGCCGATGGATGTATCGAACCGTTTTGCTGTGTGCTGTGTGCATGAGAGCTACCATTGGTCTCCATTGGCTGCCAGATTGGTTTGTCAAGGTCATCTGCCGTTGAATTGGCTGCTTCTTCCCGATGCTTTGACCGCAGACTTGGATAAGCGTCTTCACCATTGAGGTCGTATCTCGCGGTCGTCATGCTCCATGCGAAGTTACCTGCAGTAACGAGATCCAGAAGCTCAAACCAATCCTTGGCTCTTTCGGGAACACTTCTTTGACGAGAATATTGAGCCTTCAGATCGTCGTAAATCTTCTCGCGAGACCGTATTTCGGATTTGAGCATGGTCTTTGCTTCTTCCGCCTTGATGGAATACCATTTCATGTACAAGAAGACGGCGCTGACGATCTCCCCTTGGCTACCGTTGGACTCGTAATTTAACAACTCCTTCTCCCAAGAGAAGTAATCATTGACGAGGACCCACGCGTTGTACGCAGAAGTGGTAATGGCGAAGAGGTCCTCTTCCTCGTCTTTGCTAAGAACGAAATCCATGGAGAAGCAGAGCAGGCTCATAGTCCACCTTTAAGACGATATCAGTCGAGCTCTATCCCCGACACTAACTTCTATTCAATTCAGAGTGTCCTTGACTTACAGGCATCCAGCGTCAACGACGCGAAACGGAAGATATTCATCGATCTTTTTGAAGTCCATGTCTCGGATTTGAACGAACACCTCGGACATCTCTTTCCAGAGACGAAGACACTCGAGGCCTTGTCTTCGATCTATGTCGATGAGCTCGACTGCCATTTTGGCCTGAAGTTGTCTTCTCTTGATGTGCTCTTTGGTACCGGCTGTCTGTGCGTTGTCAAAGTCCAAGCCTTCGACGAGTTCGCGGTTCGTCTCTTGTAACTAGGCAAATGTAAGCTTGTATATCCCCTTCGTTTTAGCTGGTACTACCTTCGTCTGTGTCTTGTCCTCGGCATACTCAATCACTACAACAAGGAGTAAGCACAACGACGGCCATCCATCGTCTCGGTCCTGAGTACGTACCATCATCATGGATGTAGGCATACTCAACCATATACGTCGTCAGTGCTAATCTTTCCGGAAGAGCCTCCGAAGCACATAGGGCGGTGAAGTTGCCAACAATAGGATTGATACATCCTACAGCGAAGCTCTTATGGGCTTTGTTGCGTTCGGAGTCTGCCGGTCCTGATGCATTCAAGAAATCAACCTGGCACTGCCAGGACCCCTGGTCGGCCAAATAGGCGTCTCGATGGATTCGGGGAGTGAACCTGCAGAAATATTGCTCTCGATCGTAGACGTGAACTGGCAAAGGAACTGAGTATTTGAAAATAGACTTCTTGTCGTCGGTGCGCTCCATGTTGGGCGAGATAGCCACATGGAAGTACTCGGGAAATCTATCTGGCAGAGCAGCGTCTTTTTGAAGCCTGGCGAAGGCATCGGCGACGAGCCATTTGCTGCAGTTGTCCTGCTAAACTTCAGTTGAGAAGTCGAATTCGGCGACGTTCGGTCTCTTCCTGCGACGTGACGTGCTATGTTGCAACCCATTCGGAGAAGGCTTCAGGTGTGGTAGTAGACTTTCGTGGACCCACGCAAAGGTTTGATGTCACGTCATACCAATGTTGGGCAACGCAGAGATGGAAGATATGCATGCAGCGCTAATTTGAAACCAATCAAAGCATACAAAGTCCTGCGTTTGCCTGATTTTATAGTAGCTTCATGCAAGTGCAAGTGGCGTGCCTCTTGGTAGCCTCTGGCGAAAATCGTGGCGGGCCTCGCCTTGCGTTCACCTATTGGGGAAATCAAGGCCCCCTTTCTGGACTAGGCCAGCAAGCTCTTTGCATGTGAGAAGCGGCTCCCACAGTCGCATGGGCGTTGAACATGACGTTACTTACACACTGAGCGACTTTCATAATGAGCGCATTCTCTTTCAAGTGTTCACCACATGTGACATTGCCATTATGTTTTCAGTCTGGATCTTATGCGTCGGTCTAGTGAGTATCTGGTCACAGTGCGTGATATCTTGTCTGCTCATGTTCAACACAGGCGTTGACATTGGTCTCCAACCTTATCTATGACATCTGGTTTCATCCCTTGCGAGAGTATCCTGGCCCAAGATATGCTGCTGCTTCAAGGATATGGTACAGTTTGCACGTTTTTAGAGGACACCACAAAAACGCCATCAAGAGGCTCCACGACGAGTTCGGTCTTGTTGTTCGGATAGCTCCCAATGAACTCTCGTACATCGACCCACGCGCCTGGGAAGACATCTACGGTCAGTCAAAAGACCAGCGCCCTAGACATACCTGTCCAAAACTGTTTCTCGATTCTGACCTTCACGCCAGGCCGGTCTGCGCACGAGAACAGAACGGCCGCATTGGAGAAAGAGTTGGATTTCTTTGAGACAGCCTTCAACAACTCCGACAGTCTTGTGAGTCGAGTGACCTCTCTTGCACGCTCCTTAGCGATCTAAATAATCTGTCTTCCAGGTGGATGCCAATAGTCGCGACTTCAAGTCCCAGAAGAACAACGCAACACGAGCTTTCTCGAATGGCTCGTTACTGCGTCGGTCACCTACCATGGCCACGTACATCGATCGAAGTATCGAGCTTCTTCGCACATATTTGAGTGACAAGCAAGTGTCAACCATCGACATCGACCCGTGGATTGGAAACATCGTCTTGGACACGCACGCGAAGCTTACGATTAGCCAGGACTTTGGAGCCGTGGAGTTAGGACCAATACCACACACATTGGTCACCAACATGCATCGAGCCGTCACCACCATACAGTACTGTACTCAGCTGCAGTACTTGCCGCACGCCTTGAAGTTCCTGACCAAATTGATGCCGAGTCGCGACATATTTACTGTCCTGGGAAAGATCCCTCCGCTTGGTACCGCGATTGCAAAACGTATAGCGAAGGAACACGACGAGAGCGTCTCACAAGACTTTGGTAAGCCATTTAAAGCCAGTACATGTTGTTCCGTTTTAGAAAAGACTGATTGAGGTCTCTTTTTAGTGTCTCACATGATCCAAGACAGCGAAGCGGACGTGAGAAATATAGCAACCGTGCGCAGCAACGCTACTGTCTTCGTTCTGAGCGCCGTTGAGACGCTGCCAGGCTTCATATGCTCCATACTGTATTACCTTCTCGAGACACCGGAGTACTACAAGGCTGCTAGCAACGAGTTGCGTAGCAGATTTGGCAGCAGCGCAGAAATAACACTCCAGTCGACGCAGCAGCTGGAGTACCTAGGAGCGTGCATGCGAGAAGGGTTGAGGGCATCACCGCCGGCTGTAGGTACATTGACGAGACGCATCCCACCCCAGGGCGCAGAGGTGTGTGGCCGTTTTGTGCCGGGAGGTGTCACGGTCGGCATTCACAACTGGTCCGTAACGCACAGCGAGAGGTTTTGGACACATCCGGAGAGGTTCAGGCCAGAGCGATGGACAGGAGATGGAGATTATGCAGATGACCTGAGAAGTGTCTTCAATCCATTCGGCGTAGGGCCAAGGACTTGTGTCGCCCGGCAGTAAGTGTCACAAGCATATCCTACAACGAGTATCCACGATGCTGATGGTGGTCAAGTCTTGTCCTCCTCGAGGCTACTCTGATCGTTGCAAAGCTGCTGTTTGCTTTCGACATGACTTTAGATCCTAAAAACTGCGGAGACTGGCCAGTCCATAAGGGCCATTTTGTTCCGACCAGGGGATCACTCTTCATCGGCCTGAAGCCTCATTTGAGCGAGAAGAGTGCCTCGACGCCGGCATAATTTACTCGTTTACAAGGTTGCAGCATGCAAAGATCCCCATTTCTCACACTGCTAAGCTCAAAAGATCATGGAGACTGGCCATCCTTTCGTTGTGAAGCATTCTGGACTACACTGGCGCTGGATGTTCTTTTCGTACAAGATATGAGGACGTGAGTTACGGGCATCGTCGAGGCGCATGGAGTCAAAATATCGAGTTGCTATGTAAAATCCTGACAGAATGTCACGCCTATAAGTTCTCTTCAGTTGTACCTCAAGATATCGATACAGACAGCTAGAGGCTTTAGCAGCAGTAGTTGCAGCCCTAGAGAAATGCAATTGAACATCCAGAATTCAAATCAGTCTCTTAACGTTGCGCCGCAAGCGAAGTTCAGAACATTGATGGATCTGGAGTACCCTCAGTGTTCCGCTCGATGTGGAAGATTCATCCCTGCGACTTCTTAGCCATGAGCCGCTTGGAGTACAGTTGGCAGCGCAGTTTCTTGTAAAAAGCTAGAGAGATAGCAGTTCAATGTGTTCCGATTTGACCGAAACGAGGAGAGCAAACGATCTGCTCGCCGGAACTTGCCACGATAAGACAACTCAAGGCGTGTAGATGACATAAGGAGTCTTGCTCTTGGAAGGTGGTTCATGTCTAATCCAGATTTGGTGTTCCGGCTCAAGAAGGCTGTTCCATTGACGAAGTATGACCGGGAGACATTCTATCTTCCCTGCAGTCCGAATGATACACTGGATATGACTCTGCCAAGTCGAGGTTGTGAGGAGCGCACGATCTTGCAAAACATGTCGCGTTGGATCAATGTTGAGTGTCAGGGCGTCGAAGGCAGGCATTGCGTTGGTTAATTTTGCGACCAACAACATTCTTCCGATTGACGATCTTTCTACGTCGCCAATTGTCGGCGATTGCGCGCATCTATTTCATCATGGTGGGACATTTGCAAACTAATAGCTCCATACTTGCATACTGGCGTCAGGCTTTCCGTAACTACAGACTAGTGGCTGAGCTAGCCTGCACTTTCCGTATGCGGCAATCTCAACATTGCTGGAGGCAGGTTAGGTTGTGCATCTGACGAGTGCCCAGACGCACAAATCATGCTGCTTGCGTGAATGCTAGAGCAGCGGTGAACACTGGGCATCGAGATCTGTACGCCGCTGGCGCCCAAAGGCGGCCTTATCGATGTTGTGGTCAGTGCTCGTTGAGAGGGGGAAAAAGTTGCCTTGAGTTTTGACAAGATGGCCGCAAGTCAGCTTTTCGATTTGGCAATCTGACATCGCTACATACTATTCATTATCCTACTACTTGACAAGTAGGGCTGAACTTTTCATAAGGAATACAATCTCAACGTCAACTACTGTGCCGTGGTGGCATTCTTGAGCTCGTTCCCCGTTCTCGAGCTACGCAGAAGCTCGACAGCTTGACATGGAGCGAGTTCATGCCGTTCAGGATCTCGTGCAACACAATCAATCCATTACGATAGTGGGCACTGCCAGCGTGCTTCTGGCCTTGTTCTATCTGTGTGGTCGGGAGAATCCAGTACCAGGATTTCCAATCGTCAGCGTACAGCACAAAGGATGGAGAGTTCTACTTCCCCAATCCCTGGTTTGGATCCTGGATGGCAAGAAGGTCCTCGCGACCGGGTTTGCTAAGCACCCCGATGGATTCCAGATCAAAGCTACAACTGGCTACAGGGTATGGTCAGCGCTGGTGGTCAGTGGTAGTGTATGCATTGCTAACATCACACAGATCATTCTGCCTAACCGGTATGCCCACGAGCTTCGAAATCATCCGCACTTGAGCCTCACTGAAGCCTTCCAGACAGACCTCATGGTTGAGTATCCAGGATTCGATTCAATGCGGCTCGGGCTGCGAGATGAAAAGTTCATCGGGAGTGTTATCAAGGAGAGGCTCACGCAAAGCCTGGGTCCTATCACAGGCGACGTTGTCGACGAGATGGCATCGGCCATCTACGATGCATTCGGTAATTCTTACGACTGGACGACTAGAGAGATCAAGAACGACGTTCTAGAAATCGTCGCCCGTGCATCCTCTCGAGTGTTTCTGGGGAAAAAACTCGCCCGGAACCGCAGATTGCTGGTCATCTCCAAGGACCATACAATCGATATGGTCATGGCTTCTGAGCAGCTGCGACTTCTGCCCTCCGTCCTTCGTCCTGTCATATACTGGCTCATACCGGCTTGCACCAGGCTGCGGAAAGAGGTTCATGATGCCAAGACGTTGATCGTTCCAGAAATCGCCGTTATACGCAACCAGATGCAGCAAGCCATTGATTCAGGGGCCGAACCTCCCAAGATGACCAATGCTATCGCTTGGATGATTGAAAAGTCAGAGGGCCATGATGACGCGGACTTCGTGGCCGGTCAGCTTGCACTCAGCTCCGCCGCAATCCATACTACCTCTGAGACACTATGCCGCTGCATTGCACAGATATGCGAAACTCCTGAGATTGTGCAACCACTGCGGGAAGAGATCATATCTGTTCTTGCACAGGAAGGCTGGTCTCGTACTGCCCTACCCAAGTTACAATTGCTCGACAGCTTCTTGAAGGAGGTTCATCGGTTTCGACCTCTATCGCTCAGTAAGCAACCAATGCCAGCGAAGACGATTGCTTATTGACTGTTGCAGCATCGATGTACCGGCTTGTCAAGAAACCCGTCTCCCTTAACGACGGGACGTTACTCCCTGCGGGAACCCGGCTGAAGATCGACGACACCATGGTTCATGACAGTACACTGTTCTCCAATGCAGGCACCTTCGAAGTGGCACGCTTCCAAAGACTTCGGAAGCAATCGGGCGAAGAGCACCAACACCAGTTTGTGTCCCTAACTCCTGACATCATGGCTTTTGGTTATGGTAGGCTTTGTATTGCCCAACAGGTTCAGTCAAAATTGCTGACCAAGTGTGTTTCGTAGGCCGACATGCCTGTCCTGGCAGATTCTTCGCGTCCCATGAACTCAAGATTGCATTGTGCGTTTTGCTGCTGCAATACGATATACGGAGTGTTCCCGATGCAGATCAGCCGCGGAACCAGGAATTTGAGAATTTCATCGTGGTAGCGCCTACGATGAAGGTGCAGCTGCGGAGGAGGACGGAGGAGTTTGATCTGACCAGTACCGCCATGTATTCCGGGGCTTGATATTGAAGGCCTTGCTTGCAGGAACAGTGTCTTCTAGGAGAATCGGATTTAGCTGTATCTACGCGACAAGTCCGTCTCCAGCGTGCACACTCCCAATTTTTCGCACATGAGCACCATTACTTGGCTGCAGTAGCTGATGATCAATAGTGGTCGTCGTGGGTCGAGGTGATGTCGTCCGCAAGGTCTACCTAGTTCACCAGTGCTCCGCTTCTCACGCTAGCCTTCTTTCGTATTCGAAGAGTGATGATTGGGTCTTGGCTTTTATGGTCGAGATCACCGCCAGATCGATACAGAGCAGTGTCACCAAGATCTGCATATCGCTGTGTTGAAGAAGCCATTGAGTCGGAACAGGAGTTGAAGTCAGACGAGAAGAAGACATGATCGTCTCTCACGAAGAGCGTTTCGAGCCAAGATGGAACTCAAGACCCACTGTCGTCGGAACACAATGAAAAACTGGGTTGCAAAGGAACGTCACTGGACGTCAGTCCCACCAAAAGACAGTCAAACCGTGTGAAAGGCAAACATATAACAAGAAGGCATCTTTCCAGTGCTTGTGAAGAGTCTGCTTTCAATGACACCAGATTTTTGAAGTTTCCTTTTCGTTTTCCCCCTCTGCTTCGGCTCACAGAACGACAAGGTCTCTCTCACTCACAATGGCAACTCATCTTGCTGCTGTTGCTCCGGCAATGGGTGCACCTTTCGAGATACAATCCCGCCCTACACCGAAACCTGGCCCAGGCGATGTCCTCGTCCAGGTCAAGTCTGTAGCCCTGAATCCAGCGGATCACATCATGCGTGATTTGGGCATTCACATCCCCGAGTTCCCCGCAATCATCGGCTTCGACATATCAGGCGTGATTCTCGAAGTTGGTGAGAATGTGCCCAGTGCGAACGATCAAGGCTCGGGTCCAGCCTATCAACCAGGCACTCGTGTTGCGGCCT
This sequence comes from Zasmidium cellare ATCC 36951, assembly GCF_010093935.1. NCBI lineage: Eukaryota > Fungi > Ascomycota > Dothideomycetes > Mycosphaerellales > Mycosphaerellaceae > Zasmidium > Zasmidium cellare. The sequence goes on along the minus strand of NW_022986945.1, from coordinate 645,923 downwards.
ATGCCGCAGCTGCGTTCAAGTCTTGCGACCCTGACTACGGGGCTTTCCAGGAGAAGGTCCTCGTTCCTTGGGAGCACGTTGCGCCTATACCGGCCGAAGGTATCTCGTGGAATGAAGCTGCAACTCTGCCAGTTGCCATCCAGGTGCCATTGAGCGTCTGGGACGCCTTGGGAATTCCACGGAGCGGCGGTGGCGGTGGCGTGTCCTCCAGTAAGAAGCCGAAGAAAGAAGCTCTGTTGATCTGGGGCGCTTCCTCGTCGGTCGGCACTGGGGGAGTGCAGAGTGCGAAGCTGATGAAAGAAGACGGCGACTCTCCTTTCGCAGCTGTCTACGCGACGGCTGGAGCGGCGAATCAGAAGTACATCAATTCGCTGGGCGCAGATCGCGTCTTCGATTACAAAGACCCCAATGTGGTGGACTCTATCATTTCAGCGGCCAAAGAGGACGGCGTCATCATTCGATATTGCTACCTCGCTATGGGTCAGCTCGCGCAGTGTCAGGCTGTCCTGAAAGCCTTCGCTGGAGATTCTCATGAAAAGGCGAAGATCGGCTCCGCACCACCGCTTCCTGAAGACGCAGAGGCAGTAGACGGGGTCGAAGCTATGTTTGTGATACCGGCCATGGAAGACGAAGAGCAGCGACTGGCTCAGTTCAGATATTGGATTGCGACATGGCTGAGGGAGAAGCTGGCCAGTGGCCAGATCAAGCCAAGTCCGGAGCCGACAGTGGTTGGCAGGGGGCTGGACAAGATCAATACTGGTTTGAGTCAACTGCAAAAGGGAGTGAGCTGTACCAAGTTGGTGATCGAGGTGGGAGAGTGAGGATGGTAGATTGGAAAGCAGAGAGGATGTGGAACGTCAGTGTCGCTTTGCAGAATAGAGTTTAAAGCTAGTCTTCTATTAGGCTGGCGCTTCGCGCTAGCCCGTAATGCCGAGCTCCGGTCTTGTCACTCCTTTGCTCGAGAGCTCGTGATTGCGTCCAGCAAGCACACGGCAAAACTACTGTATCATCATCACCACTTCACCATAGATTGATCAGCAATTCCAGTGCGAGAAAATCCAGCTTGACCGCACCTGACTCCAGCCGCCCGCCATGGCGGAGAACAAGAATGCGAAGTACCGGACAGAGATCCAGCAGATGATGTTCGTCTCTGGCGAGACTAGCGACGTGTCTCCAGAGACTACCAGCATGATCGAGAGCATCGTTCAGCAGCAAGTCATGGAAATGCTCAAGCGCGCGACAGAACTAGCCGCTCGGCGCGGTGTTCGGACTATCTCCACAGACGACCTCATCTTTCTGATCCGCCACGACAAGGCTAAGGTTTCGAGGTTGCGCACATTCCTGTCATGGAAGGATGTCCGCAAGAGCGCCAAAGATAGCGACGACAAAGGCGGAGGTGGAGGGGATGCGGGCGGTGTCGATGATTTCGATCTGGCCACGAACGACCCTACTCTTGGCACCGGACCCAGCGTCGGCACCAGGAACAGCAAAAACAAGAAAGCCAAAGTCGGCCTTCCGTGGGATGTATCGAGCTTCTATGCCGAGCAGGTTCCTGAACGCGAAGATGAAGAAGACGAGGAGGAAGAGGAGATGAATGCGGCCACCCTCCAGCGACTGAAGCAAGCTGACGAGCGCACCAAAGGCATGAATGCTGAAGAATACCTCCACTTCTCTGAATGTCGGCAGGCTTCTTTCACCTTCCGCAAAGGCAAGCGATTTCGCGAGTGGGCTGGCTTTGGCGTTGTCACGGACTCGAAGCCAAACGATGATATTGTCGATATTCTCGGTTTCTTGACATATGAGATCGTCACGCTTTTGACAGAAGAGGCTCTGAAGGTCAAAGCAGCGGAAGACGCCTTGAAGAGGGAAAGCGGCGGAGATGAAGAGAAGCGAGGGCGGAAACGCAGACGAGAACCTGGCTTGTTTGACCCGCCTGAGGAAGCTAGGACACCAGTCGGACCCAAGCACATCCAGGAAGCCTTTCGACGATTGCAGAAGCCGGATATCAAGTCGAGGTACATGCACCATGTACCGAAGGGAAACTGGCAGCGGCCGCTGAAGTTGATTTGATCTTGTTTGGTGTTGGGATTTGGCATCGACTTTGGAGCTTCGTAACTGAGCGTCGTCAACTGCTTCGTCTTCAGCAGAGAAGGCTTGTTGATGGGGGTGACTCTATTGTTATCATTAGCATTACGACAGCGAAGGCGCTGGGAGGAGTATTGTTCTGGTTTTCTGCTTGTGGGTTGGTGGGTTGGATAGGTAAACAGACAATGACATGCTTTGGAAGCACTCTTTTTCCACATCAACCTATTCCACTACAGAATCAAGGTAACTTATGAGGTGACATGGCTGGCCGCTATCAGTAGCGATGGCCGTGCTCCTTTGTGTGAGGTGAAACAAATTTGCGAGCACCATCCCCGAGCAATGACTGACAGCCCTGGTCCTAGTAGTCATGTCGGTGGGATGGACGCCGATATTCTGATGGCACAATCGACAGCAGGACAGCGGGAATATACCCTGGATTCATAACTAGGAAACATAACATCTCATGGGAAACTCAGCGCACTCAAAGCACAAACAGAAAAACAAAACAAAAAACCTCACATCGCAAAGCGCCAACGCTCACTCCTTCCAACACCAACGCTGAATTGCCAAGAACCCAAATCCACCTGTGCGCCTGTGAGACCTATCCCCGATGTAGTATCCCTACGCTGATTGCACTGACTAAGAAAAGTTAGCTTGGTTGGTGGTAGGCTTGTGGGGATAGGGGATAGTTGCTTACTAGCTCTCAAACGTGGACAGGTGAGTTCTGGGTACCAGAGCCCCCATTGGTTGGGTAAGGCTCTGTGCGCTTCGTCTTGCTGCCCCGTGGGCGGCCACGGCGCGCCCTGCCCTCCTGGACCCTGTGGTCGTTCCTCTCACCGTCGGTCTTGCCCAGTGCGCCATCTCCGCAGGGGCTCTCTCGTGGCTCTGCGTTAGCTGCAGGAGTGGGGTTCTCCTGCGCTGCGACGGCGCGAGGGGCGACCACCGGGGCGGGATGGGCGGCTACTGGGCCATGAGCAACGGCCATTGGGGCCACTGGGGCCACTGGGGCGACGGGGACGATGGGGGCTGCGATGGCATTTCCCACATTGCCCATAGGCGCTGGCAACGGCGCAGAGTGAGGACCAAGCAAAAGGTCCGGCAGGCTCACGTAGGCCGGGAGAGCTTGGCGCACGAGGAGGTGACGAAACGCCTCAGGAGCGACGCGCAGATCCCCGTAAACTCGCGCCAACTCCTCCTGGCGCGCGTACATCTCTTCGCCGCCTTCGCCAGGCGCGAGACGGTACTCCACCCGGTTGGTCTGGTCGACCAGGTAGTACTCGTAGATCACGTCCATGTCTGCCGTGATGTTAGTTGACGTGAGGGCTGTTCACCTGATGATTACTTACTGGTATCCCCACAATTTCTTGAGCTTCTGAGACACTGTGTGCTTGATTGGTGTGTTTGTGGATGTTGTTGGTGGTGGGGGATGGTTGATGGTGTGAGCTGATGTGATTTTGCTTGACTGACATTTTGAAGGCGGAGGGGACCCCGTGTAATCTATATACCCTCTGAATTCACGAGGACTGTTGTCACAAGGTTTTAGCGGACAAGTGAGGCCCATGGACATGGAATGTCGACTGAGCGCTGCGCCTTCTTACCCACGTTTGGGCGAACGCGCTGGAGGGGAATGTTTCTTACGCAGGGAGGTGAATGGCCTCGACTGGTACCACTACGCCGAGCGCTACCGTGGGAGATCTGTCTTCACTCGCCATCGATCCCCAGCGTACAAGCATCAGCAGGCCATGGTCGATAGCATAGAACTGCTTTGAGAGACGGGGATGCGATGGATATTTTTTTCGACATCGGTGCCCTCGTACCGTGTGAGGACCGCCTACATTCTGAAGGGCAACGCTGCGCTTCTGAGGCCATCGTAGCAGCGGAAGAAGCGCTTCAGTCTTCACTGCCGCTTTTGTCCTCTGCGTGTTTTTTCCCAAAGGGTGAGGTGAGGTTGAATTGTATCAACGGTGATTGGCTTGCTTTCAAAGCAAGGCTGACGGGTCGGGCGCGCCGTGCCTCCCGCTGTCTAGCATCAGGGTCCAACCAATGTGAATCCAATCACCCGTTTCTCTATCCTCAGTCCCAAACAAAACATCTGGGTCGACAAACGCAACGACAATGCTCTACGTAATCGGCCTGGGTCTTGCCGATGAGCGTGATGTGTCAACAAAAGGCCTCGAGATCATTCGACGAGCCGAGCGTGTGTACCTCGAGTCGTACACTGCCGTCTTGCTCGTAGATCAGCAGCAACTGGTATGCTCCCATCTGTGCTATTTCTGATGTTGAGCTTACGTGCCTACCTGCAGTAGGAAGCCTACTATGGTCGCTCAGTCATCCTGGCCGACCGCGAAATGGTCGAATCACAATCCGACGAGATTCTCGCCGACGCCCACCGAATCGATGTCGCTTTCCTAGTGGTTGGCGACCCGTTCAGTGCTACGACCCATACCGATCTAGCGCTACGATGCAGACAGCATGATCCACCGATTCCCACCCGAACTCTGCCGAACGCCTCGATTCTGACAGCTGTCGGTGCAACTGGTCTGAGCCTCTACAACTTTGGTCAGACCGTTTCCATGGTCTTCTTCACAGATGACTGGAAGCCAGACAGCTTCTACGACCGGATCGCAGAGAACAATACTTTGGGTCTACATACCCTAGTACTGCTTGACATCAAAGTGAAAGAGCCGGATCTAAAAGCACTTGCCAGAGGAAAAATCATCTACGAGCCACCACGCTTCATGTCAGTCGCACAGTGCGCCAGCCAGATGGTGGAGGTGGAAGAGACGCGGCAGCAGAGTGTATGTGGCAAGGAGAAGCTTGCCATAGGTGTGGCTCGGCTTGGCAGCGATGGAGAGCGCATCGTCGCTGGAACACTCCAGGAGCTCTCAGACGCAGATCTTGGGCCTCCATTGCATAGCTTGGTACTATGCGGCAAGAGGATGCATGAGATGGAGTGGGAATACGCCAGGGAGTTCGCGATCGACAGGGAAGGATTCGACCGCATATGGAAGCGTGATTACGCAGGTAAGGTCTAGCTGTGGACATTGGGTGGAGGAGGCTGCATGACCTGAGCCGAAAACCCCTGGTCATGTTTTGAATGCGAGCGCACTGGCCACCATTTCTGTTCGTTTCCCACTCTCTATCATTATTTCGTCTCTCGCAGAATCTCCCCGGTATCTCAATACACGACCACACGAGTTCAGTTGGCCTACTCTCGATGACACAAAAACATGAGCACTGCTTTCCATGAACGAACGAGGTCCGGTTTCAGTTGTCAGGAAGCAGTACGAATCGTCCATGGGCCATCGCCACGAGGCATCTCTAGTGCCTGGCTGCTAACTCTGCGAAAAGCAGCGAGATTTCGACCAGAGGTAACTGCCTGAGGACTGAGTGGCCCACATACTTTTAGACTTCCCAGGCCCAGGGACAGATCACACAGGCCGAAATTCAATCTGCGACGCCTCTAACGACCCTGGCTGTTTCGCAGGACTTCACTTGCGTGCCCTTCGTCCTGGCCATGTTAAAACTTTGTGCGGTGTCACCGAGATGAACGAAGTGAAGAGAATTTCATTCGAAGACGCCTTTGATGAGGACAGCTGGCCGTGGGAAGACGAGCGTTCAATTCGAACAGAGTCTACAAAAGCGTGGTTCAGGGAAAAGCTACCAACTTTACACGGATTCCAATTCCTCGGAGAGCGAACAGCCATCGACAAAGAAGAGCAAGCAACCACACCAGCAACAGGGCCATACAACAATAGAGGTGACAACTTCAACGAGAAGGACGTTCATCGAAATCGTGTACGTTCACGTGTCTGAGGCAAGTATTTGAAACACCTGCAGATCATCTCAAGTCTCGACAGCCACATCTGAGCTCTGGACCGTCATCGCCTCGTGGCAGCCACCTCTCAAATCCAGGACCTCGGGCTCCGTACAGCAGCGAAGCTCAATTCGACGGCGAGACCTGTGAAAGGTACCCAGTACGCAGCTCTATACGGCCCTTTTTCGCGTTGAAGACCATAGCAGTTCTACGCATCACCACTCGACGGAAAAGGGCTTCGAGACTGCAACAGGAACTGAACTGTATCTCACCACGGCCGATACGTAACTGAGGCAAACAGGAATCGAACACTTCTCTTTCCTTCCCGGCGAGAAGAGTATTGCGTAGCCCTGGCGTTGGTGTCGATCAGCGGAAGCACCTACCCCGCCTTCAATCAATCTCCAGAACCCCGTCTCGATACCTCCGCCTGAGCGGACAACAAGCTCACATTTCCTAGAGCCGCCGCCGTTATTACCGTCCGCGACTTGGGCAACTAGCCCAGCGAATGATACGAGAAAGATCCGGCGCGACGTAGAGATGCGCCAATGGTCGACCATCTGGACCTACAGCCCAAGCCATATTCGCCCATGCACCCCACACCGCCATCCCCGCATTATCAGGCGATTAGCTTCTGAGAATACGTGGGGAAGGATGGCCGAAGGGCATGTGAGCTCCATGCAAGACAGATCATCATCGTTGTGCTAACGCGCGGATGAAGGGATGGTCGCGGCCCATTCTGATGTGGCGAAGTTGAGTTCTTAAATCTGCCATTGCGCCGTCCCCTGGGAGAAGTGCTAAGTCCTTTCGTTCTCTTTCACTGCTTCAACTCTATCTCGTATTCTCCTCAGCAACCACAATGGGCAGTGTTGGCGATCCTGAGCCTGAGCGTCTCCTCAAGACCGATCTGTGGCAGTATGGCAAGAGGTTGCGATCTGATGGCCCATATGCGGATAACTTAGACCTCGATGTACTGGTTGTTGGTGCTGGATTCGGTGGCATCAAGGCTTTGTACGATCTGAGGAACCAGGGTCTAAATGTCGTGTTGTACGATGCAGGTACTGGCTTCGGTGGTACCTGGAGATGGGTGAGTGCCACAAGTGAAGAGCGTACAGCATTCAGCCAACGTGGCTGACCCGTATCCTTGCAGAACTGCTATCCAGGAGCTCGCGTGGACAGCCCTGTCCCTATCTACGAGTTGGCCATTCCAGAGGTCTACGAAGATTGGTATTGGACTACGAACTACCCCGACTGGAAAGAGCTGCAAGCCTACTTCAACCACGCCGATAAAAAGCTCGATCTAAGCAAAGACTGTGCTTTCAACACTGTTGTCATTAGCGGCGAGTGGGATGAGGGCCAGGCCAGGTGGATCGTCAAGACCCAAGATGGCCGCACTGTGAAGGCACGATTCATGGTCGTTGCAGCTGGCTTCGCTGCCAAGCGCTGTATGTGACAGGAACCGAATCATGAGAAGGACTGCCAACACTGACACCCTGCAGACATCCCAGACGTACCCGGCCTCGACACATTCAAGGGCGAAATCCACCACTCATCCTTCTGGCCCGAAGAAGGCGTCGACTACGTAGGAAAAAAGGTTGCCGTCATCGGCACAGGTGCTAGCGGTGTCCAAATTATTCAAGAGACCGGCCCAGTGGCAGAACAAGTCACCGTCTACCAGCGCACACCCAATCTTGCCCTTCCTATGGGCCGCAAAGAACTCACCAAACAAGAGCAAGACCACCGACGACCAGATTACCGCTACATCCACGAGCTTCGCGAAATGACCTTTGCTGGCTTCCACTACGACCTATGCGAGCGCAATACCTTCGATGATACCCCTGAAGAGCGCGAAGCCCTCTTCGACGCACTTTGGAAGCAGCAAGGCTTCGGCCTGTGGCTCGGTGGATATAAGGACTACCTCTTTGACCAGAAAGCCAACCGTGAGGCGTACAACTACTGGCGCAAGCAACAGTCGCAGCGCGTGCGTAGCGAGGAGAAGAAGAAGGTTCTGTTCCCAGAAGAGCCACCACATCCTTTCGGTGTCAAGAGGCCGTGTCTCGAGCAGACTTACTACGAGGTGCTCGACAGGGATAATGTTGATGTCGTGAATATTAATACGAAGAATGGAACGCCGATTCAGAAGTTTACTGAGAAGGGCATCATCACTGATGGCGTGGAGAGGGAGTTTGACATTATCGCTTTGGCGACTGGTTTCGATGTGGTACGTATCCGGTCTCGAGTTCTGATGAGACTATGGAGAAGACGCTAATTAGATACTCGCAGGTCACTGGCGGCCTGACCAACATGGGCTTGAAGTCGATCCACGGCACATATCTCAAGGATGAGTGGAAGCATGCAGCGAATACCTACCTGGGCACTACCATCTCTGGTGAGCTACGAAACACACAGTCAATGAAAATCCACAGTTGGCTAATTCAAACCCACAGGCTACCCCAACTTCTTCCACCTCTACGGCCCTCATGGCCCAACCCTCCTCTCCAACGGACCCTCCTCAGTCGAGATCCAAGTGCGCTGGATCCGAGACGTAAGTCCCCATCTCATCACCACCACCACCACCACCACAAGACACTAACCCCCCACCCCCACAGGCCATCAAACAAATCAACCGCCAAGGCCTCAAATACATCAACCCCACCAAAGAAGCCGAGAAAGAATGGAAGCAGCGCATCAACGACCTCGCGGCACCGAGTCTCTTCCCGACCACCGCGAGCACGTACATGGGCGGAGGCATCCCGGGCAAGGCGTTTGAGATGACGTGTTATGCTGGGGGTGTGAATGCCTATGGCCCGGAGATTCGGGGGAAGTTGAATGGGTGGGTTGGGTTTGATACGGTGAAGGCTTAGGATGTTTTGATATGTGGCCTGTTGGTATAGGATGTGTTTTGAGGGGGTAGCGTGGCGTGTATATCCATGAGAGAGTGGTTGTTGAGATATTTCATCTATCAAGCTTTTTGCTGCTATCATTCACTCACCCGTGCGAGAGCCAAGAACGATCAGAACAGGCTCCACGATGAAGCCTCAAGTCGAATGCTGAATCAACACCTCAAACCATACACACCAAACACACAATATCTCAACCCCATCCGATCCTCCCCCAAGCGAATCTCGCAGGATCCCAGTGGAGCAGCAGCACGTCAATCATCCGGAGTCATCCTCCATCCTCCCGTGAGGAAGACAGATAAGAGCACGATAATGGCTCGAGATAGCTATATTTGCGAATGAGATCTCAACCTCAACTTCAACATATGACTCGAGTATTGTATCTTCCTCCATCTTCTTGGATATTCCGGGATGTCGTTTGGTAGTCGACGTGGCCGAGTTTTTGGATCGATCGTTGCCGCCTACCGCGGAGCTTCCGCAGCATTTGAGGATTGATGCTAGTTGCATGTTGGAGTAGGGCTTGTTTGTGAAATGTTTTGCTGAGAGGTTTTAGCATGGAGATGGACATGGAGAAGGAGATGCAATTTCGAGAGATGAGTATACGTACCGTCACCACACCTTCCTCCCCATGACCAACATGTATCCTTACAACACCCACAGCATCACCGAATCATCCAGCTCAAACGACGATTCCCACCGCCACCTCAACGGCCGCCGCTTCCACGCCTCCGCCTCACCGGCGTACTACCTCCCCAACGACGACCTTGAAGCCGCCCGCCTCGACCTCCAGCACTACACCTGGAAACTCTCCTTGAACGGCCACCTCAGCATCGCGCCCATCGACCCCACCACCACGCAGCGCGTCCTCGACATCGGCACCGGGACGGGCATCTGGTGTATCGAAGTCGCGAAAGCGCATCCAGGTGTTGGAGTGATTGGGACTGATCTCTCGGTCATCCAGCCCGAGACAAAACCGGGAAATTGTAAGTTCTTGCAGGCGGATGCGGAGGAGGAGTGGGTGTTCGATGAGGGGAAGAAGTTTGATTTCGTGCATTCGAGGATGTTGACGATGGGGACGCACGATTGGCGCAGGTACTTCGCGCAATGCTGGGAGAATCTCCATCCAGGGGGCTGGATCCAGACGGGCGAGACGCAGTTTCCTCAGAGGCGGGCTGAGGAGGAAGAGGACGATCAGAGGCCTTCTGCTCTACTCCAATGGGGCCAGCATTGCTACGACGCCGCCGCCCAAGCCGGGATCGACGCGCGGGCGTCGGAGGGTTTCGAGGATTTGTTGAGGGCGCAGGGGTTTGTCAATATCAGCAAGTATGAGCTGCAGTGGCCGATTGGGACGTGGGCAGTGGGGAGGAAGGCGAAGGTGATTGGGAGGTTGACGTTGGAGAATATGGGGAAGGCGGTGCCGGGGATTGGGACGGGGTTGCTTGGTGGGAAGTTGGGGTGGAGGAGGGAGCAGGTGGAGGAGTTTTCAGAGAGGGTGAAGGTGGATATGGAGAGAGGGCGGAATTTTGTTCCGATGTGAGTGGGACTGTAGGGAAGGGGTGGGGTGGGGGTTTGCTGACTTTTTGTGCGTTGTAGGGTGATTCATGTGGCGCAGAAGCCGTTCGAGGCGTAGAAGGGGTCAAAGTCCTGGATTTGTCCAAGTTCGCCGAGTCGCTCCCAAGAGCCGGCTGTCGAAGTGCGTTCATGTACTCTTCAGCACTTCAAGTACGCGCCAAAAGATCTTTCCTGCCGCCGCTACTTGTTCGCCACAACGACCCCATTCCCGCCATCCCCTGACCCGCCACCTTTCGCCCTGCTCGTCTCTTTCTTGGCCTCCCTCCTCCTCTTTCTACACGCCTTACACGCACACGTCGGATCCACAAATTCAAAAACCCACTTCTTCGGCCAGACCTTCGTCACAACCGCTCTGATCTTGCTCAATGACTCCAGTCTCACCTTCCCGAACCGCCTCATCAACCATCTGTGCCCGATAGGAGCCCACATCTCCGCGACTTCCTTTCCGATCCCAACGACGTCGTCAAACGTCAGCGATTCCCTTTTCTCCTCGCTCTTGGCGAGCTTAGTCCAGTGCATAGCCATGAAGTAATCTGGACAGTGAGGAAGATCGGAGTGGTCCCGCCTCATGCTGAGACTCCAATCCGTCTCGAAATGGGGATTCTTCCTCGGCAGGAGATCCATAGCACGAGAGGCACCCTTCCCAGGCCGGCCGGGCCGGTTGACGAAAAACCGGACTTCCTGCAAGCCTCTGGCATCGGCGCCCGCGGCTTTGACCCAGCGCTCCGTATCCGGGTCGAGGAGAGGGCTGAGGTGCCAGTCTTGGGTTATGTGGATGGTGAGTTTGAAGCAGTTCTCGGCGAAAAAGATGGGCAGGCTCTCGTGCTGGATCTGGCGGCATGTGGCGGTTAAAGGTGGTTGGCAGAGCCGGGAGAGGGTGAGGTAGTCGTTGGAGATTTGGTCGACGAGGACGAGTTGGTAGATGATGTTGCGGAGCTCGCCTGGGAGTCGGAGGAAGGCGCTTTGTGGTTGTTGCTTCCAAAGGGGTTTGGAGGTAGCCTCGGCGGGAGATGGTGTTGGTGCTGGAGCTGGTGTTTTGGAAGGTTGGCGTTTCGTCTTCATGATGTGGGTGAGTATGGGAGAGGGTGTTTGCAGGTGCGTTGTGGATGGGAAATGGAGGAAGTCCGAGGCGAGCTCCCAAGGAAAGGAAAAGAAAAGAGGTGACTGGTTCGCATTACCTACATGAGGCGTGCGAGGCGTTGGCGGCCTCAGCAGCCTAAAGTCAGATGTCGATGCCTGAGGTTACTACTATCACTGCTGGTGGCTTTGCACTCAATCACCTTCGTCCGTAAGTATAGGGCACTCTTGAAGTGAATGGATCAGGTCAAGTCTCGCCATGATTGGCCTAGTTGTTCGAATCCACGGCCAGCGGTATATTGCATCTCTTCAGGAGGCGGACATCATCTCACCGTCGCCCTTGGTACGATCCTGGCCAACAACGCACATTGCTCTTCCAAAATCCTCGTAACCAATTTCTTGGGACAACCAGTCCAGGATTGATGTGGCATAGCACAGCACTATGAATGGCAAGTGCGATGGTCCGCCGGGGGCTTAATTCGACTTCACCTCTCTCCAGCCACTTTCTTTTTCTCCATCACTTCAACCAACATCAAGACTTCGTGTCGACACCTCTTCGCCTGAGAATAGAGAATGATACCACGGACGAGAACATGTTTCCTGGACATATTCGCTGGAAACCGACGCAAATGGCCTGCTATACGATGCGGAAGAACTGAACGGGCGACTTCTTCCAAGGCGGGCGCTGCTATGTGTCTTAGAGCAGCACCTTCAAGCCGGCGAGCCACTGCAGACGAAGTGCCTTGCCTCGACACCTTTCCGCACTGTGCTCGCTGAAGGGTGAAGAAGACGAAGAGAAGAGAAGACTCCCACCATCACACGCTCATCAAAAAACGCACGGCCACAGTTCATCAATCGGCAACGACCCCCACAAGCGCACCGGCCAAGTCTCAGCGACAGCCAATAAAACGCCTTCTCGACGACATCGGGTCGAAATCCTCCTCAAAACCTGGATTCTAGCCACCTCCAGCGATGTCACGCATCGCGACGGTGACGTAGCTTGTGAGAGCTCTCTGGCGACAGAGCTCTGGATGAGGCGCATGCCTCGTGCGCCTCTCCTCCTGGACGCGTCTGTGTAAAACTTGGCTGGGCTTCTACTCTCTTCCCTCTCTTCCATACTCTCTAAATACTTGCTTTGGGATTATATCGTTGTTGTTTGCAGTGTCTCGTTGAAGAGGAGAACCGACAGCATGTCATCGGCTGTCAACGATCTGAAGAAGCAGCAGGACCAGCTCCAAGGTACGTCGAGTACATCGGGATACCTATGGAGGGCACTTCCCATGGCTGCTGCGACCGCCGCAGCGGGATACTACTACGTTAGTATGTTGCCCGTTCGACTCGGTGCGCAGACAATTCGAATCAGCACGCTGAGGTGCTCGAATGTCCAAATGAATGTTTTCGACCGCTTTCTTCTTTTACAAAGCTTCCCAAAGTGAGACGTGCTGACCCAATGCCCAGCTGGTATGCAGAAGATCTCCATGGTTGACAACGAGCTGCCCAAAAAGGCACCTCCAAGGAAGCCTCCGACTAACAAGCCCCCAACAGCAACAAAGGCACCGCCAGCAGAGAAAGCTCCTCCAGCGAAAGCTCCACCAGCGAAAGCTCCAGCCAAACCAGCGGCTCCCAATGTCGACTCTCCAGCTAAGAGCGCTCCTCCTGCGAAGAAACCACCAGGCGCTGCCACTCCCCAGAAGCCAGCTTCTACACCCACGAAAGCACCCGCGAAGCCAACGCCTCAGAAGCCGGCTACGCCTGCGGCAGGAGGGACTCCACTGAAGAAGCCAGTTCCCAGCAAGCCAGCTAGCAGTGGAGGACCTACACCGGCGAAGACGCCCGCGAAAAAACCTATCCCAGCCCAGCCACAGAAGGCCGTAGGACAAGCGACTGGAGGAGCAAAGGCACCCGCCTCCCCAGCGAGCGGTACTTCGACTCCTCTGAAGAAAAAGCCTCCGCCCCCAGCAGTCAGACCACAGAACAAGAAACCAGCGCCAACAGGCGCACTAGATGATGCCGCTGAAACAGGTGGAGACACCGCACAAAAGGCCACAGGAAAGGCTACCGGCGCCGCGCAGAAGGGGCTGGGAACGGGTGTGAACGCCGCGAACAAGACCGTCGATGGCGCCGGCGGCGCAGTCAACAAGGGCGTGGGCGCTGCTACAGGTGAGTCCTATCCACCACCACCAGAACGACTAGACTTCCGCACAGATGCCCGCTCCGTCGAGCAATGGCTCCCCTCCTTCCTCACGTCCCGGTGGAAAGCCGCCCTCGATCGAACGCGCTGATCTGTGGTCACAGGTTCCCTCGACAAAGCCTCCGGGGGACGCACAGCCCCCGCTACGAAGAAGGTCAACCAGGTCGGACAGGGCGCTACGTCGGCTGTCTCGGGCGCTACGAAGAATGTGGGCGCGACGGCGCAGGGTGCGGGCAAGAATATCTCGAATACCGCTGGGGGTGCGATGGGAGATCTTGCGCAGACGGGCAAGGATACGGCGAGTGCAGTGCAGAGGAGGGATATTAAGGGCGTGGGGACGGGTGTTGCGAAGGTATAGATGTCTTTGCGATTGCTGAGGACTTGTGGTGGAGTGCTAACGTTTGATAGGGTGTTGGACGGACTGTCGGTGGTGTAGGCCAAGGGGTAAGACATAGCGGCGACCTCTTGACCTCTAAGAAACTGACAAAGTGTCTAGGCTGGCTCTACCGTCTCCGGCGTAGGCAAAGGCGTCGAAGGCACCATGTAACTCTTCCCAACCACCCACCCAATCCCCTTCCACCAACTAACCACCCCCACAGCGGCGGAGCAGGCAAAACCCTCGGCGGCACAGTCGTAAGTACCATCTCCCTCCTCCCTCAGCCCAACCCAACTAACCCTCTCCCCAGGGCGGCCCAGTCGGCAACACGGTCAGCGACACAACCGGCAACGTAGGCAAAACCGTCTCAGGCGCGACCTCCGGCCTAGGAAAAACCGTCGGCGACACCTCCTCCGCCATAGGAAAAGGCGACATCAGCGGCGTCGCCTCCGGGGCCACAGGCGGCGTAGGCCAAACCGTCGACGGAGTCGGCAAGGGAGCTGTACGTTCCTCACCTCACTTCCCTCCCTCTCCCCCAATGACCACCCTGTCATCAAAGATGTACTGACGTTTCCGTGTGTAATTCTAGGGCGACTCAATCGAAGGCGTCGGCAAGAACGTCGGCGGATACATCCCCGGCCGCGCAGGCGGAGCCGTCGAGGGCGTGACCAAAGGCGTGGGCGATACCGTCTCGGGCGTCACGGGCGGTGTCGGCGAGGGCGTGGGAAAACTCGGCAAGGGAGATGTTATTGGTGGTATGTCCCCACACCTTCTCTTCCCCTGTCCAAATCCCCTATACCTGTGCTTGTGCTAACGAACATATCATAGGCGTCGGATCCACAGTCGGCGGCGTAGGCAAAGGCGTCGGCGGGTTGGCCTCGGGCGTGTGGGGCGGGATCTCGGGCAAGAATCGCAAGCCCAAGGAGGAGCAGGTCGAGGAGGCTGGGGAGGAGGCGAAGGAGGGCGCGGAGGAGGCTGCTGGGGAGGCTGCTGGGGAGGAGAAGAAGGGGGGCACGTTTTTCTGATTGGGAGGTTGAGAGGTTGATTGGGGGGATCTGGGGAAGTGGATGTGGATGTGCGCTGTTGTAATGGAGAGGGGACATGGATGGGATGTGCTTTTTATGTGACAAAGATATCGACAGCACGGATGGATAGGACAGGTAGTTTAGGTCAGTGAAAAGAAAAAGCGAGAAAGCGTACAGTAGTAAATCAAACAGACTTTGAAAAAGAAAGAAAGAACCATTTCAGTCGTGTTGTACTTCATTGCATTAATCCTGTGAACTGCGACAAGAATCTCATCTCTTCCTTCCTTTTCCCCACCTCGCTCGCTTACTAGTACTCTCCGCGAATGGGATATCACACAAGAAAGGTCTCATCAATCAAGACCCCCCAAAAAGTCTCAAGAATGCAACCCTTGTCCCGCAACTCCCCTTCAAGCATCAAGACGCCACGGGCGCCTTCGCTAACGTATCTCATACAAGAACAAGAAGAACAAATCTCAAGACCCAAGTCAGAATCAAGATGCCTCAACAGCACCAGCGACATGCTCCTGCTGTTGACTCTGGCTCGCAATCTCGCCGCCAGACTGCAGCTCAGCCCAGTCGCCCCAGAGACCACGCTTGCCGCGAACGCGGATCGGCAGGCCGAGTTCCTTGTTGTCCTGCTCGACTTTGATGGCGTCCTTGGTGCCGAGGACGAGCAGCTCGAAGAACATCTTCGTGGCGTCTTGCCGGGATGTTTGCTTTTCGGGGCACAGGTCGGTGAAGAGGGCGGATGCCTTGACGCGTTTGGATGGGGTCGGTGGCTCGTTGGCGGTCTTGGGGTGTTCTGGGGCGAAGTGGTCGCGGAGCATGTGGACCATCTTCTTGGTGCCCAGTGCGACGGGGCCGGATTGTGATGGGTGCAGGAGAGGTGCTTCGGTGATGTCGAAGTTGACGGGCTCTTCGTCGTAGTTGTCTTGCTCGTTGTCAAGTTCGTCGTCTTGCTGGGGTTGGATACCGTCTGAGTGAACAGTGGCACCGAAGTCGTCCGCGCCAGCATTTATCTGGAAGCCTTCATCTTCCTGTGGAATCTCGAGCTGAGGAGCGTCTTGTTGCTCGCCGTCGGTCTCAACGTCTGCGATGCCTGAGTCTCGCTTGCGCTTCTTATCACCTGCTTTCCGCACCACCTCGAGAGAGAGGATGCCACGAAGCTCTGGAGCCCAACCCTGCATGCGTCCATCACCCATCAGGTTACTAACAAAGGTACCATTTCGCTGCATCTCCATGAGCTGAAGCAACACTGGGTCGTGTGGCAAGAATGTAGGTGCTTTGATGATGGCATTACGATCATCCTGCTGCTTCTTGATCTGGCTGTTGTGAAGGGTCGTCTCAGAGTCCATCTGCATAACCTTTCTCCGCTTAACACGCTGAGGAGCTTGAATGATGGTGGCATCAGTATCGTCGTCCATCTGAGCCTGGCTGAGTTGAAACGTCTGCTCCAGATCGCGCCCCACACTGGAACGAACAGATGAGAGGGGAGATTCCGATCGACGCGCTTGTTCGGTGGCTTGGTCTGCGCGAAGGAGGGCATTCTGGTTTGCCCGGTCGATTTCGTCATCGCCCATGCCGCCCATTGGCATGTCATCGTCATTCAAGAGCATGCCGTCGCCTGCTGTACCAGGCCGCATGGAGGCTTCGCGACCAAGAGTAGTGTCATCTCCCACGCCAAAGCCAAGATCCAGGCCAAGGTCGTCATCTTCGAGGAGAGTTGGCTCATCGTTGCGAGGGGTGGCTGCACGACGTCCCTGTTCGATGGACGGCCCCTCACTCATTGCGGGCGATCTAATGGCATCCTGACCAGGCTCAAGACCAATATCCAGGCCAAGGTCATCGTCGTCAAGTTCGAGAAGACGTCTCTCTTTGGGTCGGCTGGGGGTCTGACTATCCATGACTTGACTCATTCCAAAATCGAGGAGGGTAGAGTCCTGTCCAGGTGCGCGCTCTTCGGGTGCTCGTAGCAGCTCTTCGGGATCTGGAAGCGGTGCGAAAAGGTCCACTTCTGTGATGGTGTCTGCGAGCATCAAAGTGTGCGGGTTGGCCTTGTGGGATTGATCGCTGGGAAGATCAACATTCCCAGGACGGAAGGCCTTTAACAATTAGTCCTGCGTTATTACTCAACGATATCGTGTGTCGTACCATCTTGATTTTGAGCAGGGCTTCGCTGCAGTCGTCCATCAAGTACTTTGTCTTTCTGTTGTAGATCTTGACGACACCGAGCAGCAGCTGCCCACTCATTCGTAAAGCGATAGGTGCAGCATTCTCCCCAATGATATCCCTCACGCTGTCCTGCAAATTGGACTGCAGGACGGTCTGTTTGTTGAGCTTTCGATCGAGATTAGAGGCCAGCCAAACGCGAGCCAACGGCCCGGTCTTGGTCAACAGCGACTCTGAATAGAACATGTTGGCGTGTTTGGATTAGAAGATGTGTTTGCGACGGCGATGAAGTGTATTTGAAAGGGCGGCGGGTGTTGTGGGAGATGTTTGCGGTGTTGGCGCGTAGTGGGTTTGTTGTTGTTTTGGTGTGACGCGACCGCGTCTGGTGACGGCGCCGGGGGGTGATTAGGCAATGATCATTCCGGTGATGCCGCTGGGCCAGTTCCAATCCGTATCGCGTACCCGCTGAGCAATGTCGTGGTGGTGGAGGTGGTGTTGATGGTGGGAGTGGAAGAGAGGAGGGCTTGTGAGAGTCGCGGAGCTGGTGACATTCCGGGTGGCTGGAGGCTTCGGTTTGGTCGAGGCGGCTGTTCCCGCAGGCAGCCAAACCGAAAGCGCATCACTTCCGCGGCGGCGCCACGAGCAGTATAGGCTATAGGCCAACAAGCTGGCGGCGACGAGGCCGAGCTTCGTCTGGGGAAGGAGAGAGCCTGGACTGGCCGTGCCTGTATACACCTTTCACTCATATCCCACCAATTCCGCCTATTGACCACCGCAAACGTCAAAGAACCCACACGACAAACCCGATCAGCACCGATCCGCCGACCTCCCCCCAAATGCGCGCACCTTCGAGACCTTAAGCATTGGACAGTGACAGCGTGCTTCATGGCTGTGGGCGAGCGATGTCCCGAACCGATTCTCCTATAATCCCTCTGCACAACGACCCACGGCCCTCGACCCCTTCTGCGCATCTGCAGCCTCCGCCCGACAACAATGGCAGGGGACATTCGAGAAGCGTCAGTCGGGTCAAGATCCCAGGCCAGCAGTCGGTGACCGCTCAGCACGCGACCCTCACTCCAGACCAAGTCGCAGAGAAACATTCTACTTCTCTAATCCATGGCTTGCACCCGTCGGACGCTTCCACGCGGCTACATGTGCAGGGACCAAATGAGCTGCCACAGGAAGAGCCAGAGCCGCTATGGCTGCGGTTTGTCAAGCAGTTCAAGGAGACTCTCATCCTGCTGTTACTGGCAAGCGCGGCGATCTCAGCTATTATGGGTAACTTTGAGGACGCAATATCAATAGCCATTGCTGTCACTATCGTCGTGACAGTGGCCTTTGTGCAGGAGTACAGGAGTGAGAAGAGCTTGGAAGCGTTGAATTCGCTGGTGCCTCATTATGCGCACGTGATACGGACAGCTGCGGACGAACACAGGCGAGCATCTGGGTCAGTGGAGAATGGCGAAGCAAAGGGGCCAGGGAACAGCGATCTGCCGGCAGCTGAGAAGGCCAGCACGACTATATCTGCTTCTCAGATCGTGACTGGAGATCTGGTCATGTTTCACACCGGCGACAGGATACCGGCTGACATTCGTATAACGCATGCGGCAGATCTGAGCATCGATGAGAGCAATCTTACCGGGGAGAATGAGCCTGTGGGAAAGAGCGCAGATACCATCTCAGTAGGGACGTACATGAACGGCAGTACCGATGCAGCAACGCTGGAATCGAGCAGGCTGGGAGCGAATGGAGAGATCAGGCTGAACGATCAGACAAACATCGCTTTCCAGGGAACACTGGTACGCTCGGGATATGGACAGGGTGTCGTCATTGGGACTGGCGGCGACACGGAGTTTGGCGCAATCAGTGCCTCACTACAGGAGATCGAGTCGCCGAGAACGCCATTACAGCAAAGCATGGATCGCTTGGGTAAGGACCTCAGCTACATGTCTTTTGGCGTCATCGGCTTGATCATGCTGGTTGGACTCTGGCGAGGCATGAAGTTCCTAGAGCTTTTCCAAATCGGTGTCTCTTTGGCTGTTGCAGCCATTCCAGAGGGTCTGCCTATCATTGTGACAGTGACACTCGCTCTGGGCGTACTGCGAATGAGCAAACGAAATGCGATTGTCCGGCGACTTCCGTCCGTGGAGACGCTAGGTTCAGTGAATGTCGTCTGCTCGGACAAGACAGGCACACTTACTGTCAACCACATGACGGCGACCAAGATGTGGAGCTTTGGCCACGATCAGCCCCAGGATGTGACGAAAGTTCAGAGTGACTCTCCCAACGGTGCGACCACCCAAGCAGTCCTG
This sequence comes from Zasmidium cellare ATCC 36951, assembly GCF_010093935.1. NCBI lineage: Eukaryota > Fungi > Ascomycota > Dothideomycetes > Mycosphaerellales > Mycosphaerellaceae > Zasmidium > Zasmidium cellare. Next base: position 626,402 of record NW_022986945.1, on the reverse strand, counting down.
AGGACAACCAACATCGTCAACAACGGACGACTTAACACACACAGTCACGGCCCTGTCACTGCAGCCAGTGCGGCAGTCCTAGCGAATACAGGTGGTGCTGACGACCTGGCAAATGCTAAGAGTCGGTGGGCAGGTCAGCCAACGGATGTTGCCCTTCTGGACCTCCTGGACACTTTCCACGAAGATGACGTACGTGCCCGAATTGGAGAACGTAAACATGAAGTAGCCTTCTCAAGCGAACGCAAATGGATGGGAGTGATTGTTGGAGGCATGGATGGTGACGACACTGCGTATATCAAGGGTGCACTGGAGAGAGTCATCAGCAGATGTGACACCTACATCTCAACGCAAGGCGGAGAGGTGGTTCTGGATGAAAGAAGAAGGCAAGAGGTGGACCAAGCTGCACGGCAGATGGCCGAAGAGGGTCTCCGTGTTCTTGCATTTGCCTCTGGACCAGTTCGAGTGAGAGCAAGTCGAGATGTTAGCAAAAGCCGCTCCGTAGGGGAGTCCCGCTCTTCCACACCTGCGTCTATGCTGGGACGTTCTGCTACGAATCAACTGAGCGAAGACACTTACAACGGACTATGTTTTGCTGGTCTCGTCGGCATGTCTGACCCGCCTCGGAAAGGAGTCGACAGATCGATTCGACGGCTTATGGCTGGTGGTGTCAAGGTGATCATGATCACTGGTGATGCCGAGACCACTGCCATTGCCATCGCAAAGAAGCTGGGTATGCCTGTCAACATGTCGTCAGCCATTGGTTCTCCCGTTTTGCGAGGAGACCAGGTGGATCAAATGAGTGAAGCTGAGCTTGCCGAAGCGATGACACGGATATCCATCTTTGCACGAACCAGCCCAGATCACAAGCTAAAGATCATCAGCGCACTACAAAAGCGCGGAGACGTGGTCGCTATGACTGGAGACGGCGTCAACGATGCCCCAGCGCTGAAGAAAGCAGACATTGGCATCAGCATGGGCAAGTTGGGGACTGACGTCGCCAAGGAGGCAGCCGACATGATTTTGACAGACGACGACTTCAGCACCATCCTCAGCGCCATTGAAGAAGGCAAAGGCATCTTCTACAACATCCAAAACTTCCTCACATTCCAGCTGAGCACTAGTGTGGCGGCATTGGGGCTGGTGATGATGAGTTCGCTGGGAGGGTGGAAGAACCCCCTGAATGCTATGCAAATCCTCTGGATCAGTGAGTCTACTCCTTCCCCCATACTACACCATCTCCTGCTGACTCGACCACAGACATCCTGATGGACGGCCCACCCGCACAATCCCTCGGCGTCGAACCCGTCGACCCAGCCCTCCTAACGCAACCCCCTCGCCCGCGCAACGCCCGCGTCCTCACCCCGCGCCTCATCCGCCGCGTCCTCCAATCCGCCATCATCATCCTCCTCGGAACCCTCTTCACCTACGTCTCCAACCTCACGCCCTCCGACCTCGTCGCGCACAGCGTCTCCGCCCGCGACACGACCCTCACCTTCACGCAATTCGTCCTCTTCGACATGTTCAACGCCCTGACCTGCCGCTCCGCGTCGAAATCCGTCCTGCTCGGCGAAGTCCCCATCTTCGACGGGGACAAAGCCGAGGGGAACAAGATGTTCAATTACGCCGTTCTGGGCAGTTTGTTGGGTCAAGGGCTCGTGATATATTTCCCGCCGCTGCAGAGCGTGTTTCAGACGGAGGCGTTGGGGGCGTTGGATCTTGTTAGATTGGTTGCGATGGCGAGTTTGGTGCTTTGGGTTGATGAGGGGCGGAAGTGGTGGGAGAGGAGGAGGAGGGCGGGGATGGTCGGCGGTGGGTATAGTCGGATTGTGTAAAAGGGGTCAAGTGGGGATTAGCATGCATGTGTCTTGTATAGTTGAAGTCGTTTGGCAATAGTTTTGATGTAGTGTATTCTGAAAAGCATGTTTCATACTGCATAGACACGGTTTCAAGTCATGCCTTCATGATCATCTACCTCAAATTAGGCAGCCTCATCTCCTGCGCCCCGTTCGTGCCATTCACACCATTCGTCACCCCATCCCCATTGCAGCACCCATTACTCTGCGCTCCATTCGTCTGCACGCCGGCCCCGTTGACAAGTTTGCTCTCCAAATTCTTACTACTAGGCACATCAATCGCCGGATTCGCCTCAAAGAAATCACTCGGCCGCAATCCCACCGTATGAATCTCCACCGGCATAACCGGCCAATCCTCCACGCGCGGATTATGCGTCAGACCGAAAACATTCCAGACCACGACGTCCTCGTTGCGGATATTATCCTGCCTCGCCACGGCGTCCGCCACGCCCCCCGTCTCCGTGCGCGATTGCATGGTATACCGCCCCGCGGCGTAGAGTTCGTTATCGACGTACTTCGTCGCCCAGATATGGTGATGCGCGAAAGCCGCGCGGCGGGATTGGATGCTCGCGGGGTCGGCGAGGAGGAGCTGGGTGGGTGGCGGCACGAGTTTGAAGCCTACGGGTTTGCCGCTGATGGGGTTTAGTTTGGATTCGTTGATCATTTTGAAGACGCGGTTGGTCGAGGGGGAGGCGTCGGCGTGGCAGGAGGTTTCGAGGGGGGTTCGTCGGACTTCGTAGTAGTTTCCGCGGGGGTTTGTGCTGGGGTTCATGGGGACGGGGAGGGAGTCTTCTTGGATTATGGTGTTGGTGTGGCCGTCGATGGCGGGGTCGATGCGCAGGGCGAAGATGTGTTGGTGGGCCTGTGCTAGAACCTTTGAACAGAAGCAAGAAATGTTAGCGAATGTCTTTGGGTCATGACGAAGGGTTCGTTTGGGTGTACGTACTCCGGGGCCCACGACGTTGCCGTAGTCGGATTGTTTGCCTGGGTCGATGTTGACGACGGAGACGATGCCTGTGGCGCGGGTCTCAATGTCGATGCCGCCGGCTTGGTTGAATTTGTACGCGAAGATATATTCGTAGTTGGCGAGGCTGTGAGATCGTTAGCGAAATTCTCAGTGGCATTGTAGTCTTGATATTGCAGCCGTTGTGTTGAGTAGCTTGGTCGAGGTGAAGTTGTGGGAGACAAAGGGGCTAGGGCCGGGAGGACTTACGTGATGATAAACTGAACAACCAACTCGCGGTTACGAGTCACAACCGCACGGCCAGTCCTCCAGTTGGTATGCTTCCAACCAATGCCGTTGTCTTGCTCATGCAGACAAATTACATTGGGAGCATGTTTGATCTCATTGTTGCCAGCAACAAGAACGCCATCGAAGTACTTGATGACACCGAGACAATCGCACCCAAGCGAGAGATTATTCGCACAGTTTCCAGCTCCACCGTCTCCAAAATCAAAGGCCTGCTTTCGGTGGAAGGGATTCCTGGCATCGGCGTATGGGACGGTCATCTCACTGACGGAGAGGCGGTAGAACATGCTTCGGCCGTCGTAGGTTACGTCGTGGATGACGGCGCCTTCACGGGGGTTGAAGGTGACTCGGAATCTCCATCTTTGCCATTCGACTAGGGAGTCGTCGGTCACGGAGAAAGATGGTCCTTCCGGTTGTGAGACGTTCAATGGCTTCAAGTCCTTTCTGGTGCCGTTTGGCAGCAGCTCTGGAACGTACTCTGCAGATTTGCAATGATCAAGGACTTTCTTGATATGAGTCTTGCCATCTAGAGCGTCTCCCTTGCCGCCAGTAGCCAGTCTGTCAATCTTGACGATTTTCTTTGTCTGAGCATCCATGACCGGGATCAGAGGCAGCGGGTAGGGGTAGAAGTTTGTGTCGGCGTTGCCCTTCCTCTTGTCGTAGGCAAAGACGAGGCCTTGGAAGAAGCGTGTGTTGCCATCTTCCTCATCGGGTCCGCCATAGGGCCAGGGTTCCACAATGATGTCGAAGCCTTCGGGCAGTTCGAATTCGGCGAGAGCGTCCTTGAATTCTTGCGATGCTTCGACGCATTCTACGAGGTGGTCGAACTCAGAGCTGAGAAACAGTCAGCTGGAGATCGTACATGGGGTTGGAGTCTGACGAACAGAATCAGCGGCGCCTGGTGCTCCTTGCCAACAACTTCATGCTCAATACGAGCTTTCTTCGAGACGTCGACAACAGCCTCGTGGAAATACGGGATCTTATCAGAACCAATAACATCGTACTGACACCTCGCCAGACGTGACGGGCGAGGAGACGATTCTGTAAGGCTGCCCGCGTGCTCGAGGGCCAGGAACTTCTTCAACTCGGCTTTGGCAGGTTCTTGGAGGAAGATCTCTCTGAGAAGGATGACCTCGTTCTGGTCGTGCTCTGAGATGATGATGTCTTTCGCTATTTCTGTCTCTTGGTAGGAGAGCTGCTGGAGGGGGTGGGGCGCCATGTTGGGTGTATATCAAGATGGTATTGTGGAGTATTCGGGAAAGGAGAGGTTGGGGTACTTCAGAAGGTGAAGGTGATATGAAAGCTCGAGGTATGGGGAAGCTAGATGATATACTCCACGTATTCTGGTCGTTTGACTCAGCCTGAATGCGAAACCAACGATCTCTTGGTTCACGCATTGGTTGGTGAAGTGGTAAGGTCGAGCCCGGAAATCGTACCGCAGCGATTGCGTTCCGCAAGTTCGGCTGTACTTGCTCTTTTTGGACAGCCGCTTTCAATGTGGGACAGCATTGGCCAATGAGCGTGAGCTTGTCTCCAGCGACAGCAACTCCTCCTAGTGCCGTGGGCTTGACACATAGCAAAGACCAACTCACAACCACGCCTGGGCTTGGATACCCCAAGGCTGTCGCTCATTCTTTGCCTCTTCTGGAAATTTCAACCACTCGTGACTACGACAAGGAGGTTGCTCCGGGGTCCGCGCGCGACGTGATCCACTTTCACCGAGACGACCCCATTGCCTGACCACGGAGCATTGACCATGACTCTGAACTGGACTCATAAGGCTCCCGATTCCTGTGCGCTCCTCTGTCCCTTCTTGATGCTTGAAGTCCTCTCGCTAAAGTTGATTTGCTAAAATTTACGGCCTGCCGCCACTCGAAGACTTCACATTGGAACGCCACGAATGACATTAACAACGCACATCTCGGTGGGTCATGCTATCTCGCCAGGACCAGGATCAGATAAGAAGCAGTGTTATCTATCGACTGAACGAGGCACTCTTATCTCGACGCCCTTTGCTCTAACAGTATTACAACAGAGAATAGCGACCTGAGTCTTCCTAACTAGGCGGATCTACTTCCAGCGCGGAGCAATGCCGTCCAAAGCCTATGTTCCGCCTAGTATGTAGATCTAGATGTACCCCTCGGGTATTCGAATGTAAGTTGAGGCTACACCTTATTACTCTTGTAACAAGGACAAGCCGTTCGAGTTTGGAAGTTTGTTGTTGCATTTGCCTAAAGTCACGTTTTCTCCGATCATTACCATACCTTCATACTAGGCAGAATGACAGGCCACGATTCAATCGACAAGAGCCATGAACCGACCAAGGGATCTGAGCTCACTCTCGAGCCCGTCATGTCAGCGGTCAAACCTGGAGAGACAGAAGAGCTTCGAGAAGGGTTCAATGTCTGGTCGTTGGGGGCTCTCTTGGTCTGCCTCATGGCAACATGGGAGGCCCTGGCTACGGTTGTCACATCTGCTTTGACGAATGGCGGGCCTCCTTGCCTCTTCTACAACTATATAATTTCGTTCCTGGGGACATTGGCATTGGCCGCTTCGATGGCAGAGATCGCTAGTATATACCCGACCGCAGGAGGTGAGTGAGAACGATCAGTGCCGCAGTGGACGCTCGAACTAAGGAGATGAATCTTTCAAGGACAGTACCACTGGGTCGCCGCTTTCGCACCTCACAACATCCGCCCCTTCGCATCATGGATCACAGGCTGGATCTCCATAGGCGGACAACTCGCTTTAACTGCATCAGCCGCCTTGTCATCCGGGCTCCTATTCCAAGCCCTGCTCATCCTCAACAACCCAAGCTACGTCCCGCAGCGATGGCACGGCGTCATGTTCTACTGGATGGTGCTCGCATACTCCTTGGTCATCAACGTGTACGGGTCGAGGATTCTGGCAAACACCAACGTTGCTGCTGGCATCCTTCACGTCGTGGGCTTCGTCATTATCGTGGTCATACTTGGAGTTATGACGAAGGACAAGAACACTTCGGAGTATGTCTTTACAGACTTCTCCAACACCAGCGGATGGAGTTCGAACGGCATCTCCTGGCTCGTCGGCCTGCTATCGACAGTCTACCCTTTCCTAGGGTTCGTAGCACCAACACCCCTCGCACACACCAAACTGACAATGACAAAAGCTACGACGCCGCCGCCCACATGTCCGAAGAACTCCCCCGCCCCTCCAAATACGTCCCCATCGCCATGCTCGGCTCCATCCTGATCAACGGCCTCATGGGCTTCATCTTCTGCATCGTCTTCCTCTACTGCCTCGGCGACCTCGACGTGCTCCTGCAGACCGCCACGGGCTTCCCCTTCGTCCAGCTCTACTACAACGTCACGCAAAACCAAGTCGCCGCGACAATCATGACCCTCTTTCACGCCCTCACCGCCCTCGCCGCCAACTCCGCCGGCCTGACGTCCACCAGCCGCACGGCGTGGGCGTTTGCGCGGGATCGCGCGTTTCCGTTTAGTGGATATTATAGCCATCTCGGGCATAAGAGCCAGATTCCCGTGAGGATGTGTGTTCTGCTCACGGTTCTGCAGTTTCTGCTCGGGTTGATCTATATTGGGAATACGACGGCTTTCAACGCCATCCTGTCCATGTCGATTCTGGGCATGTATGCTTCTTACGTGCTGCCAATTGGGTTTATGCTGTGGTATGGACGGAGGTCGGGAGCGGGTCCTGCGAAGGGGTGGTTTTCGCTTGGGAGATGGGGTATGATATCTCCTACACCACCTCAATGGTTTTAACTATACTGACATCTCGCAGGCTCGACGATCAACACCATCGCACTCCTGTGGGGGGCCCTTGCTATGCTCTTCAGCATGTTCCCTAGCTATAAGCCCGTGACCCCGGAGAATATGAATTATTCGTCTCTCGTGCTTGGGGGCTGGGTGATTGGAGGTAGTGTCTATTATGTGTTTTGTCAGCGAAGGGTGTTCGAAGGGCCCGTGATGCTCCTTTAGATACGACAGTGGAATGCGGCCGAGTGGCAGTCTTGATGTTGTCTGACGTTTTTCATTTCATTGCTTCGTTATTGTGTACAGTGTGAGATGGTGCGACATACTCCTTGCTTCGACGCCGAAACCCGCCTTCCAGAAGCGCTTGATACATCCGCCCAGCATCTATCCAAGCAGCACAACATCAAGCAATTCTCCCACCAAAAACGAAATCGTCTCGACCTAACACCCAAAACCCAAAACCCTCCTCCCACCCCTCAACCCCTCGTCTCAAACCCCTCAAACAACCTCTCCGTCTCGCCCAAACACCCCTCCAGGACATACCCCTGCTCCCTCATCCGCGACTGAATCCCCTCGACCAACTTCCCGCTCATGCCCTGCAAATACCAACTGACGCCCTCCAGCCTCCGGACCAAATAACACCAATGCGCATACACAATCAACGCCGCCGGGTCCTCCGCTTGGAGGAGCAGGAGATACGTCTCCGACACGAGCCGCGGCCACGCCTGGCTGTGCATCCAGAGGGTGTGTTCGTCGATGGGGGTTTCCGGGTGCGAGGGCAGGCCACCCGCGTAGCAGAAGGAGAGCGAGGCGATGGCCGAGTCGAGGGCCTGCGTGTCGGTCGTGGGACGCCGGACGGAGTCTGCTGCGGCGACGCAAGCCGCCAGTCGTGGATCGAGACTGCCTTCGCCAGGACTCCCCGACGAAATCGGCGAGGGATACGCAAACGCATTCAGAATCTCTGCGGGAAGGCGGAACGGCGTGTCCCACCCAAAAGCTCCCTGTGCGCTCACTTGGATCTCGACGCTTCCTCGCACCAGCAAGAGGAATTCGAGGGGACCTACCGAGGAGCGATTGAAGAACTCCTGCGGCGACGGCGAGTCGTACGGATGGGAATGTTCCTCGAGCCAATCGTCCGCCACGACGCCCGCGCCAAACGCAAGCCCCAGCAAGCGTCCGCTCGACGCGAACGTCTCCGCGTTGGACGCCGTGATGCCTTCCTCGAGGGCCTTGCGGAACCCCGCGAGCCCGTGCGAGTGGTGCGTCAACGCGGCGTTGTGGTACGCGCGGATCTGGGATTTCGGGGCGTGGTTCTTGATTCCGAGGTAGGCGCAGTGGACGGCGGTCATGGCGAGGAGAGAGCGCATGAGGAATTCGCTTTCGAGTGCGAGGCCGGTGACGGTGTTGGTCCAGTAGGCGCCGTCTTCTTTTGCGCCCCGGGAGATGGTCGCGCCCGTGCGGATGTGCCAGTAGTGGAGCAGGGTGAGGTCTTGGAGTTGTAAGGCTGGGCCTAAGCCATCCCCCGAGACGCTCCCTCTCCTCTCCTGTCCGTTCCCATTCCCCTCATGGACATCCCCCTTCTGCTCCACCCGTTCGCCAACAGCCCCATAAAACCTCTCCGCGGTATCATTCCTCGCTCCCAACGCCGGCCTCCTCACACCCCCACCCACAACTCCCTTCCCATCCCCCTCCCCATCCCCTTCCACCTTAACAACCCCCCTCTCAACCTCAAAATACCTCGTCTTACTCCCACGAAAAAACGTCTGCAGCCTTGCCCGTCTTGCCTTAACCTCACTAACATGATGCCGATCATGCACCTCCCTCCAATGCGCCGCCATGCGCTTCTCCGCCATACACGCATGTCCACACCCTGCCCCACCACCACCCTCCCCATCAACAAACTCACAAACCCACCCCTCCCCCACAGGTAGTCCCTCCACCGCGGCCTCATCCACGCTGGGCACAGGGACATCCTCGGGCTCCGCGAGGTCCAGCTGCTCGAGCGTCTTGGTCAGTTTCTTGCGATTGCCGCGGTAGAAGCCATGCCGCAGGAGATGCGACGACAGCGCCGACGGCTGGATGGCGAAGTGACAGTCTTTACATATCAGAACCCTGTACGTGGGGAGATAAGTAAGAAGATCCTCGACGTGAGGGGCGGTGGTACTGCTGCTGTTATTGTGGAGTGACTTTTTGCTGATGGATGAAGAAGATTCCATCTTTCTTGGGGGCCCGGTTGGTTGGTGGTGTTGCAGCAGAACGCTTACATGTCGTTCCGGTATTATGTGTTGCTTGCTTGCCTTGCCTGCCCGGATGTTCTGTCCGCCCAGATGCCGCGGGATTCTGCCCTGTCTGCACGAAAGAGGTGCGGGATCGACCAGGTACACATGCTCGATCTGGTGGGAACCTTGCAAAGGTTTGTTAGTAAGCTCAGCCACTCGCCACGCCGGGTGGTATACTAATCTGATTGTCGAAACCAGGGTACGGACGACAAGATATATGATAAGATAGATTGGTGGCGAGGCACCTAGAAGTAGTAAACGTATTCAATGCCTCTCTTATGGACGTTACGATTTGTCGTCCACCAGTACTGACGACTCTAGAAGCCGTGAAAAAGTTTCTCCAATCCGCATCCTGCCCCAACGCCAACGCTTGCTATTCGGAATGACTTCCCGGATCGGAAATGCCCAAACAAACGCCATATCCAAATGCTCAAACCCCTCGCTATGCTTGCAATCCAGTGCGCATGTTCTCGACGGTCTTGACGCCCACGCCCTTCAGCTTGCCCAATTGTCCCAACGATGTGACACTATCATCGAGATCGCAGAGGCAGTTCACAATGGCTTCAGCCTTCTTCGCACCAACACCTTTGAGCAACTTGATCTTGCTGACATCCTTGGTGTTGATGATGTCGAGCAGCTGCTTCGTTCGCGGAGTCTGATTGAGTAAAGAGTTCGCCAACTCATCTTCCGAGTCTTCCTCGGGTGTCGGCGAGTGTTTTACGGCCGGTTGAATGGGCGCCATGCGGTTGTTCAGTTGTGGTCGTCGTATCTTGGTTCGTGGTCTGTAGATGAAGCTGTCCTCGTCGTCATGATTCGGGCCGTCATCGTGCTCTTCGTGGTAGTCGTCGTCCTCGTCGGTCTTCAATTTCCGACGAACTGCAGGCTTCTCAACTGGAACAGGTTCCGGCTCTGGCTCATCCTGTATCTCAGCCGCCGCATGTTTCTCTGCCTTCTTCACATTGATCTTCTCCTGCAGAGCAGCCATCTTGCGGACAAGCTTCTGATTGTCACTGAAGAAAGGCAGTGCCAACTGATACATCTTCAATGCGCTCACGTCTTCGCCACGGACCTGGTGCTGTTTCGCCATGAGCAGGTACTGTAGACCTTCTGCTCGTTCAGTCTCTTGCCCCTCAACACGCTTCTCCAATGCATCCAGCCTCTTCTGCACTTCGTCGGAGATGACATCTCCTGACGAGACAGTGCTCTGGTCAACACGACCAGCCAGTGCCTCAGTCACTTTTCGCTCGATCAATGCTTCAATTGCATCTTTCGACATCCCAGCCTCAGCAGCGTTCGGCTTTGATGCCTTCGTCGGTCTCCCAAGGCCCTCATTGCTTGCGATTCTCTTAGGCGACTTTATTTGCGAAGTCAGCGCTCGCGATTGGGCTGTGTTGGCGAGAGAGGTTGGCTTTTGGGTAGTCTTCGGCTTGTCAGAGTAGACAGAGAATTGCTTCGCTGGTTTGGGCACATTGCCAACTTCCTTCAGATGACTGTTCTGCGACAAGAGCTTAGGCCGCAGTGGTTGTCGGTTCATAGCCGGTGCATCAGGCTTGCCCTCGAGCTTGTTCTTGCCAGGAAGAGGATCTCGGAAAAATGGTTGATTCTCAATCTCGTTGACTTCGATCTTCTTCGTGCGGTTCGCAAAGTTCAGACTGCTGAGCGTATCCAGATGGTAACTTCGCACAGGTGCGAGATTCAAGATCATAACGCAGTGTCCATTGTTCTGACCAAGCGCGAGGATTCGCGTCATCTTCGACTCTCGATATGGTATCCGACTTTGCTTCTTGGATATGGCCTCCACGCATGACGCAAGAACGAAAAGAGATTTGTTGATGCTCGCACTTTCCACAAGGCGCTCCTTGTTGTTGTCTGTTCGACGATTGTCCTCTGATCCCGCAAGATCGATTGCTGAAGCCGTGCTGAACTGTACTTCTTCGCCCGTGGTTTGCGTGACCTTGACACAAAGTACAGCATGTGATCGAGAAGAGTGCGCATTCAGCTTAGTAGCAGATGTCGATCTGTTCAGGTTCGCCTGGTCGTATAGCTGCTCAAACTCTTTCAATGTCGTGCAGGGCCGCTCGGTGAGGCCAACAACAACCGCTTTTCCACTCTGATTGTCCCTGATCGGCAAGCCTGCTGGTGTTCGCTTCTCGGGTGGCTCAAACAGATCGAACACTCGGTCGTTGTAAATCTCGTAGTAGCTCATCGCGACTTCGACCTGCGTCGCGTTGGCAGTATCCTTCTCGACCTTCCGCGCTCGTCGGTATATGCTCGATAGTAGTCTGGGAATAACGCCTCGATCTGCCAAACTCTTCCCTCCCCTCATCGTATGTGTCTTTCCCGTGCCCGTCACTCCGTACGCGAAAAGGGTGACATCGCAGCCCTTGAACAGATGCTTGACCGTAGGCGAGACCTCGTTCTCGAACATATCCTGCTGCGTGGCCGCCTCATCATACACGCTGCTGAACTGAAACGAGTACAATTCGGCCTCGTTCTTCGGATTCGGGATCCTCACCACCGTCTTGTTATCCGCGGCCTCGACAATCTTGTCCTTGTCCAGCTCGTTCTTCAACAGTGGCCGGATACGGGCGACCACGCGGACACTCATGTCGGCGGCGGCGGCGGGGGTGTTTGGTAGGATGCCGGGGCGGAAAGATGCTGGCTGGGCGCGTCTTCACACGACGGCGAGGTGGAAGTCAGTGCTGGCCCGCAGCGCAATGGCCATGTCGATAAGTAAAGCGAAATGACATTGAGGGCACGGGGCACGCGCGCTAGAGGTATTAGGTGTTCGTTTACAGCGGGTAGCGCCGGGCAACCGATCCACGACTTCACGTGCTCTTCTTGAACATCTCACGAACTATCCCTCTCTATACAACACCCACGACATCAATACATTCACAATATACCTCCAATTCACCATCGAAATGCACATGAACCCCCATCAAAACCATCGAACCTCAATCTCCCACCTTTCTCACCAAAATCACACCCGAAACACAGCGTCCCTCCTCCCAACCAATCACAACCCCCATCCGCACTTCGAACCTCACGTCCTGAAAACAGCCGCCGAGTCGACGCAACAGAACGACCTCTCGACGCGCTGGGCATTCCCAGACCTCGCACAGTCCCGCAGATGCCACTTCCACAGTTCAACGACCAGACTTAGACCACGCGAACGACCAAGACAGGTAGGACATGGACGTCTTAGACACGCACGCGCACGAGGGGACGTGTGTGCGACGGTGAGGATATCTTCTTCCTTTGCCTACCCTCGTTCTGTTCTTCCATTCTTGTGTCTATCTCCTTCCCTTTGTGTCACTCACTTGTTCTTGTCTGCATACATACGCGCTGAAGCTGGTCTTCGGGTCTCTTCGATCGTTATCTTAGTAATACATCTTTCCTATCTATTCTTTGCATATCATTTAAGAGAAAAGATCGCGGAGCCATGCTATCAACTCTAGAGATCCTACTTCTCCTCTGCGCCGGCACCGAAGCCAGTCCGCTCGCTCCACGATATCCCAATGCGACATTCAGCACCTCGAGTTCGGGTTCGTCTTTGACTTCTCTCCAAGAAAGTTCGTCGTTGGCGGATGGGCATGGAACAGGGAGCACTTTCGGGAGGACGTCCCTTAGCGAAACGACCGCCAGCTCTTCGCCAAATGCATATGGAACCAGCTCGACGTCCGACTCAACATCTCTCAGCAAAGCAGCAGCAGTCCCGTACGGCACAGGAAATTCGCCATCGTCATCACCACCATCAAGCACTTCTCCAACCTCAGCTACAGCCATAACATCCTACCCCCCTCAACCCCACCCCAGCACAACCATATCCGACTCATCAACAACCTACGCCGCCGCCCTCTCGCCCTCAGCCTTCGGCCTAGGAATCCTCGCCTCCCCCGCAGACACCGAATCCCTCCCGTCGACCTCATCGAAAACATCCACGCGAACATCGATAGATTTCATGTACGAACCTTCAACATCAAGCGAAGCGCAAAGTAGCTCGGCCACCGAATCTGCAGCGAGTTCACAGACGACTACCTCCTCAACCTCACTCGTCTTCTCGTTCGCGCCGACGTCTTCGGGCGCCGGGGTGTCTTACCAGAACGTGTCGTCCTCGCCGTCGACTAGTGCGTCGAGCACGACTATCATGACGCTGTTCACGACCGTACAGCCGAAGAAGCATGGGACGAGTGAAGGAGGCTCGACGTCAGCGGACAGCCAGAGTGTCGCGGCGTATTCGAAGAGTGCGAGTAGTACGACGATTTTGACGTTGTTCACGACGGTTGGCAATCCTTCTGGCCAGAGTCCGGGTGCTTCAAGCCAAGTCGCGGTATCACAGTCGACTCTTTCTTCTTCTTCACCTGCGATGTACGGGACGATACCGTTGACGTACTCGACGGATGCAAGCTCCGCTAGTAGCTCAGCTGTCGAGACGTCTTCCAGTCAGCCCGTTGCCACTACGGATACCAGTGCTGCAGAATCGACCTCATACCCTGCGGTCTACGGCACCATCCCCCTGACCTACTCTGTTGAAGCCAGTACGTCGAGCAGCTCAGCCCCCACAGCATCCTCAGCCGAGTTTTCACCAGACTCAAGTCATTCCGAATCGGCCAGCCACCAGAGCAGTGCATCGGAAACCAGCTCCCCGAGTTCTGAGTCTGCTGTACCTCCCTCATACAGCACCGCACCAAGCGATTCCTCGCCAACCACAACAACAGCGTCTTCCACAACGTCCCAATCCGCATCGCAAAGCCCCTTCGCCTATCCACTACCAAGTACCGAGGCCACAGCAACCGCCGATCCAATCGAGCCATCAACATCCTCACAAACCCCATCGACAACCCAATCCCTACCAGCAATCGTAGAGCCCTCCTCACAGCCACAGAGCTCCAGCTCCTCAGCCACTTCAACCTCCAGCAGCGCCGGAGGAGGCATCACGATCGTCCCTGTGAATCCAAACCTCATGACTGTAACAGTCACGGTCACCGACGCCGGGAAGACGACCACGATAGCCCAGCAGACCGTCACCGTTTCAGGCTGACATGGCGGTTGAGACTCGGAATTTTCTTTTCTGCGGGGAGGAGGGACGAGGGAAGTCGGTCAAGAGCTTGGTCGCAAGGGTCGATAGGATCGTGTATAGAAGCAGGATTGTAATGGCAGATTCTCGAGTTTCCATTGGGGCGCATTTCCGTAGTGTCGAAGGGCAGCGCAGTCTCTCCCGTGTACGGCACGATGTATGCTGCTTGTCGAGGGTTGGAATGTTGAGTGGAGTAGAGCAAAAGAACGAAGAAGTGAAGTCGCACAACCACAACCACAACCACCACAAGTGGAGCCATGCATCCCTAGCCCGGCATCCCTGTCCACACGTGTCGGCTCTACATGAACCGAAAACACCACACAACGACGACAACAAGAACAAAATCATACTCACCCTCACCCTCACCCTCACCCAAACCCAACATTGTTGTGGGAGGTCCAGTCAGTCAGCCAGGTGACGGGCCAAAACGGTAGGACTTTGGCCTTTTTCTCTCTTTTGAGGAAGATCAAGGCTCTGTGGAAGTTGGGGTCCGCTGCAATAAATGTCACGACAATGGGAGGAGTTCTGGATCGAAGTAGATATACTCATTCCACTCGCTCGCTCACACAAACAAGGTATCTAATTACAATGCAAGAGAGAGCCGCATGCTCTCTTGGAGAAGCTTCTATGTAATACGCTCAATTCACCCTTTTTGGGTAGGTAGATAGGTCGCACCGCTTTCCCAAAAGCTTTCCCATTTTTCTCTGGCAATCCACGCATCACAGACATCGGAAAGGACTGTCCACTAGTCACACTTTCGCATCTCGCCCAACAACAAACACCCAGAAACGCCATTTTTGGCCCCCATCCAAAATCTTCTTCTTGATGAATGTCGAATCGAAAAGTCAGGGTATCTCGCAAAAAGGGTGTCTCTACTACTGGTTCTGGGCGGTCAGAGCATCGCCATGGGCGTTTTGCCCGCGGGTCGGGGCCCTAGGACGGCCGTTAGCCGTACCCGGTCGGCTCGTGACAGTGCTGCGGCGCGAACCATTGGTAGCTGCTGTTGAGCTCGAGTCGGAGATGTGTGCGTTGAAGTGGCTGGCGAGTTCGGAGATTTCGCGCTCGATTTTGAGGTGCTGTAAGGAAGGCGCGTGGTTAGTGGTTGTGATCGAAGGCGGTCCGTCGATGGGGATGTTCTTACCTCAGTGAATGGATCGTACATGCGAGTACGGATGTAGTCGTCGAGCTCTTCATCAGAGATGTTGCGGAGGGCGAGCTCACGGTCCATGTGGTCCTTCTGTGCGGCGCGGATCACACCACGGGTGACGATGACGGAGACTTCGCGGATGCGGCGAATATCAGGGTAGAGCCAGTTGTCAGAAACTTCCTGGGGCAACAGCGAGGTTGAGAGAGCTTCAGCGGAGGCGTAGATCATGTTTTGTGTGACGTTGACGGACTTGGAGAGAATAGCTCCCAAGCCGATACCTGGGAACACGTACCTAAAAGTGAAATTATTAGCAGACTGTCCATATTTCGTATTTGCATTCACTTACATGTTGTTGCCCTGGCCAGGGACGAGGTCCTTGCCCTTCCAGTGGAGGGTTGGGAAAGGAGATCCAGAAGCGAACAAGCACTTGCCATTGGTGTACTTGATGGCCTCCTCGAATGTGCACTCTGACTTGCTGGATGGGTTGGACAGCGGGAAGATTACTGGCTTGTCGTTCAGCTCGGCCATGCGTCCCAGAATCTTTGGTGTGAAGGCCCCACCAATGGTGGATAGACCCATCAGGATGGTTGGCTTGACGTATTCGACGACCTCCTCCAAGGTCTTGTACTGTTCGCCATTGTTGTCGTCACGGGCGAAGTACACCTTGTGCTCGGCCAGCTTGCCTGGGCGGTCGAGGGTGACCATACCTTGGGAGTCGACGAGCCAGAAACGCTTCTTGGCTTCTTCCTCGGTCAGACCCTCCTTGATGAAGAACTCGGTAAGCTGCTTGGCAACACCGACACCAGCGGATCCAGCACCCAAGAAGACAGCTCGCTGGTCCTTTGGAGCGACCCCAGATTGCTTGACAGCATTAATGAAGCCACCGAGAATGACAGCACCAGTACCCTGGATGTCGTCGTTGAACATGGTGTAGGTGTCCTGGTAGCGTTCGAGCGATGGGAAAGGGTTCTTGAAGTCCTCATATTGGATGACAATGCTTGGCCACCTCTCGGTAAGAGCGGCCATCATCTCATCAAGGAACTCCTTCTCCTCCTCAGGAGTGACCTTTGGTCGCCTGCTTCCCAGGTACAGTGGGTCATTCCTGAATTCCTCGTTGCTCGTGCCAAGATCTACGCAAAGTGGGAGGGTCCTCATGGGGTGAATACCAGCACATGCGGTGTACAGGGAAAGCTTTCCAACGGGGATACCCATGCCGTTGATACCAAGATCTCCAAGACCAAGGATACGAGAGCCGTCTGTGACGACGGTGATCTCGACATCATGTGGCCAGTTTTGGATGACAGAATGAAGGTTGCCCTTGTCTTGATCGAATGAGAGGTAGAGACCTGCAGTGAAGCTTAGCAGAGCAATTCGACATGTGCATCCATGCCAACTCACCCTCTGGCTGGGTGTATAGCTCAGACCATCTCTGGCAAGCTTCTCCAACAGTTGGTGTGTAGATCAAAGGAGTGAGCTCCTATTCGATTGTCAGCTTGTGGGCTTCCTCATCTTTCTGAGATGTCCAACCTTGATGTTGTCCGACAGCAGTCGGTAAAAGAGGTGGACGTTGGTATTCCTCAAGACGGACAGGTATTGGTACTTCTCAATGTCGGTCTTCCTCGAGTTCAAGATTGCCATGCCTGACTAGTCAGTATTGTCCAATGTCTCGATAGAGTCATTCTCACATCTCTTGCTCTGGTTCTCGAAGGTGTCGACGCCAGGGGGGATCAGGCCGTAGGTTCTGAGGTATTTGCGGGTCTCAATGGGGTTCGAGGTATCATAGTCCACACTGTATAAGACGGACTTCTTAGATCGTTGTATTGAATGAATCTTGCAAGCTTTGGCTATGAACCTACGGAGCCGGGACATGATGCCTCTCGGGGAGGTGGTGGTGGACTGCAGCTTTGGTGATGTTGGCATGCGGCGCATGGCCACTTTTTGAGGCCTCTCTGCTGTGAGCCATTGCGGTCTGTTTGGTGGCGGTGGTGGTGAAGGTTCGGCGTGGTGTGACGGAATCCGTGATCGCTTTCCGTGCTCTGGACTGACGACACACAGGTACGCAGGTACGCAAAGAGGTGGCAGCAGGACCGGAGGAGATGTAAGAAGAGCAGCAGGGCAAAGTAATCAGGGGAGAGGTGCGCGTTAACCGCATGGCAGTGAATGGGAGAAACCGGGTCCGCTCGGGCTGAAATAGCTCTGGCGGTTGGCAGATCAGCAGGTGTGCGAAGGTGCAACAGGAGGCGTCTTTGAACAGAGCAAATGCCGTCGTTGCCGACGCGATGACCACTCCGGTGGAAAGTAATGGCTGCAATCTAGGGACGAGACCCGCGCACGCCAAACGATAAGATGGTGGGGATGGGGAGGGTCCAAGTCTGGGGTGGATTGCGTGTGATAGGATTATTGAGAGCAACAAACGACGCCCTGAGGAGACCCGACCGCTCCTTCGCTAATATAGAAACACGGTGCGAGGCCGAGATGACCCGTTCCCTGCAGTTGGTATGGGCAACAACCGCCATGTCTCGCGGTGGAGTGCGGTGTGTCGACAGCTGCAGCAAGACTCACAGCGGAGGTGAGCAGCTGCTGAACTTTTTTGAGAGCTCCCTCCTCAAAATATTCGTCGGAATCGCTCCCGGGCGCTAGCGCAGCGGCGGCTAGACACGATGCGGTATATTAGGCGAGGCAGCTCTCCAGGAACACGAAAATGACCCTGTCGGCATCCTGCGCCGATGCATGGGCATGCGGTCGGTGAACGGGGAAGGCTGCGGCCACGGCGACGGTGAGACCTCGAGACGGGAGGGACAAGTGGTTGAACGCCAACGGCTGGGGCGATGAGATTGCTGCACAACGTGCGGGCTAAGCAATACCAAGACCTTCTGGTCACGTTGTCTGCGCGTGCAAAGTCTTGGGACGCGGAGTGAATGAAAACGAGAGCGAGGGAGCTGGGGTTGGTGCCTCAGGCTAGCAATATCAGATTCAGATCCATGTACGTCACTCTCACGTCTGCTTGGAGAGAGCTCCGAAAGCTCTACAGCAAGGCCAACTTCTGCGCGTCTGGTTTACGTGAGAAAAGCAGCGACCGCTGGTCATTGGCCACTACTGCTGCTAGAGGATGAGCACACGACCGCTTGCCATTCCTGTAAGAGCTGCAGTGGACATGACCGCGTGGTGACATACGCCCGCTGCTTAGCAGTAGCAGGGCTTCTGTCTGTTCACTCTCTGCGTTCATTCACCCACCAACTTGACCCATCATGTCATCCTGTTTCGGCTTCCGCAAGAAGGCCTCAGCGTCAGACCGAGAACCTCTCCTCCCCCAATATGAAGACGACACGGAATTGCAGCGAAAGCTGCACCAAAAGCTCCACACGTATCAGATGTTCCGCGCGTTCTCGAAAGGATTCATGCCCAGTACCGAACAGATCATTATCAATCTGCGCACAATACTCGCGAGCGATGTTCTGAACGCCGATAATGAAGACTTGTCAAACAGCGGCCGAAGACTGGTCAAGTTGACAAGGCAATGGCTCCAGCAGTTCATGGATCTTGTACAGCACAAGAACGACAGAGATCAAATTCAAGACATTGTTTGGTTCTTGAGCAAGAGCAGAATATCAGTTGATGTGGAGGACATTGCTGAGCAGGCAAAGAAGAGCAAGGCACGAGCGGATACCGCCGCTGCATACGAGAGCTTCAAGACAGTCGGATCTCTCCTTCTCACCAACTCAGACTTCCGCGTGTTCGTGAGTGATCTTAACGTCATTGGTAGAGAGGTGTTCAGAGACTCTGCCTTTGCCTTGTCCAGTGCTGCGGAGGACGCGGCCAAGAAAGTTGAGCCGTCATCAGAGGAGCAACAGCAGGTGTCTAAGCCTGGAGCTGAATCTGATGAGCCAGCACCTACGGCCCAAGAATTGGGGCAAGATGTTGGCGATGTCAGCAAAGTCGTGGCCAATGGTACAGCACAGGTGGCGAAGACGGCAGCAGGAAGCACCGCCGACAGGCTGTCTGGAGATGAGGGCCAGACGTTGGTCAACCGCCTGAAACAGGCAGTCCTGAAGCTTCGCAAACGGAATGACTATTCTGATTCGGTGTCGACGCTTTCTTTGCTGCTCAAACGCTATGCTGTGGCGTACTCCAGAGTTCTCGAGGACGTGGATAATGTCGCCCAGCGCGATGTGCGCGAAAACGAAGCCATGGATCGTGCGATGCACAACATATGGATCTTCGTCACCAGCTTTGGCGACAAGAAAGAATGGGAGAAGCTCGAGCAGCAGTTCAAACAGATCATGAGCCACAAAGACAGCGACCCACAGTTCGAGAAAATGATGACAGAGACAGGCAATTCGCTCCAGAAGCTCCTCACAGATCCAAGCTTCCTCGACAACGCACAAGAGAAGTTCAAGGAATTGAGGGCCAAGAGCCAGAAGACTGCTTCGGGTAGCAATCTGAATAAGGAACTTGAAGCGCTGCTCAAACAGGTTGAGGTGACTCTCAGCAGAGTTCTGCAGGATGAAGACATTCACAACCTGATTGCGACCACGCTCAAGATCTTCAAGATCCTCTCGCCGCTCGACCAAGCCACTAATCCAGAGCTTCTCCAGGACTCGATCAACGTATTTGTGCCGCTGCTCATTGCGGCCATTCAGTACATCCCCATCCCACGACTGGAGGTCAGCACGCCTGAGGTCGACCTGCTTCTGGAGAATTTGATCGTCGAGCCTGGAAAGACCGTCAACCAAACATCATTCCTCCCATATCGACTGAAGGTGGAGACCTACAACGACCTGGAGATTCGAAAGGCTAAGTTCAAGACTACCACCGCGACCACCAATCTCATGACCATCAAGCTGGATGGGATGTCTTTGAAGGCTGAGGAGATCGGCTTCTGGCTGCGAGCGCACAAGGGCATTTTGCGTCTCGCCGACGAAGGCATCGGCAGCTTCGAACTGGACGAAAAGGGCATCGACATCCACGTCGACGTCGAGATCTGCCGCGAAAGAATGGAACAGATCCTGACCCTCAAAGCTGTGAGAGTGCACATCCACAAACTCAACTACAAATTCCGCAAGACCAAGTTCAGCTGGTTGACCTGGCTCTTCAAGCCCCTCCTCCGCCCAATCCTGCGCAAGACGATGGAACAGCAACTCGCATCCGCCCTGGCAGACTTCTTCCACGCTGCCAACCGCGAGCTCGTTTACGCAAGGGAGCGCCTACGAGCCACTCGTATTGCAGACCCCAACGACCTTCTCACGTTCTTCAAGGCCGTCGCCGCTCGACTTACACCTGCCGAAGACCCAGACCTCTATACCCTTGTTGGCGTTGCTCAGCCTGGCAAAGGTGTCTTCAAGAATGTCTACGCTCCTGGCAGTATCGTCAAGGTGTGGAACGAGGAGGCTACGCGTGCTGGTGAACGAGTGGAGGACTTTGATGCTGGAGGGTGGAGGAATGAGATTTTCGATACGCATGTTCGCGCGATGACGTGAGTGTAGGTAGGGGTGGTGAGGGAAAAGGGTGACATTGGTTTTAAATTGTATGAAAGGCGGGACATTCAAAATGGAAAACGGAACAGTGTAAATGGAACGGCTGTAAGATGATACGAAGTAATGCAAATTAATGTGGACGGCAGTACTACAATATGAAAAGCTGAATCATTCGCCTCCAGGACATTCATCTTACCATTGACACATTCTACTGTCCGCTCCCACAGCGAATACCTTTACCACTAGGCTGTTCGTTGAGTGATGAAGAGGACTTGGAGATTTTAAACCCAAGCCGCCAACCACGCAGCCTGCGCATATCCACACCCCCTTGACCCCCAAAACCCAACCTTTCACGCACTCGCCGCAACAGCCTTCCCCCCCCCCTCCCCCCCCTCCCCCATCTTCTCCCTCAACTCCTCCTGCTTCGCCCTCAAAGCCCCAAAATTCCTCTCCATCGCCCTCCTCGTAAACTCCGCCCCCGTCACCTCCGGATACTTCCCCCGCGGCCCCTGAATCACACAATCCACACACGGCTGATTAAAAAACGCAATCGAATACCTCGGGCCCCAGTAATCCCGCTCGAAATCCGTGGGCGCCTTCACGCGGTGGAAGGTGGATTTGAACCGGTCGTCGGACCAGCTCATCAACAGGTCGCCGATGTTGCAGACGATGTCTCCCGGGGCGAAGTCGACTTTCGTCCATGTGTCGCCCATGCCGAAGGACGTGACGGCTTCGCGGCCTGGGCAGATTTCGAGGCCGGATTCGCCCGGGCGTTGGAAGAGGAGTGTCAGGAGGTCCCAGTCGGCGTGGGCGCCGGCGCGGTAGAAGTTTTCTTGGGGAGGCACGGTTTTGTCGACGGCGAAGTAGTGTAGCAGGCGCAGCACGGATTGGCAGTCGGGGCGAGAGGTGTCGTGGGCGCGGATGAAGTGGTCGTCTGGGAAGCCTAGGCCGCGGGCGAAGCAGAGCATAAGTTTCTCTGAGACGGATTGGGCTTTGGCCATGAAGGCTTGGGCGGAGGGTTTGAAGTCTGGGAGGGCGGAGGGGGAGATCCACTTGTCGGTCATGTTCTGGCCAAATTGGAGCTGGTAGGATTCTTTTTGGTCGGCGACGCCAGTCGAGGGCCGGATTTGGCCTTTCTTCTCCCAGCCGACGTTGTTGTGGGTGAAGGGGACGGTGCCTTTTACGTCGTCTGGAAGGGCGAAGAAGGACTCTGAGGTGGCGAAGATGGCGTCGATTTCCGGGATGCTGATTTCGGTGTCGGTGAGGGAGAAGAAGCCATCTGTCTCTGCGGCGTGGACGAGTTGGGAGGTTATCTCGTCGATGCGGTTGTCGAACTCGGCGAGAGAGATTCGAGGGATGCTTCGGTCGGTGTACTTCGTTGCGCCCATTTTGGTGGATGAGTTGACGACTTGATGTCTAGTCGATCCGGTGGTGTCGTGCAGGGTAGACTTCGAGTTCTATATATCCAATCCACATACAACCTCGCGATTAGCGCGAAGCCGAGAGGACGGTCCTCGCCCAGCTATATCGACACCGAACAAGAGCTCCTCGAGGTCCAGCTGCGGTCAGCTCCGATAGGGAAGATAAGTGGTGTCAAACCTCGCCTTCGGCCAACTCGGCCGCCAGACTCGCGCGACCAATGTATCGATTCGTACTTCATTCGTACTTGGAGAGAGAGCGATACCTGCCGTTCGTACACGACATATACACATACTGACCTTGTTACGCTCAAAGTGGGATGCCTATCCCCAATAATTCCGAGCTATCTGAACGTTCTATTATACGATTAGCAGCTTGGTCACTGTATAATCCAGAGGGATAACAATGCGATGCGTTCCACTTTGAGCCAGACGACGAGGAAAGTGTCTTCAGGTGAGTAAAGTACGTTTAGCGAATTGACTTGGAGCTGTGCTGAGGAATGTGCGGGATCTTTCTGGTCAGCTACCGTCTGGGACTCGAGTCTACCGTATATCTCGCCTCTATACGTGCTCTGTGATGGTTTCCATTGCAGACTGAGGACTGGACTGATCATCGAATATTTATTAGGTCCAATGTGATGTTGTTGACAGAGTACATGTAGTGGTATTCGAGAGGCCGAGTCTCGCCCTGGGACGTGCGCTGTGGCCTGTGCTGCAGACCAGCAAATCCGCTCCAGGCAGTGTCAGCCACACTTCCTTCGTTTCTTCACACATCAGGCATCTCAGCTAGAAAACACCAATCGTGAACAAAGAGTGACACAGTGCCTAATTCCGGTGAGACTACAGACTCACCAATGCGGGTGACTGTGCGAAGATATAAGAACAGCTTCCACCAGCCTTTGAGATAGGGAAGTACTCCTCCGAATACCTCTTTTCTTGTTCTCTTCCAGCTCATCTTACCCACGATCGCTACAATGGTCTCACTAAAGCGCAATAACGCCACAGAGGATACAGCCAGAGCTCGTCAGCGTATCAAGCCAACAGCCGTCACCATGACTCCTCTCCGGGTCTCCAATGTCAAGAGTGGCGAGACTGTCCACCAGCAATGCCTGCTTATCAAAGGCGAATGCCCGACTTTCGACAATTCCGACGACGACTATATCTCAGTCAAGACGTCCGACAGCATGAAGGTTGCTGAGTCCTCGAACAACTGGCCAGTCTATCGAGGCGCGTGGAAGGCGCTTGTGCTGCTCGCTCCTGGCAACAACACCATCACCCTCTCTCTACACCATGCAGGCGGTGCACAGTCGACATCTTCACTGCTGCTGGTCTATCAGCCTCTCCTCCAGATCCCGCCACTCCATCTTGCCATCATGGTGGCCAAGGACTCGCCGCTGGTCATCGACTGCCCACCATCCAAGTATGGAGCCATCTCCTCCGCGCACAACAGCCTCGAGTCTGTGATTGCGAAGTTTCGTATGACGGCCTACATGTGGCAGGCTCTCACCGCTGAGGACATGCAGCAGAAAGAACTCGGTCGTCGCACGTTTAGGTTCGAGGAAGAATGGACGGCAGACACGACCTCATTCCAGACCTTCAGAGCCAATGCAGAAGGCGCCACCATCATGAAGTCACTGCCAAAGCTCCACATTGTCCGAACTGAGAAGACAGTAGCCGAGCTTCGCGATGCCAACGTCGCCCAGCAGAACCCTCATGCAAGGAGACCGAACGAACTGCATGAGATCTTCACCAGAGCTCTCAAAGCATACGGCGGTCCATTCGAGTCTGGCTGCAGACCTGTAGTTGCAGGCCTCATCCTCGACTCATGCTACTCTCTCGATCGGAACATGATACTGGGCCACGCTGCACTTGGCTGTCACCAGCGTAACGCCCTGTCTCTTGGGATGTTCGGCAGTCATCTCACTTACTCGTGGCCACGTTCTATGGAAGAAGTATCGTCTTGCCTCCTCGATGCTACACCTCCAGGAGAGACCGTCGGGAACGACAATGGCGAGTGCGTTTCGATGGCTCGAGCTTGTTTCATAGGCCAAGGAGCTTTCCTGCATGAGGTGGGACATGCATTCGGCGCAGATCACACCGAAGGCATCATGAAGCGTGGCTACAGCAAGGGCTGGGGGACGCAATTTCTGGATCATGAGTCTCTCGCCATATCAAGCAAGGACCACATGCAAGATGATGAAGCCAAGTGGGCCCTTCAAGACGTCCTGCGGTTCAAGACTCTGCCTCATTTCCGCATCCCAGGCGATGAGCCAATCACCAAGGACTTCGTCAACGCAGAGATTCAGGTCAAGGTGGACATCGACGGCGAAGGCGAGGAATGGCTTTGCATCACAAGCAAAGCCGGACTTGTAGATGTCAAAATCCAGAATGGGTCACATAACATCAGCAGCAACTACTCATCGCCTGGATACAAGTACACAGTCTGCGACTTCCGCACCCGCGAGCTTTCCGACTTCGAGCGTAGCACTCCACTCGAAGTTTCCGTCCTAGCACAGAACGGCAAGGAGAGGATCATCAAGAATGCCTGGAGCTTCTTCAAAGACAGGACCTTCATCCGCATCCCAGGCAGCGATGTCCGGCTACAAAAGACTTCAGTCAAATCTTCCAGACTTGAGGAAGACGATGATGAAGACAACTACATCCCATGGACCGCCCTCCTCAACAAAGCCAACCCCAACGGCAACCACATCCGTGCATCCGCCATCGACCTCCGCGTCGGCTGCACCTTCGACGGGGCAGTGGTCTACTACGTCGACGGCACCTACGCGCACTGTGGACCAACCCGCGAGCACGGTCAAGAGCACCACTTTGGCGGCCACGCATCCGAGCAACACGATCTTCCGGCCAACGCCAAGATCGTCAAAGTCGAAGTGAACAAGTCCGGCGGCTGGAGTCAGGGCAGTCTCGACGGAATTCGCATCACGTTGGACGATGGTGTTCAGTGGGGAGAGATCAACTCTCAGTACAGCGATGTGAATGATATTCATGTGTTTGAGCCGGATGATGGCGAGGTGGTTGTTGGGTTCTTTGGGAAGCATGAGAAGAATGGTTTCACGGAGGAGTTTGGTATCATTACGGCACCCAAGGATTTCGTGATCCCGACGGCGGCGTATGAGTTGCCGGAGTTGAAGAACAATCTTGTGCAGGTAAGACATCGTTCATGATCAAGCAGGTTCTCAAACTGACTTGGTTTAGTAGACGGCTCGACCGAGACCTGCAGCAGATGAAGACGATATGAGCGAGGACATTGAGAACACTGATGGAGAGGACGACGATGAGATGAACTCCCAGGATACGATGTGAACAAACAGGACAAAGGTCGTGTACTTCGTTGTTCTATGCAAAATTACTGTAGTATACCCTAGAACCGAACCGAACACACTGAATAGAATGCGTATGATTCAACGCAAAACAAACAAGATCCAGACCCACGTTTTCCAACATCAATCAAATCTGAACAAGCCTCTGTCGGAGCTTGGGATTCCAAGGATAGCCAGACGAGTGTACTTCATAGCGGGGAAGCCCTCTTCGTAATGAAGGCGGTCGCACTCCCAGGTGATGTTGTTGTAGGCGTTCATGACGCAGCCGACGGTGTTGAAGATGAAGAAGAGCAAGAAGACGAGCCAGTAAGCCAAGTCGTCGCGGCTTTTCCGCTGGACGTACGCCACGATGAAGGTGACCAGGGCGGGGATGGCGGTGGGCTGGATCAAACCACGTTAGCGATTCGCCACACAAAATAAAAACATCGAAAGCTGAGAGAATACTCACCAACATCAACCGCTGCAACCTGACGCTCAAATAAAGGTACTGCTTCCGATCCTTCAAATTCGCCTCGTCGCGCACCCAGCTCGCCCGCTGAATCATCTGCGTCGCCGTCTGCAGCCACGCCGTCGCCCACAGCACCAACCACGGCGTCACAGTCCCAATAAACGCGCCAGAAGACGTCCCCAGGAAACTCCCTGTCACGCACGCCGCGATCTCGAAGCACCAGGACGGGATCGTGAAGGCGTAGAACAGAGCGCATTCGGCGCGGCGGCCCAGACCCCAGTGTTTGACGGGCGTATAGGCTTGGTGGGCGGCGTGCTGTTCGGCGGTCTCGCCCGGGGCGGGGCCCGCGTGGTCGTGTGCGTGGTCGTGCTCGTGCTCGTGGTCGGCCATGGTGTGGGTGGGGGGTGGTGTTGTTGATGGGGAGGGAGGAGAGGGAAGAGGTGAGGTCGAAGCGGTTCCGGCCGGGTGGTTCGCTTCACTCCTCTCACGGACGCGCCTGGTCTGCCGCGGGCACGCTTCGGCCGCTTCAGTCCGGGTCGCTAGATTGCTTGTGGTAGTCGTCGACGAGGTGTAGCTTTGTCACTGCAGTTTGCTTAGGTGATGCTTGGTGAGGTCCCATCCATCATCCTTCCTCGCTCGGATGTGCGGAGCGCGTTGATCGCGCTAGACGGCCCGAGCCTGTAGTTTAATTCGAGAGCTCATTTCGAACTTGCGGGGTGACCCAGCCTTTTGGATCAACACCTACATGTTACATTCCATATCCATTCTCACGGGCTCGACGTGAAGTGACGGCGGCACATGCAAGATGGGGCAGTCTTCCTCGCAGCTCCAGGAGCCAACGCAGACGCAGCTTCCTTCTGATGTCGAAGACGCGCTTGTGATGGAGAGGCCTGGCACGGCGGGGACGACAGGTAGCCAGGCTCTTGCGCGTGACTTGGAGAAGTCGATAATGGACAGCTCGCAGGACGTGGAGAGACAGACAGCGAAGAAGAGGAGAAAGAAGAAGCGCCAATCAGCAGACGAAGACTCGTTCATACCAAACTCACAACAAACCACTTCGCCCACGACGAACTCGTCCCCACTCGTCCAGAGCATCGAAGCAGCGCGACGCAAGAACCCCAACTCCAAGAAATGGAACGACAACGACGACCCTCTCGAGATCGCACGCCGCGACCTGCAGAAATGGCTCAAGCGGAAGCAGATGCAGGAAGCCGTGCTGGAGAACCGAGCGAGATGGGTGCAGATGCCGAACAACAAGTGGGGCATCAAGTTCTATAAGCCTGGTGAGGCTCCTGAGAAGGAGTTGACAGAGGTGGAGGCGGCGAGGCTGCGTCTTGTTAAGGGGGAGATGGAGAGGTATCGGCAGAGTTTGGAGGCTTCGCAGCAGGCGGAGGGGAAGAAGGAGCAGGGGATGCAGACGGACGAGAAGCAAGGCGAAGACGCTGACAACGCCAAACCTGCACGACAGAAGAGGAAGAAGAGTGAGGCGAGCGAAAAGGGGGCAGCTGACGAAGTACAACAAGCACCCGGGCGGGCCGCTAACGTGGAGGATGCATCGATTCCAGCGAGAGCTGCAGCTGAGAATGAAGAACCTACAGAAAGCAAACGAGCGAAGAAGCGTAAGAGGAGGTCTGGGGAGGAGGTACCGGTGTCCCAGTCAGAACCAGCGCTAGAGGCCCAAGAGCCGCGACGCAAGAAGAAGAAGCAGAAGACTCAGGATGAGCCAGAGCAGGTGTCTGAACCCAGACGTCCCATGCAGGAGTCTGCTCGGAATGCAGAGCTACTCCAGAAGGGTTTGCAAGCGAATGCCGAGAATGTCGCTGCTTGGCTGGCAAGTCAGGACGATCCAGAAGCACCTCCAGAGAGCAATGCTGTGGATGCAGTGGAAGGAGCGAGCGGAGACGTGAAGCCAAACAAGAGGAAGCGAGTGTCTCGGTATGTCGAGGACGACGAAGAAGACTACGACCCATCGAAGGAAACCACCGAGTCGATTGCTCCAACAACTACTGCTCCAACTACCAGCGCACCAAAGGCCAGTGGCAAATCAAAATCGTCTGGTGCATTCACAGCAGAGGAGAAAGTCATATGTGATCTAGTCTTCGGCCAGGTACGTGGGCTCGTAAGTCGTGAAAGTGGCGGCTCTTGGATACAATGACACTGACTGCTTCTAGGTCCAACAAAAACTGGGTTTAAGTGATGCCGAACTCAAGGCTCAGATCCAGCAATGGCGCACTGCGGGCATCTTCAAAGCTGAGCTCGAGGAAGCCCTACCAAACCGATCAAAGGCCCAGATTCGCAAGTTCGCTCAGCGCAGATACCATCCTTACGAGCGTGGAGCTTGGACGGCAGACCAAGACGAGGCATTGAGAGACGCCCATGCCAGATGGCCTGGTCAATGGACCAAGATCCGTGACCTCGTCGATCGTAGTGCTGGAGACTGCAAAGATCGTTGGGTCAAGCACATCCAATTTGGCGACGACAAGGCTACTGGGCCTTGGTCACAAAAGGAGGAGATCAAGTTGCTTGAAGCAGTCGAAGAGTGTATAGAGACCATCAAGAAGGAACGTTCCAAAGACCGCGCAATGCTCAAGGATCGAGAGCGTCTGGAATCGATGATCAACTGGCAGACTGTGTCCGACAAAGTGGCAGGTGGACGAAGCTCGAAGAGATGTCGCGAGAAGTTCGAGAAGTTGAAGGCTCGTGAACAAAAAGGAGAGCCCGTTGTGGCTGCAGAACAAGAGTCGACCTCGGCATCAGCGAATGATGCAGCTAAAGAGGCGTCCAAGGAGAAGGGAGCAAAGAAACTGCTCGAGGGCTTCGAAATCGGGGACTACTACGATGTCTTCGCTGAAGTCCACACGGCCTTCAAGGACCACTCTGCACACTTCCACGACGAGAGGAACGTTCTCTGGTCGATCGTCGCCCAGAAGAATCAAGCCTCACGATTCAACACCACATGGCTTGGAGGAGCATTGCGCAGAGTCGCCGTCGAGACTGCATTGAAAGATTGGCCGATCAATTCTAAGAAGATCAAACGCAAGATCGAGCAGGCTGAGACGATCCCAGCGAAGGCGTTGCAGCTCGCCAAGCTTGTTGAAAAGCGATGTGCAGATGACACGGCTTCTCTGCCGAGGACGTTCAAGCCCGAGCTCATCGGCAAGACCGCCGCCGAAATCGTCATGTTGAAGATGGCGAGTAAGAAGCAGCAGTCGAAGAAAGAGGACTTGTCGAAGGAAATTGTGTCTGACTCAGAGGCTGAGGAGGATGGGGATGTCCTCCAGGAGTCCAAGGCCACAGTGAATAACCCCTAGTCAAGGTCCAAGACTAAGAAAGAGCCTTCAGCTTCTGCTTCTGACGGTGGAGAGGAAGAGGAGCAGGAGCAGGAAGTTCCCGAGACCTCTGAGGACGAGCTCATCTCCCCTGAAAACGACATCAGACGTGACCCCTCGCCAACTCGCGAAAACGAACAAGATGAAGACGAAGCTGCACCGGAGAGTGATGGCTCTGTTTACGAAGAGAAGGAAGACCATGAAGAAGACGAAGACGACGCTTCCGATAATGACGCCGCACAAGTCGTGCCTGAACCCCAAGCCGAAGAACCCGAACCCAAGCGCTTCCGTCGCCCTCGTGTCCCCAAGCGCGAAGACGACATACCCGTATCCTCGATCAACAGCCGGGTCGGCATGGACAGCACGCAGGCCAGTCCTAGCCTTAGTCCGGAGGCGTTCCTGCAGCGATGCCGCACCGCTG
Organism: Zasmidium cellare ATCC 36951; assembly: GCF_010093935.1. Classification (NCBI taxonomy): domain Eukaryota; kingdom Fungi; phylum Ascomycota; class Dothideomycetes; order Mycosphaerellales; family Mycosphaerellaceae; genus Zasmidium; species Zasmidium cellare. Next base: position 596,608 of record NW_022986945.1, on the reverse strand, counting down.
GAAAGAGGCAGCATGAAGAGTACGTTGCGACGACGTCCGGTGGTAGTAAGCGGAGGAGATGATCATCCGCGAGGCAGCGTTTATTCATGGTCTTCTGGGTTAGTATTGATATCGAAAGCTCAAATTCTGCTTATCCGTTAACCCAGCAAACGCTTTCCTCTCCTCCACCTCCACTTCCCCATCACCATCGCTTCCACCCTTTCCATCCCTCCTCCTGTTCACAACAACATAATACCCCACCAACACCCACGCCACCCCAACACTCACACACCAACAACACACAAGCGCCACCTTCGCCGTTCGAAACACCGGCCTCTCGCTCTCCCTAAACGTTTGCGGCCCAACAATATTCCCCACCGCAAACGCCGCGTTCAAAGCCGCCGATGCAAACGCCCGTTTGGTATGCCCCGCGGTATTGCACATCAGCCACTGGAAATCTACAGGTTGCACGCCGGTGATGAAGTTGACGAGGTAGATCCCCGCGAGGAGGGCGGCGCGCGAGGACGTGGAGGGCAGGAAGGCGAGGAGGCTGGCGCCGAGGATGGACGGAAGGGTGAGCAGGGTGGTGAAGAGCCAGCGGTGGGAGAGGTAGCGGGAGGCGAGACCTGGAAAACGTTAGAAGAGGGTGGGTGCGAGGAAGAAGGGACAGTTAGGGGGTCTACCGCAGATCAAAGACGACAGGATATTAATCACCCCCGCAGGCATATTCAACAACGCTGCCTCCCGACTCGAAAACCCGAAATTTCTAATTAGTAGTGCGGAATACGTCGTAATCACCCCTCCACCGACACTCTGCAGCACCACAATCGCAAACACAGCCCAGACCTGGAAATCCCGCAACGCCTCCAGAATCTGGGCTGGATGGAAATTCCTCTTCTCCGAGATGCCTGTTTGGTTTTTCTGAACGTGCCGCAGGAGCGCGAGTTTCTCGCCGGACGTGAGGAAGTGCGCGTCCATGGGGGTGTTGGGGACGAAGGCGATGACGAGGAGGCCGATGAGGAGCGTGCAGAGGCCTAGGACGAGGAACATTGTGCGCCAGCCTGAGAGGGCGGCGGATGGGGGGACGTGTTGGAAGGCGAAGGAGATGAGACCGCCGAGGATTTGGCCGATGCCCATTCTTGCACAACAGTCAGCATAGGAACTTCAACGTCTTGAATCTTGGATGCTGCATGGGTAAGATAGAGAATAATACCCGGAATACCACCACGCGAACCTCGCCGCTTGCTCCCTTCGGGTGTACCATTGACTACTGATCAGCATCAACGCGGATGGCACGACTGATTCGAATGCGCCGGAGAGGATTCTGACGGTTAGCAGTCCTCCGTAGTTCTGCAGCGCCGCGTGGCAGGCTGTGCAGATGCCCCAGAGGGCCAGGCTGGTGCCGAGATAGCGCGCTGTGGGGAGGCGTTGGAGGAGGTAGACTGTACCGTCGGGTCAGATGGTTGATATGCGTGAAAGTGAGGAGGGGAGGAGGAGACGTACTATTCGGCACGACAGCCACAAGATCCGCAATGAAGAACGCTGACGCGGCGTTGGAGAAGTCGTTCCCTTGCAGGTGGAGGTCGGCAGGGAGGGACATGACTTGGGCGTACTGTGCTCATTATCAGTGACTGGAAACAGGCCCCTTTGGTATGGGTGAGACGGTACGTTTAGCAGGACTTTATCCAGAAAATTCAACATATAGCACAACATCAAGAAACTAATCACGTAGATGTCGACTTTCCTCTTCAGCCGTCGGATATCGCTCGCTCCTTCTTGCGTTTGCTCATCTTCGCGGTGGGCTTGGATATAAACGAGGGCGTCGTCGATGGTGTTGGAAGGGGGTTCTTCGACATCTCGGACGGCGGTGGCGGATTTGTCGACTTTCTGCTCCATGTTAAGGATCGATTAGCATCCAGCCTGTCTCAGGTCGTCGAGATGAGAAAGTTTTTTTAACACATCTTCTTTCTCCTCACATGTGACACAGCATCCACCTTGGCGGTATATCTTTACCCTATCTGCATGTCGCCCAGCATTTGCAGCGCAACCCACTCGTATCCACATTACCATACGATTACGAAGCACTCTGCCCTCGTCGCGCCCTCCTAGCCGCATACTCGTCCGGCACAGCTTCAAAGGCATCGTCCATAGGACTAAGAAAAGTAGTACAGCCAAGGCATGCTCTGGCTCTTGGACGAAGATCTTTCGCCTTTGCAAAAACCTGCATATGCACCGTCAGCCATCAACCACGATGCCAAAGAATGCGAAGAGGCACGAGAAGATCTGCAAGATCTCCCTACTATCCAAACTCAAGAACACAAGAAATCTCTCTCCTTGTTCGGTTGTACATATTGTGGCCGCTTCTGCTATCATTTTAAACCCCGAACGCCATCGCTACATGTCGCTATCCAAGTTTTAGGTTCTCCTCATTCAGCGTCCCAAACAGCGTCTCAATCTCCGCGCCCACAGCTTGGATATCCTTCGCCAATTGACCCGTCACCAGCACGTACGCATACAACAATTCATAGTCCTGCTCTGTCGTCAGCTCTCTTCCTTCACCTGTCCTCCTAAACTCCGAGATCTTGGCTAGAAGTCTATCTCTTCGGTCGTCGATGTTGGGGAGGACGTCGTTGAGGGGGTATTCGAGTTTGATGCTGCTCGCTAGGACGGTGAAGAGATGGCTGATGCGGGCGGAGAGTGCGAGGCGTTCGGGGCGGGTGTATCGCAGTAGAGCTGCTTCTCCGTCCGTGTAGGCTAGGTTCTTCGATATGGCCACATTCATCGCATGGAAAGCATCCAGCATTCTCCCTGCTCGATCCAGCATAGCACCGATGGGTTTATCAGGGAACGGACCACGAAACTCAAACTCCGAATTCGCAGCTTTTCGAAGACTCCTTAGATTACCTAGGAAACCCTGAAGTTCGCTTTCTTCGCGGATGTCCATGTAGGCGGTTGTGGGTTCGCCCAGGAGGAACATGGCTAGAGGATCGCGTTTCCAGATGAGGCCCATTCGAAGCCAGAGGACGCAGAGACCTTCGCGGAGCTTCTTGCGTGCTGAGATAGGGGCGATGACTCGGCACACGATCATGGCCCAGATTGTTCCGACCGTGACGGAGACGATACGGTGAAGGGCAATATCCCAGATTGCTGGGTCGATGCCGCCTTCGTCGTCGTCGTTGTCATCGTCGTGGATGGAGAGACTGTATGAGTACAATGCCGTCAAGTTGTACGACAGGAAGATGAAACGGCCCATAGGTCCGTTATCTTTCGCCACGATGATGTAGAAGCCCACCAGGGACATCGCCCAACCCAGCCCACCAACGAGATAAGGGTTGGCTACTCCATGGTGATTGGAGATGAGCCATACGACAACAGCGCTCAAAGCGCCCATGACGGTTCCCAGAATACGGTTGATGCCTGTGGTATTGACTGCGCCTACGGTCATACAGCAAACAACCATGTACGAGACCAGTCCCCACTCTCCTCTCCAGTGAAGGAAGAATGGTCTCGTGGTTGGTATAAAGGCAGGGAGTGCGTAGAGAGCTGCACCCAGCCCGACTTTGACTGCGAAGCGTACGTTGTCGCGACGAACCCAGCGGAAGGCCTTGTAGATGCTGTAGTACCAAGGTAAGCCGTTGGCGAATCTGCGTTGGTCTCCGAAAGCATCTGCCTCTTTGATCTGACTTGGAATGTTGTAGCCAGCGACTGGATCTTCGTTGCTCTCAGGCACAGTATTCGCTCTGATCGGTGACGACCCTCGTGGACCAGCCGATCGCCGCCAGAAGAGCAGCCAGTTCCATGATCGACGTTGTGACTCCATTTCAGCCTTGAGGTCATCCAAGATATCCAGGTAGTTCAAAACGTCCTCGGCAAAGTCCAAGAGCGAGAAACTGAAGTGTCCACAGCATGCCGAGACCTCTTCGATATCGGCCAGCACCTCCTCAGGACGTCGATTGAACAGTGTTTTTGATCGATTTTGTTCATGCCCTCGGTGCCTCACCTCAGTGGGTGATCCAGTGATTGGCGTGTTGGGAGCTCTTGTGGAGAAAGTGCTCTTGGTGCCGTGCTGCGCATTAATGGCTGCATTGATCGCTCGGTTCTGGTGCAATGAACTTAATGACTCTTTTCTGGACTCTCGGTACAGTTCAATCGCCTCGCTCAGGCTCGCATGGAATTGATCGTCGACAGCGACTTCAAGCTCGCGCGCCGCCCAAGGATTCCAGTCAGTCGAAACCTGTCTAAAGGGAAGCTCATCCAGGGTCTTCTTCAGGGTAAAAACCAGGGATTTGGTGGGTGGGCCAAGCTGGCTGATAAAAGCGACAAACATATCGCCTGGACTCTTGGCCATGTTGAATCCAATGCTCCCCTCTCGCGGGTGGAGTATGGGGTGATCCGCAAAAGAGTGTGTCGAAATGGGACTGCTTGTGCCCGGTGTATCTTCGAATTCTGTACTATAGTTCCGAGAGAGCGGCAGCGATGCATTGTTGGTCCTAGCATGGTCTTTCTTTGATACACCATTGCCATTGGCTGGTAATCGTTCTTCTGGCGATTCTTTGATGACGTCCAGATTGCTGAAGTAGTTCTGTGACTCCTGCGCAGGCGTTTGCACTGGCGGCGAGGCGAGCCACTGATGAGGTTCCGGACCAGAGTCTGCATCATCGTCGGCATGCTTGGCCTGGTTGATGAAGGCGAACTGTGCAAGGGCAGCACTTCTTAGACCACCAAGATCTTGTGCAAGCCCATTCAGGCGATCGACAATTCTTGCCTCAACAGTATATATCTTTTCATGTCCAAGGACGTAGTGCTCTTTCTTTGCCTCATTCAAGTTCTTCTTCAGAGCATTCAGAGATGCCTGGTGCTCTTTAGATAGCGTCTTGAAGTACTCGTCTTCCAGATCATTCTCGCGGCCGTGCAAGAAAGCTCGAGTGATGCTGATCAGCACTTCGCCGAGTAGATCAGTATTCCTCTCCAGTTCTTGCGAAAGCTTCTTGCGAGCCAGAGTTGGCAGTATAGCTATGTTGACCACAGCTGCGATGAAGATTCCTAAGATGGTCATGCCCAAATTCTGTGTCACCTTGTACATGCTGAATGCACCAGACTGGACTGAGCCTTCTCGGATCAGAATGTTGATAGATGCCAAAGAAGCTAGCGAGGTTCCAACGTTGACCAGTGGGTTTCCCAAGTACTGCTTGACAAACGCCATGAACCCAAAGCCTCCTGCGACGAAGACGACCAGAACGATAGCATGGCCGAGAGCGAGTAGGTGCCAGTGAGCGAATAAAATCGAAAGACCCATACTGCCAAGCGATATGAAGGCAGCGTATAGGAAGGCGATGACGGCAATGATAGTCGCTTCGTGCATGCTGCCCAACGTTCTGGAAGGGTGGAAATACACGGTAATGGTGGCGACCATATGTTTGCTGTCCTGTCGGTCTCCAAACAACTTCGAAATAGCAGGCACAAGAGTCGCCATGCTTCCAAGTAGATACGCAATGGAACATTTCAAAATGGCCAGTCCGGTGGGAGATGTCGTAAACGCCCACGCTTGTAGCACTCGATCTTGGCATCCTTCCCAGAACAGCGTGATCGAAGACTTGTGGCGTTGACGTTCGTCATAACTACCATCTGATGAAAGAAGAGGTTCTCGCTCCCCAGAATAAGAAGTCGCACGGGCAGTCAGTCGTTGCGATGCGTCGCGAAGGGTGAATTGTCGCCGTGATCGTTCACCAGTCTTGGGCAGGATAAAAGTCGCTCTTCGCATCTGTTCCACCATTAGCGACGCAGCCATAATCAGAATGCAAAGGCATGAATCCGTGGCAAAGAAAACTTGGATGTTGGATCTACCTCCAAACAACCACGCCTTGATCCCAGATCGCTGCCGACATGCTCACGCACGCACCTTTCTTCCCCACCTCCTGGACGCGTCCCCGTTCTGAGACGCATTGGCCGCCATTCTTGCGGATATCACCACCGCGCGGACGCCTCATCGATGGTTGCGAGGGTGTTGTTGATGGAAGGAGGATGGACGAAACAAGACGATGCGATCTTGGCAGAGCAATAGCGGCGGGTGGAAGTTGGAGATGACGGGGGCGGGAAGGCTTGGCCCCAGTGATCCTTGCGGAGTGCATGCAGTAGCTTGCTACATCAACCTCACTTCCATCTCACAAACACCCATTCCATCTAGAAATACTCTTTGAATCGACTTTTCGTTGGCCTTCTACTCGGTATACCGCCCCCAAATCAAAAGAACCCCAGGCAAAATATCCACGGCACATCCCCCGTACCAGCAAAGTACAGAGAGTCACTCGTCTCGATATCTTGCCTCTTCGCCGTCTCCGTCTCTTCTTCTTTCGCCTTCAGACTGTTGGGTGTCACAGGCTCCCTGTCGGAACTTGACAACTTCACTTTGGCATCCGGCCAGCTCATAGTTTCGTCTTCTTTCTTCTCTTGATCTTCTTCCTTCTCTTGGTCTTCTTCCTCTTGATCTTCTTCCTTCTCTTCGGCTTCTTTCTCCTCCTCCTCTTCCTCCCTCTCTCGCTCCTTCTCCTCTTCCTCTCCGCCATCGTCCAGATCCTCAATCTTCACCTCGAACCGTAACGGACTCCCTCCATGGACCATCTTCCCGCACAAAGGTTCCACGATCTCCTTCCTCACCACGATAGCCGCAGACGCCTCCTCTCGCTCCATCCTCCTCACCTCCTCATCATCCATCCCATGCACCAAATTCACCCCAAAACGATCATACGAAACACCATCCCCCGACCTCACAGTCCTCTTCCGCGGTCCCGCATCCCCATCTCCCAACTTCATCACTCTCATCAACGCCTCCACCCGCTTCGCTCCTTGAACCTGCTTCGCCCAGACCTGGATCCTCCCGAACTCACGTCCTATAGGAACCCTCAGCCATGCCGGGACTCTGGTCTCCAGCTTGATCAGCGCGAGACAGCTCGGACAGGGTGTCGATAGGCGTAGCACAAGCGCTTGGGACGTGTCCCTCCATGCTGTGCAGAGAGACGAGAGTTGGCCGTCTCGCGTTAGTTTGCTCTTGGTGTGTCGGCAGTGGGAGAGTATGAGCGGGTGCTTGTGGGCGCAGGTGTAGCGGAGGATGAGGTTGCGGCACATCTTGAGTGTATGATTTACGATGGTGTGGGATGGTGTGGCTGTTGTTGGTGGGCTGGAGATGGGTATTTGACTTGAGTGGATGGATGTGCTATTTCATGTCGATAATTTATGCTGCGAGAGGTCTTGCGTGAAGACCTTGCCAAGAGCTATATTGCCTGTGGGAATCATTACCGGCCAACTGGTATAGTGACTTCACCTGTACCAAGCCGAGTGTACAGTGAAGCTATTGTGCCAATAGCGAGGCATCACAAGGTCATCAATCCAATCACTCGATCTCGACATCGCTGACACTAGAACCTTGTTACGAATAGAGAAATAATGACAACACCATGATTCAAGCCAACAATCCCGCATCGGCATCCATACAATCTAAACAACAACGCATGCAGCAACAACGCTCCAACAGATCTTTCCTCCCTACATCGTCCCGCTCCCCAACTTCACCCTCGCCTCCTTAAAAACTCCTCACCAACGCATCCGCTTTCTCCCTCCACTCCCCACCCGCACCCCTCTTCCCCTCGTCCTCAACATCCCTCTCCAACCCCTCCAACAGAGCGCCCGAACTCGCGCTCTTCCTGAGCACATGCAATTCATCCTTTCCCTCCTCCTCGAAGGGATTCGCGCCTAGAGGAGAGGGAACGAGAGGGATCTGGCCGGACGAGCGCCGTTTGCGCCGTTTGACGGATTGGAGCAGGTCGTCCATGGAGGGGGCGGAGGCGTCGGGTTCGAGGGGGTCCGTTGTTGTGGTTGTTGGTGTGGTGGTGGAGGTGGTTGTGAGGGGCGCCAGGTAGTCTGAGGAGGTAGGGTCGGCGATTGAGAGGAGGATGTCGTCGAAGGAGATTGCGGTTTTCGTAGTGTTCTCCTCCTCCTGCTTTGCCGTCTTGCGCTGTTCCTCTTTCTTCCCGGTCGTCGTCGTCGAAGGCACCGTAGGATTCGCCCCCGCAGTCGGAATCCCCCCACCAAACCTCTTACTCCAAGTACACTCACTCGGATAATGACACTCATTCCAACAATCCTTCCCTCCTTTCCCCTTGCCATTCTTCCCAAACAACCCTTTAAACCAGACCCCCTCCTCAACCCTAATAAGCGCTTCCGCCGCCCTCACCTGCTCCTTCACCTCCCCTCTCCAAACGCCCCAAGCCTTCCACCCCTGATAGTCAAACTCGCTCGCGCAAGCTTGGTGTCGAACGACTTTCTTGTAGCTGTTCTTCTTGCTGCGTTTCACCACCGTGCTGCCCGCGCAGAAGAGGTGCCCATCGTCGAGGCAGCGCCGCGTGACGCCGAGTTGGTAGACGCGTTTGCAGCGGTGGCATTGCCAGAGCCAGGGGAGGGGCTCCGTTGGGGGTGGGAGGAGGTCTGCGGTGGCTTTTAGGTGTGCGGTTGGAGTGTTCTTTGGGAAGGTTTTGGGTGGCGAAACGGGTGGTGTTATGGGGAGGCGTGGGGAGAAGGGTGTTGGTGGAATGGAGAGGTAGGAGGATTTGAAGGGTGTTGGGGTGATTGTGAGTTGGCGAGGCATGGTCTGTTGATCTTCTTTTTTGCTGGCGATGAATTTGTAGGGTTGATGAGATGACGAAGACCTGCTTCGTGTCGATGCTCTTTCTGCTCGAAAACGATGATGTAGAATGTGAAAAGGATTGTCGTCGACGGACACAGTCCCTCAACCGGCTATCGTGCAAGAGAGCGTGTAACAGCGACAGTGAGGAAAGAAGGAGTAAAATGCGCGAGAGAATACTGCCTCACTGACAATCAGTAGCTATCATTGCACATTTCGGATTCCTAATCTCGCTATACAAAGCCAGCGTGCTGTGCGACTGATACTCACGTGGATCTCTTTGTCGCGAACCTGAGACTTCTTTGTTCAGCGATGCAGTCTGGCCGCCACTGAGACTGTGCTGACTCTGATCCTTTGTCTTTGCCATAATCGCGCCGGATCGTAGAGATGACTGTTGTTGCGCGTGAGATTGAGCAATCAATTCTTTTGCGGACAACCTCCTCACGCTGGTCTCGTCGAGTGCAAGGGTATACTCTCCAGCAGCAGATTTGCAGATTTGCGCCATCGGAACGGATGTCAATAAATACATTCGATCGGCAGGGCGACGGAGTGCCTGCGACGCAGCGGCAAGAGCGTCTTAAGCCGGAACTGCACTCATGCCTTTGTCCCCAAGCCGGATATGTCTCGGCAAGAACCACAAAGACGGACTTCCAGCTCATTGCGTCACAACTCTGAGAGCCTGGAGCATCAACCCAAAGATCAAGCCTCGACTCACTTCCGGAATTTGCAGGCAGTCGAATACTTTCCCGAGTGCTTCTCCACTAGCCGCAGCGCCCATGACACTCGTCAAAGCTTGAGGCATGCCTTTGGTGACGAGGAGTTTACGGGCTTTGATTCGAAGCTCTTCTTTCTGCTTTGCGGTCTTTTCGGGGAAGTCGCGCTTCCATGCTTCGGTCTCTTCAGCAGTTGGTAGCGTGTTCTCTCGAAGCTTGAGGATGTGGTGAGCAAGGCCACCGTCGCTGAGGTTCGATTCGAAAAGCGAGGTCTGCAAAAGATCTTTGATAGATCCGAGCTGCGGATTACCTGGACGCAGCAGAAAGGTCTTGGCTGCAGTGAGCAGTGTACGGCGGATCTGCCAGGCGCCAGACAATGTGTACAGCTGAGTGATCACTGCAAACATAATCTCCACCGCAACTGCAGCTTCCCTTTCGGTCAAAGGCGCTTTAGGCTTGCTCTCTGCTTTTGGCTGTGTTGGTTGTGGTCGTGGCGGCGTCGGTGGGTGTTCGTCTCGTGTGATGGACTGCGATAGTCGTTGATCTAAGGTGCTCGAGCGGAAAGTCTCGATGCTATTTCTGCCCGAGATTGGCGAATCGTAATCCTCTGGCATCTCTGATGGAGGCGGTGGTAGATTGATTGTCTCATCGAGCGACAAGTCTTTCCGGGGCAGCGATGCTGTGGATCTCGACGGCGAAGCTTCATCAGATGCAAGGTGCCCATTCTGGGTGGTCAAGCTGATCGGCCGACTAGGGGATACGCTCGGTCTAGGCTTCGCGTCTGCACTCGTCGTCGAGAAAGCACTGCCTCGACGCTGGTCTTGTGTATCCGCTCTCAGGCTCTCTTGACTTGCACGGCCTGCGCTCAAGGACGAAGAGTAGCTGTCGGTCATCGAAGCCTGGCCATTGCTGGTGCTGGGTCGCGGTTTCGACCGATCATTCGCATCGAGGCTCGTGTTGGTGGTCGTTCTCGTTAGATTGGTTTGCGAAGTGTTCGGCTTCTTGCCAGCACCAACGAATCCAGCAACGCCCCCAAATACAGCCTTTCCGCCACCGGCGACCTGTTTCGGAGCCTTTGTCAATACGTTGAACATATCACCACTGATCTTGCCAAGGGCATCCGGAGTAGGCCAGCCAAAGCCCTTCTGGGATCCACCTGGAGACTTGCTCAAGCCTTGATCTTTCTCAAGGAATCGCTTCATCCCCTCGCTCTCTGCCAAGGGTTGGAACCGGACTGCATCTGTCAAGTATCGTTCCAGCTCGGTTCTTAGTGATGCTTTTGTGTTGGTCTTCCATTTGGGAAGCTCAGCATGGGCTGAGTTGAATGGCACCCCGGTAATAACGGCAATGCGCTTCAGCACTTCATGCAGCGTTTCAAAATCAACATATTTCCTAACAATCATCCAACCAGGGAAGACAGACGATGACGGTTCGATTTGAATGAGGTAGTCGAAAACAGGCTTCGTCTTTATGGACGCTCGGTCGTTGGGCTGGCCGTCTTCGTGGATCGAAATGGTTGCGTTGTGGAGTGTAAGCGATCCTGACTGAGGACGAGGCAGGGGCCTTCCTGGACTCTCAGCAAGCGCCGTGGGCTGTGAACTCGGCACGAGTTGATCAAAGCTAGTAAACTGTGTGTTCGGCGTAGTTGGATTGTCCTCAGATGTTGACTCTTCCATGGAAGTCAGCGATTCTTCCTCTACCTTGTCTCTACCGCTTTGGCTTGATGAAGGAGTCGGGGCCCCTTGCGTAGTGCCGTCGGAACTGTCCTCAGCGATTGTTGGCGTCGAGCGTCGCTTTTGTTCTTCCTCGGCCGCCTTTTGCCGCTCTGCCTCAAAGATCATCTCGTTGATCTTTTCCACTTCACGCTGCATGTCTTCTTCCATGTTCTGTTCTGCTCTGCTCACAGTTCGCCTGTGCGAGGAAGCAGTTCCCACGATTCCATTGGATCCATCGCCGACAGCAGCTTCCTTCTTACTTTGAACCGTGTTTTCTTTCTCGAGATCCTGTCTCACACTGCTTTGCTTCTCCGGCTGCGGCCTGCCCTCCACACCGGCATCTACAATATCCATGACTTCCTTGGTTGTCTCCGACTCTTCCAGGCCGTATACTATCCAATCATTGATCCAGTCCGGGTTCGAACACATATCGACGGTATATCCAAGTACGAGTTGTGCCAGCACTTCCTTCAGAAAGATATGTACAGGAGGGCAATTGTATGATTTAGGATCCAGATATGACTGAAGGATGTCCTCAGCGGCATCGGCCATCTTCGACCTTTGCGAGTCTTGATTCAACATAGCTGAGAGACTGCTGTCTGGCTTCAACTCCAGGTAAGCCGAGACAGCTTCCTCAGCGGGCTTGTTGGGCGAGGCATTGAGCGCGACGGATAGCTCGGTCAAGAAGACGATTATCATGGAACTGGCATTGCCGACAAAGTCCAAGAAGGCATCCGCAGGACGTTTTCGCTCGAGGTGGCCAGACAGAGATAGCACGAACGCTGTGAAGGTCCGTCTACATGCAGCTGGGAAACTCAGCTCGCCGGGAATGGTCGCATCGTACCAGTAATGGACGTAGTCCTTTATGACGGCGTTGGTGAAAGTGTCGAGAGCAGCGGATGTTTCTGGACCAAACTTGGAATAGTCCAGTGCCTGGTTGGCATAGACTCTGGTATCCTCAACCTGCTCCTCAGCCTGCTCGTTCCGCCTCCACTCCAGCACCCTCCTAGCCACATCCACTGCAGTTTCACGCTGCCTCTCTTGATCCGCCTTCTTCGTCGCCTCGTCGCGGTCGTCTCCTCTGATACCCTCCCATGTCGCATGCAGGACTACACCACCGGCGATACCGATTATGACCAGCCCTACCCTTCCGAGCACGAGATATGTTGTTGCGCCTAGTCCAGCCAGGCATGCTCCCAGGGTCTCATTACTGGCATGTGAGAGGAAGTACAACGCCTTGTCCGTCAACGACTGCCATGCCGACGAGCCATTCGCGGGTGCTGGCGGAAGGATGTTGGTGGGCGCATCGCTGTCGGTCTTCGAGGACGGTTCGTCAATAGCTTCATCGTCCCGGACTGGCACAGGGGTGTTTCCCTCGGGCTGGGAGGACGCGGGTGCGGCGGGCTCAGCGGTGGTCTCATCCATTGTCGGACGGTGTAAGTCATATTCTCATTGTAACATGATGACGATGTCTGTTGCTGATGTGCGATTCGTGCTGCAGTCTCCCAATTCATGTCAGAGTCGCGTGGGCCTGTCGTCAGCTGTGGCAGGGATCGCCCGCCCTCCGCCAAACTCTATTTTCCAGACGAATCACTGCATGACTCAAGCAACCACCACTTCACCAACTCATTTCGCCCGCGAAAACTACGAAATTGTTCTCTTTGGGACAGCATCACGCGCCTATTCTGTGATCAGGAGACACCAATCGAACCGGTCATCACCATGGCAGAGAGCAATGGCGCCCCCGGAGCCAGCCTGTCCGCCGCCGACAAGTACAGCCTCATCAGCAACAATCTGCAGGAAGTCCTGAACAAGGAGATCATCGAGGAAGTCCTCAACAAGAATGAACGCCCGCTACGGATCTACTGGGGAACTGCCACCACCGGAAAGCCTCACTGCGGTTACTTTGTGCCCATGCTCAAAATCGCAGAGTTCTTGGCGGCCGGCTGCAACGTCAAGATCCTGCTGGCAGACGTCCACGGCTTCCTCGACAATCTCAAGGCACCGATCGAACTCGTCGAACACAGAGCCAAGTACTACCGCACATGTATCACCGAGGCGCTGAAGGCTGTTGGCGTTGACATTTCGAGATTGGAGTTCGTGCTCGGTTCTGAATACCAGACCACTGGCTCAAGCGGCGCCAAGTACTTCATGGATCTCCTACGACTCAGCACATCCGTCTCTGGCCACGATGCCACCAAAGCGGGCTCAGAAGTCGTCAAGCAGGTCGAAAGCCCTCCTCTTTCGTCCCAGATCTACCCGCTCATGCAAGCGCTCGACGAGGAATACCTGCGTGTTGATGCACAATTCGGTGGAGTTGACCAGCGCAAGATCTTCACACTCGCTGTCGAAGCTCTTCCTCGAATTGGTTTTGCAAAGCGCGCCCATCTCATGAATCCCCTCATTCCCGGTCTACAAGAAGGTGGCAAAATGAGCAGTTCAGATCCTGATTCGAAGATCGACTTGATCGACCCACCAGAGGTTGTCAAGAAGAAGTTCAAGAAGGCCTTCTGCCCGCCTAAGCAAGTCGAAGGAAACGGTGTGCTGAGCTTCGTCGAATACGTCTTGCTCCCCGCGTCCGCACTCAAGAACAACGGCACGCCCAAGTTTGTCGTTCCGCGACGCGATGCGGAGCCTCTCGAGTACTCCAACATCAAGCAGATCCACGAAGACTACCTAGCGGATGTCCTACAACCGCAGGCAATCAAACCAGCTGCTACCGACGCCCTGCTCGAAATCCTTCTGCCCATTCAGAAGACCTTCGCAGAAAGCAAGGAGTGGCAGGAGCTCGAGCAGAAAGCCTACCCACCACCACCTGCACCGCCGAAGAAGCAAAAGAAGGAGAAGAACCTGGGTTCGAGATTCCCGGGCAACAAGCCTGCTAACGGGGCTATCGAAGCCAAGCCTGATGGTCACGTCGAGGGACCAGGTGCCCAGGAGGCGAGTGTGGGCAAGACGACAGAAGAGGCCATGAGCAAGCTCAGCGTCAATGAGAGCGACAAGGCGTAGCAATTAGGGCAATGTTTAGATGACGACGTTCGCAGTGGTAACTCCATGAGCCGGAGTCCACAGACTAGAGAGACACGCGGGAATGAAAAGCGCTTCGATTTGACAACATTCCCGCAACCAGCTGAGTCCCCAAATTGAACTTTAAAGTCGCAGCATCAACGAACAGACCAATGCACTTCGATCCGATCGACCTCGTACACGCCATCAAACGAGCAGTCATCTTTTCGAAAAGTGGCGAAAGCCTTCTCGTTTCCGATCCATCTCCATTGATAGAAGATCATCTGAAGTTTGACAGCTTCGCTTCCAGAACCACCGCTTTGGATGCGATTCATTGAGCGCTAGGTAACACGATCGTTCTTCCACTTCTCGATCCGCTGATGAGCAACTCAAGCGGATACATTCACATCTTTTGACGTATGCACCTCTGCAGGTTCGGCTCGATAATGCCCCAACCCCGGTCTTGCGGTCTTGCCCAGACTTGTGGCCAAGCGGAGTCCGATCCCCATGGCGACAATCAACGAGTCTGTTTTTGATTGATTGACAAGAGCTATAGATTGAGTCCAGTGGCTCGTTCAAATCGTCCCTCCTCGAGATTTTCCGTCCGCTGATCGTACTTTCTTGTCGACCTTCATGAAAGCGAACGATCAGTGCAGTAGCTCCGCATGACATCCACGAAGATGCCAAGAGGATGGGTCCTGTCACGAGCAGTGATATCGTCGCAGAGATCGCGGACGAGTTGCATGCAAGCATCTCTTACACAGCCACCCATTCCACTGCCCCTGTTGCCGAATACCAGGATGGGGAGGACTTTGTCCATCTCACAAACAATCAGCCTCTTCACAGCATCAGCACGAACACATACATGCCATGCAACACAGAAACGAGCAAAGGTGATGAAACAGCCACTGACAGCGACACACGTTCGAGAGGATCAATTGACTTTCCTGCAAGCCCCTGAACAAGCATTCGAGCTAGTGGAACCGAGTGTCACACAAGCTCCATACAAGTCTTACTCCAACTACCTCCTTGGTTGCGTCTTGCAGCAGGTGTTCTTGAAGTGCTGGCACACCTACAGCAGTGACCAATTCGAAGGTTCAGAACGATCTTGTCACGAGCCGGACTTGCAAGATCAACTTTTCGGGCGAGGCCCGTCGGGAGTTGTCTGCGCATGCAGCATGGGCCAGACGGCTACTTTCGACATGTAAGAGAGCTTCAGATTGATTTTTGAAGACGAAAAGACGACCCAGTACAACGGCTTCTGTATATCGGAAGAGGAAGTAGCATTATTCTGCAGGAGTTCCATCTGTGCCATGGTCCTGGATCCAGAACCCTCCGATCTTGCAAGGATGTTCGTTTCCGCGTCTGCTTCTTCGTGCAGGAGGGCGTGGTTGACATCTATCAAATGCCCGTGCTGTGCTTTTGGTGCGGTCTTCTCACCGATGCGGTCATGCACGAGGGTATGTGTCTGCGCTGCACAGCCTGATGTTTCACAACTGCTCCTGATTCTGATTAATAACAGTGACAGTAAACCAGAAATTCTTCCACGGGTAGCCTCCCACAAGAACTATTGGCCAATATTTCGGACTAACTCTTTGACCGTCTCTACGCATCGGAGTGCTTCTGCCACTCTCCATCCCCGGCTTTTACAATGAGTATAGTACAGAATTGCGTGATAGTCCTAGGTTCTTGGCATCTTAATGCAAAGAGGAAGGAGCCTCTCGATCAGGCAGTCTCATAGACAAGTCAGATGTCGTTCTTCACTATACAGCCTCATGATCGACCATGTTGTCGAGATCAGAGGATATATCGATGATGTGATATCTCTTGGCGGTCGTGTTTGAAGTGGTTTTGGAAGGCCTGATTTTCCAGCTGAACACGCTTTTCCTTCGTCGAAACAAGAAAGAGCCTCTCAATCGGGCAATGCGGTGGATATGCCAGTCTGCATTGTGCATCTGAGCAGTCCCATCAATGTCGTCGTGATTAGACAACGTATCGGCGATGAGATATTCGAGTGTGCTGCTAGCGGTGATGTTCGACGGGCTTTGGACGCCTGATTGTCTGGCAGCAGGTCTCCGAAGACATACAAAAGAACATACATACCTTTAGAAGAAGGTAACAAGATCTGACATCTCACAACATCCTCACCAAACAAAACCACCATGAAGTCAAACATCATCCTCGTCCTCCCAGCCTTGGTGTCGTACGCTTCGGCCTACACCCTCTGGTTCTACAGCGACAACAACTGCACCAACGACTTCACGGACCACAGGTACCACCATACCTTGAGCTCAATGTTCGCACACAACTAACCTCTCCCGACAGCGCACCTGACCCCGGCGAGGGCGTTTACGGCGACTGCGCCGACATTGGCATTCGTGCCAAGAGCGTCGCCTTCCGTGCCGACGGCGACGGTACCTTGCTGTATCTCTCGCTGGGAAACGACGAGGCCGTGGGAGCACAATGTGTAAATGGCCAGCAGTGGCTTGAGCCTTCTGAGTATCTCGACGATGCCCAGTTGCAGGTCGGCTGCTACGATACGAGCGACTCCCAGGCGAACCTGGCGAATACGGGGTTTGTTCAGTATCAGGTGGGCAATGAAAGATAAGTGAGGGCCTTGGGTGGGGTGTCTTGTATATCGGCTCCTCTCACTCTCTCGACGAGATTGTTTGTCTTTGCTTGGGTTTTCAGCCAACGCTAGATTGCTACGTACCCTCCTTAGTCTAGTTGAAGTAGAACGTATCGGACTGCCGTCTCTGTATCTTTTCGTAAGAGACAGCGCTGCTAATCGCACTCTAAGCTGCTTAGAGGGCGCAGGAATAACGGGGATAGATATTCCACTTTAAGAAGAACACTGAGGGTAGAAGTCCATAGCTAGAATGTACTTAGCAGGTCGTACATGGGTTCTTGGAGTGTTGAGCCTTGTTACGATAGTACTAGTCTCAAGGTGTCTTCCAATGATAGCTCGCTCTGCGGCTGTGTGAACTGCAAGTCAATGTGAGATCAGAAAGTACATGTTGTCTGGAGCGAGGGGACTCGGGAGAGATGTAGACCACACATGCAAGCGAGCTTACCTAATTAGACTTTCGTCCCACTAGCGCCACGCGATTGCACGTGACCGATGACTCCACTTCCCCTTTAACGAGCTTCCCATCCTCCTCGCCTAGCATCCAACAACACTCGAATCGAACAGCCGCAAGCCACCTCACCTCAGCAGAACGGAGGATCCTCTCCCCGCTGTCGCAGAAAGACGAGAAACTCATCTCGCTCCCTCAGATGCTCCAGGGAACCCTGTCGTGCCCGTCCAACCCGACGAAGCGGTCACACATGCAGCGATGTCTGCAGGTACGTGCCGAATGGGCCAGAGTACTTTCTGCTCCCCTCGACGATTGTCATACCTTCCCTTCTCTCTCTCTCTCTCTCTCTCTCTCGCTGTGATCAACTCTCGTTTGGGGAGGTGGTGATTCACGTCACATCACTTTCGACTGCTCTTCTTCTTTCGTTTCGTCTTCTGTACATATTGCTTGTACTTGTCTTCCATGTGAAGATCAGCCTCGACCTGGCGATGTCCTTTTCGTATTCTTAAGAGCCATCTTTCTTTCCTCTCAGCGGCACTGCGACCATGCCCGGCAACTTCAACGCAATCCCCGAATCCGTCCTCCAGTCCTGGCCAAAACCAAATTATATCGACCCCATCCGAAGAGGATGGATGCCTGCATTCGCCCTGACCTGGCAAATCGCCTCGACACTGCTCGTCGCTGGGAGATTCTACCTGCGGGCGAAGAAACAGGCCGGATCGTTCGGTCTCGATGATCTGATGATCTTCATCGGCTGGCTGTTCTCTGTCGGCTTCACCGCGTTGGCTTGGATAGGAGCGGAGAGATTTGATCTCGATAGACATACGTGGGACGTGCATACCACGTTGTATGTGGGCACGGCGTTGGTACGTCCAAGGCATCCACTAACCAAACCCCTTATTCCAAAGTCGCTAACACCCACATCACAGACTGGCTGGATCGCCCAAGTCCTCTTCATCCTCAGCACCGTCCCAACGAAACTCTCCGTCCTCCTCTTCTATCGCCGCATGGCAAAAGACAGCCTCGACCGCCGCTGGCTGTACGCAATCTACCTCGCCCTCTCCGTCACGGCCGCCTACGGCCTCGCCATCTTCCTCACGTACTGCCTAATCTGCCACCCCCTATCCGCATACTGGGAGTCCTACGATTTCAGCTACGACAAACCCTTCACGTGCATTGACGGGAACGCCCTGACGCTGACGAGTGGGATCTTGAGCGTCTTGAGTGACTGCTATGCCGTGGCGTTGCCGTGTCTCATGCTTCGGCATTACTCCCTGGACGTCCCGCGGAAGCAGAAAATCGTCCTGAATGTCATTTTCGGGCTGGGGTTTCTGTACGTTCCTCCTGCCCTGCCAATCCCCCACTCACCCCTGAACTAACTCCTGCGATTGCAGTGTCACCGGCGCCGGCATAGCCCGCACGTACTACCTCTGGAAAATCAACCACACCTACGACACCTCCTGGACGGGCTTCGACCTCTACCTCTGGTCGATCGTCGAACTGCACCTCGCGATAATCTGCGCTTGTGCGCCCAGCCTGCGGGCGTTCTTCAGACATTATCTGAGGGACCGGGTCAAGAGGAGTTTTAGTAGTGTGAGCTATTACGCTGGGAGGAAGGGGGAGGGGAGGAAAAACACGGTGGAGGAGGATGTGGAGAAGGGGAAGAACGTACGGATGATGGAAACAGAGAGGAGTGAGTCGACGCAGGGCATGATTTCGCTTGTGGGACGCGAAAGTGGTCGTGAGGATGGCGAGTACATCCGGACCGCGGAGGAGTACGAGGCATACGTGCTGAAACCTTTGGATAGACAAAAGTCCGTACGAGGCTCGAAAGCCGTTGATATGGGGGATGGGATGCCTATGCTCGCGCCCTTATCGGCTTTTGAGACGACGTTTGAGGATACGAATCGTCGTAGATGATCGATATTCGAAGTGTTCTGAATGGATATATATCGAAGCTTTGCCCAAGATTCCCTCGCTTTCCCTCTATAATTGACGATTTCCAACGATGATAAACTGCCACCGCCGCCAGCCTTCTGTGCTTTCGAGAGGCAGCATGCTTCCCATCTACAATTCTCAAATCCAAGGAGATCGCATTCCCTCTAAAACACCTTATTCATAGCGGCATGCGCCAGCTCCACGCCCAAGAACGTCGCCGCGTTCGCCGGCACTGCTCGCGCCATGGCAGGTCCCACACCAGGGAAGAAAGCTTTGAACCCTCCTTTCCCGTACAACTCCCGAATACATCCCATGATGCTCTGATTGCCCTCGGCAGACTGTAACCGCGACTTGACGGTATCGACCGGGAACACCGCCGTCCACATCGCCACGCCCGCCGCGCCACCGGCCGTCATAATCGCCGTCAGACTCAACTGCCCCGGCTTGCCCGTCTCCGGGTCCTTGGGCGTCAACCGCCTCTTCACAATCTCGTACGTCGCGAAGTACGCCGCGGAACCGGGTCCGTCTCGCGCGAGGGTCATGAAGGAGCCTTTGTACACGGAGCGGATGCCGCCTTCTTTGTAGAGTTGACGCACGACGTCCACGCCACCGGCGTATTTGGGCTTCTCGCCTGGGGCGAGCTGTTTCTGGCCTTGGATTTGGAGGATGATTTTGACGCGTTCGAAGGGGGCGGTGATGAGGGTCATGGGGATGGCGGAGAAGAAGCCGGCGAAGGAGACTTGGCCGACGGAGTATTGACCGTCTTTGACGACGGAGAAGGAGTCGACGAGTTGTTTTCCTACGCCGTAGGCCCAGAAGTTGACGGCGACTGGGGAGTGTCGGGTTAGTGGTGTCTTGGTTTGGGATGCGTGCTGGAGAACTTACACATGGGGGTTACTCCTACCAGTGGTGCTGATACACCGGCGTAGAGTCCCTATGAGCGGGTCAGTCCTGTGCTAGAACTTGCATCTTGAGCAGGCTCCCCAAGCTGCACCAATGCCTCCCAGCCAGCTCGATATAGCCGAGAAACAACAATGCAGCCTCATGAACCACCTCATCCACGCGTGTAAACCCACCTTAACAGGCCCCTCCCTCGCAATCGTCTTCCTCACCACATCCATAGCCCCGCTATACACACCCTTCTCCGCCGTCTGCAGCCTGACCTTCACCAAATCAAACGGATGTCCCACGACCACCGCACACACCCCACCCACGCCACCCGCCGCAAAGTCCCTCAGACTCTGGAAGCTCTTCTTGGCCACCTCTTCGACATTCTTGTTGAGCTCCTCCGTCGACGTGGGTATGCTGTCCTTGGCCTTCTGGAGCTGTTTGGACGCTTCTTGCTGGACCTGCTCGGCGGAGGGGATTTGTTGCTTGAGGGGCTCGAGGTTTCCTTTGGCGGCTTCGCGGAGGGTGTCGTTGGCGTTGGACATGGTGGTGGTGGTGCTGCTGGTGGGCCCAGCTTGGAGCTGGTTTGGGTGGGTTGGGATGGAAGGAGAGGAGAAGGAAGGAGGAAGTGAGAAGAGTAGAAGCTGACTACGGAGTGTCTCTTACTGGAATTGAGCACGAGGGAAAGACGGCAGGCGTGGGAAGAGTACCCGCCGGTATGTACGTTGGATATTATTTTGGCGTTGTCGGCGCGGCATCTTGCTTGCTATGGCCGAGGTTCATGTGCTTTGTTCTTGGACCGATCTTGCCCGAACTTTGACCGCGCAGGGAGACTCCGCCCATATTCCTCTTCTCCGCCATCGTCGACTCTACCCACTCCTCGCCGCCAACGACATGGATATTTTGGCATTGTTGAACACTGGGCGGCCCTTTCACGTGCCTCCTATTGAGTGAGACACCCCAACTCCGGCTCCACCGCTTCTGAAAGTCTATCAGCAATTGAGTTTCAGCCCCTAGACGCCAGCAATATCAGGGACCTTTTCTTTGCTTGCCCACTTGTATCATCAGTATCACACATGTCTCCCACCATGCTCAGCAGAGCTCGGGATCTGGCGAGTGTCCTTTAGCGACCTCGTCCAAGTGCTCTATACGTCTGATTCGAAGCTTTCCGGGCGAATGGCAAGCTCAAAAATCTACTAGGTAAGAGAAAAACAATCACAAAACTACAGCAAGATTGTTTCTTATTGTTGAAGCGGAGTCTGGGTATATACATCTGTCGTCCACGTCTATGAGCGGAGTATCATCAACAAGCATCAACAACACCTTCAACTCCAATCACCTTCCAAGATCGACGGCTCGCCCTTCTCCAACGCCTCCGACAACGAGTCAATCGTCCACGGCCGATACTCAATATTCGCAGGTTTGTTGGTGCTCTTGAACGGTGCACCATCCTTGATATGAGCCAGAGCCTTCTCGAAGTTCTCTTCAGCGTACGCTTCCGGGTCGTGGCCCCAAAGCCACATGCCTGGCATGAGTGGCTCTTCTTTCTTGCCGTTCTTGCTTGTTCGCGCGTCCCGTCGTGCGACACCCATGGCTTGTAGGAAGGAGACTCGCTCGAAGCGGAGGAGATTGTGCACGCGAGCCGCATCTGGGATGTTTTCCTTGCCGGCTATGGCCACGCAGGCGGCGAGGGAGGCCGAGTCCTCGATGGCTTGTGTGGCACCTGTGCGAATTTATATCAGTAACGAGGTATGCAAAGTCTCTCGAACACAACACTCACCATTCCCGGAGCTAGGCAAGAAAGTATGAGCCGCATCACCAAGCTGCACCACATAACCTCCCGGCGACACCCACGAAGGCTGCGGATCCCGCCACATCAACTTCCAATCGATGAGAACATCCGGTGGCGTCGCCAGAATGACCTTGTTGGCCACCTCTGGCCATCCCGGTACCGTAGCAGTGTAATCGACGGCCGTCTGCGGCGACACCTTGTGATTCCAAGACTCCTCCGCGGTACCTTCGTCAGGATGCGTGATACTCCACATCATCGACTCGTCGTTTCGCCAGAAAGTCGCAAACATCCCCGGACCCAACCACAATTCGAAGATGGACGTGCCGTCCTCTTCAAGAGGAAAGCGCGCTGCGACCTCTGGATCCTTGATGGCCAGCTCGACAGGATACGCCGCCCGAAAGACCGCGCTCCCACTGCTCCTCACAGGAACAGGCTCCCCAGCAACGAGGCTCCACGACTTCCCTCTCAGCCCATCCGCCGCAATCACCAGATCCGCCTCCTCCTTCGACCCGTCCTTCAACACCACGCCCGCCTTTGCAGACTTGACACCCTCGTAGTAATCCACCACTTCCTTTCCAAACTCAATCTCAATCCCCAAGCGCTCCATCTGCTCCAAGAGGATCTTATGGAACTTCGGTCGCGAGTGCGTCGAGCTGGAAGGGCGATACCCATTCTTGTCCGGCGTAGTGATCGATGCGAACGGCACAGGTTTCATCATTCGCTCGCCGGTGTGTTTCGATTTGCAGAACAGCGGGTTGTAATCAACTTCGTCGTGTCGTCTCTGCAGCTCAGGATAGTGTTTGAACATGTGGCGGACCGAGGGGCCGATTTGGAAGGTGTCGCCTGTGGATTAAAACTTCAGTAAAACTTCACGTTGGTAATGAAAGGTATTTTCTTACCCGTCGTCAAGCTCTCCTTCGCCCTCTCCAGCACTCTCACATCGCACCCTTTCCGCCAGAACTCCAGCGCTGAAGTCAATCCTCCAACACCAGCGCCTGAGATGAGGACTGAGATACCCGTGGGCGGGTCGCGTTGAACGTCGAGGGAACCCATCTTGATTGTTTCTTCACAGGGTTGTTACTACTCAAAATTACTGGCTCTGAGACAGAAGGGCGACACGCGCCACGACAGTGTTTATATATCTCTCCTTCAGCTCCCCCATCTCCATGGCTCCCAACTCATACTATACCTCACTAGTGACGCACAAACCAGCCCGTGCCACCCAAGCTACATCTACCCTTCCAGGAAACCGAGCTGACGAAGAAAAAACATTGGCTCGGGAGTTAGCCGTGTCCGGACGCAGAGCTCTCCTTCAGCTCGGTCGCATAGCCATCGGCCGAGGACTATCTTGTCCCGAGAGACAGCACCGTAGAAGCTGGGATAGAGAGGAACGGAGGTTCGGGCTTTGGCGTTTCGTTCCTGACTACACGACGTCGTTTGTGGCAGTGGTGTGGGCTCTTAACCGAAAGCGAAGCTTTTCTCTCGAAGGATTCAACGAGAGAGCTTGGGTTTGACGGGGATCCACTTTTGGAGTGGGTGCGTTTAGGGGTTTGGGAATATTTACACGGAAAGGGTGGATAGGGCTGAGGAGAGGAGAGGAGGTGTGGAATGGATCATTGAGAGGGATCGTGCTATTGTACTGTTTCCCTTCCTTCTCCAACGATGTCAAAGAAAATGCTAACAGACACCCACAACGCACTCGAAAGTCGCAGGCTTGGAACACATTCCACCCTCTTCGTCTTCGACGCCTCCAACTCGCAACTATCACTCATGCTCTTCGCATTCGCAGACGGCTCAAGATGCGGGCCTTGTTCAGCCACCGAACACCCGGAGGTGGTCAACCACTTCCACAAGAACAGAGCACGTCCACCATAACTTCTCTCGCCTTGCCTCACTCTCGACCCCCAGGAAACGATATACCATGACCGAGCCGATCATAGTCATCGGAGCAGGCATCAGCGGCCTAGCCCTGGGCCAAGGACTACGTAAACACAGCATCCCCTTCCGGATCTTCGGAAGAGACGAGCGACTGGATTCTCGCGCGCAAGGGTATCGCTTCCGGCTGTCTGATCAAGGGGTTCAGACGCTCGAGGAGAGTCTTGATGCGAGACAGTATCAGCGGTTCCTGGATTGCTGTTGTACTCGAGATGCCCCTGAGAGCAATGTTCCGTCGTTGATAGTGGATGCGTTGACTGGCG
This sequence comes from Zasmidium cellare ATCC 36951, assembly GCF_010093935.1. Taxonomy (NCBI): domain Eukaryota; kingdom Fungi; phylum Ascomycota; class Dothideomycetes; order Mycosphaerellales; family Mycosphaerellaceae; genus Zasmidium; species Zasmidium cellare. The sequence goes on along the minus strand of NW_022986945.1, from coordinate 572,628 downwards.
AGGTTGCGAAACCGCTTTTTCAGCAGGGAGCGAGAGCGCCGGTTGGGGGCGATACGGTGATACTTAGTGTTGACCGCAGCGCTGCGAGGCGAGTTTTGCTGGAAGGCATCGAGCACCACGTCCAATTTGGCAGGGGGTTCAAATCGTTCGAGGAGCATGACAGCATCATAAATGTTACTTTCAACGACGGCTCGATCGCCCAAGGCTGTGCCTTGGTCGGCGCAGACGGTGTCTCCTCGCGAGTACGCAGGCAGCAGTTCCCCAGTCACAGATTGGCAGATACGAAGCCAGATTGATCTTCGGCAAGGCGGAGCTCAGGGGAGAAGTAGAGCGGGTATTCTCATCTCCCGCCCGGTCAGGCTTGAGACTCATCCGTGCTTCCCAGCAAAATTGTCTTGTCGAAACCATGCGGTTCAACCCGGAGCAACCGCAAGTACCGCTCGACTATGTCTACTGGGTGCTCTTCATGCGGAAAGACCAGTACCTGCCTGATCACGAGCTCCTATCCCTCGAACCGTCAGGGATATTTCGCCTAGCGCAAAGGTTCAGTGGGGACTGGCACGACGACTTCAAATTGCTATTCACCAGCGGGCACGCCCACGCGTCTGTCCTCCGCATCCTGACCGAAAAGCCCGGAACCATTCCACTTGCTCTCGATGAGGGCTCGCGGGTTACGTTGATTGGCGATGCCGGGCACGCAATGGCGCCTACAGCTGCGTTGGGCGCGACCACTGCGTTGGCCGATGTAGGTATCCTCGTAGGACGCTTGCTTGAACACGGTGGCCTTGGGCGATGCACGGCGGCTTTCAGGGCGTACGAAAGCACGATGAAAGAGCATGCTGCTGCCGCGTTGGAGAAAAGTCTTTTGGGGGGCCGTGCTGTCTTTGGTATGAAGCCGTTTGCGGAATTGCCGATGGTTGAGGTGTGAGAGTTCTGGCCCGGTCTTGCTGTCATTCCTTCTCCCTGGTATGTATACTATAGTAACATCTCCCTGGTATGTACAATATAGCAAATCCGCTCTTCTAGAATTCAGTCTGGCTTCACTGCGGATGGCCGTACCAAGAACATTTCCACGTTGGAAAGCGTGGCAGAGAGTGCAGAATTCTATGTGTCCGGTGGGAGTCGTTGTTATGGCAAGGCCTTAGGTGAATTGTCTTGTTTTTGAACATCTTGTCCATGGTCCATGGTAAGTCGTCTCACCTTCGTGGTCGTCCTCGGCCGCACTTGCGCCGTGACGTTCTCCATCTTCCCTGATTGGGAACTCCGCGCACATGATATCCTGGAGGATGACATCTCCTCATGCCATTGGAATCTTCGTGATCACAGATGAAATGATGGAGTTGAGATACAGGAGATGGAAGAAAGTCATCAGGTGCGGTCACACCGCGATCCCGAGGTCCACCACGACCTCCGCTTGTCATCAACGTCACTCCTTCAATGCATCACAATCGAGGTTGTCTACAGACTGTAACCATCAAGATTCATCATAATCAAAGATCCCTTGTCGTAAGTCATATCATCTTTCCAACATGGTCCTTGCCACACTCCATCTCATCGCCCTCTCCCCGGGCAAGACCATTCCTCACTTCCTTCGGGCCCTCAATTCACAGTCGATAAAACCGCTCGTGACAGCCAAAGTCGTCCGATGGATCATCAAGCCCGAGAAGCTCTCAACACACCTCACGAAGCAAGGTTGGGACTTGCTGGTCATTGTCCCATCATCCACGCCGATTCCAGCCACATTCTTAGGTGAAGACTGGGCCTACCGCCACTGGAGCTCATCAGCTGGTGTCCCCTCTCGACTCTTCAACAACTTCCATGACACGAACCGAGGTCTCCTCCACCCGTCACCAGGCGATGTGCCCGAGCTGACCGGCTCGCTTCACAACCCAAGAAAAGCAACCTCAACCCAAGGCCTGGAGCTCAACGACGAACTCCTCTCCTGGAGCAAAGCCTTCAAACTCGGCCAAACCGGCGCCGTCTCCATGCTCAACCTACTCTCCTTCAACCCCAGCAAAGAAGCGCACGACAGCTACAAAACCTACGGCAAAGCGTTCGCCGAAACCATCGGCTCGCGACGCGGCGGGAACGCCAAGTTGGTCGGCAGGATCGTGCCGGATCAGAAGACCGCCGACGAGGACAAGTATGGCTGGGATGAGTTTGCGTTGGCGCATTACCCGAGTATTCGCCATTTTGTGGATATGCTCGCGAGTGAGGATTATCAGAAGGTGAATCATGAGAGTAGGTTGCCCGCCTTGAGGGATACGTGTATTCTCTGTACGACGGAGTTGGATCCGGAGGTTGGGGGTGATACGCCTGCGGCGCCGGGGATTATGAGGGAGACTGAGGGGGATAAGGCGAAGCTTTGAGGAAGCGAAGGCAGAGAATACGTGGAGTCTGTTTCTGATCTTCCTCAAAGATCATAAAACCTCCGCGAAGGCTTATAGAACCTCTCCAGTTTCTCCCCCTTCACCAACGCCCTCACCATCTCAATCGGCATCGTATTCTCCCTCAACACCCGATCATGAAACTGCTTCTCCGTCATCCTCCCAGCATCCACAACCTCCCTCCTCAACTCGTAAAGCTGCAAAGCCCCAATCATATACCCAGCCTGATACAACGCCCCATAATCCCCATTAAAACTCCTCCTCACCTCCCCTTCCGCCGTCGACCGCTCATGGCCCACCTTCTCCACGAGGTAATCAATACACTCCTGCGGCGTCATCTGCCCCAAGTGGAATCTCAACGAGAAGACGATCCGAGCGCAGCGGTGCATGCGCCAGAAGAGCATACCCATGCGGTTCTCGGGCGTGCCGGGGAACCCTCGATCCCAGAGGATCATCTCCCAGTAGAACGCCCAGCCTTCGATCCAGAAGGGCGTTTCGAAGAGTTGGCGGTGCGGTTTGCTGCGTGGCATGTAGTGGTATTGGAGGTGGTGGCCGGGGATCAGTTCGTGGAAGACCGTCGAGCGGGAGAGAGGTTTGCTGTTCCCTCGCATGACCATGAGCTTCTCCTCGTGTGTCATGGTGTTCGTCGGGTACGAGACCTGGATATATGGTCCGCCGAGGAAGAACGGGCTGACTTTCTGTTGCGTAGGCGGGATCATATACGTCCGCCAGCATTCCTTTGCGATTTGTGGGACGGTGACCATGTCGTATTTCGTTACGTAGTCGATGGCTTCTTGGGCGAGTTCGTGCACCATATATGTCTGTTGGCCTGGTTCGACGTACATGTTCTTGACGTGTTCGAGGGCTTTGCGCCAGTCTTTGCCTAGACCCATTTCTTGCGCGGCTTTTATGGCTTCCTTTTCACACCATGCGTATTCTCGCTCAGCGATTTGAATCAGTTCTTCCGGTGTGTAGGGAATCATCTCCGCCTTAAGCTCGTTGTCGATTTCCTCACGGCCGATCGGCTGGCCTACTATCGCATCGTCTTCTCCGGGTTTGATGCCAACGAGTTTCTCTCTGATGAGAGGTACCAGCTCTTGCAGTCTCGTTGACAGATCACTCCACGGCTTGCTAGTCCACCAAGGAAACAGCGGATCATAGCCTTCATAGAATCCATACCACTCCCCCAAAAGTTGGTGCAGCTGTTCAATCTGCTCCGCCGCCCGGTATGGCGCAAACCGATTCTCTATAGACAACTTCCCTTTTTTGATTCGAACAGAAAGCCCATCAATGCCTTTGGAAGCGTCCGACAAGATCTTCGCAGCATCCTGGCCCGTCGTCGGCACAACTTTCTGTCGCTTCTCACACAGCTCCACCAGACCGCCCGCCCAGCCACTCAGCAACGGCTCCAGCTCATCCAGCTTGAACCAATCCGCCCTCAACACCTGGGTCTTTCTTCTCAAATAATTCATACAGAGCAGGTACTCCACTTTACTCTGCTGATCGAGTTCGTCGAACTCGCTGGAGAAGCCTTGGACCAGCTCCATAGTCTTGTTCGTGACATATTCTGCAATTCGCTCGATTCGGCCTTGGGAAAGCTTCACATGGTAGAATGTTTCGAGTTCCTGCAGATCGATGGTGAGTTCTTGGATGAACTCTCGAATTCGTTCTGAATTTGATTCTGTGTTCGGGCAACTTGCTGACTGACCGCCATTCCTCAAGGGGTGGGCTTTGTTTGAGACCATGTTCGGGCAAGCGAAATCGAAAGCAGAGATGGTAAGTTGGATCAGTGTTGAAATCTTGTCTGTTGTCGAAAGAGCGGAGGATGGAATGAGAGAAGAGGAGGTTGGTCAAAGGATTTAGAGTTTCACACCTTCCTTATCAAGCACCCTTGCAGAGCTAGCGGTCGTATTCGTGCATATCAAGTACTGGAACATTGGACAACGCTATGGGACATAGCTCAATCGAACGTTATTGTGTACTTACGTAGATCGAACGCACATCATCATACAGAGGTATTGACTGACACAAAGAGCCATCTCTGGTCAACATACTGTCAGTCAATCTCAAAAACCTGCCTCGTGTGGCGGTGTGAAGACTAAGTGCTAGTTACATTTATCAGATTCCATCGCAGGTTTCCTAAGGCACCAGAACTCTGCCTGTAGCCACTCCGGCCATGACCAAGAATTTCGACAATGGTTTGGGTCTTTGTGTCCAACGACGACTTTATCTCGCGCATATGTCAAGAGCAGTGTGCAAGGGCGCGCAATCTGTCGACAACGATACAGCCATTGCCAGGATCAATACATGGGTGGTCCTGTTGAACGCAATCAGCATCGAATGTACAGAAATCAATCAGCATTATGGCCATTTCACGTACCGCAGTGCAAGTATAGATGTCCGCGCCGATGCATATACCGTTTTGATTGCCCAATTGACAAGACTAAACTCGTCATTCTCCTCGGTCACCATCTCAACCTTTGTGGAGCATGTAACGTACGTCCGCCATCGTGAAGGTAGCTAGTGCCAGTAGCAAAGAGAGGATTGTAAGTCTCATCGTCGCGACTGCGTTTGTGAATTTCGAATCTCCAAGGGATAGCAGCAAGGAATTGAGACCCGTATATCACTTCAAAGCTCTGGTTCTATGTGACCTTTTTGATGTCAATGCCCCGGCATCCGGACGAGGCCAAGTCCGTAGCTCGTCCTGCAAAACCTCGGAAAGGCCAGCCTTCGCCCAGACTACGAGATTTGCCGCAGTGCCTTCGAGATAGTTAGAGACATTTGTCGGGCACTCCGTCTTCGTTCCTGTCATTGTATATTGAACCAACTCTGCTCTAAGTTCAAATGGAAAACTTGCCCGGTCATCAGACCAGGGACGTAAGCAGCGCCTACGAATTGATATTGCAAAAGAAAGGAGCCGGGAAAGGTACAAGGCCTGAGCACGTAAGGGTGTTCTGCTCCATTGCAGATGACCAAGCAATCGTGCTCTCGAAGTATAACCGGCCCAATGCCAACATGCCCTGAGTCCACTCGGAAACAGCGGCGACGGTGTATCGTGTTACTCATCAGCTTGTGGAACTGGAATACTGCATAATCGTCATCGTTGCCGGTGCCAGGTCTAGGCTTTTCTGGAACGGTCTTCCTCTGGTGAATATGTTGAACATATAGTTTGAAGGCGGCTCTTCTAGCAGCGCGGTCTTTGAATTGTAAATCCTGACCACCAAGCGAGCCGGTGCTCAAGACATCCGCTGCCAAGCCGTAGCAATCGTCAAGGCCGTATGTTTGCGCAAGTTCCCGCATGGGCATACTCCTTGCCAGTACAAAGTTGACCATCTGCTTTGCAGTGTCATAGTCAACAGACTGGAACTGAGGGCTTGAAGTCGTGATCGAAGACGCAGTCACTCGACCGATGAGCCAGCATTTCAACTTCAGGACATTCGGATCCCCCGAGTCTGCCGTTTCGAGACGATGATCGACACTGTCAGTAGGAAAGGTAGCCGCGGCGGACCTCAAAGCAAGGCAGTCCTCCGCAGGACTGAATTTTCGGTCGAAGCGGAGGGCCCAAGACCTGTAGCCATCTGCAGACATATCGTGATCTGATCGGTGGCATATACTGCTCAAGATTCCACCAGAGGCTGGCTCCGTCAAGGCATGCCTCGTAGCTGCGCGAAACACATCTGCAACCGGCCTTGTGTAGTCAGGCACCAGTAGGTTAGGCAGGCTCTGGAGCCCAGCACGATGTCGGTACAGGTCGAGAACTGCGTAGACTCGATCGCGAGGGTCTGTCGTATCCATTGTCCTGATAATGGGAAAGTATCTCAGGAAGTGTTCCCCGCCCAAATTCAATGGCTGATGACTCGACACTGCGAATTGACGCATGGTAGCCGCAGCAAAGACGCTTCTTGTACTTTGCAGTCCGAATGACATCGGTTTGGTGTTTATGGAGGCGTTGAGTAATACGTCTTCCAGGGGAAAGCTGGATCCTCCGAAGAGGCAAACATTGTGCTTCGCCAATGACGCTTCCTGGACAACCCAAAGACGCTGGAACCATAGTGACTGGAAGAGAGGCTCTAGCAGTGCCATCTCGGCTGCCGAAATCACCCCATTCAAAAGCCACTCGTTGGGAACTAAGCCTGTCATGAAGCCCATTTCTTGTGCTTGGTTGAGGCTCGCTCTCGCAGCACGGATCCTGTCTGCGCCACTGCCGAGGATATGAACAATTCTGTCCGTATCAACTCCAGAAGCATGGCCCAGAAAAATGTAGTTGCCCTCGGCTCTCCGGTAGATTAAACCCATGCTCGCCACCTGTAGACTTCTTTCCCGCAGATCCGCTTGGTTGATGCAAACGGAGTCTATCCATACCTCACGATTTTGAGTCGGCAATCTCAGCCTGATGATAGCATCTCTGGCATTTGGCGGTACCAGGACAGTCTGGCCATTCACCGCAAGGGGGATTCTTTCTCGCGGATCTCCCCAGCAATATGAGACTGTTGCCCACTTGGCAGTCTCTGGGCCTTCCAGATCGACCGTTCGGAGCGAACATTGAAGATCAACGTCGCCATGGCCGCCTTTAATTGTAAGCAGACGAAACTGACGTACTTCTTGCGACAGCTGTTGGTAGGGCAGGTGTACGAAGTTGACCATCTCGCCAATGTCGCCTCGTGCGAGGGAATCTCATCCTCCAAATATCCAGTCGGAGGCATGCCCCATTCGGCGATCCATGGGTTGCAGATTGAAGTCTTTTGAGCTGCGATGTTGGTGAAGCGAGATAGATGTGCGAAAAGTGCACGACGGCGATGCTCAAGTTCAAAAGGCGATGGCCGGAACGTACATTGTAGCGGAATTGTACGTTTAGGTCGCCAGAAAGACTCCGCCGCGGAGACTTAGCGTGACAAAACGCGGCCACCAACACAAACCAGCACCACGCCTATCGTTGTTGGCCGAGCAATAGCCTGCCCGCGAGCTGGCCCACCAGCATGTCCGCCCGGGGATGTCGAGATGCTGCAGGGCTACGTACCATCAGTCTCTTGCTGGAAGCGCATTTCATAGGGCCTTGGGCAGAACGCAAACAGAGCGGAACCCCTTAACCACCAACCGATAGGAAGAGCTGCCATCACCATGGCCAAACACGTCGTGTTCGATATTGTCGGGACCCTCGTCAGCTTTGAAGCCTTCTACAACCGCATCGACGAAACCATTGGAGAGAAGCTACGCGCCAATGGCATTCCAGCGCAGCTCTTTGGAGCTTTCTGGATGACCTCTGCGGAACTCGAATTCACCTTCCTCTCGATCAGCTCCCGGCACAGATCATACAAGGATGTCATGAAAGCAGTCTTCTACCGCTCCCTCGGATTCGCTGGTATCAAAGACCCAAGAGCGTTCGCCACCGACGAAGAACGAGACAAGTGTCAGGAAGGCTACTCTCTCCTAGCCCTGCGTGAGGGCGCCAAGGAGTGCATCGAAATACTTCGCAAGAACGACTTCCAAGTCTGGTGTCTGACCACTGCAGACATTGCAAGAGTCCAGGGTTACTTCCAGCGGGGTGGCGTCGACATGCCTGCAGATGCGTTTGTGAGCTGCGACTCCCAGGGAGTGGCCAAACCTGCCTTGGCTGCGTACAAGCCCATCTTCGAGAAGCTTGGTAAAGAGGATCAGAAATGGTTCGCCGCAGCGCATATGTGGGACGTCAGTGCCGCCAGGCAGGTTGGCTTCAAGGTAGACATCTCGCAGTTCAACGGTCCCCAGTTCCATGCTAACAGTGCTCAGGGTGCTTACTGCTCGGCCTACGAGAAAGAAGATTGTCTGGAAATCTTCGGTGGTGAGATGGAAGTCATGGCCGACACACTGGTGGAAATGGCTCAGAAGCTTGTTCAATAGCGAGCAAAAACTAGATCAAGTTCGCTATCTACGACCACAACACATTCAACCTTCTCAGCCCGGTCTTCTTCGGTATTCGTGGTTCTGGATTTGCGTTCGCCACGTCAATGAATCCTCGAATCGGTATCTCCCTTAACGGGATAATTCTTGTCCCTTTCCACAGCTTGTACCCAAAGTACAGGATGAGGACGAATGGAATGTTGAAATAGCTGCTGATGAATGTCTCGGTGCTCCAGTGGCCATGGATGAAGGTTGTGTAGCCAGATGTCAGGAGCAGCAGTAGGAACAAGACCAGAGAAATCCAGGAGAACCATGGCTGGAATGGTGCCGCCCACGGAAGCTCTTTCTTTCGGTCAATGCCCTGTGCTTTGCAGCCGTAATAGAAGCGCAGGTACGTGATCAAGACTATGGTCCAGTCCGTGAGCGTGGAGATGGCCACTAAGTCTTGCAGCCATGTGAAGACTTCGGATGCGGTATCTTGGAGGCTCATGTAGCCGAGAGCGATGAAGACCCCGAGCAAACCGACGCACAGGTATGGGATTCCCATGCGGTTGAGACGCGTGAAGAACTTCGGCGCCTGACCTGCGTTCGCCATGCCATAAAGCACTCGAGATCCAGTCAACATATTCGAATTGCCAGCCGACCAGGCGGAGGTCAATACGATGGCGTTGATGATTGAGGGAACCACTTTGATCTTGGCGTTGTTTGCGGCGATCACGAAAGGCGATTGTGCCGCAGTGCCGGTCGATCTCAGCAATTGTGGATCGTTGGAGGGTACAACAAGCCCAACCATGAAAATGGTCAGCATATAGAATATCAGCACTCTCCAGAAGATCCTCTTAGCTGCCTGGGGTATTGCTTGCCGAGGATTCTTCGTCTCCGCAGCAGCAATAACGATTGCATGGATACCGCCATATGCGTAAAGCGCCGAGGAAAAGGTTGACCAAAAGCCGCAGAAACGACCAAGAGCGCCTGAGATGTCGAGGTATTGGACGAATGGTCCCGGATTTCTCCTGAAAGCGATCAATCACCGCTCGCAAGCAATAAAACCCTGATTGACTTACCAGTATCGAAATCCAATAGGTCCTTCAGCTCCTCCGCCACAGGTGATCACCAACGCCAAAATGTTGATGAAAACGACCAGGAAGATCTTCAGCAGCGAGAAGGCAAACTCCAGCTCGCCGTACACCCTCACGAAAAGCATCGAGCTGGCGATCACCAGTCCACCAAACACGGTGATCCACTGGGACTTGTCAGTCACGATTCTGGGTTTCGAAGATCGATCACACTTACGACAGCATTGTTGATATCCACCCAAAATTGCACCAGAACTGCCGTAGCTACAATTTCCGACGGAATCGAAACGATGTATGAATACGTCATGTTCCTGCATTCCGTCAGCGACAAGTCGTCAATCGCTACAATGGACTTACCATCCATTCGCGAACGCAAGAGCCTCGTCGACGAAGAACTCCGAAAATCTCACGACAGAACCGCTCAACGGCACCAGAGCACCCATTTCGGCAACAGCGAGCACCACACTGCATACAGTGACGCCGATGATCGAATAGCCAAGCTGCAAATATGAAATGGATATCAGCAAAAGTCTCAATCTAACGCCGAAGATCGAATTCGTACCCAGGCGCCCAAAGGACCAGCATTTGCTACAGCCCGACCAGATCCAAGGAAAAGTCCAGTTCCAATCGTGCCGGCCAGAGCGATCATCTGGATGTGTCGTTGATGGAGGCCTTGCTTCAAATGCTGGACTTCCTCGAAATGCCCGAACATGCTCCCTTGAGACTTCTCGTCCATGTCGTGGACCGACTCCGCTGGCGCAGCCTCGATATCCGTCGAGACTTTTTCTTTTGTGCCATGGTCTCCATATCCGGCAAGCGCGTGAGGCGCTGGCGCGAACTCCAGTTCATTGGAATCCACCATGATGGACGAGAAGAATAATCTTTGCAAATCCAACCTACCAGGAGGCGAGAGACATGACCTTTAGCATCTCGACAGTCGCCGACGTTTCTGCCGGGACTCCTACACTGATTACCCACGCCAAACACGCTGGCCATGATAGGCGGGCTTGCTATCGTTCTTGGCCGAAGCTATGTGAAGTCGATACAAGCTGCCCGGCGCTCGGGCCGCGCTCCTCGTACGCCCTGTTCGCCATGGTTCGATCGAAACGGAGTGACCCCGGAGTCCCTATGGAGCACCTCCAAGCTTCGATAAGGAGCTTTTTTGTTGCTCCTATTACATCTCAATCAAAAGGATAAGTGACTGCTGCATAGCGATCTTACGACTCATCTCAAGCAGCCCCCCGCTGGTCGCCGGAGTACTGGTGAACGGCACAGAAACTACAAATGTTACTGATAAACAGGCAACGTCAAACTCCCACTTTTGAGTCCCACGCCGCATGAACGAATTTAGACGTATCTGTCATTGCTCGTATAACACATTCCGCACCAGACTATACCATTGCTTCAAAATTTGCCATTGGACAGACGTCCACGAAAAAGCGGACTCGACCGTGGCATACCTGCATACCTAGAGCGTAGCAGAGCTTGAAACATCCCACGCTATTCCACGTTGGCGTCTGCATTTCGACCAAAGACCATGGGTTCTGCGGCTAAACACAATTATCTGCCAGCGGCCAATCCGCAGCCGGCGTTCTGGGGACGAGATGTGGATGAATTCCACAACCACCGTACTACGCCCGAATTGCCACAGGAGACCGATGTCTTGATTATTGGAGCGGGATATGCTGGAACCGCCACGGCGTGGCATCTTGTCAAAGACAGAAATCCTTCGAAAGCGAAGCAGACTGTCACCGTGCTAGAGGCGAGAGGAATATGCTCTGGCGCGACTGGACGAAATGGCGGACATCTACGACCTGATCTCTACGGTCATATTCCAACCTATATCAAGCGAGCAGGACTCGAAGCCGCGGTCGAGCTTGCTGAGTTCGAGATTGCACACGTTCCGGCGTTGAAGCAGTTCATTGAGCAAGAAAAGATCGATTGCGATTTTGTCTTGTCGCGGTGCATTGATGTCTGGTCGAACGAAGAGGCTGCGAAGAATGCCCTGCAGACGTACGAGACGTTGAAAGGTCACAGCTTGGCCTATATGAACGATGTCTTCTTCAAGTACGGCGCCGATGCACCCGGAATTTCCGGCGCAAAGGATGCCAAGGCTACCGCGTCCTATACTGCTGGCATGATGTGGCCTTACAAGTTCATTCGACATGTGCTCAAGTCGCTTGTTGCTTCAGGAGATATCAACTTGCAGACCCACTGTCCGGTGACGGATATCAAACCGGAAGGAGATTCGTTCGTCGTGAAGACAGCAAGGGGCAGCATCAAAGCTGGCAAGGTCATCCACGCCAATAACGCCTACGTCGGCGGTCTACTTCCCGAATATGCCAGCAGCATTGTCCCCTGCAAAGGCATCTGTTGTCGTATAACAGTACCAGAAGGGAAAGTCGCACCAGCGATGACAACCTCTTACATCGAAAGGGATGCGGACAAGACACTCTCCTACCTCATCCCTCGCCCTGATGGCAGCATCGTCGTCGGTGGAGCCTCATTCTTGTTCAAGCCGAATATTCACGAATGGTACGACAACATCGACGACGGGGTTCTGATCGAATCAGCCAAACATTACTACGACGGCTACATGCAGAGGACATTCGCCGGCTGGGAGGACTCTGACGCCAAAGTCGACCAGATCTGGACGGGTGTCATGGGCTACTCGTACGACAGCAACTCGCACATTGGAGCCGTACCAGATCGACCGGGTCATTATGTCATTGCTGGTTTCAATGGCCATGGTATGCCTGTGATTTGGTTGAGTGGCAAGGGGCTGGCGAAAATGATCAATGATGACGTGCCGTTTGAGAAGACGGGTGTGCCCCGACTGTTGAAGACGACGAAGGACCGGCTTGAACGTGCACAGAGTGGGAAGGAGGAGCATGGAGATATTTTGGGTGATGGCTCTGTGTTTCCTTTGGGTAGATGAGGGGTATGGGAGGGTGGCTGCACCACCATCTGATAAGTGCCTGGCGCGATGGAGAGTCGACGAGCTAATGTGAAAGGTAGAGACAGAAGCCAAATAAAGCACGCGTCCAAACCAAGATCACAGTCTCTGATAACGATTCCGCCCTTTCAGTTCCGCATCCCAACTACATACCACTAATCTAATTAGGACAGCGCCTTCTCCTTCCAGCTACCACCTCGCATCCGACATTCAACCCTGCACCCACCAACCTTCTCCTACCCATGCCAACTCAAAACACAACAACTCCATCGCCCACCGCAGGAGTGAGCTCTACACGCCCTCGTGTGCCCGTGAGCCGCACGCGCAGCTGCAGCTACAATTGCTTGCAGCGGGCCGGGGAGATGGCACCTGCCATCCGGCGGCATTAGTCCTCCATCCAAAACCACGCAATGTTCTTGGCTGCAGCAACCACAGCTCGCGGGCATCTGCAAGATGTGCGTGCTATTTGAGATGGGAGATGGGCTAGGCAGCGCTGATCTGGATCTATGTTTGACCCGGGATCGAGGGATGACGTTTGCGAGTGACCCGGGTTCAGGGGTTCAAGGGAGACTTCACTTGATGGGCTTTGGGGATGGCATTGAATGAGGGCAACGCGGTTTTCTTTGAAGCACTTCCATGTGGTTGAGATATGCAATCACAGTAATCTTTATTAATGCTGCAATCGGTCCGCGTCTAGCGCTGACCTGAGAACTTTGAAACAACCGCAGCAAGCGCATATGGAACGGGTCGAAGCCAAGGTTTTGATTGCCTTCCCGTTAGACCAGTCACTTCTCGATGTTGACTTGACCATTGAGTACTCGCCACAATGGCGTAAGGTCAAAGGGACGGAGGCACGACGGTACGTAACTTTTTCTCGGGGAGTCCATAACATTCCGTCCCCGGAGCGAAGACCGAGTTGTGACGTGACGATTCTTACCGGAAAGCCAGGTCGTGGCCGTTGCTGTGACACCTACACCTCCGTGTGACGAAACGAATCGTGGTAAGTGGTTGTCAACTGGGTTGAACGTCAAGTGCCCACACCAGACGTGGTATGTTGAATTGCCCTCCTGTCGACCAGACGCCGTGACTAGGTATATCGTACAAACACACTGCCTGCCTCCGTTCCTTCGTTATATCGTACAAAGCAGCATCTCAAAGGACAATGATGCCGCTGGATCGTTAAGCAAACCCATGGAGTCTCCCTCGTCTGTCTGTACAAGACGTAGGCTCTCGAACTCCCGCAAATCTGGTATCGTAAACACTGGGGAATCGCTGAAATTGTCGAAATTGGTGAAAGAGCACTGGGGCTCGGAATGTCATGAGACCAGAGTTCTTCGAAGTGGTGCAGGAGGCGGCATCATCACGCCGGACTTCTTTCGTTTCGATATTCGCTCCGCCGATATGAAGTTCGTGTTGGAGCAAGTTCGTTTTCGATGCGACAAAGAGTTGGTATCTCTACAGCAACCTGTATGAAGGATGAGCGTCTATCGAAGTGTGAATAGACGGATCAATGACCATACCACATCGTTCTGCGCTGAGGTTCTCGTATCGTCGGACCTTCAAAGGACAACATTTCTGCTGCCCATGGATGTAATCAGAGCCTGGGCGTGGTCAGCCACTGAGGTCCAACACTTGATACAATGGATTATTAAACCTACACCAACATAGGACGCAGAATCGTAAGTGGCCGCATTGATACTTGACTCTGACGTGCTGGCACATATTCGACCAATGCCAAGAATCGTGGAGCGTAGATGGAGAGTCCACACGAATGTGGTATCACAGCATAGCAGACGTTTAAGTAGTCTTCGCAGGTGGCGGCGGGATTGCGCCTTATCTTTCCGTGGATGCTTCGGCTAGCCTGGGTTTGAGCCGGTGGTGTTGGATTGTGGGTGGTTGTAACAGAGATGACCCGTCCCTTGGCGTCCAGCAAGGTTGTGAAGAAGCTCCAGACCGTCCGAGGATGGAAGAGTGCGCTGCGAAGTTCGGACTAGGGATGGATAACAGCAGCGTCCTGTCCCTAAATTCAATCCGTCCTGCAGCCCCGTCAATTTTTGTACGAAGCGAGGGCCGGGGGCTCGATGGGGAGCTGGGGTTCGCCTGCAACTCGACCCGCAAGAAGTCGCGATGATGTGTATGTACGGCAGAGTGCCGAGGGCGGATCTGTCCAGCAGCAGTCCCGATGGTGGCAGGTGGAGAAACATGAGCTGACAGGTGGGATAGATTGCATGCAGCCCTCTTCTTGTTTCAAAACGGTGTGCGTATTTGAAGACTCGATACGACGGCAATACTTTGGACTCGCCGGCGGCATGTCGCAGCAATTGCTCGATTTGAACATGCCGAGATGGAAGCATTCACTCCCCAGCTCTGTCCCATCTGTCGAATTGTGCGAAGGCGGCGCAAAATCCCTGTCCTCAAGCACAACGACTCGTCGAAACAAGAACGCTGGACTGAGAGAGCAACGTTAGGTCTAGGATCGGCTCCAGGAAAAGTAGGGCTTCCTACACAATTCCGCACTCCACAGTGCTTGAAAAGGTCCAATGGGCGGTCCATGTCTCAGCCTGCCAGCCAATAGGCACCGCATTCCTACAGGCTCGGCAGCTATTTCAAATGCGCTCCCAGCGACACCACCACTGTGCCATCGACTCCCTCCACCGCCACGACCGCCACCTGATGATTTGACGGACGCCGACCAGGGAATAGATCCGCATTTGCCAGCTTTCCCGGCCAAAGATGGCATCAGCGATTCTGTCGTGATTCTCCCTCCCGACCGCCTGGTGTTTGGAAAACGGTCAAGGTGCCCCTGAAGGAGCTGATTGAAGTAGCCTCGCCCGCAGGACGCTACTGCAACGGTACAGATCTGTACCACGCCGTCGGAGCTTTTCCTCCCACACCGCAGCATCTCCCGGTGCTTCTTCCTCACGGCAGGAAAGAGAAAACGAAGCTTGCAGGAGAATGTCTTCTTCATGGGCAGTTGGCCGTCGATCTGAAAATCATTGCTTTCTTGTCCTGTCGAAAGCAACTGCCGAGGAGTCTTCGCCAGACTGCATCGAAGCATTCGGAGAACAACGGGAGGAGCCCAGCGATCTGGACGCCGGCCTCGTTCTCTTTCGTCCCTGTAGATCGCATCACATGCTTCCAATACGTTGTCTTCCGTACACCGCATGGACGTCGAATTTTTAATCTATCGAACTTCGCACGCAACACCAATCGCCATGCACCCAGGCTGTCACACGGACGCTGGCTATATTGCTTGCCTGCAGAAACGATGCAACATATGCAAGTGATCTCGGTTCGCAGGGTTGGCATCTCTTGTGCTTGTGTGGAAGGACAGCTTGCGTGCTCCGCGAGGGTGGGTGACTACTGCTGCAAGCGTGGAGATGGCTTGAAGACCTTGTTTGGGGAGCGAGTTCCCCGTCGGCAGCTAATGTGCGCCTCTGGAGCTCGCCGAGCACCTCACAATTGCTAGGAAGGATTGCTGCAATGTCAATGGAGTCCGACGGGTAAGTCAATCAATTCATCGATTCAAAGATAATGATTGCAGTGTCACGGTCGCCCTCGCTTGGCCGGAGAATACTTCCTATCAACTCGAAAATCCATGGTGGAAGATTACAATCAACACCAATATAACATATTGGCATCTTCATCAACACTCGGAGCAACACCCGCAGATCGTGGAGACAGCAGCTGCCTAGGGGCCGACATCGATCGGGCATGGATCGTATATTGGGAAAGATCACGGTCCCCATTGCACGGCTGTCTCGCTTGTGGCTGAATCTGACATACCAATTCAAGACCTCGCTTGGAGCTCTGACATGCAAAGGAGAGGGACGACGCAATGTTGCTAGCCACTTGCCTGCATGCGTTGAGCAAAGATGCTCTTTTATCTAAGGAGCATGAGCCGAAACATTGCCAACGACGGCAGCTCCTGAAGACGGCGTGGGAGCTATGCATTCTCATCTATCCTAGCTGACCGTGCGTCCATGTGCACGTTGAGCATTTGTCAATCGCGTTTCGATTCGTCCGGCCGATGTCCAGACTGTCCAAGCGAATGTGTCTTCGCGAGTCTATACATCCTGCTGCGCCGCAGATACCAACATGTTTCAGCAATCGAACGACGCCGCATGTTGGTTGGAAGGTATGTCCGTCTGTCTCTCAATCGACAGCGAGAGAACGAGCAACGTTGGTCGGCAAGCATCAAGTCACACTCCTCTCGAATACGCTGTTCAGAAACACCACCAAATCATCGACGCCCTTCGGTTCGTTCAACCAATGCCCACCGTCTTCATACAGCTCCCATTCGACCACCATCCCTACATTCCTCAAGCAGTCCCTCAGTTCCTCCCCAAACCTGACACCAATCACCTCATCATCCTCGCAATGGCCCAGAAAAACAGGAGTCTTCACCGCCTCCGCCTTAACCACAGAACCAAGCGAATCAGGCTGTGGCAACCACCCACACAAACCAACAAACCCTCCAACCCCCATCTCCAGCCCCAACAACGCATGAATGCCCACCGCACATCCTTGGCTAATCCCCCCAACTACGACATTCCCAGACCTAACAGCCCTCGCCTCCCTCGCCACAACCTCCTGCACCCTCGCAATCGCTCCTTCAAGATCCTGCTCCCCTTCTCGCTCGTGCACGTCTTCCGTAGACCACATGTCGAACCATTGAGACATTTCACACCCGAAACGTTTGGAAGGAACGAGTGGTGCGGTAGGGAAGACCCAGCGTACGCCAGGGAAGATGTCTTGCAGATGGCGCCCGTCTGACGCCTGGCTTTCGAGGAACTCGGCCGCGAATTCTTTGGCCGTGCTGTCGCGGCCGTGGAGGAGGATTATTGTGTGAGTGTGTGTTGAGGTTGGAGGGAGGGCTTGCATCCTTACTGTCTAGTCGACGCCTCTCCGCGTCGTGTTTGAGGAGAAACAATATCTCAGTCTTGTTCGCTATGTGCTTTCGATGGGATTTGAATTTTCGTCGACCCTATAGTCGTGTTATCTGGTCGGCTGCGCCTCACTCCAATCCACATGCGAAAACGAGTTTTCGTCGTCGAAGCTGTGCAGGTCGTGTCAGCCGCTTCAGCCAGCTGGTACAGCCTCACTTTACGAGAGCCAAGCAAGGATGTGTGCCGAAAACACAAAACACAACAGATAGCACCATTGAAATCTCTCTATTAACCCCATTAATACTCAGGCCACTCCCCATCGACCTCCGCCCTCCAAGCCCGAAACCCACCCCTGATATCCCTAACATTCACGCTCGTCCCCGAAGGTCCTGCACCACCCTCCATCACATCCTGAATCGCCTTCACCGCGAGCTGCGAATCATTCCCATACCGACATACCACGAACAACTCCCTCCCAGCAACATCCATCGGCAGCGCGCCCTTCTGCAACGCCGTCTCAATCCACTTCTGACCGCTGCCGGACCAAGGGACGTTGATGCTCCCGCGCAGAGCACACATGGCGTATTGCGTCTCATCGCGCACGTCGATGAGGATGTTGGAGCCATCGCGAGGGAGGCGAGCGAAGTCTGCGGCGGTGATTCTGGCTTGCGGGGAGAGAAGGTTTATGGGGTGGGTTAGACCGCAGAAGGCTGCGTAATCTAGGGCGCCGTCTGTGAGATGTTGAGAGGTGATTGTGGCCATGGAGGAGCAGGCTGCGCAAGACGCGTGACGAGCTCGCATGCGTATTGTGCGGAATTGAGGGCTGCTGAAGGCTGAGAAGAGGAGCATGCTTGCTCGGGGCGATTCTTGTTGTTCGAACGGTGAGATGCCGTTGCCGTTGACAGAGGGTTTAGAGGGCGATGTGAGCAGTTTGATGGCTTCCAGAGCTTGCAGCACACCCATCACGCCGACCACTGGACCAAGGATCCCGCCTTCGCCGCAGGAGAGAACTGAATCTGCAGGAGGAGGTTTCGGAAAGACGCAGCGGTAGCAAGGTCCGCCTGTGGGGTCACCAGGTGGCTTTGGCGGGTTGTTGAGTACAATTAGTTGGCCTTCTGTCTTCAGAGCCGAAGCCGATACCAGGGGCTTGCCAGCTAACACACAGGTGTCGGAGATGAGGTAGCGTGACGTTGGATGATCTGTACAATCCAGCACCAGATCGTAGGCCGAGAACACATCCGGCGCGGTAGTAGGTGAGAGGTGGAAAGGATGGCGTTCGTAATTGGGGAGGGGATTCAACCTACCGTGTCTGTATCAGAGACCATTGCTTTTCTGGAGGGCATGGATTGTTCGCTCTACGTACTCTCGTAGGTACTCGTACGCGCTCTCCACTTTACTCAGCCCAACTCTCGACGTCGAATGAGCGATCTGCCGGTGAAGATTCGACGCTTCGACCGTATCTCCATCCACCAGTCCTATCGTGCCCACGCCAGCTCCAGCGAGATACGCTGCCGCTGGGCATCCTAATCCTCCACAGCCAACGACCAAGACTTTGGCCTGTTTCAATCGTAGCTGTCCATGCAACCCCACCTCCTTCATGATCATTTGTCTTCCATAACGCTTATACTCCTCCCCACTCAACGGCCACCTCGACCTCACGGGTTCTGGTGCAGGCACAAACTCTTTCTCCGCTCTCCCACTCTCGTGCCGAATGCTGCGCGCGATTTCATCGGGACTGCCTGCTCCGCCAGGCGTAGCTGCCGCGTAGCCTGGGAAGCCATGCAAGTCTTCAGACGTCAACGCTGACAGAGTCTCGCCAATCCATTCAGCAGGGAAGCCGCCTTGGTAGGCCTGCTCGAGGTGCCGGGCGGTTTCGACTCGAGATTCAGCGGCGGAGAGTTGGGCGCGGAGGTTCAAGAGCTGGGATTCGGTAGCGGCGATTTGAGAGTGAAGGAGAGTGATCTGGTCGGTGATGCTTGTGAAGGCCATGGTGATGGTGAGGAAGAAGAGAAGTGACTTGTGAGCGAACCTGAACATTCATCTACAAAAGTGTGGGGTAACGGGCCGCTGCATGGATAAACATTCTGCCGAGAAACCCCCTTGCTCACATGAACCGCATGCATCTGCCGTTACACCTTCACGTAACAGATCGCCCCTGGGGAAATTCCTTTCATCGATGGTTCTTGCCGCGGTGATACAATAATGACTGAACAATATCTGGCGCAGTTTTGAGGGCTTCCATCAATGCGCGATTGTATCTTCATTTATGAACGAGCTCGGGGGCGGCAAGAGCCTCATACACCTATTTACTTGCGATCTTTGCCTCTCCGCATCGGTTGAAGCCAGCCAGCATGCTGGAGAATCTGGATCCAGTTGTTCTCCCGCAACAAGTCGGGGGTGAAGGCTGGGACTTCTGAGCGCATCGCAGTCGAACCTGATATCAGTGCCTGAATCCAAGTGGCGCTGGACCTCATTTTAAGTCTTTGTCCTGCGATGAGGAGGTACTTTGGCGCAGCTGGGCTTGACAATCCTCACGTAGTGCGGTATCCAAGCCCTACAGGCGGACTCACATGTGATCGAATCGATGCCAGTTCGTCCGATCATCATAGACCACGTGTGTGGCCACTTTCTATACAGAGAATTCTCTTGCAGCCCCTGGCAACAGCAAACATACATCTACAAGCGCATCCTCAACCAGCATGCCCATTCGCGTCCGTCGCCGTGATCTTAGGGCCATGGAGATGCTTCCCCACAAAGGCATCCCACCTAGGTCCGCCCATCTCCTCTCTGGCTCTTCTCTGCAGCACCAACTTCTGCGCAGCTTGCTTGAGCATCGTGCTTGGTGGTGCATAAGAGTCGATGTTGGGGTTGAAGGGTCGAGTGAGGTAATCGTCAGTTGCGTCTTCCATCCTCGTCAAGCTGGCGCCTCCAGGTACAGTGATCTTCTGTTCTGTCTTGGGGTCAAACCACTGGCCACGTTCCCAGTCGTCGAGGGCCATGTTCTGGAGACCTTCCGAGACGTTGAGTCGTTTGTACCATGTGTGTTCGCCGTGTGCGTACTCTCGCATTTGCTTGTGTTGCTTTTCTCCCTCGGTGTACTTGATTAAAAGGTTCTGAATGACAGCGCGCTTCTCGAGAAACTTGCTGACGATGGGAACGCGGCCTATAGGTGACGTCCAACCTTCTGAGAAGCCGTCATGCGTCTGGTCTGGTCGTCCGGTGCCCACAGAGAGCATTAGTGCAGGCGAGTTTGCACGTCCTTCGTAAAGAGCATGGAACTCACTCAATGCAGCACCGCTAGGGTTGTTCTCGCGAATTCCGCCATCTTTGAATGATTTCTCAACATTATCGACTTCTGCTTTGATGAGTTCGAAATAGAACGGAGCTGCAGTTGTCGCTCGAGTGACCTTCCAGATAGGTATGGGGTCAGCGCCTTCGTTATAGCGGGTGATCCAGTTCGGTGCGTTCTCTGAGTAGTAGTGAGGGTATGAACGCAGAAGGTAGGCTTCGGAAATGTTCTCGTCATGTGTCGCAGTCAGACAGCAAGACTGGCAGACTCGTGGTTGATCGACATCGAAAGGCACTGGTTTTGACAGGATCTCATCGAACTTGGCGACATCCCAAGGGTGAAGGTCGTTGCCATCGCAGTTTTCGTGTTCGTGGCATCGGCTGCTGACGATGTCTCGTACAGCTTTCTCGAGCGGCTCGTGGTAGTACTTCGTCATGAGTGGAACTCTGCTTCTTCTCTTCCCGAACAAATCGTCGCCGACTTTTCGATAAAGCTCCAAGCCTTCCGTGACCGTCATTCGCAGTCGACCAAGAATGGTGGCTATCAGACCTCCAGTCGATGTGCCATACATGAAGTCGAAGTAGTGACATGGTAATAGCTCCTCTTCTGATAGTGACTTCCTGGTGGAAATGTCCGCAGTCATAGAATCCTGTGCTGTTGTTTGTAGCACAGCAGCGGGTGCCGTTGCCGTCCCGTCGAGCTCTGTATTGACGCCATGTTGCCCTTCTCCCACATCTGGATCGTTGCCAAGGTTGCGGTGATGTCCACTTCTACCACGAACAGCTCCACCTGCTGCCTGTCCTTCGCTTTCGGTCCCAAAGTAAGATGTCGGGCTGTCTGTCCTCACTTCTATCGTTGCGTTATCGTACTCTTGCTCGTACAGCCATATCTCATGCATCAGGGCTTTCAAGATCAACAAGCTGCTGTAGCCACGGATCCCTCCACCATCGAGCGTAAGAATGCAGGGATGCCATGGATCTTCAACTCCACGCGCCCAGACTCTGCCTGCCTTTTCTGAGTCCTCCGTTTCCGCTCTTCGAGGCGCACTTGGTGCGCGACTGGAAGCCCGTGTCTGCGAGCCCGAAGGCGCAGACAGTGTTGCCGTACTCTCTTCCATGCGGCCTTCCGTGGACGAGAAGACCTCCCACGGCTTGACTGGGATAGAATCCACTTTGACGGCGCCTCTATGGGCGGCGGTGTATCTTTGTATCTCCCAGAACGATCCGTCTTTTCTTTGACCAAAGCTTGTCGATGTAGTTGAGGTCGCGGGGGTAGGTCAAATGATCGGACCTAATCAGATGAGCCTCGACGATGCGGGATTAATGAAATTGCTTTCTGCGTGATGCTCGAAACGACTGTCGAGGAAGCAAGGAGAGGTAGAAAGTTCGACGATGAGAAGATCACATGGAACGAGGTGTCGCGGAATGTACGTCAACTGGTGAGACCGGGAGGAGCTTCTGGAGTGTATGACTGTCGTTGTTTGGGCTGCCTGTTCTCTGGGAGTCGGAAGGGTTCTTTGTAATGGAACGCGATGTGAATGCAACGCTCCCACGCTATGCAGCAGGCTATTCGCTATTATGAGGGAAGCAAACGATTGGGACAAGAGCAAACATCGCCCAGCGAAGGGTGATGGGAAAGGTTGCAGCCAGAAACATAGCCCCGTGAACCCGTGACGGCCTCGCGCCGGTAGTGGAAGACTGGCGTGGACGACCCGCCCCGAAGATGATCTTCGTATCCCTAGAGAGCTTAGCGGCTGTGGCTCAGGCAATGGGGCTGCAGGAACAATCTCCAATTCGAAGCAATTCTCTGTCAGAAGCCTCAGGCAGGCGATGTGCTTGCATGTTCAGCTGTCTCGAGTCAAAGTCGAACAAGAGGGGCCGTCGACCTGGTTGGTACGCCCTTCAGGAACGGTGCGACGTGTGTACACTTCAGTTGTTGGCCAAGTGCTCGGTTTGGGACCGCCATTGCGGTACAAAGCACATCTGGGAACGGTTCGCTAGGCGTATGACTCGAATGAATGAGCGATTGGGCTACCACTAGATCCCTTTCGAATCGATGTGCTGTTTGTGAATCGGTGGCAAGTTGATATGTTGTCTTCCGATCCTGGGCGATACTTGCAGGAGCTGCGCCACATCATTCACTTCACGAGAGCGGCCCGTGCACTAGCCAAGCCCGATGACGAACCTCAGCACCTCTCCAAGCGCGAAGTGCAACCAGTCACCTGTTCACTCGAACGACACAACACACGGCCAGATCTCTCATCGCTCTCGCTCAACGCTTAGAATCGGTCCCTTGCTTGCCTGAGTCTTCAGCTGACATAGACAACCGCGGCCTACATAGCGCCCGCCAGCCGTCGCCGAAGCAGTTTGTTTGTCTCCAAACCTGCCAACACCTACGCCCTGTCTCAGGCAGTCGCTTTTACGACCACCAAAGTCGCCCTTTGAAAGAATTCATTATACTACCCAATATATCCGTGACTCACCTATCCACGTATCTGGAGGCCGCCGAACAGGTCACGAGGCGCAAAATGAGCGCGACCACGCAAACAGAGCCGCCCACGCTCAAAACCGACACCGGCCTCACGGCGTCTACACATAGCTCGACGAGCAGCGCAGAGCGATATCGCCTCGATGAGTTCGACACAAATCCCATCCTGCTGTATAAGTACAGAGGTGGGCTGCAGACTTCGTCGCAGAAGGATCTGTGCGCATGGCTGGACAAAGGTATGCAAATCGCGAAGAAGCTGCTACTTTCCCGTGACCGCCCAGCTGACGTGTATGGTGCGACAGATGAGAATTTCCGCGTGACCAAGAAGTCCATACCACGGTTATGTTCTTACATCGATGTGAAGCGCCACGACCTCTATCTACCAGAAGAGAAGGAACAGTACAGCAGTCTGCCCAACTTCGACTCTTCGCTCGCATCCGTCAAGATCCCGTCGCAGGCATACTGGAGCAGGCTGTTCTTGGGAGGCTACGATAACTTGTTCATCGTGTCGCCTGAGACGAGTCCTAACTCGAGTGTCGCCAGCGGTGACAGCAAGCGCTCGAGTCCGACGTCGACTTGGGGCCAGAACAGCGAGGAAGACGCAAGGACTGGCGCAGCACAGGATGCGCAGCAGTCGCAATAGTGCAACGTCTTTGCGTTGACATAACTGCTCCTTCTCTGATAGCGGTTCAGCGTAGGTCGTCTGGCGTTTGGGATGGGAAGATACCAGGATACGGGCCCTTCGAGGCATGAGTTGGCTCTTCGAGGGCTTTACGATGGAGTTATGGATCAGTTCGAAATGCGTAATGAAAATTTGCAGGCTTGTCGCACCCTACTCTCCACTTGTGCATTTCAAGATCTACCCTCGCCATGTTACACCTTACTCATTCTGCTAACCATCGCCAGAATGAATCAAGCCAGTCACATTGCACGGAGCACTCAACTCACAACGCATCCTCCAACCCCTTCCTCAACCCCTTCACCCCATCTCCACCCTCCCCTCAAACCCCCCAACCAACTCCTCCACCAAAGCCCCCACCATAACACCCCCCGGATCATGATCTGGATTCACCTCCGCAACACACAACCCTCCACACCTCCGACTCCCCAGAAACGTCCTCACCGCCGCCAACACGCCCTCAAACCCCACCCCGGTGCGATTCCCCACATTCGCCAGCGGAAAAAGCGTCGCATCGATCGCATCAACATCCAGATGCAGCAGGAAACAATCCACGCCCTGCGCCTCGAACCACGCGAGGGCTTCCTCCGCCGCGCCGACGGGGTTCCGCGCTACGCTCGAGGATGTGAAGACGCGGTAGCCTTCGTCGAAGAGGTATGCGAGTTGCGGACGGGTGTTGCCCTGCAAGGCCGCGTTCAGTCCAAACAACACCGTGTTCCCCGCATCACAGACCCCTCTCCCATCTGGGCGCGTGAAGGGTTTCATACTCTCCAGTGCGCCTTCGCGCATGGTCAGGTGCGTGAAGGTCATGCTGGCGAGGTTGTAGGAGGCCCATGGTTCGTTGGGGATGGTGAGGTCGCAGTCGCCGTCGAGGTAGAGGAGGCCGATCGTCTTGCCTTGCAGCGTGTTCGTGTTCCAGAACGCAGAGAGGATGGCGGGCACGATGTTGCATTCGCCGCCGACGATGAGGGGAAACGGAGGAGTATCAGAGTCGGTTTGGAGGACTCTGCTCACAGCCTCCTCAACTCGACGATTCACCTCCACATTAGCCTCCTCATTACGAACTCCATTCTCCGAAATCTCAGCATCAAAAGTCCATACTCGAGGTCCATCCGGCAGGGCATTGATATCCTCGACATCGTAACCCACTTTCGTCAATTTCCCAGCAAGTTCTGCTGCTTGGAATGCCTCTGGCGCGAGCGATTTGCCTTTGATCATGGATCCAACGTCCGAAGGCACGTTGATGATTCTGATGGCTTGCGAGCGCGGCATCGTGACATGTTTCGTGGTGGATGTTCAGACGTCTGATGTTGTCAGTGCGAGTCACACTTTCTTTTATCGTCCCATTTCATCTCTGTCTGGTGTACGAGAATCGATTCCAGCCCTGACAAGCTGCTTCTCGCCTCCATGTACCTATGCAGCCACATACGCCCTACCAGTTAGCCATCAGCCACGTTGACTGATCATGACAGCACAATCGGGCTTCAGGTGATTGTCCCTCCGGCGAAAGAGGTGAGAGCACAGTCAACTGCTACTATTTTCGTCCGCGTTGATGCAATATGGGTATCAAAGCGCTTCTTATTATTGTTACATCATTTGCTAAACTGAACCGTCCGCTGTAGTACCGGACCACAGGTGCATCTCATCCTCAAAGACACTGATGCAGTTGGAAGCAAGTTTTTTAGACCCATTGCGCTCCATCGTGTATTCCCATTCTCGTCGTGCCACCGACTGGGCCTTGCCTGTCATTGCTTGCATCGTATCGTACACGTGATATCTACCATGCAACTTCCTGCCCGTCTCATCGCGACGTCTGCCTCGTCATCCCAGCAGCACAGCTACTGTTCGTCCAGTGCATGTTGAGATCGTCCACGTAGAAAGTCCGTGGCTCGTTGTCCACGATTGCCCGGAATTGGATGCCGCTCAGGCTTCTGAACGAGTCCGGGAAAGCGACCTCCACCATGCTGCAATTGTGTGAGCATGCCGGGATGGTGTAATTCTGGGACGCAATTGGCGTCTCGTCATTCGCCTGAGCATTCCAGGCGTAACCGGTGGCCTCTATCGTGCAGTCATCTGGTCCAGGGTTGTCGCAGCCAAGATAGGCATTATTGGCA
The DNA here is from genome assembly GCF_010093935.1 of Zasmidium cellare ATCC 36951. Taxonomy (NCBI): domain Eukaryota; kingdom Fungi; phylum Ascomycota; class Dothideomycetes; order Mycosphaerellales; family Mycosphaerellaceae; genus Zasmidium; species Zasmidium cellare. Next base: position 546,874 of record NW_022986945.1, on the reverse strand, counting down.
TCGAACCAGAAGGCTGGAGAATCGTCGTTGTAGGCACCGCCGAACTCACCAGGCTCCACATTGTTCGTGCCAGTGCTGTTACGATCCCAGCCGGTCCTCATGGGATTGGCAAAGGCTGCAAGGTATGGAGATGAGGCGGGAGAGTACGGCTCTGCCGGTGCTGGAGCATACACGTAACCATCGCTGAAGTAGAGATGGTGATAAGGTCGGCCATTGAATGTGACAGGCGGATATGTGCCAAGGTCGGTGGCATTCGTCTGATTCTGTGACTGCCGCTTGGATGGATCATACCTCGGCAAGTCGTCGAAATCCATTGTGAAGTTGCCTTGCTCACCACATCCAGCAGATGGCGTTGCCGTGGCCGAGTGTGGAGGGAAGGGGTTGCTGAAGCTGGAAGATGAAGTGGTCCGCGTGGCCGACAAGGACGTGGAAGGAGTAGACGAGCTGCTGCTTGCCGCGGTCGAGCTGTGCGCGGATGTGTGGGACGACGTTGATTGAGATGACTTGGATGCAGTGCTGGATGCCGCGGCGGAAACGACAGCTGTGGATGTTCTCGCCGTAGACGAGCCATAGCCGCTAGCCGAAGTTGCCCTGGAGGCATTTGATGTGGTCGTGCGAGAACTGGCGACTTGACTTGACGTTGACGCAGGCTGCAAAGTGATCAAATCCGTCGAGCTCTGACCACTGAGTGTTGTCGAGCTGTTAAATCCTGGAGACATTGGGGTAGTCTCAGAGGGCGAGGCGGACAAAGTCAAAGTAGTACCATGTCCACTCACAAACGAGGTGACGAGGACCTCACTGTTCGACGTCGAGCTGGTAGATGTGGAGGTTCTGTTAAATCCTGACGACGTCGGCGTGGAACCTGCTGTCGTGCTGTTAACTGTAATTGTGGTGGGGACGCCGGAAACAACAGTCGTAAGGGTGGCAATGGTCCAAGGCGGAGAAGGTTTGGAGCTTGTCGACGTCGAGCTGGAGCTGCTGCTTGCACTCGACAAGGCCGTGGTGCTCAAGGAGGCAGCACCGGGATTGGCGAGATTGCTGGACAGATCTGATGGTGAAGTGGCGGGAGGAGCTTGTGCAGAGATAGTACTCGTCATCGAGACAGGCCCGCTCGCTGGGTTGACGCTCGGTGTGGCAGCTACGGAGCTGGGATCTTGCAGACTCAAGCTGGTGCTGAGGAAGACCGGCTCACTCTGAACAGTATGCGTTAGGGTCACGGGCTGGCCAGTGAGAAGAGTCGACCCTCCGTCCGCCGAAACGATGGCAGATGGCTGGATAGTCTGCGTGATCGTAGCCCCGATAGTTGTAGTGAGATACAGCGTGGAAGTAGCTGCTGTTGAGCTGACATTCAGAACGACAAGCTCGGTCTCCGTGGTGGTGATAGGCTTGGGTGGCGCCTGCGTCTGCTCAATGACAGGTTGGGAGCTTGTGGCATTCCAACCGCCAGTGTTTGTGCCAGCAAACGACGTGGGCGATGAGACTCGAGATAGCGTGACCGTCGAATACTGCGTGTCAAACAGTGTGGTCGTCAACTCTGGGCTGTAGCTGAAAGTCGTCGAGCTAAGAGCTGGTCCGCTGAAAGTAGCCATGGGAGAAATAGTTGCTGAATCCACGCTCGGTTGCACCGTCTTGGTATTGGTAATCGTAGAGGTACTTCTGATGGTCGTGGTCACATCCTGCTCTGAAAGGGTCGCAGGTATTGGAACAACTTGGACGGAAGAGACGGTACTTGCGAGTGGCTTGCCAGAATCCGGTGTAATGTTGTTCAGCCAGCTTGTGGTTCCGTCAATGACGACGTAAGGGAAGACACCAGCTGTTGATTCCGAGGTTGGTGGGACAGTGACCGTGGTAAAGACTGTGTAACCAATCGTCGTCGTCGAGATGATCAGAGATGGCGTCGAGGGGCTAGCCGCGGCGGGAGCAGCTTCAGATGAGCTGAAGGGCATGTAGACGACCGTGGTCATCGTCACTGTGGTTGGGGCATAGATCGTGGTGCCGACCGTCGTGCCCAGCGATGTCACGTCGCATGAAGTGGCGTTAACCCTGATGGCGGAAAGTAAGTACTCGAGCAAGACGTACAAAGAACCAAAAGCAAGAAGAGCGTAGATGGTGAGTGTGATCAGGGTGTGCCAGTTCAGTCGCGCTCGAAGCCAAGGCCGTGTCTCGAGAGCGGGAGGAGCAGTATTTATCGAAGGTTTGGATATCGAGGCTGGCGGAACGACCTCCAGAGCGGAATCCTTGCGGGTGTTTTGCCCCTCTTTATTGTTCGCTGTTCCAGATTCCTCCACGTGTGATGCACTGATGTCTCGCCGTGTTCCCCGCTTCCTCATTGAACCCATGTCGATGGCTGCCAAGACATGTGAAGATGAGGTTGACATATTTGTATTGCCGGCTGAATTTGTGGCTGATGCAAGGTGGGTGAATGCTGGTGGAAGTCTTGTTTGAGTGGTGAATGTCGGTGTCGTCGAGATTCGGCCTTTCGAAGTGACAAGAGGCGACGGAACCCCAGATCCAGGCAGTCTCGGTGGGCATGTATGTGGAGGTGCTGTATGAGATGGAAAGACTTACCCATGGCCAATGGAGCCTGACGGGGAGTAGCCGGTCGGTGGGCAGGTGAAGGTGCCGTTCCAGAAGGTGGTTGAATTGAGGCGGGCGGACGCGGCGGTCGCGAGGGCGGCGATGGCCAGCGACCTCATGGCGGCGTTTGAAGGTGTTGGGGGAATAACGAGTGACTGTGGGTGAGTGCAGTGAAAGGAATGACTAGAGGTGGTGGGCGAAAGTGAGAGGAAGGGGGAGGAAGAACGAGTGTGGTGGTGGAGGACGTCCAGGTGCAAGTCGCTCGTCGTCTTCGCTGCTTGACAAATGCTGCCGCGTTGTGGGAAGTCGTGGAACGAGCCGGGCTAGCGTTTTAGCTATGCGGGAAGCTGCGAGCCGTGAGTGCTTCCAAATGAGGCAGGAACGGAGATGTTGTCAGATGTGTTTCTTGATTGCATGAACAACAACAAATCGACAGTAGCTGATCAGATGATCATACCGTTCTTGAGCCCAGGAGAAAATATCACATGAAGGTCCTTCCTATGTCCTGTTTTCCATCACGTCTTCTCTACCCACGTGTAGCACGAGCAAACGGAACACAAGACGGACGGCCCGGTCATGCCAAATGCGAGATGAGCGGAGTACAGGCCTGCAATCTCCCGTCGTGCTCTAAGATTCGATACGCGCTTCGCCGCCGGGTTCGTTGGGCCTTCAAACGATTCTGTACCTTCACTTGAACTGGCCTTGTAGACATTGAATGTTGCTGAAACAACAGCTGGGCGAACAGCAATACCTGTCCCACATACCACCCTTTTTCAGTCCGTAAGATTGCATGACACCGGTGTTTGGTCCTCTGCCCACTCTGCCTCCCACAATCATGAGGTTCTGGACGGCCCGCTGCTGTAGAACAAGGCGTCAGGGGCTCGTGCGTGTTCGTCGCGGTCTGGAAGCTAAGGCTACATGTATTGTGCCAGGCACCATCGATGTTAGCACAACGATATTTTGCACGCCTCCTGCGATGCTGATGAGTTCGCTGAGTTCGCTGCACTGGAGGTCCTGTTCAGCACCCGGCCCATCTTGTACGCTCTTGCTGGCCCCTTCAAAGATATCCTCAATACTCTTCGCCTTATTGTGCTCTGTACCACATGCATGCAAGCAGACCAATCTTTCTTCCTTTCCATGCTCTTTGGTCCTCTCCATCCCACGTCCGGCCTCCAGAAGCTGCGCGGGTGTGAGACAAGTAGCCAGATGATAACCCTCTCATGATGTGGCGATGACAGCTCCATCACGCTCACCGCCACCACGCCCATCGACCTGCACAGCCATTTTTTGTTCTCCTCTCCGTCGCCGCGACAATACAGCGTCAACTGCGGCTGGCAATATTCGGCACAGCTCGAGGAGGAGGTGAGGTTGGTGTGCAATCTAAGGTTCAGCAGCGGATCCAAGCAAGCGCCAATTTCCGACCCCGACTCTCTTCAACTGCCGCCCGCCATTCATCAGTCGAAGCACCTCACTTCTGGCATTATTCTGCCATACCAGGCCTTTGATACAATTTCCGATCTCTTCTCGACAAGCTCGCCGGCACATTCAGCTCTGCCATTAACCGTTCGGTCACCGTCATTCACGTCTTCACACTCGCATACAACAGATCTCGAATCCACGCCAACCGTGCTGCTATCTCGAGCCCCGCAAATCCCCGCTGCAGATACGACTTTGGTGCGACGCAGCATGTGATATTGGTAACACACGCGACCTACTTCTCAAATTCGCCATGAGCGCCTTCAACCAGCCGCTACACTCGCCGCCACCCACCGCCAACGGCAACGGTACGCCCGTCCCTCCACAGCCACAGCATCAATCCCGACCCTCGACCTCGAATTCTGCGCAGACATCCAGAATGCACCACGACCGACAGAATGGCGCAATGCCTATACAGCGCCCATTCCCGGCGATGCAGGGTGAGGGCGGCATACCACTGCGCATGGCTGCCAGCCCACCCAAGAACAAGAGTGAGTTGTGGAAGAGTCATATCAAGTAGAAGTGAGTGCTAAGAGCAGATACCAGACACACAGCATGTCCCGTGCAAGTTCTTCCTCCAAGGCCAGTGTCAAGCTGGCCAGATGTGTCCATTCTCCCATGACATCGAATCCACCACCAGGCCGGCGCCTTGCAAGTACTTCGCCAAAGGTGGTTGCAAATTCGGCAGAAAATGCGCTCTTCTCCACATCACACAAGACGGCACGGTCGTAAACCGAATGCCGATGGCGCCTCCAGCCCAATACTACCCACCACAACACCCCTCAACCTTCGGCCAAGCACCGCCAGGATTGTTGTCCATGCAAGCCCAAGGTCTTGAGCAGAGATCAAATGGTGATGGCCCGCAACCGGAGCTCGAGCACTACCAATACGCATCGCGAAATGGCTATGACGGACACTCGATAGACATGACTTACACATCAGCCTCGCCGAAGTACGGTTCACCTCCTCAAAACGAGCGAATGGCGACGTCACCTCCTCAGAAGGGCCTTTCTGTGCTCGATGCGCCATTACCGAACTCATTCGATAGCAACGGTGTCTCGTACGCAGCTAGAAACGGACCTTTCGCGGCATCGGTGCCGTCAAAGTGGGACTTTGAGTCTCCTCCTTCCTCTCTGCCTCGAATGGCGCACCTGGGCAACACAGCACTACGAGATCTTCACAATTCCGCATATCCCGAACGTGGCATTAACAATGTGATCAACTCCAGCATGGGCTCGTCACCGCCAAGTGGAAACGATGAACCTATCTCGTTTGAGAAGAGACCACTACATTCGGACCGTCTGCGAGGATCACGAGCACTCATGTCCGCTAGCCTCGGAACGAGACCGCCGGTCCACTTCGAAGACTCGGAGGACGATGGTGATACTGACGACGAGAAGGATTTGCTACCATCCAGCCTGCACGACCTCATCCCAGACGGAAAGTCGAGGCGGGACTCGAGGCCACGAAACAACGAAGACAACAAACCAGCATCATTCCTGGCTGCGCAACGACGCACCATCTCTCACCAAGGCACACCATCTGACAGCAAAGCCGGTACGCCCTTCTCCTCAAGCCCATCACGATACTCTGGCATGTTTGCACGGACCGCGATGCGAGATGGAGTAGGGCACGTGGGCTCACCGCTTCGAGACTCCTCTTTTCCAACTTCCAACCCTATCAACAGCTCAACCAACGGCGAACTCAGTCCAAGTGTGAGCAGTCCTCCAAAGCAAGCGAGCATGAGCATGCTCACGCAAGAGCTGCAGCGGACGAAGCTCGACGCAGCACGCTCCGTATCGGGTCCGCAAGCGCCAGTCCCGTCACGCACCTTGTCGAATGGCTCCACTGGTCGAGCGAGCATGGACCGCGCCTTGAGTACCAACAGCGTGGGGCAGCGGATAGAAGAGGATCAGGAAGTGTTTGACATGGACTTTGAGCCAAAGTCCAACACGAACGGCGGATTCGGGCCCGTGGGAGGTGGTCGGACGTCGAAGTGAGGCTTCACGACTTTTGCATTTCTAGCGGCATCTTGGGCTTCGGGGCGGCACGAGCTCAAGGCACGAACTGACGAGGCACGACATCAAAACATAATTAATCGACAAGCGACGGCGCAGGTGGTTGATAAACATTGGCGAGCATGAAATATCAGCATTGGAGTGGCGTTCTCAACAACAGGTAGAACGACTGCGGTCTTGGAGTGAGACATGGAGGAGAGATTGGAAGGTGAGGCACGGAGAAGAGTCGTGATAGTGAGTTGTTATTTTGAAGCGCACATAGCATTCATGTGATGCACGACGCAACTGGAGCAATGAGATCTTGCAATTTCAATTTGTCGTCGAAAGCAAACTATTGGCAGTGAGTGAATCTGAAACAGATATCACGTGCGATTGCTGTAACATCCCTGTCTCTGTCGCTCAAAGGAAGGAGCTTTGATTGGTCGCAGCTGCCTTTCAGGGTCTCGCAGCTGCCTCTAGCGTCATTGTTTACAACTGGCAAGCAAGAAATGTCGTCGCTCTTAAGTACTCACTCCCAAACACCACCTGTTCTCGTGATGCTCACCGCCCGCCACCGACGTCGACATACGCTGTTATGTTCGCTTTAAAGTCGCTGTCGTCTTACCTCTTCGGCCAGACCAACAAGCAGAACATCGTCGAGCTCAACCAGGGCCAGCTGTACATCGTCCGCCCACAAAGCCCCAAAGGCTACAGCGAGCTCATCTTCAAGGACGCCGCCGCGTTCATTCGAAAGACCGGTCAGGACTTCCAGTACCAGCTCGTCATCCAGCGCGCATACGAGGAGGGCGAGGAAGAGCTTTTGGAAGAGGAGAGCGGAGAAGAAGGTGTTATCGATACGCTCGGTGACAAGGACGAGAAGACATTCTTGCTTGACGAAGAGCTGCGCATTCGAGTGGAGAGGAAGCGAGACGGCGAGGTTGTGATCGCGTGGAAGGATCTCTCAGGCGACGAAGGCGACCTGTTCGAGTTCGTTTGCGACGGATCGGTCAGACCAGAGAGTGCGACAGCGTTCGATCTGGTCGCAAAGCAGTGTCAGTACGAACGGAAATATCGCAGAAGCCACGAGCAGGCCACCGAGCGGGATCTTAAGGAGTTTGCGTTCGACGACGAGCCGGAGATCCCTGCTGCGAGCCCCCTCTCCAGCCAACCTTCGCGCTCACCTGCAATCTCACCCATCGCGCGCTCACTGAACGACTTGAGAGAAGACAGCCCCAGCATGGCGCGAGACTCGTCCAAGAAGGCGCTTGTCCCGCAGTCCAGGACACTGGACCAGACGCCGACCAAAGCGCCTGCACCGCGCCAAGCTCCAGAAAGCAAGGAAGTGCTGGCTAGCGAGGAGGCCGAGCTTCACTTGTTCGACTTCCAGTCAGGCACGTTCATTCTTCAAGATCAAGATGTCCAGGCCATTGTCTACGAGACGGGAAACTGGACATACTGGCTACAGATCACAGGCAACAAGCAGCAGTGGCTTGGTCAAGAGGTGGTCCCAGACATCAATCCGGTCTTCAACTTCGAATACCTCAGCTTCATCTTCAATCACTACGCTGAAGATGGATCGGCATACTCCTGGCTCCTCAAGTTCAAGGATCGCGAGACGGAAGAGAAGTTTCAAGAGGGCTTGATGCAGGCACTGTGGGAACATCTGAACCATGCCAAATGGCGCAAGGCCGTCCAAGATGCCGACAGAGACTATGTTCTCGACTCCTTCAACGATCTCGTACTGGAAGATGAGAAAGACGATGAGCGGGAGCGCGAGGCCGCTGAAGAGGACGAAGAGGAAGACGAGTTTGAAGATGCGGTCGATCGAGCAGCCACACCAGACTTTGACGAGGACGAAGACGAGGATGAGGCAGAGCACCTTGGCGACGACGGCAAAGTCAATAAGCTGCTTGCCGTTGGAGCAAAGATTGATCGATCATTTGTCGTCCGTGGAGATAAGATTGGTGTGTTCAAGCACACTCCTGACAATCAGCTCGAATTCAGCACTGCCATCAACAAGATCGCAACACCCAAGGGCAAGAGCTTTGCACCATCGAAGGTCATGCTGCACATGTCGGATCGCAACTTGATAATGCAGAACGAAGCGGATCCCACCAGTCTTCACCGGTTGGACCTCGAGACTGGAAAGGTTGTGGACGAGTGGAAAGTCCACGATGACATCCCCGCCAACATCTTCGCGCCTGAGAACAAGTTTGCTCAGACGACTGATGAGCAGACATTCCTCGGTCTTTCGAAGAACGCTTTGTACCGAGTTGATCCACGTCGGAGTGGGAACAAACTCGTCGACGGCGAGCTCAAGCAGTACGTCAGCAAGAACGACTTTTCTGCCGCCGCCACGACCGAGAAGGGTTACATTGCTGTTGCTTCGAACAAGGGAGACATTCGCATGTTTGACCGCCTCGGAATCAACGCAAAGACTGCCCTTCCTGCCCTGGGAGATCCCATCATCGGCCTCGACGTTAGCGCAGACGGATGCTGGGTGCTGGCAACAACTCGTACCTACCTTCTCCTCATCGACGCCTTGCAGAAAGAGGGCAAGAATGAAGGCAAACTCGGCTTCGAAAAAGCTTTCGCAAAAGACAGCAAGCCCCAGCCACGTCGTCTTGCTCTCACTCCCTCGCACGTCGCCCAGTTCCAGCACGAGACGGGCGCTCCTATCTCCTTCACCCCAGCGCGCTTCAACACAGGCGAAGATCAAGAAGAGACCACCATCATCACCGCCACGGGTCCTTTCATCGCGACCTGGTCCCTCAAGAAAGTCCTCGCCGGCCGCAAGGACCCCTACCACATCAAGCGGTACCAAGAAGAAGTCAAAGCCGACAACTTCCGTTTCGGCAGCGACAAGAACATCGTCGTCGCCCTCCCCAACGAAGTCGACATGGTGGCCAAGCGAGCTCTGCAGCGTCCCACGCGCGAGAGCATCATGGCGACGCCGAAGCGTAGCAAAGCCAGAGGCAGCTATCTCAGTAGAAACGAGGTAAGTTCCAAATCTAACCTTTGCAATGCGTTGAAGTAGTTAGACTGACTGATTGATTCGCAGATCGTGAACTCTCCCTATTAATCCCGAACGCCTCGGGAAGGAAAGAAGAAAAGGAACCAATTCTGTTCAAGGCTTACTCACACGTGGTGAGAGAATGGGAAGTCGTCCGAGCTCAAGATTTGAAAGGACGTTAGAGTATCGACCGAGGCGTTCAAACGAAATTCCCCCTGATGGCGCCAGCAGGTTTTAGAACGAAGTTACGAAGTCGTGTGTGTGTTTTTTTTGTGCTCTCGGCGCCGCGGCGGCTGATGGTTTGAGCGGGTTCTTTGCAGTAGTAGTAGTAGTACTAGTAGCTAGTTGATGAATGGAGAGAAGTTAACGAGCATTGATACTGTGGTTTTTCTTTGCCGTGAACCGGTAGTGTTGAAGTTTGGGAAGACTTCAGCTTTGTTTTTGGAAGTCAAGGCATGGGTTGGGTTTGGTGTTTTGTTGATGGTTTGGAAGCGGTGTGTGAATGGGTGAATGAATGTGGTGGGCATCATATCAAGAATGAACCTATATGTATCCTTGGGTTGGAAGAAAATAGGAGATGACAGAATGAGGCCATCAGATGCTTGTGAACACTCAACTCATCCTCACACGACGTCACACGACCTCAACAACTACAGCCCAGCAAAATGCGTGTATGAAGATGGAGACGGAGGGTGGGTGGTGTCGAGGTTGGGATACGATCTTGTAAGATGAAAAAGGCTACCTCGCGAGAAGCAAAACGTCTGTCAAAGTCAGAGCGAGAGATAGGCTGCGAGCATATTTCTCTGAAGAGCACGCGCACTGAGGAGACGACGACCTGCGAACATACCATACCCTAGCCGAAGGGTATGGACGATTTACCGAATGTGAACCTTTCGCCGACGGATTGGAAACGATCGAAAGGGCAGACCCCCATGTCGTGGACTCGCCTATTGAAACGCATTGAAACGAAACATGACAGTTCGTATAACAAACTTCAATCGATCCGACGTTCAAATTTGTTTCATACATTCCTTCGCCGAAACCAAAAAAACGAGCGTTTCATCAAACTCGGCAAGCAGTCGTGAGGGAACCCAGCACGAGCACCCTCCCTAGACCCTTACCCAAGCTTACCCTCACCTAAAACTTGCCACCCTCCGCACACTCAGCCTTCCTCGTCTCAAAGAGCTTGAGAGCCTCCTCGGCGGCCTTGACGCCGGAGAGAGCCATGGCTCCAAAGGTCGGGCCCATGCGGTTGGCGCCGTCGACTTCGGAAAGCTCCATGCCGCCGATGATGAGGCCGGGCGCGATCTCGCGGGTGCCCTTGACGATGGCGTCTTCGGCCGTGTTCATGTCGAGGCCGCGCATGCCGCCGAGGGCGGGGAGGCCGCCCATGGAGACGAGGCGTTTGGCGGAGAAGGCGCCGAAGGGGCCTTGCGTGTCGTTAGTATGAGCTGGTGGGTTGGGTTGATTGTAAGACTTACCGTCGTGGCCGGTGGTGGAGATGATGATAGGGGCGTTGATGGTGTTGGGGTCCATGCAGCTCTGGTCGTCGTGGTGCATGCTCACGAGCGTCCAGTTGGTGACCACGCCTGCGATGCGGATGCCGCCGTTGCCGTCGGTGCGGGTGATCAGGTCCTCGACGGCGGTGGCGTTGAAGAGCTTCACGTTGGGGAACTGCAACACCTTGGACAGCACGGTGCTGGTGAACAGCGCGGCGTGCTTGACCACGACGAAGTTGGACTCGGCACCGTCGTCCTCGTATGGGACACCGAGCTCACGCAGGAAGGCATCGGCTGGCTTGCGCATGACCATTGCGCTGAAGAGCTGGCCGCCGAGCCAGGCACCACCTCCTGGGGCAACACCAGCCTCGACGATGGCGATCTTCAGGTCTGGTCGAGCTTTGGCGAGGCAGTATGCGGAAGAGAGACCGCAGCTTCCAGCGCCGACAATGACAATATCGCTCTCGGCGTATGAGTCCAAGTCTGTGAAGTAGCGCCTGGTCATGGCACGCGAGACCTGGCTCTCACGGATTGGAGCGAAGCTGAAGTCGCTCCACTTGCCTGCCATCTCCTCGATGGATTGAGTCTTGGTCGCACCCTTCACAGGCACGGCTGTGGCATGGGGGAGGTTTGCCACCTTGGAGGCTGGCAGGGTGACGGTGTGGCCATTGGAGGATGGCTCCTGGAAATGCATCATGGCGGGTGGAGACATGTTGACGGTCGTTGATCAAGGACTGCTGTCGTTAGTACTGTCTCCATGGCTTTCTTGGAGATGGGTCATGAGAGCATGATTCTTTGCGCTGGTATTGTCCAGATCAAGTTCGGCCGTCTGATCTCAGAACAACTCGCAAGCCCGCTGACTCATCTCCCACGGTCGGATGTGACGGCATGGTCTGCTGGGGGTAGAGGATGAATGGTTTGTTTGTTGATTGTTCGGAGAGGTGGTCGTCCAGCACCCGGCAGTAGCATGTCCCCGTCCCATGTTTCCCCACGAAGCATCCACGACAGCCGCGGTTTTGCTGGTGGGGAAGATGGAGACAAGAAATTATCGTGCTGCATGTCTGATGATGAAGTCGCAACTCCCGTTTCAACGCACATTCCTTCCATCCTGTACCGTACCACGACCGGCCGAGGACAGCCGGCAGACGTCATAGCCATCAGCATCACCAGACGCGTGGGGGGTGGAAGAGTCAGTCAGGCCGTTTGGAGTTGTCCACCGGCTCATGCTTTCGGTCGTCTATCGAAATACCTTGATCTCGGCGATCCGGGATCGCCACTGGACAAGACCAGTCGTCGAGCGAATCGTGGCCCCATGGCGGTAGGTGCGCAGGGCATACCTGATGCCGGTTTGGGAATACACAAGACGTTCCTGTGCCGTGGTTAGCAAAACTTAGCTCCCCCGTGTACACGTGGAGTGAGGGCTTTGGCACTTGTCGGGTAGGTTTCTGCTTGGTTTGTTTCGATGAGCTGTCGAGCACAAGGAAGAGAGGGATGGAGAGAGGAGAAATTGTTTCGAATGCTGCTTCAGTTAAAGGACCTGCCCCGCAGCAGAGCTTTCATGGAGCTCTCGTCTTTCACATGCTGACGAAGCGTTGCCATTGAACGAGACTGGAGGACAAGGAAGCTATCGTGGGTCTCATGAGGCCGGTGACGGCGGTCGATCTGGAGGAAACATCCTCGCTAGGTTGACCCAACCAGCCGGTCTCGCTGACATTCGATGTATGATGCGCTCTTCGTTTCTGGCGTGTCTGACTAGCAAAATCCAAGTCGACACAGCACGATGACGAGACGCGGGCAAGGGAAAGCAATCTGTCTGCTACAGCGAAATCATCGATACGTGCGGAGTTATGGTCGTAGGCGAATGCTTTCATCATCACGATAAGCTCGGGAGAAGACAGCACAACCGTTCGGCAGGGCAAGGCTCAGGTCGCGGAAGATGCGCATCTCAATACATGGAGGCCCACTGGTCTTGGCGATCTAGAGAAACGTCTTGTGGCGAGCGAAGCAAGGACGCGGTGGGGGGGAGGGCCTGCGGGATTTGCAACTCTATCGCCATCTCTCACGACACCTCTCTTTACTCCATCGCCCAGTCGAACGCGTCGTGATATCATTCATGTTCGAGCAGTAGACGTTCGGGCATGAGGGGGGTCTCCGACGCAGTCAGACGACCACGCGAGGCCTTTTGTACGCTGCGGCTCTGGGCGCGTGTGGTTCTGGCGGACGAAGGAAGCGATTCTCACGCAAGCCCCAACTCAGTCTGGAACAGGGGTTTCCTCCAACGCCCCAGAGCGGTCAAGCGGCGGATGGAATAGCTCGCGGCGAGGACCTTGCGCCGGATGTTGCGTCAGGCCTGCATCCCCGATTTAGAAGTGGCCGGGGTGCTCAGGCTGTGACGGAGTGGCAGATGGGGATGAGCTCGTGTCGTGAGGGAAGCGATGTGAGAGAAGTGTTGCCGTGAGCCGGCGCTGCAACAACGCGGACTCGACGGCCAAACAGCAACAGACGCATGGCATCATCGCTGGCGCTGGGAGTAGTGTGTGTGTACAGTGTGGTCCGCGTCGTTGAGCCGGTAGCAGTGGAGATTATCGAGCAGGCCAAGGCGGACTGGGCAGCGCATCGTGCTCACCTCCTCGTGCGTTTTCAATAGCCCAACGGCAACGGCAGACTGGACAGGCGCCACATCCAGCCGTGAGCAGCGAGAGCAGCGCGAAACCTCTGCCCGCCGGACTTTTGCGCGGCTGCTGTTGGTGGACGGGGTGCTGGATGCGGCAGCTCGGCAGCGCCAGCCCCACACGCTGCTTAGCGCGCAGGCTGGTCGACCTCATCGGCGCCAGAAACGAGGAGAGGGAGACTGGGAGAGGCAGCGTTGCGGTGCACGAGCTGCGCCTGAGACGGACGCTCACTGCTGTTACCATACGCTGGTCGGTTGCGCAGGCGGGCCAGGCTGGCTGTTGCTGCCAACCGTCATCCGTACATACTATCGCCCTGCCCTGCCTCCGTGCCCTTCTGCTCCAACATGTGCCTCTGCCTCCCTCCCACCGCTGCCACCACTGCCTCCGCCGTTATTCCTCCTGCGCCTGCCCAAGTGATCCTGTCCATGCCGTCTCACCCATCATCCACCACTCCCCTCTCGCTGCCGCTCCGATGTTGGTAGCTACTATGCCCAGCACGCAGTACCTCCAAGTCCCCAAAGTACTGCCAGGTCGCAAATCCCGCTCGAGATCCAGGAGTCGGCCGCGGGACGTCCCCAGCGAGGTCTTCTCCTCGACGCAGGTCATCGTCTCGCCGAACAAACTGAGCTTCCGCGCTCAGTCACCTCCAGCCGGTTCTTTCAAACCAGAGCCATACAAAAAGCCCCAGTCAAATGGGCATTCGAACTACTTCCACACAACAAAGATGGCCACCCCACATTCCAGCCCGTTCACGAACAAAGTCGGCCACAGGATCACATCCTGTCCGCTCCCCAGCATTGAGGTCCAGGATACGCCGATGAAAGACGAGGAGCCCACCGGCACAAACTACGACGATCTCAACGAAGGACTCTACACCATGGAGCAATGCGTAACACCGCCGCCCGAGCCTTCACTCAGAGACAAGCTCATCGGGGCTTGGAAACTCGAATCCTACATCGCATATCCCACACCCGAATCACCAGTCCAACGACCGACCTACCCGATGACGAAGAACGTTACCGGATTCATCCTCTACACCCCAGACGGCTACATGTCGGCACAGATGCTGATCCCGGGGCAGCAAAGCTTCAAGCGCGGAGAAGGCGAGGAGCCGCAGTGGGCAGAAGCTGGCAAAAGATGTTTCGCGTATTGCGGCCCATACTACATCAGCAATGAAGGACTCGGTCGAGAAGAGATCCTACGGCATACGTTCCAGTGCTGCAGTTTGCCTGGCTGGATTGGAGATATCCAGATTAGGACGCATCGGTTCGAGGAAGATGGGCAGGTCCTCGTGCTGGGAAGCGAGGAGCCCACAGAAGTCAAGGTAAACAATCCATTACACACAATTCGAAAACTTCGCAGGTTCATGTTGCTAACCTCTCCTCCCAGGGCGACAAGCGCATCCCCGTCCTAAAATGGCGACGAGCACGAGACAACAACAACAACGCCCCACCACCACCAATGCCCCAAATCAAAGTCAGCGGCCCCGGCGAGCCCTGAAGAAAGAAAAAATCTCCTCAACCGTACCGACCGAAAAGAGGGACAAGAAGAAAAACCACAACAGAATGTGGGAAAGGGAAAGCCACGGCGTCAACCAGACAGACCGCCCCCTACCCGGCTTCCGCGAAACAACAGCGTGCTGCATTGCATTACCCGCGCTGCAACTACTGCACCACCGGAACCACGCAAACAAAACTTCACGATTCCGGGATTTGCTGTGCGGATACTGTAGCAGCAAAGACATGCCGCATCGCAGCGCAGCGCATTGAGCAAGAGAAAGAGAGAGAGAGACACGAAGATCGAGCGTTTTTCATTTGTTCGTATCAAGCAAGCAAGCATTTGCAGCACAGAAGGCGTTTGAATCGTGGGGAGCATCTGAGGGAGTTTGTTTTTTCTGCGTGCGCGATTTGTTTTAACCTTTCTGGTTTTCGGCGGAGCGATATACCAATGATCTTTACTTTACCTTGCCAACAGCGGGTTTGAGCGTGTGAGAAAGAGCGAGAGCAAAGATCTCTTTGTACTATTTTGCATCACGGCCATTTAACTACATGTACTTTTGAGAAGGAAAGAGCTGGCTATTGGCTGAGAGGAACGTCTGGGACGTAATACCTACCTACCTACCTATCTACTACAATCATCCACGAAGTTTACCACCTGTCAACCCCTTTATCAAAACTCCCACAAACACAACAACCGATCATAGAAACTCGTGCTCACAATCCTCCTCTCCTTCTCCTTGCCGTCCTCGCCAGGCTGAACATCACTCCCATAATTCATACTCTGATGCTCCTCAAACCTAGCCAAGACCTCAAAGGACCAGACGTCCTCATCCTCGTCTCGTATCAGCTTTACGATGCGCGTGCCAGCGTGCATGCAACTCGCGAGGAGGGTGATACTGCTGGGATCAGTACTACTACTGGAGTATGCAAGTGTCAGATTGCGTCACTTTCTTTTCTTACGAGGTGTGCGTTGGGTGAGTGTGGCTGAGGGAGATGTTGTGTGACGGTTCTGGAAGCATGCAGTGCGGAAAGGAAGATACGGACCTTGTCGATGCAGATGCAGATGCGGGTGCAGCGGATGGAAGCGCTTTTAACCTCCATACACCGCCGCCCAGATACAGGTCTGCGAGGCATTGTTTTCGGCCTACGTGGGGGAGGGATAGAAGGCGAATGTGGTCGTCGTAACTGCCCGTGATGACGAGCGTCTCGGAAAGGGGCAGGATGGCTGTGATGCCGGCTTCGTGCAGTTTGCGGTCTTGCCAGAGGAGCTGATGGCCGTCTGCTTCTTCCTCCTGAACGTGGGAGCACTGCAGCACGATATCATCGCCTCCCGAGAGGATCTGCCGTCGCTCGTGCGGATTAAACGCCAGCGTCCAAGCCTCCAGAGAGTGTGCATGCACATCGGAAACCCGCAACTCTGCACCAACGTTCCAGATCGTGGCAGCGCTCTCGCAGAGACACACCCTCCCATCGGAAAGCGTCACGCCAACGACATTCGCGCGAGAAGGGTGCCACGCGAGCGATAACACCAGCGTCGAGGGCTCCGCTATCGTCTTGACCGAGACCAGCTCCAACCCACCACCACCACCCTCCTTCACATGCTGTTCCGAAGAGCCGCATGCAGCATCCAGCCGATAGAACGCCAGCAGCCCTGTCGACGTCGCAACCGCTAGGACTTCTGCATCCGAAGTTTCAGGTCGCTGGGGCGTCCACTGGATGTCGAGGATCGCGAAGTCCGTGGATGTCGTGGTGAGATGTGTGCTGTGGGGTTTATTATCTGTCAGTCGATGCAACATGCAACATGCACATGCGATACGATGCGAGGATTGTCGTGTGGAACATCGGGTTTGATTGATTGGGGCTATCTTACCACCTACATGTTGTTATCGTCGCCGAGGTGGAAGAGGATCAGACTCCCCGTGCGTTTCTGAGGAGCAGTGCTTTCGGGGGCGGGATTGTCATCATCTTCGTCTTCGTCTTCGTCGGGAGTGGAATCTTCGTGTCTTGCTGCATTATTTTCGGGACGCTCGTGGGTCTCCTCCGCATACAAATCACCTTCTTGCTCCTTCCGATGCAGGTGGTAGGTTCCCACGACGAAAAGTTGAGGTCGCCGGGGACAGAATGCTATGCAGCTTGGCGGCAGGTCGAGCGTGAGAGATTTGAGAGAGGTGATAAGAGCCATGTCCGAGAGAGTGTTGTTGTTGGGAGCCTTGCCGGACGACGAGATCAATCCATGTTGTTGGTGAAGGTGGAGTGAAGTCGTCAGGTCGAAAGTTTCGACGTTGGAGCCAGGGAGTGGAGCTCACAAAACCTTTGCTCTCTCTCGCTGCTTGGGTTCTGCTCTCATTCTCGTATTCTGATGAAAATGTATTTCGTGCTCATGCGGCATGCGCAGCTAACAAGCACTGACTACAATTGGTATTGATCGACGCCTGAATCATTCACTTACTCGCTTGCTAAATCATATACACTGAAACGTCCAACATCCAACATCCAACATCCAATCGTCCAGGCTCAGAACTCTTTCCCCCTTAACCACAACCATGGAGCTGATAGCCTAGCAGGTATTGTCACCCTTCAGCTGACCATTCGCGCCATTGGTATCCTTGATCTCTCCAAAGACCTGCAAGAATGCTGATGGCTCTTCAGCGCCTTGGATCTCATACTGGCCGTTCACGGTGAAATTCGGCACACCGCTGATGAACTGCATCTGCGCCTTCGCGACCTCCTTGTCAACTTCATCACCACCCTTACCAGACTCCATCCAATCTCTCGTCTCTTGCTCGTTCAATCCAGCCTTGACACCCCTCGAGATCAACACCTCCCGCGACGTGATATCCTCATTCTCCTCGAAGTACGCATTGAACAGCGATTCCACCACCTTGGTCTGGACATCCTCTCCCTTGGTCTTGCCCAGTTGGATCAAGCGATGGCTGTCGCGAGTGTTGCCCGTCTTGCCCCCAAAGGCGAAGTCAATTCCAACCTGCTTTCCCAATCTCGCAAGGTGACCCTGCATCACCTGCGTCCTTTGCGGTCCAAACTTCTTCTCATAGTATGCCTGCTTGTCGACGCTCTTGGGCGCATCGGGGTTCAAGTAAAATGGGTGCCACGATGTGGTGAAAGTATCGTTCGGGTTGGTCGCTTGATACTGTTTGATCGCTAGGTCCAGTCTGTTCTTGCCCACGTAGCACCTGCATGCAGGTTAGCATTTGAGCATGACAAAGTGCGACAGGGATGTGCCATACCATGGACAGACAGTGTCCGAGACCACATCGATCTGGTAATTGGTCATCTTGCGAAGCGTCGCGCGGAGAGCCACGATGGAAGAGGGGAGAGTGAAACGATAACGAACGAAAGGATAGACGCAGATCTGTTCTGAGGAAGTATAAAGAGCCCACTTAGCTATAGTAGTCAAGAAGGCCCTCGCCTTCGTTCTTCACCTTCACGCCCCAAGTCCGGGCATCGGCAGCGTGTGACCACGCTATGCGGTACAGTTCCATAGCTGTGCTCGGGCGGTCGTTTCTGATTAGTAATTCCGTTTGGCAGCAGGCACTCCATCAGGCCCGAAGTTCCGCTCCGAACAAAGACAGCATTGCGAGAGCCACATTCGATCCCGAGATCAGAGCGAGGGATACGGTGCCGAAACGATGGCAGGTAGCCAGTGTGTGATGAGGCAGGTTTGGAAGGTGGTGTTTGGGCTTTGCAGGTGAATGGAAAACGAGCGCACGAGCCATCCCGCCAGCGTTGTCGGCTCGAACGTCACCGACTCGCCTCTCTTCACAACAACCACCAACTCTATGAAAACACAACACACGCTTCCACCGGACATAAGAGCTCACACCCCGGTCAGAAACCGCCACAGCATTGTCAGAATGGTCACGAACACCTTGTCCCGTCCTGAATAAAACTTGTGCGAGACTCGCATAACGCCGGAGGGAATGCGCCTCAGGGTATTGATTAGAAATTGGCGACAAAACACTCGATAGCCAAGTCCAGTGAGACAAGGATCCGAACACCGATTGCCTGCCACTCCAGATCCACTGATTGAAAACGGCTGCTTCTTGCGACTGGATATGGCCGAAAACGCGGAGGAGTCGCGGGAAGCATTATTCAGGCCCAGCAAGCGGAGAAAGGTTTTCAGGAAACGCGTTGCTGGAGATGATGGAGATGGAGAGGAGAGACGAGAGGGTGCTGCGGAGTTCGATGGTTCGAGCGGGAATGTGAACCCCGTACAGGAGAATCCCAACGACACGCTGTCGGCGGTGAAGAGGCCTGCAGCTAAGAAGCACGGAATCAGTTTCTCGAGCAGTCTTGCTGCGAATCAGAGCGCAGCGAGGCAGGATGTATCGAAGGAATTTGCTCTTGTGCCCGTAGTCGACCAAGGGGCGGGTAACGCCTTGCGGAGCGATCGCTTCACGAAACCTACCGGAAATGTAGACGTCGTCGAAGACAAGCATTTGTACGTCCAACCCCCGATTTCCCTTGCGATAATTCAGCGAGTAGAGCTAACAGCGTAGGACGGCATATGTAGACTCCAAGTTGGCTGAACTGCGTTCGTCATCAGCTACACCTCTTGCGCACGGCAATAGCCCGGTGGCGTCGACTGGAAACATTGATGATAACTCATCAACCCTAGACGCCTATGCTGGTGACCTCGAAGCCGGTACGCCTGCTGGGGCAGCCACGACTAAACAAGCCGTTGAGAGTTCGCGAAAGGGCCTCCCGTCCGGCACTCGCAACAGGAGACCACGACGCCAACCACATGTACGCGATGCCAGTGACGCTGCTCGGGACGCCATGGTCGATGCGATCATGAAGGAGAGTCAAGTGCCTCTCTACGATCAGTCCACAAATGCAACGACACCGAACACAGGCTCATCTGCGATCGACAAGGACGAAGCGGCAGCAGAGGCTTTCAAGGCGGAATTCCTTGCCGACTTGGAGCAGAGGAAACGACGCAAGCCGCCTGCTCCACCTGCTGCTGGGCAGGTGTCCAGTGGACCGAAGCTTGGTGGGAGTAGAGCCCAGAGGGAGAAGATGAGGGCTTTGGAGGAGGCGAAGAATGCTGTCGGGAAGAAGTGAAGCTTGCTGGAAGAAGTTTTCTCGGAGTGAAGACGAATCGCACACTCTTACTTCTGTGGAGTCCGTTCGACGTCTTGTCGACACTATGGGGTGGCAACGAAACAAATTTGCATCTATATGGCCTGCCTTTCATTGCTAGCTGTTCTAGAACTCATAAGGACTATCAGGCTGCGCCTCATACACGTACAAAATGCTCGTATGCTGATCCGGCAAGAAGTAAAGCCTCAGCTTCCCATCCTCAACACTGACCTCGACAGGATTCTGTGTGACAGGCGTGCCCAGAACACTCCGCATCGTGATGGGTACTTCCATCAGAGGAACCATAGTCTCGACATCCACAATCGCAACGCCGCCCAGATTGTACGAAGAAGCTCCAGATCCAATGGTCGCTACCCCAGAGCAGAGCATCACAGCCCGGCCGTTGTACAGCCTCGAGTGGCCCAGAAATTTACAGTCCTGATAGTCGACGAAATACGATGGGTTCCGCACCACACTCGCCGCCTTCGCGACACCCGCGTTCCAGCCATACCCACCCGGCCTTCTCCTCAAGTCAAACGTGCTCGCATTCCTCGCGCCCCAGTTCAACGTCGTGATACTCCCCCTCTGCACATCATGCACAATCCCACCCAAATGATCATCGTAGCGTAAAATTGTCGTCTGCTCCAGCGTCCTCGGGTCAACCCTCACCACATGCGCCGTCGTATTGGGCCGATACTGCGCAATCGTACACCAGATCCACTCTCCATCGAAATCAATCCCGCCGTTATGATACTCCACCTCGCCGGGCTTCGTCAACGTGACATCCGCGATCCGGGTCCCATTGCCCGAGAAAACAATCAGATGCGCGAACCCGGCGCCCGCGGTACGATCTGTCCCGTTGATGACTTTGCCGTAGGGGATCGTCGGGAGGGTGTATTCGCCTGCGCTGACGATGTAGCGGGAGGGGCCCAGGCGGACGATGCCTTCGGGCTCGTAGGTGTCGCCTTGGAAGGGGGTTTGCGAGATGAGGGTCCAGACGGTGGTGCGACCGAGGGTTTGGAAGAGGGAGACGATTGCGTCGCCGTCGGATTGGGCGTGCGAGGGGGGGAGGGGCGAGGGGGCGAAGGGGTTGTTGGGTTGGGGGGTTGTGATGTTGAGGGCGTGGGTTGTGAGGGGGTGGAGGAGGGGGATGAGGAGGAGTGGGAAGTGCATGGTGGGAGAGGGTAAGAGAGCGGTTGGTTCTGTGTAACGGTGGGAGAGTTGTTTGGAGAAGTTGAGCTTGGAAGATAAAATGTACCTACAATGGTTACGTTCGTCTGTGGCGCTCAGAGTTGGTGGAGATGGACGCGAGGATGCCGATCCAATCCGGCCTGAGGACATCGTCACGTGTATTCGACATGTTGTTTTGCTGGGGAAAGCAGTATATTCAACGATGAGTCTCTGCAACGTGAAGAATGTGTATAGAGAACAATCATGATAAGAGCAACAACTGGTTGTGTTCTTCGGAAGTCATTCACTTACAGTAAGATCGAGCTTACATGTGAACTCAATGTGCTTCTTGGCAGGCTGAGAATTGCTCCGTCCTTATTTCTTTCCAGATTCGCTACGCACAGCCGTGCACGTTTCTTGGACTGCTGGTAACAGCCCTAGGGTACAGCATTGACAACTCGTGAGTGAGGTCGATGTCGTAGACAGAAAGAAGTTGCAAGTTAGAGTTCGGATAGTCTCGCTTGACCATCCAATCAGTTCGTGCACACAATGCCAAGCAATCCCGTTCCTTCCTCCACACATCTTCGTCCTGGCTTTGCGATTTCTGCACTCTCATCAGGGACATCACCTGCATTGCAACGGTCAACCCACCGCCGCAATGCCAACCAGACACTCCCAGACCCGCAAGCAGTACGTCGCATTCACTCTTATATGTCACATTCACTGCTAACAACTTCCCTAGCCGTGGTCATGTCTCGGCCGGTCACGGTCGTGTTGGCAAGCACCGCAAGCATCCCGGAGGTCGTGGTATGGCTGGTGGTCAGCACCACCACCGTACCAACCTCGACAAGTACCATCCAGGTTACTTCGGAAAGGTTGGTATGAGATACTTCCACAAGCTGCAGAACCAGTTCTGGAAGCCCGTCATCAACCTCGACAAGGTACCACAAGAAACACTCTTGGTGAAAGTCCAGTACTGATTAAAATTTCACAGCTCTGGTCCCTCGTCCCACAAGAGTCGCGCGACAAGTACCTCGCCGGCAAGTCCAAGGACACCGCCCCAGTCCTCGACCTCCTCCCACTCGGCTACAGCAAGGTCCTCGGCAAGGGCCGTATCCCAGAGATCCCACTCATCGTCCGCGCACGCTACTTCTCCAAGGACGCCGAGCGCAAGATCAAGGAGGCTGGTGGTGTCGTTCAGCTTGTCGCATAAGTGCATACAGCACATGATGGAGACGATGCTGCACGTACGACATGAACGATGTGGTTTCAAGGGCATTCAAAAAGAGCCAGGCGTCAAGGGAAGCCAGCCATGACATCAAGTCGGGCGGCGTGGGTTGATACCATACTTCTTTCCAGCGTGGTGGCTGAGAGATGACTTTGCGCCCTGTCGTACATAGACGAATGCAAGCCATCTCTGAACAGACCTTCTGACGTCCTCTTCGTTGAGGATGAGCTGTTCCTGCACATCGTGTGCCTGGCACCTGGCATCTGCCATCTGCAAAATGCAGGCCGTAGTTTTGTCGAACGTGATAGGTGAGTGCATTGTTGACGAGGTAAGTAGTGATCGATCTGTGCGAATACCCATCTTGAAGCTGTACACCCGGCATGATATCCGCGTATTTCGCCTTGCCCTAGTATTCGACGCCGCACAAGTGCACGTCTGCTCTACGTTGATACAGCACCGGACACGGCAAAAATTCGCAATCCTAGCAAAATCCCGAGACACCAGGGATCTTTGGTGCACTGCGCCATCACCACCATCCCGTCATGCGTCTTGGCTGGGCTTGCGGCTGAGGCAGTACACATGTACAATAGAATCCTGCGGCCTGCGAATGAAGAAGATCAATATTGAACTCTATCTATATATCAAAGTTCTTCATTTACCTACTCTACAGCACATCATAAGAAGAAACAAGCCACCATGGGCCACTCATCCAAAGCCCACCTCGCCTCGCTCGAAAAAAAAGACCACCACCCCCAACAACAACAACAGCCACCACCCTACACCTACGCGCCCAGCATCCAAGCCAACGCCTCCAGCAGCACAGCGCCCTACCACCCTCAAGCAGCAAACCCCGTCCTAGGCCCCCCAACCCCCATCAAGTCCTTCAACATCACCAACGCGGGGTTCTGGACCCACAAGAACCTCGTCGTCACGTACAACGGCCAGGCCATCTTACACGTGAATTCCAAGTCGACGGCCAAGGGCTTCGGGCCGCCGATTATTCGGTTGTGTACGGATCCGCAGGGGGGTGTGGTTGTTGCTGCGGCGAAGTGTAAGGTTAGTGAGTTTGTATTTACTTGAGGATCTCGGTGGGTAGGGAATGGGGAGGGAAGTGGAAGGAGAGAAGTGCTGATGATTTGAGGTGTTTGTAGAACTGGAGTTCCGGCTGTAAAATCCTCCTGGGGAACCCTGACGCCGCGCCAAAGGAGGCTTGGGGCGAGGTCTCGAGTGAGAGTTTCTCCGACAAGCAGTTTGGGTTTTATTTCCGGGAGAGGAAGTTTTTGTGGAAGAGGTATGTTCACCTTATATCACTCCTTGTCCCTTGGCTGACTCCTCTCGCAGAACCCACGACAAGGCCCTCGGCGGCTCGTGGTTGAGCTCCAAGGACTTCAAACTCGTCGATTACGCGGACCAGAGGCGTGTGCTGGCTGTGTATGTCTCGGACAAGAAGATGTTCAGCGGTTCGCAGGTCGGGCGGGTGGATTTCATGGTGGAGCTGGGGCATGATTTGGAACTTTTGAGTTTGGCGGCGATTTTGGGGATTGAGGAGACGATTCGGAGGACGGAGGGGGCGGCTGCTGGGAGTGGTGGTGGTGGTGGTGGTGCGTAGATGGGTTGATGTTGGAAGGTGGACGTTGAGAGGTTATGTGTTGCGTAAATACCCCTGTGTCGTGGAATGGACTTTGCTTTTCTCGGTTTGGCATTTATGGGTCCTCTGAGATGGTGCTTGAGCTACCGCCGCTTCGTGAGTGTTACCAGGAGTGCGTCCTCAGTTTCCCGAATTGAGTTGATTTTAGAAGCCGAGAGCCATTCGCCTGCTTTCTGGACGCCTGGGTTCCAAAGTCTTCTTCGGGTACGCACAAGTCAACCGAGTGACCACCGTCGCCAGAGACCATTCGCAGAACATGGCGAGCCCCAACTATTTACACAGCTCTGACCCGTATCACACTTGTTGCAGATCTACAGAGGTGAAAGTCAAAGTCTCGGCAATGCTGCGATGGAGAGGACGTACTCGTGCTCACCATTGAATGCCCTGGTCCACATCACTTTCCACTTGGCTGGTGAGGTAGTGCGGACGGTGACGAAGAAGTGGGACAGCAATGGCTCATAGAGCAGCACCGGCTCAACGGGTAGTACTGGCACATAGCTCGAGGTCGACTTGTTGCTGTGACGGCGAGCGTCTCCAGAGTATGACAGAATGTCGAGGGTAACTTCTTCGCAGCGGTCCTTTCAAAGGCAGACTTCGTTCTCTCTCACGCAATTCCATTGTCCTGGGTCGTTGCAGCAGGATCATCGTGATCCTCAGGTAGCTCGACTGGGGCCTTCTCGGGAGGGAAAAGAAAGTGCTCGACATCTGCTAGTCCCTTCAGATCATTCTCTCGAGCAGAAAGTAGCCGCTTCTCATCGGTCAGACTGCGCCCTGCTTGGCCTTTGATCAAGGGCTCGCCGAATGGTAGGCAAGAGTCGAAGTCGACGAGGATGGCGTGGCCAAACGCATCAACGCAGACGTTGTCTACTCTAGAAGTCAGCGAAACACAGTGATATATGAGTAGGGTATGGGGCCTTACCAGGATTGACATCATTATGAGCCAGACCCAACGAGTGCAGATGCTCAATGCCTTCACGAATCTCAACCAGCAATCTCTCACGCTCCGCCACGGAAAGTCCAACGGCAAAGTACTCCGTCAGATTGCAATAACAGCGCTTCAAACAAAGATGTGTAATGCGATCTCCTTTCGTCACTGCACCAAAGTAATGCACAATACTGGGATGGGGGTGCTGCTTCAACCTCTCTAGCACTGTTGCTTCAGATAGTAGAACGTCCGCCACGAAGGTGTTTCCAGGCTTGCTGTCTTCGTATGTGAACTGCGGTGCTTTGAGGTAGTGGTCCGCGATGTCGAAAGGTGGTGAAATCGTGAATCCTTCGGGTAGTTTAGGGAAGACGTTCTCGGGTGGTACTGGCTCCAGGTATTGAATCACGTCGACATCGTCCATGTCTTCCATTCTTTGGGGTGATTTTCCTGCGTAGGCATTTCCGTCCACGAAGGCTGTTATGAGCGTGCCTTGGAATTCTCCTGTATCTGAGACGACTTCTCTCAGGGAGAACTGGGATCCATCTGCTGTTTCGTAGTCCATGTTCGCTGATCGCAGTCTTCCGTTCTTGTGAATGAGAGATTGGAAGGAGACGTGAACTCAGGTGCGAACCTCGCCGCCACGCACCTGCCGTGCTGGCATGGCGCCTCTCTCCAAAAACTCCGAATTTGAACCGCGCGACAGTAATGAAACACCGTTTCACAGAGCCAGCATGTTTGATGATGGCGTTCATCTTTCAGCTGATCTTGATATGCACCGGACTCATTAATGCAATTAGCTGTTCGGAAGCTTGAAGCCAACCAAGTGAGGTCCGCGACAGCAGGGTTTGTTTGCTAGGGCGTATTTTCAGGCACGAAGGGAG
This sequence comes from Zasmidium cellare ATCC 36951, assembly GCF_010093935.1. Classification (NCBI taxonomy): domain Eukaryota; kingdom Fungi; phylum Ascomycota; class Dothideomycetes; order Mycosphaerellales; family Mycosphaerellaceae; genus Zasmidium; species Zasmidium cellare. The sequence goes on along the minus strand of NW_022986945.1, from coordinate 521,189 downwards.
AACTTTCGAGACTGCTGACTTTCCACAACGGCTCTCATCTTGTTCTCGCCTCCTTTCAACGTCCTACTACTATACGAGCGATATCAGTCGTGAGGACGCGCGTGGACTTGACCGCGTGCCAGGTGTCTTCCACACATGTACCTGTCACAGTTCTCCTCGCACGCGAATCTACCTTCCAGAAACATCTGCTGGCCGCAAAAAGGCATCGGCCTCCTGCTTCGACCAGATCATGCTCCCGCTCTTGCCACGGTCAACAGACAGCAATTGTCCATGAACAGATGCACTGAACCGTTCCGAGCAAGTGACCAAGATCTGTCTTGCACAATCTTCGCAGCTCACGAGTCCTGGCAGCGCGTAGGTCGCCTCGCTCAGTGCGTATCGCCATTGACTGCCATACTCACGGGATATCTCCTGCAATCTTGGTGTATCGACAGGCCCAGGAGCGATGGCATTGATTCTAGCCCGTGGAAAGATCCTGGGACAATCCTGCACGACAGACTTCATCAAGCCGACTCTACACCATGGCTATTAACACGTTGATTTGATACCTGGGACAGTACTTACTGAACAGCAGATTTGCCTGTTGCATAGGCAGCCTGCGCTCTCGTGCTATAGATTCCAGCCTCGCTACCGACTATGACCAAGCTCACATTTTTGAGGCTATCTCTTGTCTCCTTGGACTCAGTCGCCGCACGAATGCCTCGGAGCCACCTTCGCACCGTCAGAAAGGTCCCCTTTACGTTGACATCCATAACTCTCTGGAACTCTTCGGGGTCCGCATCACAAATGCTTTCCGTCCACTTCAGTACGCTCGCATCGTAACTCGCAAGCGCAACCACGGTTTCCACGGGACCAAATCTTGCTTCAGCTTTTAGAAAGACATCGTCGATATCCGTTGAAATGTCTGCCGCGACGAAGTGGACACTTGGATCAGAAGTGTCGAAGTCATGACTGGACGATAAGTCGCTGGCAGTTACCACGGCGCCAGCGGCCAGGAAGGCATTGACTACAGCGCGACCTATGAAGCCACAAGCTCCAGTCACAAGGACGTGAGTATTTTCGAATCCCAAGGAGAGGTCGAAGGGTGTTTGGGATGAGATGGGCCTTCGCTCAGACATGATGATGCTGAAAATTGGCGATGAGGGTGATGGTGTTCATGTTCTTGGAATGCCTTCCCAGTATTGTGCCGTCAGTATGTATCACGTGGCATATAAGCTGACTGCGGATCCTTGTGATTCACTTGTTCGCCTAACTAGATGCAGTCCAAAGGATCGCCTTCAGCCCTGCAACTCATCGCTTGCATCGATGTAGTGTAGTCATGATTCTGATGACTGAAGACAATCAGGCTTATGGACCCATCCAAGTATATGGAAAGCTATCAACTCACCTCCTTGAGACGGAAACCTCTAGTACCTTAACGCCCTACCTCACAATACTGGTAAACGGTTCATCACATCAGAAGGACCGAAAGCAGCAGGTCTGATAAATCAGGTATCGACTGTCCACTTCGTTATTCGCTTGGTTCGCTACCTTCAGGGGTGTCGAACGAGTCCCTCAGGTCTCTCACCCACCGCAAGCGTCCTTCAGCAAAGATCTCTCCCGTTGCCGGCATCTGGCTCCCTCCCTCAAGCAACAATGTCCTCACAATTACCTTGTCCGGCATGGCGTCCTGGTGATGATAGACATGGCTCGTGCAGGTCCCGCAGAAGAAACACCGCACATCTTTCCCAGAGGCCCCTTTGTACGTATACACTCTGGGTTCGCCTTGTAGCATTGTGAGATCTTCTCTCGCAATGATCTGGTTGCAGCTGTACAGTCCTCCTCCGAGCTTCTGGCAGGTCCTACAATGGCATAGAACATGCTCCGCCTTATCCAACTTCGCCGCCCACTTCAACTCTCCGCAATGACACGATCCGGCATACGCGCCTTCTCGCTTCAAGGAGGGATGTCGGGCCGCCACGCCGAACAAAACTCCATCCGTGATATACACCACCACGCTGTCTTCAATGAACGACTTCGCATTCCTCGAGAACTCTGCATGGACTTGATCTTGCGTGAGGTAATAGTCCAGATCGTCTTGGGAGGCAAATTCGAGGACGAAACCGTGCGTCATGCCTTTGCTGTAGGGCTCCCAACTGCGGTTTTTGCCCATACGCATCGAAAGCATGTATGGCTTTCCATTTCGGAGACAGCGGTCTTTGAGGGATGAGAAGGCGGAGAAGTGCGATTCGAAGTCGGTCCAGGTGATGTTGGAGCGGTATTTGAAGAGGACGATGTGGGTTATTGTTTGGGTTGTCATTGTGATTCTCCGTTCTTGAACGAGTAAAAAGCTGCTTTGCGTCGGCCGTGAACTCCGGTGGCCAGATGGGAAAGAGAGAAGAATGAAAGAGTCCTGCTGCCAACCGCCATCATTTATGAGGAACCAACTTGATCAAATGGCTCCAGGTAGTTCCAGCATTCGGCATCTTGCAGCGAATGCCTTACTACCTTTCGTTGTGGAATGGCAAGTCGAGGACTACTCGACCGGGGAAAATCTGCCTTTTGGTATTGCTAAGGCAAGTCCCTCCGCTCCACCATTCTCACAGCTCGGGTCAAGCTGCAGTTTTCACCACTTCACACTTCACTGGACGAGAAGCATGAGAGTGTTCTGGGAGGGCAAGGGAATGTTTATGTGAACGGTATCCAGCAGCTGATGCCTCACCTTGATGTCCATGTTTTTCAACGAGAATCGCTTGGCCTCCTTTTCAATGGTCTCTGAACGCCGCACAAACTTACTGTTGGCCAGTTGGAATCCAAGCAACGATTTGCATTTGATTTGGCGTATGACGACGAGTATCGCATTCTGAAGGATTTTCTACGCTGGGCGCTCAGTCTGGAAACGAGAGTCGGTTCGAATCGGCGAGTAGCGACCGCTCCTGCTTGATATCTATCAGCTTGGCGTTCACAATGATGCGCATGAAGGGGGGTTTTCTAAATCGACGTTCCAAGATCGACAACCGTGCCAACAGTAGGAATGTGTATCTCGAGCGATTTGCAGCAGATCCATTTTCGAGTAGTGCCCCACTGCTACGCACTACCCCGTGAGCCTCTCCCTTGGTGTTTGAATCTGGTTCTCCGACCTGTGGCTCTCCGGAAGGTTCTTCAATGCGATACCTTCGAAACGCAGACACATCAACCCAGCCTCCCCTCCCTCGTGTACTGCGAGGTCCAGAGAGGCAAACAAGTGAAGCACCCAGGGCCGTCAAGTGCTTTGATACCCCATGAGTGAAGACGCCAGACCTCCATCCGATCTCGCTCGGGTTGAAGTCATTTCAAACGCAGAACGCTCGCTGGGAAGTTGGCAGACAAGTGGAGGTATGGCCGGACCGAGACCTCTCATCCGGCAGCACCTTGTACGTCGCGTGCAAAGGGCGTGGATGGTATCCAGATTGGTTGTGCGAGTTCCAGCATCTTTCGAAATCGTCTAATCAAGCATGGCGAGGCCCTCGAATCATGCCCATCGTTTGCGAGCCAGCAAACGTACATTTCTCTCCAGCCAGGGTATGGTCGGGGGGTCGAGGTCGAGCATAAGCACCTCCGTCAGCTTGGATAACGAGCGTATTCTCTCCGAATGGCCGGACTCGTTCGCCGGTATAGGCATTTGGAACGGCTGAGAAGGTGATAACGCTGTGCATATCCTTCGAACGACGAACGGACGCATGACCACTCGATCAAGTGTGTATATCCTGCGAAGAGGTCTCTGGAGTGCCTGCTGTTACGGTACGGTCCTGGCAGTTGTTGCTTCAACGTGGAGGGAGTCCGCAGCACCTCAGGCGGGGTACATGTCTTTAGGGACATGAAGCTTCATGAGTCTAAGAAGGCAGACGCTTTGCTAGCCCCGTGGAAGAGTCAGCCACCGTTGAAGGCTTTGGTTCTGGTTTTGGAAAAGGAGGGGCCCACTGATGCGCGAACTGCCCTCGCTTGCTCGCCGCAACGAGCTCTCGACCCTGCGAGGCGGCGTACATGCTGTCGTACCGCACAGAAGCGAAGCGAACAGGCGGCACCTGAAAGACTTTCACCACTTGAGTGGTTCCAGATTGAAAGTTTGAAGGAGGCAGACTCTTTGCTGGCCTCATGGAAGAACCATCCGCCGCTAAAGGCTTTTTTGGTCTTGTTTGGAAAAAAGGAGGTAGCCTGCGATGTGTAACTTCCCTCGGTGCTCGCCGCAACGAGCCCTCGATCCTGCGAGGCGGCGTACCTGCTGTCGTGACGCACGGAGGCGGAGCGAACAGGCATGGCCAGTCTTTGAGAGCCTTCAGCCCTATCGTGGTTTCAGTTTTGAAGTTTTGAAGGAGGCAGACGCTTTGCTGCACTCGGGATTTTGTTCGCCGTGGCGAGCGCCCGCCCATCGAGCACGACGAGCCCGCTGTCGCGACGCACAGTGGCGAAGCGAACAGACATCGCCGATTTTTGGAAACCTTCACCACTTCCGCCTGGCGTCCATGGATCAAGGAGACACCACTCAACCGTACTGCAGCATGTGCAGTGTGGATGAGTGGGCTGGAGAGGAAAGGAAAGAGAAGAAGAAGCCAGCCCGCTTGAAATGAGAAAAGTCGCTGCGTGCGCCACGCTAGCGAGAGTGCACGTGCCGTGAGCCGTACCTGCCAAATTCGGACATTGATTGCATCGCGGGCTGGCTTCACCGTTAACAGTTTCGAAATGTTGTCAACACGTCCTTCTGGAAGGCATTGATCTAACTTCTCAGGTTTCATTGGGTCCCTTTATCTCCGTCTCTCACGAACTTCTCTCTACCGTGTCCATAAATCCATGGCATAGTGCGGCAGGTTTGATGAGGATAGGGAGCCTAGTCCCATGCAGTCTCGATGCACTTAGGAGGACAAAAGGCTATGAGGCTCCTCTATTAATGGCGCTCACTTCTGTCAGTGTGCGTTGAACCAGCGCAGATAGGCATCACCCATCGGTCTCAGGGGCTGGAACGACACATGGAGTTGATGAAACATTGTCATGAGAGGGACTACATGCTCGAGCTCAAACATGCTGTTGATGGCTGCCCTAATCATCCTTTTCTTCACAGTCGCACAGCTCCCACTCCCACAAACGCAAGATGAGCAAAAGCTTAGACAGCGACACAGACGGCCACGGATGTCTATCCAACAGCGGAGAATCAACCACTCCTGCGCCTGTCACCACCACTACCAACCACGCCCACGCCCACGCCCACGGTTTTTGCGAACGCTTGCCGGTACCAGGGGGATTGCCACGCCTCTCAGGCGGGAACGACGCCTGCGGTTGCTTCTCCTGTCCCTTCTCCTCCGCCGGCGCAGGACCAGCACTGTCATCGACCTTGCTCTTCGTCACGTACAGCTTGTCGAATTCTGGGTGGGCCATCTGAGCCTTTGTAGGGATCGCGAACCTCTTCCCGAACGTGAAGAAATCAGGATCCTTGTTGCCCCCCTCAGTGACCGGGTTGTATCGACCACATTGTTGCATGTGGGCGGCGAGAGGCTTCGCATTAGACTCATCACCAGCGTACTCGATACACCACTTGGGGATCATCCACCGGGGCACTGGTACCTGATCGAATGGGTAACCATACTCCTGGAGTGCGTTACGCTTGCCATCAGCAGCGAGGGCGTACCACCAGAAGTTTCCCAGATGAGCAGCGGCGTACATGATTGTCCTAAAGTACTTGAAGAACCCGCTGAGAGCTGTCTTCTCGGTGCTTGAGAACTGGGTGAAGATGCTGAAACATCCAGCTCTCATGAGGGTGACCAAAAGACGCTCTGCATCGTAACGCTGCTCTGGATCCTTGTTTTGGATGACCTCGATCTCGTCCTCTGTGATGCCTATAGTTTTGTATGCGTTGGGAGCGTTGAGTCGTACGTTGGTGCGCTAGAGGGAGTCTTTCTTTGCCAGTGTCGCCAGGTTACTATCGAGCTTCTTAAGATCTTCGCCTTTGGGAAGATTTCGCGACACATAGCACCATTTTCCCCACCGCATGGATATACCTGCACAATCCTTGCTGGACTGCAAGTGCTGTGCGTAGATGTCCAGGATCACCTTGCGCTCTTTTCGTGATGGGTCCATGAAGAACGACAAGCTGACACAAGGACGCTGGCTGTCAGGCTTGAACCTGACTTTGAGCCACCTCGGATCGAGCTTCTCATCGATTTCCAGCGTATCAAAGTCTTCAGGTACGGGCTCCGTTGCCATATCCTCCCTTGGTGCGTTCACCTGAGACATGTCCTGATCTGCGGAGACTGGCTCGCCAGACTGCTCTTGCTCTTCAGAAAGCTCTTCCTGCTCTTCGGTCAGGGGCTCCTCCTCGCCGCTTGTCTCTATGTCGTGTGGTACAGAGGGATCCTTGTCAGAGCTCTTCTGGGCCAATAGGTATGGATGACCAAATGCAACGAGTTTTCCGTCGTCGCCAGAATCCTTGACCAGAATGAGTGCTGACATATCTTTGGACACATTGAACTTCTGGCCGCCGATCTTTTTGAAGATACATCTGTCACCTCCACGATAGGCATGTTTGCCACCGTACACTCTGGCAAGTGGGAAAAGCTTCTTCTCGTCCATTGGCAGGAACTCGGGATAGAGGTTTTGATCCTCTTGAAACTGAAGCTCCTCCGGGAGCGAGTCCTGCATCTTGCGACTGAATGTAGGCTTCGGATCTTCTTCATCATCCACGACGTAGCCCTGAGACTTTTGCCATGCTCTCATCCTGGTATCCTCCATTTCCTTCCTCGCCCGCTGATCGTCCCAACTCTTCCAGAAAGCGTCCATGTCAGACTCAAGTGTCAGTTCAGTAACGGACATCTTTGCTTTGCTCTGGTCTGATCGCGGGTGGGATGTGTTGGCAGAAGATGAAGTCTGCTCGAGATGAGGTCACGAGCAAATCGCGGTTGGGCGCTAAGGAAATTAACGTGTGCCGCACCTTCCAAATTCGGCACGACCTGGAGACAGCTGTGGCAGTCACGATCCCGGGCAGGAGTAGAGTCTATCAGCACGTTTATGTGAGTTGACGTTCATTTGGCCCGCCATGCATCTTCACCTCCCTATCTCTTTGACTCTCAGGCCGCTTGTTCATGACTTCCATCGCTTGGTATGGCACAAAGCGCGAGAGATGCCGTTCGTACATTCGCAGCATCCTCATCTTCGAAAGACGTGAAAGAACCACCAGACTGAGAATCTCTTTGACCTTCATGCGTATCTTAGCCTTTCTTATCTCTTCCGAACGTTTTTGCCTCCACTCAGCATCTGAAGCAAACTAGCATCGACCCATTGTGCTTCTCCCGGAGCCAGGATTACCAAGAATCGCGGACACACCGAGAAGCGTCGGTGTAACATGTCCGACGACTGCCTCCCCTCCATCCTGTCTTGAGACTGGTTTCTATGATTCTGACTTGACAGCCATGACTGTAGCCGCAGATGTGGTGCACGGTTTGTGGACGAGGTTTCCTACTTGGCTATCTTCACAGGTGAGGCGTTGCTCTCTACTGAGCTGTAAGATGACGGGAAGTAAAACGAGCTGGAGCTGCTTACATGTTCGGCGCGATACCAGAAATCAGAAACCACGGAACGACGTCCTTCTGCCTCAGGCTCCTAAGGACCTGCCTAGTCAGGAAGGCAGTGAGCATTCCATGACCTACATGTAATCTCAGTAGGGCTACTATTCGTAACAAGGTTGCCCTCCAACAGAAACTGACTGATCGAGTGTGGCCGCAAGCGCTCTGCCTCGCAAGCCATGCCTCAACCACAACCAGAATCCTTCGCAACTCCTAAGACTTACAGAGGAGCAGCATAAGCTGACTGTCCCTCCTTCGGGTACCTCCAACTCCTGTGAAGGAGCTGAGGTCCACTTTACCAAGCCTTGACACCAAGGCCACACTAAGCCTATAATCAAAAATCCTTCTCATCCTGTGGTCAGCACTCTCGACCGAAGTTGCGAGGCCACGTTTGTCCGCTGACATCCAGTGTGTTAGTGTCGTAATGCCAATGCGAATGTTGTGCGACTCTGCTCGCTTCCAAGGACGATGGTCAGACGTCCTGCTTGGGACTTTCGAAGCCCGTAGTATTCCGAGCTACGAGAGTACGCTCGTGGTAGTCGTTTATACTGCCGCTGCCGGATGAGAGATCAGCGCCGAGAAGCCTTGTATCCCATGAGATGATGCTGCCCCTGTAGCACCACAGGCCAGCAACCAAAGACGTTCGACCATTTGATTGTCGTATGTGGAAAGCTGCTGCTGAACCCACCTCGACGCTGTACGACGTAACCTCCTTACCGTATAACAACCCAGTCACTTTCGTTGACGGTGGAAGTGCCGTCTTCGCTTGACAAGCTGTCCAAGAAATGGAAAGACCTTGGCGCCATCAATCCCTTTCCAGCATGTGCGAGCACATGGCCAATGGCCTAAGCGACTTCGGTTATAGCGGTGCTTGTCAACTCTTACGTCCAAGACTTGCGACTTCTTGTCGTTGTTTCGAGAGCGGACAGGACGTCAAAGTGTTGTACTTCGTTTATTATGTTCAATGGTCCGACGTGCCATGTGGCCGGGACCACAGTTATTCGGTGGTCGACGAGAAGGACGCTAAACTGTCCATCTACTCGTATCTCGTAGCGGTCGCGCAATACGAGAGGTGGGACTTCGCAAAGTCGCGTGGCAGCCAAGCTTATGGCGGTGCTGGTCGGTAGTGGGTTTAGATGTCGCTAGTAGTCAATATGTTAGCATTTGATCTGATATTCGGCCGGATGCAAATGCACTATGCCTGAGCGATCCGCCACCCTCGGCTTGCTTCTCCAGGTGGACTACATCTTGATCAAAGATTGAGGACACCAGCCGTGGAGTCGGCGGGAAGAATTGGAGGAGGTTGAATCAGCTACGTTTGCAGTAGTCTTCCAGCGAAGTTCGAGACCCAGTATAGTACGAGTCGGACTTTCCCACCAAACGCAGACTCTGGTGAGTCGTAGACAGATCCAAGATAGCTATCGAGGGCTACGTAGCCGACTGTGCATGTGGTGTTGCCAGAGAGCGAGGCTCATAATCGGTCCTTTCTTGTCGGAGCAGGACTTTGGTCCAGGTCCTCCCAACCCGCTCTTGCATGGCGGTGGCTGTCAGTGACCTACATGAGAGGACCGCCATTGCCCATATTGCTTTGCCTTCATATTCGCTGTGATCTTTGAAAAGCAACTCTTTCATCGTTATCGCACAGTGATCTTGGTCGAGGATCGAGACGGTCCAGTGTCAAATCCATGGCTCCTAAGCTGGGGAAGATGAGGGGTATCGTGGCAGCCACACCACTTAAGCTTGAGCGTACCACAGAATCGGTGCACGTTATCTTTGAGCGTGAAGCCACATTGCGCCTCTTCCGAAGCCTTCGGATGAAGTGGTGTGCGTTTCGTTCTAGAATCGAAGATAAGCAGTTTGGATCAGCAGATGGGTTTTGTCCAGCTGAATGGTGACGGCATTCGAGCAAGCCTCCACGCTTATCGAGCCATCGTTGTAGGCTGTCCCATCGTGAATCCTGTTGTAGGAAGAGCTCCTTCACCTACGCTGCTCGAAGTCAACCGGAATTACGTGGTGACAGTCCAACATGTCACGCACTTGGTGCCATTGGCGGATCACTTGGCTTGTTGGTCTGGCTGTCTCACCTTGGCGGACAGGAACTGATTGCTCCGTTTGTCACGGAATCCGTCAGGCAATGTATCGGCCTCTGAAGGTCAAAGGATTCCAAGCACTCGCACAAGATGCGCCAAGTTCGTTTCCCGTTTGTGTGGCATGCATGCGCGGCTTTTGGGTTTTGACGAAGACGGCACGAAAGAGTTGTCGCCAATAATCTCAAGAAGCTTGGAAGATCAAGGCTGTCGTCTTGGAATCCTTGGCCTGAGACAGCACGCGGACATCGTTGTCCAGTCAAGCTTCGTAAGTCGAACGTCTAGCCCGCGCACTAGGCTTTAAGCATATCGAATCTTGCTAGCCAGTGACACCGCGTACACGTGGTGGCTTGCATAAGGCCAAGCCTAGAAACATGGGTGGGCGAAAATTGTGCAAGCGAACGGCGCAGGACGGCAACCCCGATCCGTAGTGCAGTTGGGCTTGTCCAGATGATGCGATCGATGAACCACGAGGCCGCGGACGAGGCTTGAAGTGAAAGATTATTCATGATGTCGTGATTGGAGGAAGTATGCCAGCTGGCTCTTAATCGAATAGATACGTCGCCTAGGGCTGAGAACCGGATCTGACTGTTTCCACGAGAGTCAGTAGGAAGCGTCCACGGGTGGGAAGGAGTTAGTGGAGAACGCTTACGTGGAAAACATTCTCATGGCGCCCGACGGTGTGCTTCGTTGCCGCCGAACACGACAGGTTTCCAAGACAGAATCCTGTACTAAGGAGGAAATGCGAGCGCAAGCAGGAGCGCGCTCGAATTCCCAATCGTGGCGATTTGACGAGACGTCAAGGCAAGAGATAGCCGTGGGCCAAAGTTCAAACAGCGCCGCAATATTGCATTCACTGCAGACGGGGAGTTTTCGTCGGCAAATATCAGTAATGATGCGATGCCGACTGTGCCTCGTACTGAATTCGAATCGATCCGAGGTTGCACATGGTGCGGCGCAGTAACCTGGGTTCGGAGTGGCTTTAAGCACCTAAAGAAGCATAAGTGTTAGAGCCAACGATCGACAGTTTTAGACGATGTGCCCTCGCGCCAGCTTGCTCCGACGCGAGCCAATGTGGCAACATCGGCGACACAGCGTTTCGACAGCGTTTGAGTCGTCGACTATTGCCTGCAGTGACATTGTAACACGACGGAGCTTGTTCAGCGGGATCCGTTCGTCGACTCGATGATGAGAAGAGCCACGGCGAAGAAGCTGACAAGAAATGGCTACTGAATGGATGCTGTCATGTCGTGATGGCGGAACCGCCTAGGCGCATCGCTACAAGCCGCCACGAACCTTCGCCGCGCCAGCCAGCAACGTGTCGAGAGCTCCACCGGAATGCCAAGCTCAGAAAGTAGAAGTACTTTTGGAGACGCCAAGGAGCACAAGAACAGCACAAGACTTCCCGAGCTTCGCGTTTTTATTCGTGTCTGGGCACGCCGACAGCCAAGCACACCGGCCGCTTGTGCATGCGATCGACGCCTTTTGTCTTTGGTTGCCGAGCTGACTGACTGAGTGATGAGAGACGGCGAGGAGGAAAAGGGGACCATCAGCTCAGCGTTGACCGCGCTGCGACGAAGGATAGGCGAAGGAGCGTAGCATTACTGTACGTGCTGCGTTTGTAAGTTCATACGAGAGTATTTTTGTTGGGCGGCGGAGGAATGCATGTGCAGGTTCTAGCGAGGCGACCAGCCCTCCACAAATCCACTTCAGGGTCTCGTTGTGGGTGCCGGCCATGATAAGAGCGCTTCCCGGCTTGGCGGTGATAATTGGTTCGACAAATTCATTTCGTATCCCATGATCTGTATACCCATCTCGATGGTTCATGACGCAGCTTTGTCGATGTTGATGACTTTGTGAGAGCGGGAGTTGCTGTGCTGGAAGAAGGCAGGTGAGGTTGAGATATGCGACGGGCGGCATGGCGGCTTAACGGGACTAAACGCTTAGCGCATGAAACGCCAAAATCGCGACTACCTTCAGCGCGTCTTGGCACGGCGCTGCTGCCTGGTTGAGTGAATGACTTTTCCACTTCCAAGTTATCTCGACGCCACCTCCGCCTGAGCGAGTTATGCCGCTGCTACTACCACCCCAGCATTTCAGCTGAGTCAATCTCCGCCGTGAGTCCCTCCCTCAACCACCACGGACACAGAGTCTTTTCGCTTCCGGCTTGTCGTGCGCGGCGCCAATCTTGACCGCTGGGGCCTTACGATTACAGTTGGACCTTCTGAGTTAAGGTCTTAAGCATAACAGGCGAATCTGCACGCATTCTAACTCCTACATCACCGTCAGGCCGCGCACCCGGGCTGCTTTAGTAGCCTGCTGATTCTCCCTCCTCTCTTCGCTCTGCTTTTCGCACTCCAGCACGACTCTCGGGGCCTGCTCAGTTCACGGCTTTTCACACATCTGATCCTATTCCTGCCCGTGAATTTCACTGCAGAAGTCTTGACTCGCGCAGGTAACGGTTTCTAAAAATGTCCGTCACTGCAGTGCCTGCTTGACTCTTCCCCGCTGACTTGCCACACAGATCTGAAAGCAAGACCTCGATAGGTTCCCGCCCTCGCTGGTCTTGCAACATCAACTTCACCGCCGAGATGGAGACCTATCACGGCCATGTGCGGACGCCCGCGGATGCCATTATTCTGTTCGAGGCGTGTCGCATCGGCCTTCTTCCACGTGTTCAGCGGCGCCTGTCTGAAAAGGAACGGCAATCAATCAAGTCTGGCTCTGTCTTTGTCTGGGATGAGCGCGAAGCTGGTATGCGACGATGGACCGACGGCAAATCCTGGAGCGCGAGTCGCGTATCTGGCAGCTTTCTCTGTTATCGCGAAATGGAGGGCAAGCGAGGTGGCAGCAGCTTCGACAAGGGCAACCGCGACGGCATGACCGGCCAGGACGGCGACTCTGATGGCGGTCCTGACGGCTACCGATACAAGCCAGATGGGCTTATGAAGCAGTCGTTCTCGATCACCACCAACCAAGGCCAACATCTCCACTTGATCAGCTATTACTCCCGGTCAACTACCGCAGCAAACTTGCTCCAGCCGACGAGTGACCCTCAATTACGACACATCCGCCCTGAAAAGGGCATGTATCCAGACTCGACTGTCCACGAACAGAGCAGCATCCCCGCCGTCACGCGAGGTCCTATGGGATCTCCTGGATATGCTCAAGCCCCTCCTCAGCCACCGTACAACAGACCGCCTCACTACTACAATCCATGGGGAGCACCACCAAGCCCAATGCATACGCCTCCACCACACCCAGCTTATGCGCACTCACCCTACTACGGCCACCCTCATCACGCTCCATATCATCCTGGCATGTACGGACACCCTCACGGCGCATACCCGCCGCCACCTGGAATGACCGCCTTTGATCGACCGCCGCCACCAATGAGCAACAATGGACTGCCACCGCCACCTCATGCACAGTACGGGCCACCTAATTATCAAGGAAGCTATCCACCACCCCCTCCTACGTATCACGTAAGTTTTGAATGTATCCACCTTCTATTAGGCTTCTCTGACATGTATGATAGTCTGGCTACCCATACCAACCGCCACCGCTCCAGGCGCCACCATATCCTGCTGCTAACCACCAACCATCTTACGACCACCAGAAGCCTCAAGACCAGCAGCAGGCTCAGCCAGAACCAAACGCTCAGAAGGACGACCGCCAAGACTCGCACCAGAACCCGCAACAGGCGACATCTTCTCCTGTCTCAAAGCGTGAAGAGCCCCAAGCTACCGCAGGCGCTCAAGACTCAGCAGCACCAGTGCCAGCATCTGCGCCTGCACCGCCTCCACCGGCAGCATCTTCAGGCCAGACTATCCCCAGCATATCAGCAATGCTCAACGCTGGGGAGAACGGCCAGCCACCACCAAGAACGAGCAGCCGGAGTCCACCAGGCAGCGCGCCTCGCAGTGGCATCGACATCCCAAGCCACAAGCTGGGCTTCGAGGCGAGCAGAGACGTACATGTCTTGCGCAATCTCGACAAGCACTTCTGAAGTCTCCTCAACACGATTTGACTGATTGATTTTCTGCAACGTAGCTAGCGAAGTGGCGTTCATTAGGCGTTTTTTTTCATCATGTATCTTGGAAGATTAGCTGATTAGTTGGCGGGGAGACGCAACGCATCATGCGCACACGGTCATGACTTTTTCTTTATACCCCACGAGGGTTTCGGGGAGCATCAGGCGCAGACAGAGGGATGGAGTGAGAGAGCCAGCTCATAGCCAGTGCAAACACGTTTCATATTCATGTTCACCATTTCCCTAAGGATTTCATTCTACTCATGCTGTCCTTCATTTGAGACACAGCCATTTCGCGGTATCCCACCAGCCTCGTGATATCTTATGCTGTAACCTCTGTCGTCATCCATAGTCCCCATATGCAACCCAGCGCAACGTCATACACCTGTGGGTGGATCCCTTGGACGCCGTACGCCTGTTCAAACTGCCCGAAGCCTGCACTGGCAACTATCAGGCCTCCCACGATCTCATCCAACCATGTCCCACGGGACCTCCACTCCTCTCTCAATCAAAGGCACCAGGTGTGCTGGGTGTTCTCCTCGCGCTAGGACGCTGTTCCGGCGCTGAAAGATTCGCTGCTGCGTTCGAAGCGGTGGTGCTCGATCGTGAGGCGCTCGGTCTGGGTGTCGATGCGCCGCTGCGGGTTTTGGAGCTGTCTCCGGCTTGTTTCTGCGTCGAGTTCCAGCCGAGGCGGGATTGGTAGTTGGGGAGGGAGGCGTTGTTCCAGACATTTACGAGGACGCTGGAGGAGTCGTATGTCAGCTCATGACCTTTGAAAATGTCACTTCCACCCGCTGTCGCATATGCGGAGGTTTATCGCTCCCACTCACTTCTGCGTCTTATCCGCGTATGTCTCATCCCTCATCTCCTTCACACCCACGCGCAGTCCTCCGTCCTTAGTGAAGGCCATGTTCTTCTTCTCCATGTGCTTCTTGCCGCGCTCCGACAGCTCGTTGGACCAGGCATAGATGTGATATGCCACGAATGCGCCGATGGCCGCGACGACGAAGAGAATGATGAGCGGGATTAGGGAGCCCGTCTTGGCCATGATGGTCGTATGGTCGTATAGTTCGGGGTGTTCTTCGGAGTCTCAGGTTCAGGCTGGGCGCGAAAGTTGGAAGAGGAGGTCGGCGTTTGAGAGGAGTTGGTGGTTGGTGGTGCTTCTTAGGTGGGATGCACGCTCGAAGGTGGAGTATGAGGCGCAGTTCCTCGCTCAACATGCGCGAAAAAATTCAAGAGTTGTTAGCCGTGCAGTACTGCGACATTGTGTGTTTCGCGTTCGTACTGTTGAGCGAATCGCACAGCGACCTATCGGCGCCGCCGCGGTCAGTGCGTTGGCACATGTTTTGGCGTCATGGGGTCCAAGTTTCAGCCTCCTTGCCTTCCTCCAACCTCATGTTCTTCAGCGCAACCACAACCGCTTCTGTCGACGCAAACGCGATGGCTCAAGATGGAAATATCTGCACAAGTATATTACGTGTCCTTGACGGCTATGAATCAAGATACTTGCGACACGAGAGCAACATGTCCGCTGAATCACGTATCGATATCTCTCTTCCATCAATGTCCTGGACAGCATTCACGTATTAATAAGAGAATTGGCCAGGCTGGCTGAACAACCGTGATACCAAGCCGTCTACACATGGGCTCAGCCATTGCTCGAGCGACTTTGGCGGTTGCATGGACATTCTTCGAGAAGGACCTTCTGGTCAATATACTACGGATAGGGGTTCAAGTCGGGAGAGAACACGCCATCGCAAGGCACATGATGTCGACGGAAAGACGAGAAAGATATGGTACTAATGTGGTCTCTCTTTGGTCCACTATTGGCTCATCGCCGCAGCCCAGTTCAGATTACTAAAACCTGCAAGCGGACAGCTCTTGAACACATACCGCATCATCCCAATCTGGCAACTGTCCCTGGTACTCTACCAGCGTTCACTCTTATGGGCCATAGACATGGAGCCAGTATGACTTCGATTTCTCGGTGTTAAGCCGGCCTTTGGAGATAGTCGGAAGCCTGACCAAATGGAACGACTTCAGATAGAAGTTGCACATACTGGCCTACATAGTCACAGATTTTCAGGTGTTGTTGTGTGGCTATAACTGTGATAATTCATCAGGACTGAACCATCAAAGCCACGACTCTGAACCAGCAACTCACCTTCAGATTTATCCAATATGAACACCAGAAAATCTCCCATCCATCTTGGCCCAGGCCTCACACCCCGCGAAGCAGCCGTCGATGCCATGTACCGCCTCGTACACGGCCTCGACTTCAACGACGCAGACCTTGTCCGATCAGCCTTCGTCGAGGATGCCATTCTCGATATCTCAGGCCTCTCCCCAGCCACAGGCCGAGACCACCCGGAGCAAAAAGGCGTGGATAACATCGTCAACGGTGTGCTAGCTCACGTAGGACCGATGCCAACCAGTCACAACATCAACAATGTCCGGGTCAAACTCAACGATAGCATGGATCAAGCTGAAGTCACGAGCTATGTGATTGCACAGCATTTCCGTCCTGGGGAGGGACATGACCCGAGTAAGCGGGATTATGTTCTGTTCGGGAACTCGTACTGGGCGGATGTTGTCAAGGTTGGAGAGGGAGATGATGCGCTGTGGAAGATGAAGAGGTTTGAGGCTCAGAACATCTGGGCTGAAGGAGATATGAGTGTTTCCGATGTCAAGACTTGGAAGACGTAGTATCAATCTAATGGCAGGTCGAAAAGTCTCCTGCATCGAAACCACACCAAAGATTGAAGGGATGTAGGAAGTCTTGAAGATTTGCGTATGTTCGAGTGCTTCGGAGACTTTTTGAATGAACTCCTACAGTCACATGCAATTGCACAAGTCGTTTGAGTCTTGCTCCTTGCGCTCTCTTTATCGTTGACTTCTTTTCTGCAGGCCGGAGACTTTTGCGGACAGTCAAACGGGTAAATCACACGAGGCTGGAGCGAACAAGTACAAACGATGTCCAGTTGCGACAGGCTTCCTGACTACAGACGAAGAATCAATACCAAAATGACCCCCCAACCGAAACCACGCCTTTGGGTCCTCCCATTCGGCCTCTACCCTCGTCGTGTAACAATCTACCTTGAAGAGAAAGGCATCGCCGACAGGTTTGAAATCATCCCCGTAAACGTCACCACAAATGGCTTGGAAGAAGTCGAAGGCAAGCCATCCGGAACCGTTCCCATCCTCGAAATCTCCTGTCCCACGGCAGAGCAGCCCGGGAAGTACATCTTCCAAAGCACGGCGATCCTCGAGTATCTGGAAGACGTCTACGGCCCCGAAGGCCCCGACATGCGAGGCTCGACGCCCGAAGCTCGTGCGAGAATGAGGGAGTGCATGGACATTGTGAATGAAGTTACGACATGGCTTGTCTTGTACGTTCAGCATGGGTCGAGTCTGTACGGCATGATGAGAGAGCAGTCGCGGGAGACGGCTGTGGATGGGTTGGAGCGGATGCGCAAGGCTTTGAGGGTTTTGGAGGGTCTTGCGGATGAGGAGGGCCCGTTTTTGGTGGGCGAATCGCCGACTTTGGTTGACTGTATATTGATGGCGACGGCGCAGTTTGCTTGGGGTGTTTATGGGGTTGATTTGACGGCGAGGCATGAGAGGGTGAAGATGGTTGTCGATGCTTTTGGGAGGAGAGGGACAGCGGTGTTTCCTGGATTGCCTGAGGAGATGAAGCAGATGAATATCTCGATGTCTGTTGTGTAGGTAGCAGTTTTGAAAGGCACACAATATTCATATTTGCGGTAAGAGAGATAGTGAGAGTCGAAGAGCATGGGAAAAAGAGACGTAAGCTAGAACAACACGTATACTCTTGACTGCAGAGTTGAAGTTCATGAGAACCAGGCTGTTAATTCGTGTGCTTCCTCGTGGGAAGAGAAGGGTCTTGGAGTGAAGTCACCGCAGGGGAAAGGAGAAAGGAAGCCGCCACGCGACCTCTGAAACCAATCATCACTCCTGCATCGTCCAAGTCGCGTGCATCTCTCCGCCACGATATATACACCGCCGGGCGTGTCTACTTCTTCGCTCTAGCTCATCAAACTAGAAGCTATCACTCCAGTCGGTTACGTACTTTGATGCCCCTCCAGATCTCTGCCTATCTTTGATGAATCCTTCGCTTCATGCACGCCTCACGCACGCGAGTCTGGGCGCCTTGGTCACCATGCCGCAAGGAGACCGCGAGCGGCTCGTCATCGAGCAGTAGCCGACGACGGTCTTTCTCAGGCTATTTCGCCTTTCGATCCTGGGAGTACAGACGTCTTTGTACGTGACAATCCTTCTCTCTTACTTTTGTTGTGTGAGAGCGTTGAGTTTGTTGTTGAGTGGGGCGCCTCCACGATGGTCGCTCTCGGACATGGGGAAAGTTCGATGCGCCGAAGATCTGCAGAGCCTGTGTATCGCGACAACATCCAGCTCAAAGATGCCTCTGTCAATATCTCTGAGGGCTCTGATTCGAAGCGTGAGATTGATGATGGCCTGCCAGTATACGACGATGTCGACGCTGAAGACGGACGCCAATGGCGCGATTCAGATCAGGATAAGCGAGACATGCGGAGGATGGGGAAGAAGCAGGTCAGTGAAGATGAGAAGAAAAAAGTCATTCAGTCTAACGCAATCACAGGAGTTCAAGAGGAACTTCAGCCTCGTTTCCGCCATAGCCTTTGTGTCCGTCTACATGGCGACATGGGAATTCGTCCTGGTCTCGCTCAGTGTAGGCTTTTCCAACGGAGGGTATGCTGGACTATTCTGGTGTTTTATCACGACAGTCCTCTGCTATTCCACGATTGTCGCGAGTCTGGCCGAGATGGAGTCAATGGCGCCTACTGCTGGTGGTAAGAAATTTGCCAAAAATCAAGTCTTTTCCACACTGATCAAGATTCATTAGGCCAATATCACTGGGTTAGCGAGTTTGCACCACCGCAGTATCAGAGAAGTGAGTTTCTCAAATCATTCAACGTGTACATATAAGTGCTGACTGTTTGATCTAGTCCTCTCCTATGCTTCCGGATGGATGTCGACTTTGGGATGGCTGGCCTCGGTTGCCAGCAGCACATATGTGGTAACCACTCAGATCGAAGCCATGATCCAAGTGACCAACCCGGAGTATGCTTTCGCACGATGGCAGGCCACACTGATCATGATTGCTTTCACCGTCATAACGATCTTCTTCAACACGTGGGGAGCACCCATACTGCCTTCGCTGGAGACTGCATGCTTGGTCGGACACATCGCCGGCTTCTTCGTCGTCATGATTCTATTATGGGTAATGTGTCCGAAGAACAGCGCCTACGACGTATTTGTCCACTTCGAGAATAACAGCGGCTGGTCGAACATGGGAACAGCCTACCTCATCTCTCAGGTCTATGTCATGTACTGCAATCTGGGATCGGACTCAGTCGTGCACATCTCTGAAGAAGTCGAAGATGCTGGGCTCGTCGTACCTAGGGCGATGTGGTGGTCGTAC
This sequence comes from Zasmidium cellare ATCC 36951, assembly GCF_010093935.1. NCBI lineage: Eukaryota > Fungi > Ascomycota > Dothideomycetes > Mycosphaerellales > Mycosphaerellaceae > Zasmidium > Zasmidium cellare. The sequence continues at coordinate 502,019 of NW_022986945.1, read as the reverse complement.
CTGGGAAATGTCTTCTTTGGCATCATCATGCTGATCACAATGCTGTTCTGCCTGGGCCCACTTGACGGCGTGGTAAGTTGGCCGCTCTATTGTTAAATTCTGGACTAATCCATTGCAGCTCAATTCAGACATACCCTATCTTCTGCTATTCAACAACACAGGCTCGCCGGCGCTGTCGGTTGTGCTTAACGTCATCCTCTTCCTGCTGATCTACGCAGGCAACATCACAGCTCTGGCTACATGCGCTCGAGAAGTCTTCGCATTTGCCAGAGACAAGGGCTTACCCTTCGCGAAAACCATCGGCCGCATGGACCCGAAGTGGAATATCCCTTTCAACTCGGTCTACATCACATCAGTGGCTGTGGCCATTCTCAGCTTGATCAACATTGGCTCTACCTTGGCCTTTAACATCATCGTCTCGCTGTCACTGCTTGGCCTCCTAAGCACCTACATGATCTCGATCGGCTGCGTCCTCCTCAACCGCATCAAAGGAGAGCCTCTGCCACCCGCTCGATGGAGTCTTGGACGTTACGGGATAGCGGTCAACGGATTCGCCTTCCTCTACTCGGCATTCATCATCGTCTTTTCCTGCTTTCCGACCAACTTGCCGGTGGATCTCAGCACTGCGAATTGGGCACCTCTGGTATGGGTAGGGGTGATCATCATCTCTGTGGTGTTTTTCGTTGCGTATGGCAAGCGCCACTACACTGCGCCGGTGGAGTTTGTTGAGGGAAGAAAGGCAGCCGGTGTCGGATTGCAGTCAAGCTGACTAGATGAGCATGAGATGCATTCTTCTGAGGAAGCAGATAGACTATTGACGACCAGCTGATATGCAACAGATCTGCAGCAACTTCTATTCAACACTTTCTCAACGCGAAACTGAATCACAGAGGCAGATCTCACCAGCACACACTAGATCCGGACACGAAAGCGCAGCTCGCAGTCCATGCCACCACGGTCGCCGACCTGAGGATTTATGCTGCAGTTTGCGGAACAGCCACTTGCTTACTATAGGCAGGTGTGCTATTCGCTTTGGTACACCGCAGGTGTGACCTCAGGGACCGGTACCTGAAAAGAAATCCAGGAACATTCCGAAAATTCATCCAAGCGGAGTGAATTAATTCCGAGGCTGACTCCGACTTAAAAGGCACAGATTCTCCCGCACAGAAGCACTCACTTCGTCTATCGCAAAACTCATCATGGACGACTCAGCACAAGAATTTCGCATCAAGCGAGTCAGTCATCAAGGGCCCGAAGCCGAATACTGGCTGAGCCAACTTAACGAGTATGTCCTACCATTCTTTGGAAGAGACATAAAGCAAAGGAGGAAATTCCCACTACCGGACGACACTATATTGCTTATAGCGGAGGATATATCCCAGCCAGACATCGATGGCAAACACAGAGCCGTTGGCTCAGTCGCGATCAAAAAACTTCTGCCTGGCGATGAGCAATCTGAAGGCCTGCCCGACGGTACACGATATGGCGAGATCAAACGAATGGTCGTGACGAAAGAGTATCGAGGAACTGGTGTCGCGGCGAAACTCCTGGAAACTGCTGAAGATGCCGGCAAGACGGAGCTCGGATTGCAGTGCATCGTTGTTGAAACGTTGCGTACTCTCAAGCCTGCGCGGAGATTTTATGAGAAGGCTGGCTACAAGGAGAGGAGTACTTTTGGAGTTTACCATGAGGAAGATAGTGTGTGCTACGAGAAGTGGGTGTGAGTGGAGATGCGAGGAGCACATGAAAATTTGTAAGTTACTTCTGTGCATCTCTTAGACTCTGATTCGCCCAGCTGACTCCAAAGCATGTGTAAGACAGTGGAACAGCCAAGCAGGCTCCGCAAAGGCTAACACACAAGAACAAGAAGAAGAATAAATATAACGACACGCAAGAACTTCGAGCGATGTTCATGCAACTACTTGCAACTATTAGCAGCTCTCATCGTCGATGCAACCGGGCGAACTTGTCTTGAGGCAGAAAACGCTACTCGAGAAACGAGAAACAAACGACGACTGGCAACGGAAACGACTCATCGCTCGAATACATTCATCATGGCCATGGCAAATCGGGATGATCCCAAACTTGGGCATAACGTCCACGTTCAACATCGATACCGCCCCTTCACGATTCACGACGCCTCAACAAACGGATCCTGCTGCCTCTCAACTCATCACAACGACGGAGATGCTCTCTGCACCGCGACCACTCATCACACCAGCACCACCAGACGCATTCCCCCTATTCGAACTCCCAGGCGAGCTACGCAACATCATCTACGAACTCAGCCTCCAAGGAGACCGCGACACCCCCAGCCTGACCGACCAAGGCTTCGGAGTCCCCTGCCCGCAGATCCTCCTCGCGCACCCTCTAGCCTACTACGAAGCGAAGGACCTCCTATTCGTCGACAAGACGTTCAAGTTCACACTCTATCACTCCACAGACTGCATGTTGGGGGATTGCAGACTGCCGGGCTGCGAGCTGCGGTGCGTTAAGGCGGATTGGAGCGTGAACGAAGGACGTCGTCAAGATGTCGTGGACGTGGACGTTCGGGTGAAATACGCACTACCGTCCTGGACGTCGAGGATCTTCTCGGCATACGTCGAAGTCCTCATCGATCCGATCTCAGAACCGCTAGTCTCGAGGGGAAACGTCCTCGCGGCGCTGAATAGCTTTCTACATATCCTCTCCCTGGAAGCGAAGAAGTTGGAGAAGTTGCGGATTAAGTTCGTGGTCAAAGGACGGAGCCTGCTGTGTCCGCATCTGTACTCCGTGCTCTTCCCATTGACGCGATGTCCGGCACTGAAAGAGATTTTGTTGGAGGATATTCCAGGGCGGGAGAAGATTCAGAGGAAGCTGCAGAGAAGTCTGGGTAGGAAAATCTCGTGTCCGGAGTTTGAGAAAGTCAGGAAGACGGTAGAAGGGGCCCAAAGACTTCTCTGGCGAGCGCAGAATCAGAATGTAGACAGAAAGACGTGTCGGCGGATGGCGAACCGTCTCCATAGACCCGAGTATCAATTCCGCACCAAGTGCGATCTCACGTGGCATGCGGAGCAAGGGGCTGTGGTCTGGTCTGTTCCGCCCCGGCGGACGCCAGATGGGCGTGAGACTGTGGGGATGCAGCGGAAGATGATCTCGTTGTGTAAAGGGGAGACTTTCTATCGGAGGTTGGGGAAGGCGGATTTGGGCAAGTTGGAGGGGGAGATGGGGTTGTTGAGGTTGGCTATGAGGGAGAGTGAAGATGATGTTTGGAGTTGTGCTGTTGATAGTGGGGTTGATATGCCGCTGTAGGCGTTCGCCGTGTGAGGGACGGTGGAGGAAGTTAGGAAAGGCTGTTGGGGGTCTTGAACAAAGGATAGGAGAATGGACTGGTTAGAATACTCGTAATGTTTAGGATACACAAAACAAGAGCTGTCTCGCTCTAAAAGCACGATCTAGGCTGTCGTGCTGGCGCTCAAAGTCGCCTGCACTCTCGAAAGAGAGTCTGAGTCTAATCAGGTCATGTCCGGATTGTCTTATAGCCAATCATTCGCCCAGCAGTCGAAGACGCTGCACGACAGATGTCGGCCGGTGCCGGAGAATCTCCCATTGTCGTTTGTGTTTTCTGGATAGTGAATGCAAACTGCATCTCTGACTGTGCTCTCAATCCGTTGTCGTCGTAGAGGAGTTTTTTGCCGCCTTCTCTGTTCCAGAGGCATCCTTTGCCGCTTTTACAATCCCAATGAACTTCTGCCGCTGAGACTCAAGCTCATCGACCTTCTTAGCTGCCTCCTGCTTGATCTCCTTCGCCTTACGACGAGCCAGGCGATTGACTTTGTCCACGATCCCACCAGCAAGGAACGATTTCGTCGCGAGTGTTGCTTCTCGTAGTGTCTTCTCGACATCGGAGTCCACAAAGCCGCGGACTTCTGCGAGTCTGGCATCCATTCCCACTAACCTGTCCTTGATCTCGTTGATCGCCCCTTTGGTATCGACGTCCGCCCTAAACACTTCCAGCGCCCTGATATTCGCATATGTCTCTTGGAACTCGGCGAAGAAATTGTTCGAGTCTACGTTGCCGTTCTTCTCGTTCATAATTTGGTCTCTAATCGCCTCGGGAATATCGACGAGGTCGATACTAGCTGTTGCACCAATGCGTGCCAGAGGTTGCAACATACTGAGCAAAGCCGTATCGTCATCCTCGGGTACGTATTTGATGACAGCGATGGAAACAGTCTTTAAGACAGTGCTCGTGGAGAGAAATGAGACCAGGCCGAGGAGTTCTTGGCTGCCTATCGCATAGACTGTCCGAGGAGGTGGGGACAATATTCTCGAGCCGGAGATGTCTATGACGACTCTGAGATTGATCCTGTTGAACTTGAGCAAGTAGGCAGGTCAATCAGAGCGAACACCAGCCAGCGTGCAAGAGCCGTTTAGGTGGCCATCATCTCTGCTGTCCTGGCCATGTAATGTCATAGTCCTTCGTTCCATCCATTCGCCGCCGCGGAGAAACAAATTGTGGCGTGCGCGGATAGTGACCTCGCCCTCATGGTCACCGTAGAGGATACTTTGCGCTTCCGAATGCACCTGATAGGGTAATTAGCACGCTACCAACCAAGTTACGCATGGTCGAGGCCAATTAACATACCTGCTTGCATGCTCGAAGTATGGCTGGCTGGCACTTCGACTCATTGGGCTCGCGATGGGTGCCAGGAGGAAGGACAGGAAGCAGCTCGCGATAGATGATGTTGCGCATTTCCGGCGGCAGATCCAAGAAGCGGAACTTCTTTCCATGCTTCCAAGGGCAGCGGTCGACCTTTCGCAGCTCATTGGCAAGGTCCTTCTTCGTCATTCGCTTCTTCGTCTTCGGCATGTCCTCGCCAGTGCGCTCCTTGTAGAATTCCTCGAGCTCGGCATTTTTGCAGCGGCTGTAGAAGCACAAGCCGCGAGGCATTCTGGGTGGGAATTCGCGATGGCGAAGAGGTGAGGGTCTTGGTAGTGTCGTCGAGATGAGGTGAAGTTGTCTCTGCAGGATTGAGTCATGCCAAGGTGGGAGGTTGGTCGAAGCGAGCATTGATGGTGGTGACAAGAAGAGAAGACGAAGCGGGCGGGCGGAGAAGAAGTAGCTGGAACGCACGGACCTCTTGCAAACGAGAGCCGTCAGGCCATTCACTTCTACGAGCCGTCACAGGCGCTGAGCTAGTCTACATTCACATGGCATTCACGACTAGAGAGTTCCAAGTCTCGTGTTCATCTACCTGCTGACCAGACTCATCGCATTAATCGATACACTTGCTTCATATGATGCCATATCCATGAGATATCACGTGGCCGTTCTTACGAAGAAGAACATCAATGAAGTCTCCCAGGTTCGCGATGATGAGGACAAGAATGTTCGAATGGTCCCGCGTGGCGAACAGGGTACCGACGACGAGCACAGAGCAAAGCTATTTGACGGACTGCGTAGTATGAGCCGAAAGCAGAACAGGCAACAAGACGATATGGCTTAAAAGGATAAAATAGGTGAAAGACGAGGGTGAATGTGTGAGCTGAGGAGGTGAAGTCGGGCTGCTCGGTGAAGCCAAATCGACCTCATAATCGTCATCGTTTGATTGGCCACTCGCCAAAATAGCTTCAAGACTTCCTCCACAACGCCAACATCAAGCACTCCGACACACACCACGCCTCCCGTCACCACCACCCTCTACATCGCCTCACAATGTCGTCGCCGCGGGCATTGACAGCGCTGGCGCGCTCGCGGCCTACCTATTCCCTCCTCACCGCCGCCGGCCGCACCTCCTTTGCCCCGGCTTTCTCGACCAGCGCACGGAGGCAAAGAACAGCAGGCGGCGCCACCGAAGGCCCGCCTCCAGATGGATTCAGAATAGCACCGCCGAAGAGGTGGAATGAGAACAAGGAGAGCGTGTGGGACCAGGCGGGCAAGTACTTCCTGCTCACCGAGATGGCGAGGGGCATGTACGTTCTGCTGGAGCAGTTCTTCCGGCCACCGTAAGTAGACGCCAACGCGCCATTGGAAGTGCGAATGAGGCAGACGTTGACGCGAGGATCATAGATACACTATCTACTACCCATTCGAGAAGGGTCCCATCTCTCCCCGATTCCGTGGCGAGCACGCCCTTAGACGCTACCCAACCGGCGAGGAGCGCTGCATCGCCTGCAAGCTCTGCGAAGCCATCTGCCCTGCACAAGCCATCACAATCGAAGCCGAAGAGCGAGAAGATGGCAGCCGACGGACGACCCGCTACGACATTGACATGACCAAGTGCATTTACTGCGGCTACTGCCAAGAATCATGTCCAGTGGATGCCATTGTGGAGTCGCCCAACGCAGAGTATGCGACAGAGACAAGAGAAGAGTTACTCTACAACAAGGAGAAGTTGTTGTCGAATGGAGATAAGTGGGAGCCTGAATTGGCGGCGGTGGCAAGAGCGGACGCACCATACAGATAGCAAAAGCTGGGAGGTAGAGTGGAAGCCTGGTCTCGGAATCGAGACGCACGGAGCCGGCATAAAATGTTCCATAGCGAGGCAGCTTTTCTATGTTTGAAGTGCTACAAATACTGTACATACGACCCCAACCCGATGCATTTCAATCTACGTATGTCATGGCTCTGCAATATCTATCTAGTAGGCGGTCTGGGAGCATTGCTCCTGCCGTGGCGAGAGTAGCAAGCATCGCGCTTTCCCCGGTTGTAAGAACCGTGTAAGAGGCAGTCACGACCGAGACGGATTGTGTCAGACTTCCAAAAGACGCAGTCCAACAGCTAGGACCTCCAGCCTTAGCAAACATGGAGCCAAGCAACCTGACTGAACGGGACAACAGCCTCACATAGCGAACGAGAAGCGGAATGAAGCTCTTCGTCATCTGCAAGAATATCTCATGGACAAGCATGAACCTTCCATCTGCTCGACCAAATCAGCACTCGAGCACATGTCGAATTAGATGCCTGGATTGAACTCGTCTGCCGACATCGATTCGGCTCCTCACTTCATTGGTTTCGCAGCTTCCATCTATTTCGAGCGCCTTTGACCTCACCTCTCTCAGGAAGTTGGTGTCTGGAAGATGTCAAACGTCTCAGGCCGACACAGATGCAAGCTCCTTCCTTTCGATCCAGACCTGAAAACGAGGTTATGCGAGTCGATTGATGAATGACAGTCTCCCAGACCGGTTACTTCCATCGGTGAGTGGCCTCGGTGGCACAGGCGTCTATCTGCGGGATGGTATGGTGACACGGATGTTCGAGATCAGTGGCGATGGAATTGCCTTGTTCAAAGGTTGATTCTTCCGGTGCTGTGCGATACACGACTTGCCTCGTGTTCATTCTGCCTCTTGCCCATACCTTCTCAGAGTAGGCCGCCTCATCGACCCCTATCCAGTCGCTGCGAGAACCGCAACCACCGTATCGGCTTTTCGGGACACAGTCTTCCCAAAGTCCGCTTTCAAGAAGGAGGAGTCTTCACAGCCACCCCAGAATCGTCGCTACTGTCAGCCCACGCAAGCGAAGAGCACATGTCGTCGGCAAAGGCCATCCTCACATCAGCCCCTTGTTCTGCGAGCTTCCCATTGCAGTTAGAGCAGCCCCATATGCCCACGCGAGCTCGTGCCGACTAGCACCTGTCCGGCAACTCCTCCTGCTGTGGGCTGGACCGACGTGAATCCAAAGTTCTCACGAAACGGAGACGAATGCTACTGCTCTTGCTGTGTCCTTTGCAATAACAGGCCGATCGATATACATTCTGTGACGAACACAACATCACCAGTGCAACGAAGGTGTCTAGCTGCTGGAATACCCCTACAACCGCGGCTTCAAGAAGAGCCAACGGTGATCGGATTAGATTGCGTAGCGGCAGACTTTGCAGGGATGGGGGTTTGGCGTGGAAGCCAGTCCACATGGAGCTGCAGCAGCTTCAAACGACGAGAACCCGCATTGCTCCACGCGGATGGTTGGGAATAACTCCACCACTGACCTCTCTTCCTGCGCGATCCCCTTTCCTCTCTTCTCCTTGAAGTATTCTTCGATAACACAGCCAGTCTGGAAGTTTTTGTATTTCCCCACGACTCGCCAAGCAACATATCTTCTTCTGACTTTAGACAAGTCAAGCCTGTCCAACGGCTGCCAACGGTCATTCAACCTTCAACGATCCCTACCCAGAAGACGACTAGATCCTGCTAGAAGCAGCACGCAGAAAGACTATAACAGAGGGCACGTCGCGTCGAAGAAAAGACGAAAAGAAGAATCATCCAACATCGAATCCTCTGCTTTGAAATCGACATCCTTCCAGCGGAGTAAAGCGAATGCCAACAACTTCTCGAAGCGAACTACTTAACCGATCCCGCACTTAACGCAACGGTCAGCTGTCAGCTAATAATACTACCCTCTCCTCTTTGGTCTCGTGTACAAGAAGACCCAAGCTCTCCACCTTGTTCTTCCTGAACGTCGAACCGTTCCACTCCTCCACACCAACATCCGAACGTTCTTCTGGACCGAACTTCAAGCCATCGTCCACAACCACAACCATACCACACCACAACATAACCGTCAACATGGGTTTCGTCGACAAGCTCCGCGCAAGACTCGAAATCTACCGTCTCGAACAACGCTACACGAAACGAGAGAAGCGCACGACCTTCACCTCTGGCGCGCAATACATCGACGGCGAATACGTCTACAACCCCTCACCCTCAAGCACGAAGTCCGCGAGTAGCTTTGGCAGCACGAACAGCGAGAAGAGCCGAATCGGGAGGAAGAGACAGTCGAGGATTTTCTAGATCCGCTCGTGGATGACGGGGCTGTCGTGAAGGAAGGACAATGCCTGTGGGCTTGAGTCGAGGACCACAGGAATGACTCGAGAGGGATGTCTCATATCGATGAGAAGGTACCGCGAGCCACGCTGCGCTGGCGATGATGAGACATATGACACACGGCGTGGGATGAACATGCTGTCAATGAAAAGTGCTGGGCCACCACGGGCACAGCGACCGAGGTCGACAGGTTGGACGAGGGGCGTGTCGACGGGGAGGATATCATGATCGTTAAGGACTTGTTTCTCATTTGTGTCTGGATAGGGTAGGGGGCTAGGAGCTAGTAGGAGGACTGCAGGTGTTGTTCTTCGAGGAAAAGGGGAGAAGAATTTCAACAAAAATGTAACGGACCAACGAAACTTATGTGTACCCAAAAAAACCTTTATATCCAAAAACAATTCAAAACAGAATCTACCATATACAGATCCCATTATTCTTGCCTCGACCACACCGCACGGAGAAGAATCTAGAGCTTCTTCGGGTCATCAGTCGACGACCTTGTCAATAGTTTACAGCAACGACGCGAATCTAGACCACGTCTTCAAGACCTTTGTAGACTCCTTCATGGCAGAGCCTCGCCCCGTGGCAGGCCAAGTAGAGTGAGCACGGACTCGAAGATTTTGATCACAGCCACCAGATAGAGACTCAAAGGTGGCTTCAGAGACCCATACCATGGTCGTATAACAAAGATCTTGCGAAGCATATATTGGACTCTATTATGTACCCAACAGGGCCCAAAACTTATCACTACCTCATGTCCCTAACTCCTGCACAGGCATCCTCGCATCAGCCTCCACAAGCTCCCTCTCCACAGGCGCCTCGTTCACCGGGGCCTGATGCATGTATTGGTCGCGCTGATACTTCGGCAAAGCCGTGTATGGATCCGTAGCAGCCCCATTTTGCGGTGTCAGAGAGTGCATATCGATGGGTTTGTACCCCGAAGCGCCGTCGTATGGGGTATCGCTTTTCTGAATTTGTTTCTTGAGGTTCTTGAGTTTCGACCAGAGGAAGAAGATTGTCGCTAGGCTGGCGAGGAGGAGTATGCCGAGGGGGACGGCGATGCCGGCTGCTACTGCGGTTACGTCGTTGGAGTTTGAGGTTGCTGAAGATGAAGGTGATGGTCGGAGGGTGACGGTCGTCTGGGCTTCGGAGAGCTGGACTTGTGATGGGAGGAGTGTTCCGTTCTGCATGATAGATCCGTCTGTGCGATTCCAGATGACTCTTCCTAGAGTCATATTGAAAGGCGTTGTGCCAAACTTTCCACTGGCAGTGGGACAACTTTGCGTCTCGGTATTGAAGCCTCGATCGCAGCAGAAGGAGCCATCGGGTGTTTCGTAGGCGAGGAGGAGGGCGCAGTCTTGGTCTGTTCGGACTGTGGAACGATCGTGTTAGCGAAGAAAAATTTGTGATGTGAAGGTCAAGGGGGCTTCCTTACTGTCGTTGCACTCATATGGACAAGCCTCACTCCGCCATGACGAATCCGTACATGTCCCACGACCGATGCGATTCGCGTATGCGCCTTCAGCTTGCAAGCAATGCCCGTTGCTCAAGCAGAAATCGTTTACTCCACAGCAATGGCTTTCGTCCGCTGTCTGGTTGCATGGCGTGGCACCCTCCCAAACGGCTCCGTTGGGCGTGTAGCAGACCTTGGTACTGTTCGTCGCCATTGCAATTGTTGTGAAAAGACCAGGGGCCTGGTCGAAGCGAACGTGTCCTGGAAATCAAGTGGAGTGGCGATTCGATATTGAAGTCCTTGGTGAACTTTTGGCCCCCATGCGGCCATGCGGCTGAGCACATGTCGTCAAATTTAGCCCCGACGAGCAATTGCCCTATTCGGGAAATATGGACGTGGCTGCGGCTAGAATTTGTCAACGACAAAGGTATGCAGCCTATCATAGGCAGGAGGAAGGTATTTTGGCCTTGTAACTTGGTGATGAGGGATTGTTAGGGCCGTTTGCTCCAGTTGCTGATCGACAGTCGCACTGTATGGTAGCACTTGTGCACCATTTCGAGAATCGGGTTTGAAGGAAATGCCAGTGCATCGCACATTTGAACCGTTCGCGCGCCGAATGCGCCGAATGCGCCGAATGGTCTCTTCTGCAAATTTGCATGCTGCTTTTGCTAGCACAGTGAGTCATCAAATCTCTTGTTTGAATTAGTAGGATCATGGCGCTTGTGCGTTTTTTGGACACTTTAGCCTACGAATTAGCAGATTGGTAATCAAAGGCCCGCAAACGGCATCTTACGCTCTATCTTACCGTTGGCGAGACGACCTCAGCTTCAACGATTTTCGTGGTAACCCAAACGCATCTCTGTTGGCCCTGAGCCTGGATGCAAGATTCGAGAACTCAAGGCCGAAAACTCTAGGTGCTTGTCGGTTGGCACAAGATGCTAAGAAATCCTACGTCTGAATGAACACGATATGCATCGATAAGAGTAGCAGTGAGGAGTTGTCGAAGAGTCCGAGGAGTCTATTCGATTTGTATCGAGGGGCTGAAAGCTGGAGTCGGTGAAACTTGTCGACGAATTGTACAACAGGGAGCGAACACGGTCGAGGCGCTGCCGGGTGAGGCTTCTGGCCAACAATCTTCAGTCTGATCTGGTAAGTTTACTGTTGAAGGACGGAGTTTCAGCTAACGTTTCAGGAGTCAGTTGCTTCGCGAGACTAAACAGACCGCGTCAATGACTGACCTCATACAGATACGTGAGCGTACTCCCCAAGAGCTGCTAGCCCCTCAGACCATAATCTTCTTCGGCCAGCATCCAAATCACATCGGCTCTTGATCCAAATTGGCGGCACATATCCAACGCATCACTAGTATCGATCATCGTGATCTCGAAAGTAATAATTACCTGGATGAAGCAAGTACGGCAACGAAAATCAGCTGGGTGGCTGGCTGGCCGGACGAAGGAATTCGTCGCAGACGTGGCTCATGGACCCATCAGTCTCTTCGAGCTCTCCATCGTCGAACCGTCCATTCGACGGCAGAGAGTCCTCCTCGAAGCTGCCAACTTCGATGAGTCGCTTTTGACCTGGACGAGTGGAGGGCAGCTCAAGTGTCTCGGAAAAATGTCGCGGTTGTGGACGAATGGATATCCCTCACCCCTTCGACAGACTGCTTCGCGACTCCTCGAGACATGGCCAAAGGGTAGGGCCCCATAAGGGTCGCTAGCGGGTCTCGATCATCAATCACGCATTGCGGTCAATCTGCCCTGTACCGAGCTGGAGGCTTCTTTCGCGGCAACCTGAAGGAGATCCCTTTCCCGATGAATTGTGTCCATAATGACCATCGTATTGCGGTTGATGCGGCCGTCCTCGAAATCTGCTATATTGCGGCGAAGGGACGACAATGCGCCTTTACGGGAAAAGGCGAAAGCACAGGTTGGCGATAATCGGCATTGAGGGTGTAAATCTGCCAGTGCCAACGCAGATCACTGTAGAGAAAAGACACTCCAGATGATAAATTCGTAGTGAAAGATGTCTTTAGACCTCACTCTTAGTATTCCGTCGGTTGTTGATGTTGTTGAGACTACCGTCGTGAGGTGAGGTCGATGCCAAGACCAAGCTCGTCTCCCACGCGAGACGAGCTCCAACGTCGGATGCTGTTCTCAATTCACCTCCAACACCCTGACGACCACGACTTCATGCAATGCACCCGGACGCCGGCGCGCAGCGTGTGTGCAGCCCACAATGCCTTCAATCCTGCCCTCGCTCTCCGCGCCGCGTTCAGCACGACGTCGCAATGCCGTCAAGAAGAGGAGGAGAAGGGCAGCATGCAACATCGCCCTCTGGTGGCCAGGAAGACGCTGTCTATATATCTCAAACACAACACCGATGAAATGAGCCATGATACGCTCCTCCGAAGAGCTGTGCATGAAATGCGAAAGCATACCCAATACCACTTCAGCCGGGGAGACTACCTCACCAAAGACCACTGGCCTCGACATATGCGACTGGTCAAGGACGTAGCAGCTCGCTTGGCCACGAAAGACGGCAAAGCTGCTTTGCAGAATCTCAATGCCAAAGAGCAGCATGCCATACTCAAAGGCATAGATTACAGTCCCAAGGTTATCATGCCGAAGGATAGCGAGGTGGACGTTCGAATACCACCACCTTGGAGCATACCAACGAGCCGTAGAGCCTACATTAGACGCGGCCGATCGATGCTGGACATTGAGCTGTATCAATTTGCGAAATACATGGCTTTAACGCCCATGGAGCAAGCTGCGAGGCAAGCCGTAGCGGAGGAGATTGTAGCGTTTCTTAGAAAGCATCTCAGTGCAAGGACCGGCGTGGAGCTGTTTGGATCTGCAGTGACAAGGCTCGCGACACCTGTGTCGGACATCGATGTTCGCGTGTGGGATGAACTAGATCGCGTCCAGAACCCGCAAAGACTATCTGCACGCATGGGCAGCCTGAGACACCATCTATACAACAGCACGCAGTTCGGTCTGGTCTTTCTACGACTCGGTCGGTACCCCATCATCAACTGCCAGCATATGGACAGTGGCATACAAATCCAGATCGTGGCCGGAAGCGGTGCCGCTCCCCAACAAGAAGTCGTTGGCAAATATCTCGAGTCCATACCCACCCTCCGCGATCTCTACCCAACAATCCGCACCTTCTTCGAGATGCGCGGTTTCTCCGACGTCTACAGCGGCGGCATCGGCTCCTACGGCCAGATCGTCATGCTCGTCGCCGCCGTAAACCGCATCAATCCCCACCAAGGCGACAAGCAACCCACTCTGTCCGACCACCTGCTCAGATTCCTATACTTCTACAGCCAACTCGACACAACCAAATACGGCGTCGCCGCAGGCTCTCGCACTGTCTTCAAAAAACACGACCCCCACCCCAGCCTCCGCACATTCTCCTTCGCCGCCCGCCGTCGCGGCGACCTCGTCCGCTCAGGCCAATGGGCCATCTGCAGCCGACAGGAATTCGAGCCCTCCCTCCTCTGCATCCAGGACCCCGCGACGCCCCACAACGACCTCGGACGGAGATCCAGCGCCGCGAGGCACATCCTGCTCACGATTCAGAATGCTCGGTACCGCTTGAAGAAACTTCTGGAGGATCCGGAGAGGTTTCGGAGGGATGAGTCGGTGTTGGAGGTGCTTGTGGGAAGGTGTCATGAGGTTTATGCGAGTCGGCGGAGGCAGATGGAGGAGTTTGGGGAGAAGGTTACGAGGGAGAGGGAGGAGAGTGAGAGGGAAACGGTGGAGAGGGAGAGGGAAAGGGCGGAGAGGCAGAGTGTGAAGGCGGCTGAGTTGAAGATGAAGCGGGAGGAGTCGGAGAGTGCTGAGGCTAACCAAGAGAGACTCCATGAGCAGATGGGGGATGCTGAAGAGGGGACTGTACCTGAGCAGACTAGGACTACTGCAGGAGAAGCGGAGCCTGCGTCTGAAGGGGAACACCGGCAACGACGCGTATCGTCGGCCGATGCACTGTAGTCGAATGTATGATATCAAGATGAAACGTAGAAAGAACGGAATTTTCAATCGCTTTGAATAGGTGCGCTATCAAGGTATGTACCTGAGGGAGTGGGTACTGCCTACAAGGTAAACCCTCATGCAGAACCATCCGCGAAAACGCAGAAGAACAGCAACAGCAGCAACAAAGCCGCCGCCCAGCCCAGTGTTCCACCGAAAATGCGTAGCGAGTCTCATCATCAATCAATCATACTCCACCACCCTCCTCCCCCTGACGACGCCCTCGCAATGCCCCTCCCACCACCTGCAAACAACACCGACGCAAATGCAAACATACGCCACCAGCGCCACCGCGCCCAGAAACAACACCAGCACGCCTAGAACGACCTCGGAGGAGGAACTCTACAACCGCGCGTCCGGGACCGCGCCGTCGACGAGGGCGACGGCGCCTGCGTTGCCAGCGTCCGTGGAGCCGTTGAGCAGGGCGATGCAGGAGATGACGTCGGAAGGCTCGAGGAGGTGCCAGGTCGCGAGGGTTTGCTTTGTCTTGGCGCCGACGGTGACGGCGAAGCGGTGCTCTTCGGGGAGTTTGGATTTGCGGAGGGTGCGGAACATGTCTGTTAAGAATGTGTTAGTATGGATCGTTCTTTCCCGGATGAGATGAATGAGCTCACCTTCATCAGTGAAGTCGTCGCCCAGGCAGAGCACAAAGTCTGGGGCTTCGTCCGGTCCCTCGCCGTACTCGTTGACAAGCCGCTTCGCGATCTCGCCCTTGTTGACGAAACGAGGTCGAACTTCCAGATTCGCCTTGCCGGTCATGACTTCCACATCCCACTTCTTCGCGACGGTGGCCTCGAGATGCTTCTGGCACTCGCGGGCCATGAAAGCGCCGTAGTCTGGATCCGCTCTACGATAGTGCCACGTGAGCGCAATCTTCTTGCGCTCGATGAAGCTGCCTTGCGTTCGCTCAGAGTAGTGTTGAAAGACATCCATGACTTCGCTCTGCCATGACATGTCCAGGGTTTCGGTGAGGTTCTCCCAATTGCCCGAGTTGGGCATGCGCATGAATGATCCGTGCTCAGCCGACAAACCAAGCTCAGAGATGTGTCCCATCCACTCCTCGAGGAAGGCCTGGTCACGACCTGAGATGATCCAGACTTGATTCTTGGGATCCGATGCAAGTGTCTTGAGCGTCCGAGTGACTCTATCAGACGGAATCGCCGACTGTGGGTCCTTGACAATCGGAGTTAGCGTGCCATCATAATCAAACATGAACAAGCGGCGGCTTGAACGGCGGTATTGCGACAGCAGCTGGGATCGGTCTAAGGCAGGCGTGGCAATGGACTGGTCGTAGGATGCTAGGTTGGTTAGTAGGCGCTTGATGTAGTTGTCTGTCCAAGCTTGTACAGTGTTAGTGGTGACATGCTTGTACAGCAGCTCGTGCGTGTGCTTCTTCTCGTAGTCGGTCATGGTGAGGGCGGTGTTGATCTCTTCGGCGGTGCCACCCAGGTCCCAGGGATTGATGTGGATGGCGTTTCCAAGGCTTCCAGCAGTTCCACTGAACTCAGAGATGATCAATGGGCCGTGGTTGTCGCGTTGGCAGATGACGTATTCCAGAGCAGTCGTGTTCATGCCGTCTCGAACACTGGTGATGAGGCCAAGATCTGCGATGCGAAGGAGGGCAAAGTATTCCTCCTGTGACAAGTATTGTGGGTAGTGCTGGACTGGCGTGAAGCTCAACGAGCCAAATGAGCCGTTGATTCTGGCCACGAGCTCCGAGATCTTGTTCGCAGTCTTATCGCCCTTGTCATCACGCTCCTCGATGCTGGTAGGACTGGTGACTTGGATGAGAACGACTTCGTCATGCCACTCGGGATGGCGCTCAAGGAAGATCTCGAAGGCCTGCAGCTTTTGGGCAACACCACGAACAGTGTCCAAACGGTCGCGGCCGACGATGATCTTCTTGCCTGCGTAAAGCTCTCTCAAAGCCTTCATCTTCTCCTCCACACCAGGTGATTCGAAGGCAGACTTGATCGTGTGCTCAGCGTTGATGCCAATGGGGAAGACATCGACTGGAACATGCGCTCCATATGCATCGACACCAGCAGAAGATGAGTCGAAGCCGAGAATGCGCGTGCAGCAAGATGAAAAGTGGCGGGCGTAGCTGTACGCTTGGAAGCCGATCATGTTTGCGCCGAGGACACCTTCGAGAACCTCCTTGCGGCGTGTCAAGCAGCGGTAGTACTCGCTGCTAGGGAATGGCACGTGCAGGAAGAAGCCCACGTAGATGCTGGGGATACGGTTGCGGAGTAGGCTGGGTAGGAGAAGGAGTTGATAGTCGTGGATGAGGACCACGTCTCCAGGCTTGTAGATGTTGATGATGGCGTCTGCAAAAGCCTGGTTCATGCAGTAATAGTCAGCCCACGCCTTGCGAAGATCACGGCCGTCCGAAGGCTTGTTTTGCTTGTAGTGGAAGAGGGTGAAGAGTTCGTGCTCGCCGTAGCGTCTCCAACGCTGCTGATTGCGAAACGTTGCCACTTCGTCTTTGTCGATGTCGTCCCACAGCCAGACTGGCAAGACGTTGCCGCCTTGCTGGGACTCGAGTGCTTTCTCGAGCTTGATCCGATCGGCCAACGGCACATGCAGCTCTGAAAGCTCTTGGGGTGACACGGGCTTCTCACCCCGGTGGACTGGGATAGGAGCTGCAGCTTTGTTGACCGGTACTGAGTCCATCGATGTGACGCCATTGGAATTAGCAGAAGGGTCTTTGCGACGAAGAACGCGGTCTATCTCGCCCGTCCAGCCCACGAGGGTGTGCTTCCAGGGTGAATCAGGAGAGGAAAGGTGCTGAAACGAATCGAAAAGCGCTGAAGTGCCTCTACGAGAGGAGAGCTCCTGTTGCTGTGTCAGTAGGGAGCTTGATCAGTCGTAGCATGTGAGACGCACCCATTCTCCAATGCTGGTGTAGCCAATCTTGTAAGGGACGCAAAATGCAGCGCTGATGACGTTGCCGCTCAAGCTGAGGCCAGGATGGGCGGTGCGAGGGTCGACATCTGCGACGTCTTGCTTGGGAGCCTGTCCGGTCAGACTCAATCGACGAAGCAACTCCTCGCCATCGCGAGCTCCCGCAGCAGCTTCTGAAGGAGAGCTCCGCCGGCGGTCTGTACTGCCATCAGCACCGACGGCCTCCAGGAGGTGAGGAGGCGGATTGGTGGTGATGCCGTAGGTGCGGGCACTGGGCGGGACGTAGGCCTCGTTGTCTTCGTGGCTCACAGTCGGGGTGACCGGGATGCTGGTATTGGCCTCGCTGAGAGCAGGGTGGCCAGTGTCCTGCCGCTGGGCAGCAGGCCGGTCACCGGCGGACATCTGCCGGCCTCGTAGCGCAATGGCACGCTCGATCGCCTCCCACTGCATAGTAGCGTCAGTGCGTGATGTGGTCGGTTGGGGCGGGGATACGAGTTGTTGCACGGCGACATGCACAGCGGGGTGGTGGAAGATTTCTGAACAGGCGGCGGGGGACGGTGTGGCGGCAATGCTGCCTAGAGTTGCAAACGACTCACCTGCTTCACTGTCTTCACTGCTGCGGCGGCGGTGCACTTTCACTGCGGCGTTTGTCAACGGCCAAATCCGGAAAGCTAGACGGCGGAGTTGGGAGGGTGGAAGGTTAGGTTGCACAGGCGCGGGCGGCGGAAGACGGCGAGGGGACGTGTAGGCGCTGGAGGGAACAGTGAACGAGGGTGCAGGCGAAAAGCACCAGAATCGCAGGGCTCATAGGTTTAAAACGGGGCGTGCTGGCTCGACGACAGAGTGACGAAGAACTCGACTCTATCCTGGTCCAAATCCCACAAGGCCGTTGCGAGAGGCGGCGGGATGGGCCGCAGTTGACCCGCGACGCACTTTCATCGACCCCCTTCTCTCCTCCACCACGGCACTATTCTATATCATCACTGACCAAGCAATCTACATCTGAGCTGATCATCTCGTCAATCTCTACCTACCACCACGTACAGGCAATTGGTCGGACACCTTATCATCTGTCCCTGTCGCCAGCCCTCGCTCCATGGCGCTCTCCACTATCTGACCACCCTAGAACTACCATCACACTCCAGAACCTTCCTCCACGTCGGTGCCGCAGCAAGACACTCCGCTGTTCCAGACCAAGACAGCCATCTGTTGTGTCTGTTGAATCCTCAGGCTGCCCGTCTCAACATCTGTTCAGCATTCAGTCCGGCGAATCACTCGCACGGCATTTTCTCGCGACGCTCTTCACCCCAAATTCAATCTCAGACACATCGAAACAGTGTAGGTGACTCCTTGAAACGCTTCTTGACGACGACCAGGCCTGTATCGATTCGTGTTTGTCACGGCGTGGCCTGTTTCAGCGTTGATCTGGTAGACAATGGCAGGAGATTGAATGAAGCATTGTTTGTAGACGCAATGCGGTCTTTGTAATGCTCTGTTCTCTGAATGCAAACATCCATCGATTCTCCGGCTGCATGACTAGTTCGGGTGGTGTTGTTGTTGACTACTGGACCCACGTTTGACGCAGCAGCAACAGCGCAAAACCCCGCCGCTCTTTCCCCTCCAGCGCACAACCCATCCTTGGCCAATTTTGAGCTCGACGTCCAAACTTTCCAACCTCACCTCACCTTTACCACCAGATACCCGCTCCCCTCGATCTCCAGTCCGTCTTCAGCCATGGCAGAAGAGGCTGCCGTCGGTACGTGCCTCACCGACCACAGATACCCCTCGACCGCTACTTCAATGGCTGACCTCTCCTCCCGCAGACTATTCCCTGGCCAACCCAGACACGTGAGCTCCTACCGCATGGGACGCAGCAGAAGAGTCGCCACTGACAAGGAACAGCCTCACCAAGTACAAGACCGCTGCTCAGATCTCGCAGAAGGTCCTCGAGACTGTTTCGGGTAAGCACCGCGGCGAAACTTCAGCCGACTCTCGAGTTAACAGCTACGGACAGGATGGTGCACCGAGGGTACCAAGATCGTTGAGATCTGCCAGCGCGGCGACAAGCTCCTCGACGATGAGATTGCCAAAGTCTACAAGGGCAAGAAGATCCTCAAGGGCATCTCCCACCCATGCACCGTCTCGCCGAGCTCCTACGTCACTCCCTACACCCCTCTGACTTCCGATGCTGAAGAGGCCGAGGTTGCGCTCAAGGCTGGGGAGGCAGCGAAGATTCAGCTCGGTGCACAGATTGATGGCTTCGGTTCCATTGTGTGCGACACGGTCCTCGTGCGCCCCAAGGGTGACAGCGAGAAGTCATTGTCTGGACGTCCAGCCGAACTCTTACTTGCAACCCACTACGCCAACGAGCTGCTCCTCCGCGTGATGATGCCTCCAGGTCTTTTGGCGCAGGGTACAGATGAAGAGAAGAAGAAGGCACAAGCGGTCAAGCCGTACAGCCAGTCGAAGATCACACAGCTTCTGGAGAAGGTGGTCAAGAGCTACGATTGCAACTTGGTCGAGAACACCACATGCTGGCTGTTTGACAGAAACGAGATTGAGAGCAAGAAGAAGATCATCCTGGCACCAGGCGAGGGTGTCAAAGGTGAAGGACTGCCAGAGGTTGGTGAAGTCTGGGGCGTTGAGGTGGGAGTGAGCATTGGGTCAGGCAAGGTCAAGACTCTCCCACAGAGACCGACCCTCCACCGCAGGACCACCACGACCTACGGCCTGAAGCGCCCAAGTTCGCGAGCTACGCTCTCTGAGATTCAGAAGAAGTTCGGCACCTTCCCCTTCAGTCTGCGACAACTTGATGATGAGCGCGCTGGCAAGGTCGGTGTTGTCGAGTGTGTTCGTGGTGGCGTTGTGCGACAGTATGAGGTGATTGGTTCTACTGATGGAGAGCCAGTTAGCCGCCTGTTCACCACTGTCGGTAAGTTATGAATCTGCGATCCCGTCCAATCCAGAGCACTGCTAATCATTTACAGCTGTCACCAAGAACGGCCTCCAGCGACTGGCCGCCCCACCTCAGCCGAATGTCTCACAGTGGAAATCTGACAAGAAGATCACCGACGAGGAGGTCCTCAAAATCTTGGAGCAGCCGCTCTCAAAGGCTAGCAGCAAGCCCAAGAACAAGAAGAAGAAGAAGAAGCCAGCGAAGAAGGCCGCGCCCAAGGAGGAAGAGGAAGAAGATGACGACGATGACGACGAGGACAGCGACGATGAGTGAGCCATGTCGTCCAGCACGTCTCTGATCCAGTGTCACCAAAATCACCAAGACATGCATTCGCCCCAACGCCGGGAGACTTGATCATGAAGAGGCTCGTTTAGGGTGGCAATCAGCCGACCAGCCTCTCAGGGGATGGGCGAAGACGAGACGAAAGGGGAGGCCGTGGCAGCCTACGAAAACCTTTCGAAAGGTGATCACACGTAGCTAAGACAAGAAATAACAATGACGATTCAAACCCACGCCGTCTTTCTCTCCGTGTTGCAGTGATTCATTACGCACGCATGTGTTGGTGGGAAGGTTAGGCTAGTGAGTAAAACTCGTGGCTTGCAGGCGGCAGGTATCTTGGGAGATGTAGTATATTCGGTGGCGATGAGAGGTTGACACTCTTATAATCGAGACTGCAAAATATACGAGAAAAGAAACAGACAGGTGCTATTGCCGGTTCCCGAGTGTGCAGCGGTGGCTCGTGGGAGGACGTCCGGATCTGCCGTCAGGACTTTTGGCTTGTGGGCAAACGCAGCTTGAGGTCTCTCCTTTCGCAACCACTCACCTCGAATTCACACGCCAGCAAACGCGTATATCGCGTCAGTCTTTGCACTCCGCCGCCACAAGGCACAGCATAGCCCTGGGTAGATGACTTTGTGAATGTAGCAGCGAGATCTGGACTGCGCTAACTCAAGTACACAGCGGCGTGCGAACATGCCTGCACCCATCCCCGACATCCGCAACAGGCGAGGACTCGACGAGCGGAGAAGCAGTTCGCGCGGGCCGATGGAGGCAAGTCAGAGGAGTCAGAGCAAGGGCGTGGGGAAGGAAAGGGCAGGGCAGAAAAACACGTTGGACGGCTGGGTGGAGCCTTCACTTGCTGCGCCCAAGCCGAGTTATCAAGACCACGGCGCAGGGCCGTATGGCGTCCTGGAACACATGCAACCACTTGGTGAGGCACCGAGTGCGAAAGTCAAGGCAAGAGTGAAGGGAGAAGGGCCTCGAAAATCAGTGCTGGGGCGAAGCTCTGCCGCTGTCGGCCTCGACGCTCAGGAGACTCCAGAAAGCACACCAGCGCCTGCACCTGCCACACCGCAGCCCATGGACGCTCCAACACAGCAGCCCATTGTCATCGACGATGATAAGGATGGCGACTATGCGCCCAACGTGAACGGCAAGAAGAAAGAGCGCAGCACGCGTGCCCGTGCGGTCAAACGGAAGAGCGAGTCTGCATCATCCGCGACGCCGGCTGCACCATCCGTCAAGCAAGAGGCCAGCACCACGATCATGAATCACAAGTTCGAGTACGACGATGAAAAGCTGCTGCGCGTGGTGGAGGCGGCCAAGTCCCGGGCCTACGAGGTGGGAAAGCCAGACCTCGCGGCTGCCGTCCACGCAGTCTACGAGCTGAGTCTGAGAGATATTGGTCTGAGACTCCTCCTCGAAGCTATCCTCACACAAAAGGCCACTCCCGAGCAGAACGCATCATTTCAGGACTATGTTCGCGCCGCCAAAAAGAAGCTCAAAGACGAGAAGAAATCCAAGGGCTCCAAGACTCCAGTTCGGCAGCAGCCGGCTGCAAACACCAACGGCTCGCTGCACAATACCAAGACTGCTCCTTCACCCACTATAAACCTCACCTTGCCCCCACAACCTCACACCGGCAGCGAAACTACTTCTGCCATTCCTTCCACCGAGCACCCAGAACCTGCAAAACCACGAATTTCGCTCAAAGTCAAGTCACCGAACAAAGACCGTCATCGACGTCGCACAGGAAACGGAAACATGTCTGTCTCACCACGCAAGCGTGCCGGCAGTGCTGCCAGCGACTCATCACTCACATCTCTCACCTCCAATGACGAGATGGACCTCGACGAGCCCGAGGAGCCCAACAGTCTCCTCGAGGGACCACCCAGCCGAGCCAACGGCATCAAAGGCAAGGGCCACGCCACAGACCGCACCTCCCTCGCTGTTCCTGGTGCCGCCACGAAACGAACTTCAGCAGAAGCTGAGCTTGAAGAAGAGCGTGACCGTGCATTCGCTGCCAAGAAGCAGAAACTGAACGAGTCGGTCGCTCGCGACTTCGAGTACCAGGAGAGCAATGTGCGACCGTCGAGGCCACCTCCACGATCTCGTGCGGCTCGTGTCAGAGACGATGCACTCGGCCCGCCATCGCTCAGATTGGATCCCACGAGCAGCCGCACCGCCAGCGTGAGAGGCAGCAGAGCCGCATCAATGGATGTCGAGTCATCGCTCTCCTCAATGTCGCCCGTGTCGAGAAAAAGCACGCCCGAGGCGTTGAAAGCACTGAAGCCAGCTGGCAAGAGGGCCAAGACAAAGACCTCGTAAGTATTCTCTCCCTCCCTTCTCACATCACACCAAGATGTGTCGGTCTCATCAAAGTCTGCTGCACTACTGAGATGATACGCCGCGTGTTTGGCGTCGGAATGTGCCCATCTTGGTGCCGTTCTGTACCCAGTGCGGGGCTGCAAAAAGCGACTGGCCACCACGCGTACCACATGAAAGCACAAAGCATAGGCTAACAGTACCGCTCATCAACAGACCTGAAAAGAAGCAACTCGCTGGCCTTGCAGGCGTGTCAGGCGCCGGTGGCGCTGGAAGAGACAGCCCAATCGGGGATGATGACAACGACGTGGTAAGACAACGCGCAGGCTGCGCTAAATCTCGTCTTCCGTTCCCACACAACTTTCTCCCTGCACAAACCAAAACCCCATCCATGCATCTCCCCCAACGTCGCGTTTCAACACCTCCTTTCGTCCCTGTCTTTCCCGCCAAAGATAAACATGATCTAATAGACTTTCCACAGCTGTCGGAGAACAACGACTTCTGCTCGGCTTGCCACAGCAGCGGCTACTTGCTCTGTTGCGATGGATGCGATCGTTCATTCCACTTCACCTGCCTGGACCCTCCAATCAGCGAAGACTCGCAAGAACTCGACGAGCCATGGTATTGCTACATTTGCGTGGCCAAGCGGCCAGTGACCACACAGTCACCCGAGAAGGCTCAGCGCGGAATCTTCGCACAACTCATCAGCGGCCTCAAGAAGCAGAATCCTGCCAACTTCTCGCTGCCAGATGACATTCGAGACTACTTCGAAGGTGTCGCCACCGATAGGAACGGAGGATTCGTCGAGGCCTTGAATGTCGCGAAGCCGACGAGGTACGAGTGTCACCACGTGTCTGCCTGAAGCAGCTGACTGACGAAATCTACAGGAACCGACCTGGCTACACTGAGGAACGACCGGACTGGAAGAGATTGCGCGACAACAAGGGCAATCTCCTACTATGCTACGCGTGTGGCAAAACCTCAGAAGGCAAGCGGGAAATCATTACCTGCGACCACTGCGCACAGAACTGGCACCTCGACTGTCTCGATCCACCGCTCGCCAACCCACCGGCTCTGAATGCACAAAACAGGAGGGCGCACGACTGGATGTGCCCGTTGCATGCCGACCAGGAACTGCGAAAGGTGGACATGTCGCTGCTCAATCGACGCAACCGACGCACCATCCATCTACGCAAGCCTAAGAACCCGAAGGTCCAGGAGACGTCACTCACGCGTGGTCATCGCAATAATGGAATCATCGAGGTTCTTGACGATGAGAGTGACGCGTCGGATTCTGAATTCTACGACCACGACGATGGCGGTACCGTCTACAAGCTGCCAGCGCACGGCATCAAACTCGACTTCATCGACAAGGTCAAGAGGTCCGTATACATCATGTCTTCATTTCCAATGCATCTGCTAACATACTATCCTCACAGCACCCGAGTCCAGCAACTGCGAGATCAGCGGGCTTACAAACGAGCTCGTATCGACGCAGAGACGCCGATCCCAACAGCGCTGGAGCAAGCCAACTTCGCCAAGCGACCATTCAACGAACAACAGCTCGCCCTCAATCTCGCCCAGTTCGCAAGCGATAACAAGGACCTCGACCTTGGCGGAGACCAGGTGCAGAACTTGGTGGGCACCTTGATCGTAAGTTTCTTTTCCCACCCACACCCACACACACTACCCCTTACTTCTTAGCCGGCTTGGTGCATGACGTCAGCTTTTTCGATACTAATTCGATCCGATCTTCCAGGCCGAAGCCCCCAGCGCAGTCGTCGACGAGATGATGGCCGCCGAAGACGCCGAAAAGGCCAAGTCGGCGTCGTCGCTCGTGCCGCCTTCTCCTCCGTCTTCTGAGCAGACGGATCAGCTTTCCGCGGAACAGCGGAAGGAGCTGCAGATGCTGCAGGAACTTATTCGGAGGAAGTTGGAGAATAGCAAGACTTGACGAGAGAGTGAGAAAGGGAAGATTGAAGATAGGCATGCTTTGATCGGCGTGTTCTTATGATGGGAGACCGACTTGTCCCGAGGGATGCGATGAGGTGCGGACTGTATTACGTCCGAGTCCAACTCGGCAAGGCGAGGCGAGGCGTGGCTTGGGGGCCAAACGTAACGCGTCCATCACGCAACACGCACGCATCCCAGCAGACGACTCTACCGTCCCATCACCGGCGCCTCATCCATCCATCAAGAACATCCATCGATGGGAAGGACGGTATCGAAAAGGGTATCTCGAGAAGACTGGAAGAAGAAAAGCGGTCTTCCTAACTTCCTACCTACCTATACAGACAGTATCCCCTACCCATTTCTGACACAACTACACAAAATTGTACTCTTTACCTTTACCACGAAGCAAAGCGAGCGGAGATTGGGATGAAGGAAAACGAAAGGAAAGGAAAGGGTATGGTATGGATGGAAATGGGATGGATAGGGCATACACACGTGGGATGGGATATGGCTTGTCTTGCCTTGCTTTGCTTTCTGTATTTTTGGGCATGCATGGAAGACACAAAGGAAGGCAGGAAGAATGGCTTGCTGTCGGTGTGGGCGTGCATCAGTACTCTTAGCGGAGAGAAATATACTTCACGTCTTAACTGTTGCTATCCGTTGTTAATGTCATTATCATTGGTACCAAGAGATCAAGTTTGCTTTGTTGAAGGTTGACTTTCTTTTTTTGCTTTCTCGACAAACTCGTTCGTTACTTTCTATACTTCCCCCATACGCATACGCAATCCATTCATCGAACACACATGTCCAAGACTACATCTCCTCTCCGCTCTCCTCCCCTCCCCTTCTATACCACCCAACCCAACCCCTCCTCCCTCCCATGCATGCTACTTCGCCCCACCCAGCCTAACCCTCTCCTCCACCGCAGCCCGATGCTTCTTATTCCTCAAATGCACCTCAAACTCCTCCTCGACCTTCCCCAACTGCGCCGTGTACAATTTCCCGGGACAATCATTACACCTGATGCGGGGCAAATACTGCAGTTTGAGACCCGCGGGTGGTGGGTCGCCGGGGCCGAGGTTGCCTTTGGTGATTTCGCCGGTTTCGAGCGAGATGCAATAGGGTTTCATGAGGGGCACGAAGTTGTCGTCGGGGTGTCGGTCTTGGAGGTTGCGGATGGCGGTGGCGAGCCAAGGGGGTGGGGCGGGCTGGAGGGGTCTCTGTTAGCAAGGGGGCTTGTTTTAAAGGGAGGAGGATTGGTAGCTCACAGGAGTGTCGTCTTGGCGAGGCCAGTGGTCTGTGTCTACTGCGCCACGAGCATCGTACTGCACGGCGGATGTCCGCGCCGTGGAGGCTGCGCGGGAATGACCTCCGTTCGGTTGTGGCGTGCCTCGTGCTTGAGATCTTGGAGTCGCTCCGGGCGTACTGGGTGCTCCTCGAGTCGGTGTGCCGAGATTCATACCTGGCGGAGGCTGAGATGCGTAGCCAGATAATGGAAATTCTTTCGCACGTTTCTTCGCTTTATAGTCTTCCAAAAAGGCCTTGAATTTCGCTTTCCCGATCTTGAGCTTAACGATGAGTTGGTCGTTCTCATCTGCCACGCTTTCCTCCCGCAGCTGACTCTTCCTTGTCGAGGTCCTGGTCTCGGTATGCGGTGCCGATAATAGCTGCGAATCGGGTGTATCTGATCTACCGTATCCCGCACGCATGTTAGCCTGTGCGGCAGCGGCAGCACCGCGCATTCCACGAGTTCGAGCAGTGCCTCCAGTGGTGGCAGCGATTGCTGACGGAGCGGGAGACTCTGCACCAGACTCTTCACTATCAAGCTCGTCTGAATCACCATCTCCATCATTACGAGCACCTCGTCGTCCGCCTCGGCCACCGCGACGAGTCTTGAGGATGCCAGTCGTCTCAAATGTCTCCACGGCGCCTGGAATGACCGAATGTACAATCAAAGATCGCACAGTCCGTTGTCTGTCCTTGAGGTCTGGCAAAGCTGGTCCACCACGTCGATTCAACTGCCGTTTTTGCGCTCTATGCTCACGCATCATCGATGTTTCGGTCCTTTCGAGCTCGGCCTCGCTCATCTCGTACATGTACGGAGTGTAGTCTTTCTGGGCTGGCACCGGCCTGAATGCACTGTGGATAGGCGCTGGCAAGAAACCATCCTTCAAATCCGGATCCTCAACCGGCCGCCCATCAAAGGGATGATTCGTCAAATATAAGCTCTTGGTGTAGAGCTGGCTCTGTTCTCGTATGGAATGCGCAATGGCTGTGGTAAACTCGCCACTCAGAGCATTCTCCCATGCCATCTGTCGCGCGAATTCTTCCGGTGAGTTGAGGGGATTGTTGATGTCCCATTCGAACTGATCGATAAGTGTGATTCGGCCGATCGTGATATTGAGCTTAATCTGGATCCGCATCTCATCGTCCTTGTGATCCGCGTACGGTCTCGCAGGTTCCAGCGGGCCATCCTCGACAATGATGTGGGGGTAGTAGTTTTGTATCTGGTCCTGCATTTCCGCATTGATCTGCCTCTTCACCTCTGGTATGGATTCAGGCGGTATCTTCAAGTCTTCCAGCAAGTAGTCCATGAATAGGTCCTGCGGTATGCACTTTTCGTGCAAGTTCCACGTGAAGGTGTCGCGTAGTCTCAGTTTGTCCAATTCGATGTCCAAACGCACCGGCACAAGCTCCTCATGTTGCTCTGCTTGCTGCGCGTTGTCTTTCCGGTTGACATTCAGCACCTTGGATCTCCTGCCTTTGGGTGGACCTCGATTGGAGCTGTACACTATCTGACTCCGCGCGTTCGTCGACCCATTGCCGTATCCCATGAAGCCGTATCCAAAGATGGAACCAGGATCTTGCTTCCTTCGCGCTGCGACCTCATTCATGTAAAACTCCTTTTCCATCTTCTTGGCCTGTATCAGATTGCGCGATCGCTCGTCCTGGTCGTTCATAGCAGCACCGTGCAGCATATCGCGCTGGATGTAGCGGTCCAATAAGATCTCATTATGCGCCGGCTGGGATTCGCCCGCGCCATCGCTGCCAGCAGAAGACTGAGCAACAGGGAGCTGTGTTCCATCTCGCGATCTCTTTCTGCTCAATTGCGGCGCGCCATTGGGTTGCGAGGAGCCATTCGGGGTGTCTGATTGCTGCGCCGGGGCAGGCGACTCGGTCGAGCTGATTCCAGCGGCGGCCATTGTTTCTTTAGCCTTTTGTTTCCCTTCTCGAATCGCGTCGGGTCCATCGGTGTTCGAGTCTTGTTGTTGATGGGAAGCGTCAGCGCTATCGAGGTCCTGGACTGCGCCGGAGGCATTCGATGACCATGGCGACTGGGCGCTCATAGCTGGGCTGAGGGGGGAGGGAGCGGCGCGATGGCGGAGACGGGACCGGCGGCGGCGACACCATCAAGCTGAGGTCTGCAATTGATTGAGGGTTAGTTAGAGGCGATGATGGGTCATGTGAGGCGGGCATGGTGGTGTGCGGTGCGGTTACACGGCCGATTCAGGCAGAGGGAGCAGGCGCGTTGTTGACGGGACGGGAGGAGATGAGGTCGCGATAAAGGCGTGAGTAAGCAGCAGCAGAGACTCACCTGGAAGTCGCGACAGACACGCGCCAGGCTCAGGTACAGCAGGGCGGCGATGCGTGATGGATGGATGGGGGTGCGTCACTGCTGCTAAGGCCAGACTGGAGGCACAGGTCGTAGGCCAGCCGCCGAGGGAGAAGCGAGGAGTGCAGCGTCGCCCGAAACGAATCTTGCTGCTCCTCCCACAGCCCCCTTCTCCGCTGCCGACTCACCACCACCACAACAAATAAATCACATACACCGACAGACAACACCGCTACCGACTAGCAACATTGGACAGACGCAGAAAGCTTCGCCCGTAAATAGAGATCGGGACCGCCTGATCGGGGACTCGGCTATGCGCATGACGAGTGCCTGGAATGAGCCTGGCGGCATGCCACGGCCGATGAAAATGCTTGCTGACCACTCCACCCCCACCGATAGCGACAGTCTACTTCTGCCGATGCGATCTACACGTGGCCACCAGGACATTGTCTTTTGCCCTGACCTCTTCCCGGCCGCCTTTTGTCCAGTTTCAGCGCCGAATCTTCTCTCACACATGTCTTGTTTTGACTGTCCATATCACGTGGGGGTGGGGTCACGTGCAGGCGATAAGCCACGATCAATTCAGCCGCGGTCGTTGCCTGCAACTAGTCGTCTTTGATGAGTCTGCTGACGACGATGATACTAATGACCGTATCCTTCTTTGCCATCGGACAGCTTTGTTCTGGACTTGAACAGCGAGACTTTGACGCCCGGGAGGCATTGAACGCACGGCGTCTGCTCTGTCTAGAAGGCGAGAACTCTGACTAACAATGACTTCACCCACAGCCCATGAAATTGGACCAGAGCAGGCCTGGGACGAATTAATGGCACGTGGGAAGCAACATGCTCAAGAAGCTCAATGGGAGCTGGCTCTCCAGGTGTATACCACTGCCATGAGTTTGTGCTCTGATCCTACACTTCAGAGCGATACTGCTCGAAGACACAGAGTATTGAAAGACCTTGCCTACACGAACAGATGCATGGGTAGGTACGAGCAATCGCTAACTATCCTCGACGAGCTTGTTCCCCAACTGTCGACTTCTGATCCTCTGAGACTGAACGTTACTGGAGAGCTGGGCGTTCTATATCGCCAGTTGAATCGACTCGAGGAAGCCAGAGATGCCTTTTACGAACAGTACAAGCTAGCGACACAACTGAACGAGCTGCAAAGAATGTGCAGGGCGGTGGGAAATCTAGGAATGGCCAATTACCAACTCGCACAACGAGACCACGACACGGGCTTACTGGACCTGGCTGCGAAGCAACTTCAGGAGCGTGTCCGCCTAGCACAAGACCTTCGAGATGCCAGTGCTGCAGACCCTACCAAGGCTTCAAAGCACGACTACTATACGATCCTCAAAGCTGTAGGTCTCTCCAGGCTATCGATATGCTACAGTGCTCGAGGGGACAATCATCGAGCCGTCGCCACAGCTCTGGAGGCTGTACAACTCGAGACGGAAGGCAGACCATTCAGTGATTCCTCCGTCGAGGCCATCAGTCGCTTCTTCTACGGCCGAGCACTATACAGAGCAGGCCGACAACGAGAAGCGTTGGAGCAGTTCGATCTACCCAAGAAGTGCTCTCCAGCCGTGGCTTTCTGTAAAGAGCCTTCCGTCGAGCATTGCGAGTACCTGCAAGAGCTGCTTGACGCCGGTGCTCAGATGGATACGCCAGACGAGCATGGCTATCATGCATTGGACTACGCTGTTTTCAACGGCAATAAGACCGCGCAACGCATTATACTGAAGTCATTGGAAAGAAATGTCTCTCAGAATTCAACGGCTGAGGATGTCTCAGAGCGACTGGACAAGCGCCTGGAGGAGGCTAGACTCCGCAAGCACTATCGTGAGATCTTCCAGGACCAAATGCGACCTGTTCTACTCAGTCGCAAAGACGACAGTCTACATCGAATCCGGCAGACGTACGCTTCCGCTATCGACAGCAACATCGATTTCAGCAAGAGCTTCGATCGCCTCAAATTCGTCAAATACGCCGACTTCCTAACCTTCAACCACTTCCCCCGCTCCAACGACGGCCTCACACAAAAGTTCAACCCAAAAGCCACCAACG
The DNA here is from genome assembly GCF_010093935.1 of Zasmidium cellare ATCC 36951. NCBI lineage: Eukaryota > Fungi > Ascomycota > Dothideomycetes > Mycosphaerellales > Mycosphaerellaceae > Zasmidium > Zasmidium cellare. The sequence continues at coordinate 471,627 of NW_022986945.1, read as the reverse complement.
CCGCCTCCCAACACATCGTCTTCATCTCCTACCGCTGGGTAAACCGCAACCCCTGGGCCCGCTACCCCGACAACGCCGAAAACAAACAATACCACCGCATCCTCCTCGCCATCTCCGAATACCTCACCCTCCACCCCTCCCTCCATCCCTCCAACCTCGGAATCTGGATCGACTTCGCCTGCATCGACCAAGACGCCCCTATGCCGGGCATCTCCGCCCTACCGCTCATCATCGCGCAGTGTGATGCTCTGATCAGCCTCGTGGATGAGCAGTATCATCAGCGGGCGTGGTGTTCGGTTGAGGTTATGATGGTTCAGGCGTTGAGGGAGAGGTATGGGGTGCATGTTTGGTATGAGCATGTGCTGGAGGGGGGTTTGAGGAGGGGGTCGCGGGAGTTGAAGCCGGAGCCTGGGGGAAAGGAGTTGGGGGTTGAGAGGGATCGGGAGAGGGTGGTGTTTTTGGAGAGGCAGTGTCGCTTGTTGTGCTAGCGGTTGGGAAGTTTGGGGGATCTACGTGCTGTATGTGCTCGTGAGGGGGGCTGGATTGAATTGAGTATCGAAGATAACGGGATTGTTGTATGGTGCTGGGATATGTGCGAGCCAGCCCTCGTCGTCGACTTCTTCTATATTACAATATCAACTACGGACACACTACGTTCTTTTTCACTTGAACTTGAATGCATGTGCCTCCTAGACCTCTAAAATAGGGGGGTTTTACGTAAAGAAGCCAATAAAGTTTCCAGCTCCTTTTAGCCGGTACGCTCTAAGCCATACCTTAGCTGAACGTCATCAAACAACACCTCATCCAGCGTTCTTCAAATTTACATCTCGATCTATACATCATTCATTCTTGATGGGAAGTCTTGCAACAGTCGATAGACTGAGGCACTAGCCCTCTGATCACCAGCCATCGCTCTTTGCAGCACAAATCAAAGTCGTGACAACAAGAAAACCACATCCACCGACCCCTCGCTGCTCGCTACCCGGAAAGGGTACTTCGTCTTGAACACACCTTAGCAATCCCATCAAACGACGCCCTAGCAGCTGAAGGACAATAGCAGCTGGAGTACATCGCGTTCGGATTTAGGTCTTGCGCTGGGCGAGAACGAAAACGACGAGATTTACATTTCAGGACGATGGAGATGGAGTTTCAATAACATCAAGTTCTTCACACGCCTAACGATCACGGTCCCGTCCGTCTTCCATCCAAAAGTACGGAGACGGTAACAAACAATGTCCTCGAAAGACTCCTCCTCCGCGTTGGAGGAAGGCATCAACGGCACAGGCACGACAGTCAACAGAGCTCAGCAACATCACCAGCAACAGAATGGAACCCAGCATCACGACGACAGCAAAAAAGCAGACGAAGAAGAAGAAGCTAAACCGCAGCGTCTGCCCTTCCCCCAATGGCTCGTCGAACACATGTCATGGTCATGGTTCACGTGTCCGCAGTCGACGGGGGGGATTGCCGTCGTGCTCTCCGAATGCCCCAAACAATTCCACGGCTTGGAAACGATCGGGAAGATCATCTTCATTTTCAACCTCGTCGTCTTTGTGACGTTTACGGCATTCATGTTGATTCGATGGGTGAAGGATCCGAGGAAAGTGAGAGAGTGCTTCACGAAAGCGCCGGAGTGTTATTTCTTTGGGTCGTTTTGGCTGTAATGTCCCCATTCCCCACCCCATCCCCTCCCCTTCACCTCCACCACACACGCTAACAGTATACCTCTGTACTCCCAGCTCTTTCGCCACCACAATCCTCAACACCCAACGCTACGGCATCCCTTACTGCGGACCGTGGCTCATCGTCACCGTCCGAGTCCTCTTCTGGTTCTACGTCGCCAACTCCTTCCTCACAACCAACCTGCACATCGTGTGGATCGCGAAGCACACGCCCTTCAAAGCCCTCGAGTTCCAGCCGCCGATGTTTATTCTGGTCTTGAATGCTATGTTGACCGGAACGGTCGCGGCGGCGGTGAGTGAGACGCAGCCGCCGAGGCAGAGGGTGCCGGTATGTTTTGTTTTGTTTGGTCTTGTCCGTTGGATACAGGGTGTGTTATGGGGGTCGTGGTGCTGATGTGTGTATGTGTGGTAGATCATGGTCGCAGGCGTGGCCTACCAAGGCCTCGGGTGGATCGTGTGTATGATCTTCCTCACGCTCCTCATGGCGAATCTCCTCGAAAACGGCTGGCCAGCGCCGAATTTACGGTACCTATCCATCTCACCCCCTTCCTTCCCCATCCACCTCCACACCAACATACTAACCCCTCACAGACCCGGCCTCTTCATCATGTCCGGCACATCGGGCTTCACCATCACGGCCCTCATCGGCATCGCGCGCGCGGCGCCCAAAAACTACGGCTACTTCGCCACGCACCCCTCCGCACCGGAAGTCCTGCTAATCGTCGCGACGTGGGTGGGCGTGTTCATGTGGGTGTTTACGTTCTGGGTGTTTGGGCTGGCGTTCTGGATTAATGTTGCGGAGCTTTTGGTCAGGAGGGAGGATGGGAAGGGGTGGAGGGTGAATGTGGCGTTTACGAATGTGGCTTGGGGTGAGTTTTTGCGGGATATTTTGAGGGGGGAGGGGGTTGGGAAGTGGAGTGCTAATGTGTGGATTTTAGCTATGATTTTCCCGAATGTTGGGTGGACGTTGAGTACGATCTATCTGGGACAGGAGCTGGAGAGTGAAGGGGTGATCTGGGTGTCGGTGGCGATGGTCATTCTTCTGGTCGCTTTTTGGTTGCTTGATCTAGCCTTGATGGCGAAGACGTTTTGTCTGTCTGTGTTCAAGGACTCGCGGATCAAGATGGGATAGAGAAAGCGTTCACAAGCCGTCTGTCTGACCAGCATCTGATCCCATGGTGCGAAGCCTTTTCCTTCGCATTTTCTCATTAGAAGTTTGGCAGTCGCGCGATTACTCGGAAAGCTCGGTAACGTGGTGTTGCATTGCACCGGTGCTTCTTCATCTGACCCCAGGTATCGTCTTCAGCGCATAGCGTTGGATGGTGTAGCCTTCTGAAGCATTTCGTATGTCGTCGTCGTACGTAAAGCGCATCTCTCATCTGGTCATCGATCATTATTTCACCCCATATCGGTATCGCCAAGGCCATCGTTCGGTTCTCGAGGTTCCTGCGCCTCGTGGAATTGGATCGCATCATCGATGTAGCTCAACACGGCACCAACACTGTCCTCGTCTTGAGCATCGAGCTTGAGGAAAGAGACCAAGCTGAAGTCATCAATCAGCTGCCCGACACCTCTGTTCAATCTCGCGAAAGACGATCCCGTCATGACGCTCTTTGGTTCTTCAACATCCCCGTTATCCACACCCTCCTTGTATTCATAAACCAACCCACTCTCCGGCGCATCTTGCAACAAGCTCGTATCCGGATCGATGAATCTCTTCAACTCTCTCCGTGCGACCTGCCCTTTGACCTGATCCATCTTGCTGAGGATGTTGACGTGAGGCAGCTGCATCATGAGCATGGCACTCATTGCGCTGAGCGTGCCAGAGAAGAATTTGGCGCGGTCGATGATGAAGGAGCTTTCGAGGAGGTAGGAGACGCACATGTTGATGTTCAGACTTCCTCGAGTAAAGTGCTTGATGAGTTGCGGCACGATGGGGACGTGGGTGTAGAGTTCGATCTGGCCGGGCATGTCGATGATGATGAGGTATTCGTCCGCGACGTTTTCGAGGGGTTCGGTCAAAAAGTCGAGGTTCTCCAGAAGGAACTCGAAGCAGTACATCAAGCCTCCGTTCGGGCCCAGGTGCAGCTCTTCCATGACATCCTCCAGCGTAATCAGATCTTTAATATCCACATCCGGCTCGTAGGCAAAGTCCTCGGCGGCGGGATCCAGGTTGATGTAGAAACACGAGCGCCTAGGGAAAAGAAGTTTGATCAGAGCAGCGCAAAGACTTGGGCTGCTCTTTTCTTACCTGTTGTTTTTGAGGTGTTGGATCAAGGCCGAGCAGAAGGTGGTCTTGCCCGCGCCGGCAGGGCCCATGACCATCGTTCCGTACGGCATGGTGAGGGTCTACACTGTGGTGTTGAAGTTGGTGGTCAGACTGACTGGAGGTCGAGGTTGAGGACTCGCTCGGTTCTCGGAAGCTAGCCGATGCTGCCGACGTTTAGCCGGGCCTGGGATCTTCACTCTCCCAAGCGTCCGCGAACACGTTCCCTTCTCTCCCTACACAACTAAAGCCCAGTTGATGACGGCTCGCACAACAGACAAGTTCGCCGTGGCGTTCGCGCTGCTGGACGGACGTTGCTGACATGCCCCGGGCCTTCACCACCTTGCACGGGGCAATTTGAGACCATCTGATGGGTGTCTTGGTTGGTGTGCGTGCTGAATTGCACCCACGCAGCGAAATGTGGCAGGCGGATGCGCTGGCTGCTTGCCGCGGAGGATGAGCAGCAGTTGAGCTCGTCTCGACCACGCCTCGCACCTCAGTCGCTGCGTCGGCGGCTACATACATGACAGACTTGCGTCTGGTATGTGTGCCGCGTCATGGCCGCACGATGAGGGTGTCGGGGGGGTGTTTGGCGATGGACGGGAGACCTGGCGGCGGCGATTCGACATGTCGCTGAGGGTGTCTCGCGCGTGCCAGCGCCAGTGCCAGAGTCGGACCGGCATCCACCGTCCCCTTCTCTACCCTGATGGCGACAGCGACAATGCCGAGCGCCTGGTGCAGAGTCAGATGGATGGATGCGACGCTCTGCCTTAGCTAAGGTTCCCTTCAGCGCCCAGGCGGGAAACAACCCGGTTCAAAAAGATTTTCGGCGTGCCACTCCTTCGACCTCCCACTTGTATCTGCCACTGCGAGCACTCTCTGCCGCCGCCGTCGTCACCCCTCCTGCCCATCCTCCTCCTGCCCCAACCTTCCCGTCTCTCCAGCTCCTCCACATCGCCAGCCAACGCACGCCGCCCAATGCGCCTGCTGTGCCGGGAGTGAGGTGCAATCGCCGTGACGACCGTGCCTGCATTGGATTTGACTCAAGCTCCCTGCCCGCGCCTGCTTCTCTCGCATCCAAACCATCGCACTGATACTTGGTCAATTTCCTGTCTGCTCCTCCTCTCTCTTTCCTGCCATTGAAATACACCACTTCACCGCATCAACACCACCTCATCGGAAGCCAGCGCAATGCCGAAAGCTAGGAAGACAAACGGTGCGGCCGCCGCCTTGAGCTCAGAGCTGGGCACTGGAGACTTCGCCATCGACTACACCTCCAAAGGCCGGGCCATTCGAAAATGCCGCACCCAGCACCGCGACTCGCCCTTTGAGGATTCCGCCATTGCCATCAGCGACGATGACGATCTGTTCGAGGAGGAAATGGAAGTTGACGAGATCATCCCAGTAGCGCGTAACAAGAAGAGAAAGCGCTCGCCATCGCCTGAAGCACCGTTACCATCCGACCCATTCGATGCTCTTTCAGATTCCGACTCAGACGCCTCGCAAGCAGATCTACCAGAATCGCCGGCTGCCAAATCTGTGCCCGGCCACACGACTGTCCACCTCACCGTCAACATTCCAGTCGGACATCAAGGTCCAATCACCCTCCATCTCGACCCCAAGAACATCACCCAGGCAGCTCCCCAACCTAGAGCGGATCGGCTCACGCAAAGCACGTTGGCACGCCTGAATGCTCGATCCAAATCGAAGAGCAAGAAGCATGCTGGCTTTCTTGATTTGCCAGCAGAGCTTCGCAATGCGATATATCAATTAGTTTTCACTACTCAAGGCGATGTCAACTTTTCGCGACCTGACAATTTCTCGAGAAGCGCTGCTTTACTTAGAACGTGCCACCAAGTTCATGAAGAGGGTATGCCAGACCAGTCTTTCCACGACGATCACTCACTAACACCATCCCCCCTAGGTCGCAGCATCCTCTACTCGGAGAACAAGTTCAACATCGAACGCCGCACCCAACGCTACGGCTCCTTCTGGGAAAACGAATGGCGCGAACTCGGCTTCCTAAACGTCCGCAAGTTCATGAAGTCCATCGGCCCCAACAACATCGCCCTCATCCGCAACATCACCTTCATGCTGGAAGACGCCGTCCCATGTCTCAACCCCGGCATGCGCACCAATGAAGAACGCCGCTTCGTCCACGACGACGACCTCATGTCCGTCCTTCGCCACTTGGGCACCTCCGGCCAGCTGCAGAATCTAGAATTGCATTTCCACGGCCGGCGAAGAGTCGACCGCACCGATGATCGATTCCTGGACTACATGAAGCGCATCCGGGCGGATACGACGCGCTTCGTGGAGTGGCCGCCGGGTAGCAAGTGGCCGCGGCAGAGCAAGCAGGAAGATGCGGTGAAGAACGCGCTGCTGCAGGCTTGTACGAGGAAGAGGAAGAAGTTCGATCAGTAGTAAGGCCGGGATGGCTTACCGCACTGCTGCGTTTGTGGACGCACCCAGCCATTCGCATTATCACACGACAGGCATGATGTTATTACGGAGTGGGGGAGCGTTTCTATTGCATTTGCTTACGACAGGCGCAACGGGTCTGCGAGAGAAGAGAAAGAAGAAGAGGGATATTCGCTTAGTTTTTAACATATGACAGCAGAGGCATGTCTTTTCTTTCAACTTTTTGCGTGTAACATATTATCATCAGAGTCGCACTCGACTTCAATGTTGTTACCCATTATTTCTGTTTCAGGAGATTCAGTAGAAGAAGTTAAAATGCGAAGAAGAAGGAGTTTAACATGACATGGCACAACACGGTCGGAGATCAGAACAACCCTAAAACATGACATCCTTGCCCCTTCCCACGACACGATCCAAGATTCGGTAAAGTTGAGGGAAATGAAGACAGTTCCGAATTAGAAACATGCGAACTGGAAGCGAGGGCCATCCAACCCTAGTATCGATGATATGGGCAGGATTCGTGGGATAGAACAGGAGCAGACTTCCAATGTTACCTAGCAGCAAGGCAGCATCTATAGCGGCAGTGAGATATGAAGGCGGTGGGGTGGATCTCTTTCTTACCCCACGGGAATATATATGTAGTTCTTATGTGAAGAACGACAATGACAAGTCAACCTGGTTCATACGTTGAATGACATGCAGAAGACTCGGGAGGGTTCGTCGGCATGTCGTGCAGGCTGCTATTGCTATTGACGGGGATCTACCGATTATAGGTACGACTAGGTCGGGTGCTTGTACGAGCGCATACGAACGCCTTGGTGGTATCGAGTTGCTGCTGACACGGCCCTTCGCAATCTGCCCGGGGACTTGCTCCGGTCATGAGTTGCCAATGCGTGTCCGGCGACGGAGTTCATACCGCCGATAGTTGTCTCGCTGAGGTCTCCCATCGTCGTCTCATTCCATTCAAAGCCCCATCTCATCTCCTTCACTCCAAACCCTTCGCAACTATCTTCAAAACCTCCTCGACGCTCTTCCCAGCATTCTCCGGAGCCTTCCGAACCCCCTGCCACGCCTCGCCATGCTTGGGGTCGTTCTGCACGCACTTGCTCACAATCTCTTCCCTCTTCTCGTCCGTGCCATGCTGCAGCAGGAACTTGTACCACCACGCCCACGAATCGCCATAATCCGGGTCGAGGATGACGGCTTTCTGGAACCACGTGTCGGCCTTGTCGAGCTTGCGCTCGCTCCAGAAGATACGTGCCGCGGTGACGAAGAGGATGGGATCGTTTTCTACTTTTTGGATGGCTTCGAGGATTCGGGGTTTGCGCTGCGTGCGGCCTTCCAGGTTCCAGATGCGTTCGGTCCAGATGAGGCCGGATTTGGGGCATTCTTGGAGGGCTTGGGCCAGCTTTTGGTTTGCAGCAGGGGTGTTCTTGGCTCGTAGTTCGAGGCGGATGGTTTCTGCCCACAGTTGTGGGTTCTTTGGTACGGCAAGTCTTGCTCGGTCGAGGATGGACCGTGCCTTGACGGTCACGCCCATCCGCTCCTCCAAGCGAGTTGCAAGCAGCCAGAGAGGTACACTCTTCGGACAATTGCGAGTGCCACTGCTGTACGCTTCACGCGCTTGTGGTAGCATGTTCTTCGACTCGTAGATTTGCCCCTTCATCATCCACAGCTTGTCAGTCTTAGGGAAGCTCTCGAGACCTTCGTTGACCAGCTCCAACGCCCTGTCCTTGTTGTTCGTCTGTCGCTCGAAGGCGACGCTTCGAATGAACACTCTGTCCGTACGAGCTTCCTCACGAGCTTGTGCCAACAGCTTGCGAGCTTGCTCTTCTTGTCCGTTATCGGCTTCCAGCTTGACAGCGGCGAGGTAGATGTCTTCGCTGTCGGGATTCTTCGCGAAAGCCTCTCCAAGAACAAGTCTAGCACCTGCAATATCACCAGCGAGCCACTTTTCTCTGGCCAGTTGCATCCACAATTCGCTTGATGTTGGTATCGACTTCGTAGCTGCGTCCAACAAAGCCAGCAGACTCTCTCGACTTCCGTGACTCTTCTCTAGATCCGCAGCCGACAGCCAGACGCTCTTGCGATGGTAGAACTCCTTCTGCGCGGCAGCATAGATGGCTCGTGCAGTCTCGTAACGACCTCTGTTGATTGACGACTTGGCGTCGTCCAACCATACTTGCTTGCGGTCATCGTCCTTGTCGAGGCCCCATCCGATGGTATGCTCGATGATGGCGCGGCATGTCAGTATCGCACCCTCCTCTTCACAGATTTCAGCTTGGGCAATCCATTCTTCCCGCTTAAGCATTGCAGACTCGCGCGCAAGAGCCTTGACAGCACGATCCATGACTTTGCTGACCATCTGATCTGCACCAATCTGCTCTTGCAGACGTGCTGCCGCTATCCAGATCTCGAAGCTTGCGGGCACAGCTTTTCGTGCCTTATTGAGAACGATTTGCGCTTGATCGGGACTCTCCAACCGTGCTAAGGCTAGCCAAAGCTCAACTGATAGAGGGATAATCTCGGTGGCTTTTGCAAGTAAGAGCTTCGCATCCGCTGGGTCTTCTTCCAAGTTGACGGCCTCTTTCCAGATTGCGACAGATTGAGGGATGTGATCGAGTGCTTTCCGGAGGACCCTCTTCTTCGAGGTAGGTATTGATTCAAGCTTTGACGCCTCGATCCAGAGTCGCACTGATCGATCGTTATGCTCGATGGCCTTTGCTGCGATGATCTTTGCGTTTGCGTTCTCGTTCAGTCGCATGCTCTCGAGCCACACATCTTCGTTCTTCGGACACATCTCGCAACCTCGGCGGATAACATTGCGAGCCGCAACGATCTTTCCAGCGTACTCTTCGAGGCGGGCTGCAGCGATCCAGCCAGGGCCATGTCGAGGGTTGGTCTTGATGACGGACTCCAGTAAGACTCGTGCTCGCTTGATGTCGCCAACGTTTTGTCCTATGTCACTCAACTCGGTCTTGCTAAGGCTGGTCAAGTAACCCTTAGGGTCAATATTAGTGCTCGTGCCTGCATTAGTAGCTGTGCCAGATGATTGCGCAGCTTGATCGAGGCGCACTTTCAAGACCTTGTCTCGAGCTGCGCCAATGTCCGCAAAGTTCGTCATTGTGCCGTCTGCTTGCTCGCTCGCCCCACCGCCCCCGTCCGTCGCCATGCCATCCTCCTGGATCTCAGTGCCTAATTGCGAGCCGTCTCTTGCCCCAGCCAGAACACTGTCCGGCACCGCATAGAATCTCTGCATCTTGTTCTGCTTGCTCCGTCTGTTCTTACCTGTCAAGTCTCCCACTTCGGGTATGTTTTGCCAGTCTTCATCGCTGACGGTCGTAAGGGCGCGCTTCAGGTCCGCAAATTGCTGCTGGATTTTCGGGTTCTTCGCTTCGTAGTCGTCTCGCTCTTTGCGCTCTCGCTCTTCCCTGTGAATCCTCAAGTCGGTATTCTGTCCAAACACATCGCGCTGCAACAAGGATGAACATGACATTTCATGATAGAGGTGATTGTGAGGGGAGGGAGGGGGATTGTGTGAGACTAACCTTGCCTGTTTTCTGCGTTTGCCCATGCGCGTGTCCACGTCCTGGTATATGCGATCGGCCTCATCGTCGTCTCTGTCATAGTTTCCAGTCGCAAACAAGCCTTCCTCGTTCTCGGCGTCTTGGAACTGGTCCTCTTCTTCCTCATCCTTCTTCTTCGTCACTCCATATGCCGTTGGTGGCGCATTTCCAAGAGCTGCGGCGCGCTTTGCGAGAGCATCTTTGATCTGCTCTTCAGTCGGTCCGCTGGCACTGGGTCCAAGATCTGAGCGTGTGGTGAAGCCGGTGGCACCTCGACCAAGACCGGCGACGTAGTTCTCCGGTGCAGGTTGGGACAAGAAGTCCTTTCGACCAGACATGTTCGCGGTGGTCGAGGTTTGTCACGTTGTCGCAAGCAAGAGAAGGCAGATGGAAAGTTGATCAAAGCCCCGCGAGTCATGGAAACGCTAATACTCGGGAATATCCGCGGCTAGCCTCGCTAGCGTATCCGCGCCGATGAGCACTTCACGTCCTTCTCACGCGTTTGAACAAGTACATCAATATGTCTTCTAATCACTTCTCGTATGGGACTATGCAGGAGAAGACGCGTCATGGGCTTCAATTATGACGCGGCAATCTTGTCATCAGTCTGACTGCTCGGATAAAATATGTCTCACAGCTTCGACTTCTCTCCTCCCCATTCCATCTGCTTCAACTTCTTCCGCTGTATCTTCCCTGATATAGTCTTGGGCAGGAAGTGAGCATCGACAAACTGGATCTTCCGAGGATACTTATACGTCAGGTTCTCCTTGCAAAAGTCTTGCAGCTCTTTCAATAATTGCCCTTGGTCCTTCTTTTGGGCTTGCTCGGTCAGAACTACGAATGCCTTGACCACCTCTCCTCGCGACTTGTCCGGGGAAGATACGACTGCGCTCTCTACAACCGCAGGATGCTGCTTGAGAGTCGACTCAACCTCAAACGGACCGATGCGGTAGCCAGCCGAGTTGATCACATCATCTGATCGGCCCACGAACCAGAAGTAACCATCGCTATCTCGAGTCGCACGATCTCCAGTACAGTACCATGCGTATCCAGACTCTCGACATTCTCTCAGCTTCCGGTCAAGCTTGCCATCTTCGAGATATCCTTCAAACACGCCGAAGAAGTTGGACTGCTTGGTCAAGTCAACTTTGACTGCAATGTCACCCTCGGCGTCGTCTGCCATCTCATTGCCATCATCGCCAATCACATGAAGTGGTGTCCCTGGCGAAGGCTTTCCCATGCTTCCAGGTCGAATTTTCATCCCAGCAAAGTTCCCGCAAAGAAGAATCGTTTCACTTTGACCAAAGCCATCACAGATTTCGAGACCGGACATCTCCAACCACAGCCGGATGACCTCTGGATTCAGTGGCTCGCCAGCGCCTGTACAATGCTGCAACGACTTGGCAGGATGATTGCTGTAATGCTCTCGCATTTCGTCCAAGACTAGTTGTCGATACACTGTCGGTGGAGCGCAGAAGCTGGTGATCGGATATCGGTGCAAGATGTCCAAGGTACTACGAGCGCTGAACGCTTGTCGATCATCGTGGATGAAGAGTCCAGCTCCACAGTTCCATGCCCCTAAGAAGGCCCAGGCCGCTTTTGCCCATCTGTTGGGAAACATCGTCAGCTAACTCGTGGAACATTCACAGTCTTTGACTGCGCTCTGACTTACCCTTGCTCGGTCAGTACCCAAGAAAGCTGACCTGGTGACAGCCGATGGAAGTGCTTTCCGGTAATAGTGTGAGCGAGCGGGTACGAGATCTGGTTGTGAAGTACCATCTTTGGTGGCCCTGTCGTTCCGCTGGTGAAATAAACCATGGACGGGTCTTTCAACGCTGGCTTAGGACCCTCATATCTGGCATTCTCAGGCACTGCCTTCAAGGCCTCGCTCAGGAGGACCACGCCTACGGGACATTTGCCATCAACCTGGAAGATGTGCTTGAGTGAAGGACAGCTCTGCTTAACTCTGAGGATTTTCTGCACGGAGACCGCGTCCCCGAGGAAGACCGAGGCACCTGATCGATTGACCCGGTACTCAATGTCCTTGTCGACCAGAAGAGTGGTAGCTGGACAGATCACGATTCCTGATCGAATACAAGCGGTCGCTATCTCCCACCTGTGGCTGTCAGCGTACGATCGACCTTCTTTACAAGATCACACACCACTCAGGCAGTCTCGGCATGATGATCAACATCTTGTTCCCCTTTCGAACCCCAAGCTTCTCTTTGAACAAAACCGCCAAGCGATGGGACTGACGACTGAAATGGCCGAATGAGAGCGTCCTTTCTGTCTTGCGGTCTTGGGAAACCCAGTGCATGGCGGTGTTACCCTTTGGCGGGTTGGCCGCCCAGTAGTCGACAACATCTATCGCGAAGTTGAAAGAAGCCGGCCGCTTAAGCTGAGGCTCGAAGTAATGTGCCATTGTGGATGAATTGGAAGTGGTCGCGTGGCCTTGATCAAGACTTCTGCCTCGGGGAGCTGCTTCGTTTAATTGTCCGGTGAGTGGTCCATGCACATTGTATGTTGCTCATGCAGCAGTACCTAGACCGCCCAATTATTCATAGGACATGGATCAGCTCAACGGCACCAACGCAGGAACGGTTCAAATATCGAATTCCATGATTTTGCATTCGATCTTGGTGCTGTTGAGGTGAGTCCCTGTTCACATGCGGGGTCGAAGTCGATACGGTTGCAGCCGAGTATGCACGACAGGTGGAGATCGCTCCTCTGAACCGACTTGCCTTGCCAAGCCCCTCCTGTACATCAGATGGCCCAGACCACTGCGGAGGTAAGTATGTTGAGAGCGAAAAGACGTGGGCACTGCTGAAAAAGAAATCAAATATTGGAATTACCCACATCTACCAGCGACTGGACCACTTCGCCATCTCATCCTTGCCGACGCAGCCTTCCAGCAGATTCTTCATTCATTGAGCGAATACCATCAACCGGTGGCGTAGTTCAAATGGTAGAACGAATCGATCGCCAAAGCTGTCTTGCCAACCGGCGCGGAGCCCGCCACAATGCCAAAAGTCAAGTTCTGGATCTCTCTGAAGTTTGGGTAGTTGAACCCAGCCATCGCGAAAGGCGCCCCATCAGAGGATGCCGGAGCATAGTCGAAGGTCGCAGTGTACTTCCGAGTTCCATCTCCAACTCCGTACACCGCAACAGTGCATGGTCGAGCAGGCCCATAAGTCGGTCCATCGATGGCGGCACAAGCGAAGTAGAAGGTGTAGACGTCAAAAGAGCTGAGGTTCTGAGCTGAGTTGATGTGAATTAGGCTGTCGAAGGAGACTCCGCCGCTCTGGATGTGCTGAAGAGGCTCGATGCCTTCTGCGAAGTGGGGCTCGCTGTGAGGGACGATGGGTTGAGTCCCGTTGGGTAAGCGCCGGACCTATTCGTTGATCAGAAGAAGAAAGGGAAGTAGATGCTAACTACTCACGCGGACAGTGGCGCCAGTGTACTCAAGTCCATGGAGCGATCCGACCGGAGTGGCCGCTGGCAGCGCATCGTACTTCTTACGTGTCAGTCATCGGGCGGCATCCACAAGAGGAAGTTACGCACAGAGTCCGTGAAGCCAACGGCTGCCTGCTGTCTGATGGCAACTGCATCTACCAGACCAGCGGCCATGGCCACAATTGGGATGAACGCTCGCATAGTCAGAATACGATCAAGACGAAGAGCGAAGTCCAAACATCAACAACAGGACGTTTGCGCTTGTATTTGTACCTCTACCCAGAGGATTCATCGAGGTACTCTCATAGGGCTGCCACAAGACTACTCACTATTCAGCTACAGCATTTAGTCACAACGTGCCTAGACGTACAGGACGGACTATATCTACGACGAAGATCAAATCGCACACTTTACTCGAATCTGCCAAGCTTTGTACCTTGCAGCTGCTAGCAACTGAACGTGTTGCAACGTAAAGATCCAATGGACTGAAGCGGCTGATAGCGTCCACTCCAGAGTTCACCAACTCAAAGCCTACGGACTACAGTAAGCAGGTTGCATGTCCAACGATGAGCTAGGTGCCTCACTTCTTCGCATGATGGCGGCTCGGAGCAGCTATACGCGGAAGTTATACGAAGAAGAGGCCATTTTTTACAGCAACACTCTGGTAGTCGATACGTATGAGGCTCTGTCATAAAGTGGGAAACTCGTTCGATCGGCTATGCACAAGCGCTACCTTGATGGCCTCGCTATGCAGCGACTTTCAAGACCGCACGTCCTGGCAGCTTGCCTTCCTTCATGAGCTTGATGAACTTATCGACGTCTCCCAGATCACCCTGCCGACAGTGGCATTAGCCGACGTTCGAATCGTTTGATACACGAAGACTGACCTTTGTTAGGATTGGATGAACGATACCACGCGCGGTGAAATCGAGACACTCTTGGACGTCCTGAACCCATCCGTTAGCGAGTCTCTTTCAAGCAAGACCAACAAATACAAACCTTCGTCGTCCCCGTCACACTCCCAACGATATTAATCCTCTTCATTGCTAACGCAACCGGCGGCGCCCCAGCAATCACATCTCCGGACGTAGGAAGTCCCACCGCGACAGCCGTACCACCAGGTCGAAGCACCTGATAGGAGACCTGATAACTCTCCTTGGCCGCAGCGTACACAATACAACCGTGAGCGCCGTACGTCGTCAGCTCCAGGACACGAGCAGGAATGTCCTTGACCTGGGTGAAATCGATGTACTCCTCCGCGCCGAGTTCCTTGCAGAGTCTCCCCTTTTCGTCCCCGCCGTCGACCGCGATGACGCGCATGCCCATGGCTTTGGCGTATTGGACGCCGAAATGGCTAAGAAGACATCAGCAATCGCTAGTCGAAGTCTTCGAACAGACACGCCTACCCAAGCCCTCCGCCAGCCCCCAAGATCACAACCCACTGCCCCGGCTTCACCGCACTCCTCTTACAAGCCGCATAAGCCGTCACTCCACCACACATAATCGGGCCCGCCTCCTCATCGCTCACGCCCTCCGGGATCCTCGTCGCATACCGCCCGTCCGTCAGACAGTACTCCTGAAAGGTCCCCGGGGCTGTAAAGCCACTGTTAAGCTGCTTCGGGCAGTGCAGCTCGTCCGTGCCGTTCGTGCAGAACTCGCAGTTTCGACAGATGGAGACGACCCACTTGATACCTGCGCGGTCGCCGACTTTCCAGATGTCGGAGACGTCCGGGTGGACGGCGACGACGCTGCCCGCGCCTTCGTGCCCGGCTATGCCGTGGGTGGAGTCCACTGGGTTGTGGTCAGTACTTGGGTCATGTGTTCTTGGGGAGAAGGGCCAGTCGTACTCATGCCAATTCCTAGAAACCCCCATTCATCGTGCAGCAGGCTCTTGTCACTGGCACAAAGTCCACTCCAATTGATCTTGACCAAGATCTGTCCCGGTCCTGGCTCCTGTGGGACGGGAATCGTCTTGATGGGAGCCGTGGCTTCGGCACCAGAGCCTTGCCTGACAGCAGCTAGTTGCTCTTCTGGTAGGTTGCCCATTACGTGATTGCTAGTTTATAATTGCTCGTCCAAGATGGAAAGCTGAATCAAATCGCAGCAAACGAGTCCGATTCTTTATATCACTATCTGCTCCTCCACAAGTCAGGCCCGCTCCCAAGAACCCCGCAAGCAAGAAGCGCGCGAGTACGCACAAGCGAGTCGGCAAAAGACGCCATGCAGAAGCTCTTCGACAGCCAGTTGATGTCTGGCCCGTACGACATGCATGGCAGACGGCGGGGTTGTGGCTGCAGCTGACCTTGGCGTATCTCTACGACATCTTTTAATTCGTACTTCAAACGCGAACCGCACTCAAAGCGAGCGTTTTGAACTTCGCCTCTCTCACATAAGCCCTTGCTGCCCTTGTGGAACATGTGGTGAGACGACTGTAAGAGTTGCTTGCTGAAGGCCGAGCTGCAACAGTGATTGCGGTAGTCGAGCTGCGTTGAGCAGTCCGTTACGGACGAGTGTTGTCCTCCGTTTGAGTGCTGTTGAGATTGAGGCCAACCTCTTCGTGATATCCACAGCCTTCCCAGTCTACTGAGACACACTGGAGACATCAACAGACACGCGATGCCCAATCCCCTCTCTCCCTCCAATCCACCTCTTCTTCTTTCCCACCCTCTCCACACCATGCGCTTCGATCCCAAACACCTCCTCGTCTACATCCGCAGAGATCTTCGCTTTCAGAAGCAGTACTGTTCGAGCCTTCTCATCCCTATCCCACGACGCATTGAGCTGCAACCTCCCCTTATTCGCTTCCGTGATACCAGCCGGATAGACACTGGCAACCAAAGCAGCGACAGCCCCGAGGTAATTGATCGACCATAATGTCCAAGGTGATTCCACTAGTTGCTCGAGACTGCGTTTGAACATTTCGTCAGAAGGAGGGATGTTGCTTCCCCACCGAGCGCAGAGCATCAAGGCGATGAGGGCACGAGATTCGTGGAGGACGCCGTGGACGCCTGCTAGGATGCCGGATGTTGTTGATCGGAGCGCAGCCGTGGCTTGGAGATCTTTCGAGTGGCTGGAGTGATATTGGATGAGATTGGCAAAGGCCTCCAAGAGCTCACGCGTGAAGACGCTTTTGTAGTCATCGAGAGCTCCTTGCGTTGTTCCGGACGGGACAGCCGCCTCGAGTAAGTCGACAAGTGGTGATGGGTCTTTTTGCATGGCCACAGGCCTCGTGGCAACCACGAGCGGCAACTCGGCTTTGACGTGTGACGCCAGCGACGAGAAGAGGTAGCCTTCTCTCACGCCTCCTTGGCAGAAGCGGACTTCGTTGACGAGAGGAAGGGCTTCTGCTAAAACGTTGACCAGCAGGGCCACGGCTGGAACTTGCGCTGCTCGTCGATCTGATATGCGAAATAGCTCGTCTTCGTCTCGGCTGAGAGACGCTGCAGCTGCAGCTTTGACTTGGTCGGTACTAAGGAACTCTTTCCGACCGACTTTGAAGCCGTTGATAACGGGAATGGGGTAAGGGCTGACTCGATGCTGGCTCATGAGCACGTAGCCCCAACCTCGGAAACCACCTCCTGATAGGTAGAGCGTGAAGCCTCCTGCTTTCTTTGCAGCGCTTTCAAGATCTGCTGGAATCCTCAAGCTTTCGTAAGCCTTTTCGACGGCCGCCCTGATCTCCTCTCTCAAGTCCTTCACTGTGCCCTTTTGCTCCGCTTCCTCAAGCCTTCTTGACATCGCAGCTGCTCCATAAGGCATGCTGACAGCGCCCGACTTGGGCATCTCAACATCCTCGCTGTCACTCTTCTTGACAAGCCAACTCAATTGCGTACTTCCGCCTCCCAGATCCATGACAAGTCCGCTAATCTCCGGCAACGAACTTGCAACACCCATCGCGCCCACCCTGCCCTCTTCCTCCTTCGGTAATATCGTCACATCCCAGCCCACTGCCTTTTTGATCCTGGATCTGAACTCTTCAGAATTCACCGCGGTACGAGTGGCCTCCGTCGCAAGCACCGTGATATTCTCCTCCGGCACACTGAAGTCTTGACACGTGCGCCTGAACTTCTTAAAAGACGTTATCACGGCCGAAATGGTGGTATCGTCGATCGGAATTCGCTCGCCTGTCTGGGAGTACTGTGCGTCATATAGCGAAATTCCAGCTCTGTGCTGGTACAGGGTCGGCATGATGCGCTCTGTTGGAGGCTGAAGCGTGGATATCGAGAAGCGAATGCCGTTACTTCCCATGTCCACGATGCCGCGCAGATGGCGAGGGTCGCGCTCCGCCACAACGACGGCCATTTTGACGATTAGCAGGTCAGTCAGTCGACCGGAAAGAGTTTCAGTGTTCGAAACGTCGTAATCTGCCTTGGTAGGTTCTTTCTTTCGGATAACAGGATTCGCAAAGAAATTGGAGCAAGAAATCTGAAGTTGAGGAAGCTGTTGCTGCAGCTCCGCCAAGCCAATCAGCGGCGAGGTGATTGCCTACCACTTGAAGGAGAGCAGACTTCAGTTGTTGTGCGTATGCCACCACTGTTTAGCACATCATTTACAAGAGGTTCAAGAGAGCGAATAACGAACAAGGGAGGGAAGATACGTGAGGATCACCGCAGGAACGCGTTCGAGAATGATCGTGGCGAGCGGTGCGGCTGTGAACAGAAGCGCTTAGACGAGTGATTTGTATGCGTTCGAAGCAAGTTCCAAGTGCATTGGATCCAACGGAAAATTTCTGGATTGATGTTCACGAGGATGTGTTGATGATTCGGAGGAAGAACGGAGACACGAAGGAGGAAGCAAAGACTAGAGCTAACTGAGATAAAAATGGGGCCTTAAATGAACTAGCTCATTAGCCTCTATCTCAGGAATCAAGGAACAAAACAACAAGACTTGCGGCGCGTCTGCGTCTGCGTCTTTCGACATGTGCAAAGCCGTTCGTAAGTGTCATCACAAGTGCCAGCGGACTCTTAGCCATTCCGCTTGCTCATCCTCTACGCAGACGGGACCTTGCCAAAGCGATACTGTCCCCAATTTAAACTGCCCTCAGGCAATGCCCAGATTCGCTCGCCAACATCCGATCCAGCAGCTCCAGCTACGATGTGTATCGGCAGGACGTGCTCCAGCGACGGATGGGCCTGACGAGCGTCACCGCGCCTGAGAAGATCTGTCATCGCCTTCTCTCGATCTCCTTCCTTGGTTGCGATTGCTTCTGTCAGACCAGCTTCGAATGTGGAAGCGTACCTGTCCAGCAATGTCAGCAAAGCGGTGTCAAAAAGGATGCTATATTCAAGGAACTCACGGCATCGTCTTGCTAGTATCTCCTCTCGTCTTCCGGAAGTCATGGAGATTGTGCACAGCCATCCCAGCGCCAACAAGCAGTACGCCTTCGTCCCGTAGCTGCTCCAGCGCTTGGCCCATGCGGTAGTGCTTGACTGGATCTTCGTCGCCAAACAGCGAGACTTGCACAATCGGCACATCTATTGGGTTCTTCTTGGGATCGAAGGCTGTTGAAAATCACATGTCAGCAACGCTTGAGGAGAACGCAAAACGTGTCTCATACCGGCCAGGAATCCCACCCAAACCCCATGGTCGAGCCCTCGTTCCACCCGATCGACCCGTATGCCCGCGGAAGAAAGCTTCTCAATCACCCTCTCAGCGATCTGCGGACTGCCCTTGTGCGGAAATTCGAATTCGTAAAAGTGCGGCGGGAAGCCGTAGAAGTCATAGATCAAGCTCCCCGTCTCGGCGACGTTAATGGCGACTTTGCTCGGACCGTGTTGCCAGTGAGCCGAGAAGACGACGATGGCTTTGGGCTTGACCTTTGTGGTAATCTCTTTGCCGGTTCCGCCTAACTTGTGGAAGGCTGGGTGATCTGTTTGCGCCATGAAATTCGGACCACCAATGCCTAGGAAGTAGACGGGCATTCGCGTCGAGGATGGAGTGTTGTTCGCTTTTCCCATTTTGGCGGGTCTTGATGTGAGCGAGACAGTCGGTGACAGGTCGAAGGGAATGAGGTGGTAGAGAAGTGGTATGAGAAGGCTTGCGAAGACGACAACAATGGTCAAGATTCTCGAGTTGAAGAAAGTGTCGTCTTTCGTGTTTGCTGGGTTACCAGAGGGCATTGCTCTTGCCAGGTGCCTTGGGCATACTCACTCCTTATCGGCATGGAAGAAATGCAGGTACATTCGGCGATTTGTAAGTCATCAGCCGTGAGAGGCATTCACGCCTGCTTGCGCAAGATCAAGACATGTGAAGGCCGCGCACAGATACGCGCGGGAACCAGATTGGGTCAAGCGGTCGAAGGATCACGCGACAAAAGAAGAAGGACCGCGCGCGGGATCTGCTTTGCGACTAGCGTATGCTCGGCATCTCAGCCTTGCGAGTTTGCTTACAATGCCGCTCGGCGAAAACAAACGGGTGCCGACACACCGATGCCTGTTGTCCGACTTCTACTGTTTGCAGCGTCAAACAGCATTACCGAGAAGCAGTTCGACGAAGCACAAAAGGCAGCCGCTGACAACAGAAGGTCTGACACCTGAATGATGACGAAGCACGGTCATCGGTGAGCAAGAGCAACACACAATAAAAGAGCGTCTTCAGCAAGTTCAACTCGCCATGTCGTTTCTTCAGAACATCTCGCAGCGTCTTCACAACCGCTTCTCATCAAAGTCCCACTCAGATTCCAAACCTGCAATCTCATCACCGACCCCCAACCAACTCTCAAACCACAAAGTCGCCAGCACTATGTCGAACTCACCAGTCGTCCTCATTCTTGGCTCAGGCCCTCGCGTCGGCACCGCCGTGTCTGACGCCTTCGCCGCCAACGGCTACAAAGTCGCCATCGCCGCCAGAAAGGGCACCGACTCCAAGACCGACAAGGGCTACCTCTCCCTCAAAGCCGACTTCAACAAACCAGACTCCCTCCCCGCCCTCTTCGAAGCCGTCAAGAAATCTTTCGGCTCCGCGCCAAGCATCATCGTCTACAACGCCGCGGCCTTGACTCCTCCGCCAGACAAGGACTCCGCTCTGTCGATCACCGTCGGCGCCTTCGCGGACAACCTCAACGTCAACGTCGTCAGCCCGTACGCTGCTGCTCAGGAGGCGATCAAGGGCTGGAGCACGCTTCCAGCCGGCGGAAGCAAGCTGTTCATCTACACCGGCAATGCGCAGAATCAGATGATCATTCCAATGCCGATGATGCTGAATTTGGGCGTGGGCAAGGCGGCGTCGGCTCACTGGATTGGTTTCGCGGATGGTGCCTACAAGGCTCAAGGCTATCGGTGAGTGTTGAAGATATACCTGAGGATATACCACATACTGATTTGTTGGACTTTCAGATTCATCTACGCTGACGAGCGCAACGCGGATGGCAAGATGAAGGGTATGGAGCTTGATGGTCCTACTCACGGCGAGTTCTACACGCAGCTCGCCAAGTCGACGGACGGTATCCCATGGGAGGCCACCTTTGTCAAGGGCAAGGGATATGTGTCCTTCAAGTAAGGGAGACTCAGATCACATGAGCATAGCGGCGTTTGGTTGAGGCCAATCAGCGAGTGCTGCACACTAAGTGGCTAGAGCAGTCTGTACTCTGTACCTGATCTTTCAAGTGAAATTTGTCTTCCTGATAGTCTTTTGGTTGCAAGTGATGGGATGTCGCAATCAAAGCCCGGTGCATTCAACTTTAGCTCGCACCAGAAAAGTCCTCTCGACTTCTAAAACACGAAGTAAGATCTCTGTCTGCATTAAACTTTCCCCTGCTGGCCCACACGCCTTCTATCATTACAAGAGCCTTATGTACGGCCCCAAACACGCTTGGCGGCTGTAGAGGCCGGACAAGACCTCGCAAGTGAGCCTCCCGATCCGGTTCTACCAAGCAGCCTGCAACGGAGAACGGCCAGACCATTGTGCGTAGTAGCGAAGGCGGCGATAATTGTGATAGAATGTCAATCGTCCGCTGCACGTGAAATTGGATGTCTGGACTTGCGGGCTGCCATCCTGAGACAACCACAAATAAGTACGCCATCGCAGCTTGTGCCCAGGCCTCTGTGACCAAGGCAATCTGGTCTGTGCCAGGATGCGCTTGCGTGTGGAAGGCGTCAAGCAAGTTGAGAGGCTTCACATTCTCGCCGTTGGAAGCTGATCGAGTATTTATTGAGGCAATTCTTGCTTCCAGAGTAGTCTTGATCGACGTAGCCCGCTGGACAAGCTGCATAACATCGAGAGTACCTTCTCTTTTGCACGTCTGTTTCCAGGCGTCGAGAGCGGCAATCTCTCCAATGTGTAGCATCACCCAGTTCTCGCATCCTATCACAGTCTTGAGATCAATGGCAGGTCCGGTGCTGTCGAATCTGTTTACGAGCAGGCTGTTGTGGTAGCTGTAAAGTTTGGGCGGTTTCTGTAGCACTGTGCTGGCGATGACGTCCTCAAATACAACGAGAGCGGAAGAAAAGCGAAATGCTGTTTGCTCAGCACTGGTGACATGTACACTCACAGTGCCGAATGTTGAGATTGCTGGACCCAATCGATTGAGGACGCCATCGAAAGATGATCTAGCACACGCAATTCGCACAGCATCTTCGCTCTCACTCTCGAGTAGCTGTTGGAATAAAGCCACAGCCGCATTGAGATGGGCTTGACAGTTCTCGAAGCTCATCACTGTGGCCTCGAACCGGTGAAGTTGCATGATGCTGGTTAAGACTCGAACTGCCCCAGCTAGGTGCTGAGTGATTCCTTGGCTGATGATGATCTGCAGTGCATCACTGAGCACAGCAAACGCGTCATTGGTCTGATCCAGTAAAACTTCTGAAGCACTTCGATGACTTGCAGCTTCTTGCTCGAGGGATAGGTAGTACGAGCTTTGGCACAGCGTGGCTTGTCGTATTACTGGACTGCGAAGCAGAAGTTCCAAGATCCAGGCCTTGCCGCAGGCAGGATGATGAAACGGGAATAGGAAAGGGAACAGATTCTCGGTGTAGAAGGCGATATGCACTGTGTCGGCTTTTCCGAATTGCTTGGTCCCCGGTGCGACATGTTCGCCCCATCTGCAGCCATGCTCAGGAGAGCCCACGACCGTGATGGTTGACACCGAATGAGGAGATGGAGGAGTATTGCTGACGTCTACGGCTGGCATGGAGCCATTGCGTGTTGGTGGGCTGTGATGCGCCGCCGACGATTTCTGTGACACAGGATTCCAGCTGTCCTGAGATGGTTCACCGGCGGGATTCTGCGTAGGAAAGATGTTGACCGAGTGATCGCCACGGCGTCGGTGTGCGTTCTCTTTGACCTTGCACTTGATTTCCTCCTGCATCTGCTCCTGCCGCACTCCGCCGTCCATCCATTCAGGCCGGGCCTGGCTTTGATGACACGGGATGTGAAGTCCGGCGCACGCATTACACGTCGGTCGGTTGCCGTCGCATTTCTTGCGTCGCAACTTGCATGTCCAGCAGTTGGAGGAGTTTGATAGTGTGACCTGACCGATATCTGTGGTTAAGTCCAGATCCATGTCGGTCAAAGTGGAACGCGTAGGACCGGCAACACGGCGGGTCCTAAAATCGACCACGCTCTGAATTGTACTTTGGATCGCTCAAGCGCCTCAAGAATCCTGGAGACGAACGCTGCAATCTGAGTGGAATGACGAGGACGAGTGAGTTGAGATGAGGTTGGTGAAGCAAAGCTCTTTCAGCCCCTCACCAAATTTGGCAGCGGCACGCGCGACCGCTCCTTTCACCGTCGCACGCCTACAAGTGGCCCTAGCGTTGCCAAACAATGTCTTTTGTTTCGCAAGCCCTAAAGATTCGAGTATGCTACAGGTTGACTCCCGTTTCATTCACTCACAATTTTAGCCCCAACTCTAATTTCATCTGATCCCTGTCAGCCCGTGATGCGCGGCACCTTCGACTGGTCGATCAAGAAACAGGGTCCGTGTTGGAGCTGATAAAGGCCTCGCACTCTTGGCTGATGCACCGGTGAAGCCTTGGATGTCGAAATCCATCGAGGCCGTGCGAAGAAGGTTCGATTGTCTCACGAATGATGCAATACGAAGGCTGCAGGGGCTGAACATGCAGAAGCTGGGGACAACAAAGATAGGTAATGGTACGCTGTAGCAATCTCCGTATGGATGCCTGCTAAGTCGCCTGTGAGAGACAAGTCTTTCCAGATCGACACTGGACATGCAGTAGTTTCAGCCTATGTATCTCGTGTCAGAGTAGAAGGCTACCCAGCGTTGATGGCTTAAGTCCATCAGCTTCGTGTGTTCGCTTGATATTCTGATCGACTCACTCTTTTGACAATAGGTCACTACTCGTGCACTTCTCTGATGGAAGGCAAGGACTCCAAGGAGCGTCGTCGGGAGCAAAACCGTTTGGCACAGCGACGATTTCGAGGTTTGTCTGTCCTGCTCGATTTGAGTATGGCTTCAGCTGATAAATTTGCCGTATTATCAGAGAGACACGGCAAACGAAAGTCTGCTGATACTGCCCTGGATGAGAGTCGACATGGATCGTTTAGACGTAGTCCGGGCGCTGGACTTCCTGCTGAGAACCCGGACACCCTCAGCCCGATATTCCAGTGGCCTTACTTGGATACCAACTTCGCAAGTCCCAAAGACAACACTTCTCCAGCGACAGTATATCACGATAGCTGCGATTCCGCTGCCGGCAACAACATCTGGTCGACCCCCCTTAATTATGCCGAGACCATTCCCGCTCTTAGGCAGATGTCATTTGACGGGGATGGGATCCAGCAGTATCTGGAGGCATGCTTTTGGAAGGACTTCGGTGAATTCTTGGGCAACACAGGCAGTGATGTGACACCCACAACGACTCCAACGAGCAGTCAAGACGATACGTCACGAACGAGTACCTTGCATGTTGCGGTAAAGAAAGGCAATGGCAGAATAGTGCGCCTGTTGTTGAAGCATGGTGCAAATAGCAACCTCAAAGACGCCACTGGGCTTACACCTCTGTTGCAAGCAACGATAAGTGGGCACGAAGAGATAGTCGAGATCCTGCTATCGCATGGAGCTTTGGTCGAGCAAGCCGATGACCAAAGTCGATCGGTCTTGCATTGGGCTATCTTGTCCGGAAACCAGCGACTACTCAAAAGGTATCTTAAACGCGGAAAAGGGAGCTATCCATTTGTGAACGGCTGTGATGGCGAGGGAAAGACTGCGTTACATCTTGCTGTAGAGATGGGGCTCGATGCCGCTGTAGAAGTGCTTTTAGAGCATAATGCCGAACTTGACTGACCGTTGACATAATGTTTCGTGTCCAAAGTGAGGGGAGGATACAGCCTGCTGAAGAGAGACGTGTGGGGGACCGCAGCGCGGTGTTGAAGAGCACGCAATGAATGACTTCACTTCGCAGAAGCGCCCAAACTTCAGTTGTTCAGGAGGCTGTTCAGGAGCTGGAGATCCGCAAAGCATTGGCTGACGCGTGAACGCCATGTGTCGAGACCCTGTGACGAATACTTCACCGGAGCACGACAGATCTGGTATTGTACGAACCCCATATCTGGAAGTGTAGAAGGAGTCGGGGCGTACAGAATCGCGACCATTCACCAAAATCGGGAATATGCTCACACAAAGCCATGCTACGCTTCGCATCCTCAACCCAATCGTCTGGAGGCAGTGCCGTTACACCGAGCACAATATCTTCCCAGATTGTGCTAGACGGCCTCACAAGATCGGAGAAAGCTGCCCGTGGCTTTGTTCTGCGGACTAGAGGTTCTGACAAGACGTTAAGACAAGGAAGGCACAATACAACAACAAGACAGCAAGTGTGAGCGATTTTCCATGGAGGCCGCAGTCTCTGATATGGCGAGAGTCCAATGCAGCGGTCATGGTAAGATCCTACCACGCAAGACGATTCGTATCCGTCCTTGAAGGTTACCGAAAGTGTTCGAGATTTCCGAGAGCATTCGACGAAATTCTCCGCAAGTACCAAAGATGATGTTTGCCAAGTGGCGCCGGGCGTAATAAGGCTGCAACCTCTCGTCTCAGCTTTGAGCTGGATGAGGTGGCTATGACGGTAAAGGCAGTGTCGCGGAGTCGTTTACGGTAGTCATCGCTCCTACAGCCTATTCGAGGCGTGGTATGTTGATGTCCAGACAGTTCCAGCGAATCGATCGCGAGGGACGAGATGAATGGCTTCTTCGGCGGCTTGGAAGCTAGCGAGTCTGCCAACACCGAAGGCACGCTATTTGCGGCAGCAAGTCTCGAGGAAAACAATGCGAAAGAGGCCGCCGTCAAAACGATACTGAAGGAGATAGACTGGACGTAGAAGGCATAAGAGGTAGGGAGTTCTCTCGCATGACGCATGACTACTCATCGTTTCGTCACTATGTCATTCCTGCGACATCTCGCCGCTTTCGCGATTGCCCTCAATCTCGCTCTGGGTGCAATCATTCCACAGGTAGGAACTCGAAGTGATGAGCGGAACAGATCATGCAGCAATGGCCCTCTCACAAGAGACTGTTGGCACGATGGGCTGAGTATTGCTACTGACGCAGAGACGAAATTTCCGACGACAGGCAACACGGTCTATCAAACACTTGAGATCACAAATACAACCTGCAATCCAGATGGGAGTGGACCAAGACCATGTATGCTGGTCAACGGCCAGTACCCCGGTCCGACGATTAGAGCTTCATGGGGAGATAAATTGGAGATAACGGTCAAGAATCGACTGCAGCACAACGGCACCTCAATCCACTGGGTAAGTGTGATTCCTCTCAGACTTCATGCTGGAAGTTTCACTAACAACGACTTATAGCACGGTCTTCGCCAATATCACAACCCTGGAAGCGATGGTGTGAATGGCATAACACAATGTGCTATTGCTCCTGGCGATGAAGCGACTTACTCGTTCCAAGCTACGCAGTATGGCACGTCTTGGTATCACTCCCATACATCAATCCAGTATGGTGATGGCGTCCTTGGTCCGATAGTGATCGAAGGGCCCGCTTCAGCAAACTACGACACCGACCTGGGACCATACATGTTCTTCGAAGTATATGGAACATCGACGGCAAGGCAAGCCGGATGGCAGGCGCGCAACAAGACTCAAGCATGGGGCGGGCCACCAAAAGCGACGAACCTTCTCATCAATGGGACCAATGTCAACGCCGATGGTGGCGGGAAGTATAATACAGTCACAATCCAAAAGGGCAAGAAGTATCTTCTGCGACTCATCAACAGCTCGGTGAACACATATGTTCGTGTATCACTTGATGCTCACCTGTTCAACGTTATTGCCTCCGATTTCGTGCCTATCAAGCCATTCAAAGCGGAAACACTGCTTTTGGCGATTGGACAGCGATACGATGTGGTCATCGGCGCAGACCAAATACCTGGATCATATTGGTTCCGCGCAAAGGTCTCTGCATTGTGTTACAGTAATACTGCACGCAACGGTAGTGCGATCTGGAGCTATGGACAATGGAATACCTCCGTGCCGCCCACATCATCCCCATGGCCTAACGAGCCCCTCAATTGCGATGACCAATTGGTCAGCACATACTGGAAAGGTGAAGTGTGAGTTTAGGGAGTTGAGACAGATTCGTGCTCCTTGCTAATTTCTCGCAGGCCAAGTGCATCATTTTCGAACACCCTGACCGCGAACCGTACTCATGCAGTTGCAACTCCAGGTGGCAACACGATGGTAGCGTGGGTTCTGGACAAACCCATCTGGACAAACTACTCAGACCCAACCATAGGGTATGCGATTAGAGGGGACTCAAACTACCCAGAACTCTTCAACACCATAGAAGCTGCCCGTCAAGGTCAATGGAACTACTGGCTTATCGTCAACGACCCGAGACAAAGTCTACCATTCGCCATTCCTCATCCGGTCCACTTGCATGGCCACGACTTCTTCATCATTGGCAGTGGATCTGGACCTTTCGATGAGGCGACGGCCAATCTCAACTGGAAGAACCCTGTCAGGAGAGATACAGCCTCGCTTCCAGGGGCTGGCTGGTTGGCTCTCGCCTTCAAATCTGACAACCCCGGGACTTGGCTAATGCATTGCCATGTCGCATTCCATATAGCAGAAGGATTTGGGGTGCAGTATATCGAAGCTCCAGGACAGATCAAGCTACAGGATCCAGCCACCTATCAGCAAACTTGTGACCGTTGGGTGGAGTACGACAAAACGGCGATTTATCGTTACGATGATTCTGGGCTTTAGGAATCCTTGCTTTTGAAAACTGCGGCGGCGTCTCATGGTTCGGACCCAGGGCAATAGCGATTGTAATTTATCAATGCGGAGTTTTCCCTAATACATGGTGGTTCAATTCAGCTCCCTATTCCAGTACAGTCCCTACACAACCTACACAACCATCTCAAAATCTTCAACGTGGAGGTGACAACAACTCCCAATTTGATAGTCTGGACTGAAAGTGATGACTGCACACTGCTTCTTCAAAGCAATGTCGAAGTCATTTGCTGAGACATTCTCGTTGCTATTCTTCTCGCAAGACATTGCAGGGTAACGCCGGTCCTCCATCCAGTTGACATAATACATACTCGGTACCTTGTTACTTGAGCTCACTCCTTCCGAGGTCCAGTGTGCCTTCCAATCACTGTTAGGCTGATGATCATGCTGAGACCATAGTCTCAGCTGTGCTCTGCTGCACATTCAGTGATTCGATAGGCGCAGCCTCTTTTCCGAATGTGCCAAATTTGTAGTCAGCTGCGTATTTCCCATAGTCCTCTAAAACAGGATTGGACACGTCAATGGCCCATTTCCCGCGAGCGAGCATGTCGTCGCGGAAGTCAGTCATGAGTCTCTCCATATCTTGACCTTGGGCTTGCTGATCACAAATCTTTACCAGAGTCTTCCCAAGTTTCATTGCGTCTGTGAAAGCACACACGCCAGCCTCGCCACGGACTTGATATATGTTAACTTTACCTCCAGACTTGAAGTGTTCGTGAAATACTCACAAGGTGTCATAGAATGAGCTGCATCACCAATGACCATGACTCTCCCTGCTGGGAGCTGTGACGACTCGAGCTGAACTCCCTGAAGTTGGAACCCAGGGCTTTTGTATCCTTCAGTGGGTACCTTATCGACCAGCTGTCGAAGATGTTCAGGGTATGCTCTTGTTTTCTCTCGTGCGAAGTCTGCCAATTGTTGCTGCGTTGCTCCAACTGTCCAGCCAGGATTGGCATCGGTGGTGAAGGGGGCTTGCTTGTCCACCCACAATAATATGTAGTAGTAGTAACCAGTCTGGCCATCGTCGCTGACCTTGTTCAAAGCACAGAAGATTGCACTTTGATCGTTGCTGCCCAATGTCGAATTCATCACAATGTAGCCGGAATGGGCAAGTTTGAGCTGAGTTGTGAAGTCTTCGCCGCTGAGAGCAATCTCACCAACAATCGATCCAAGGGCAAGTGGCTTCATTACGTCCTTGCCCTTGAGAATGTGTTTCCGGACCACACTCCTAGTGCCCTCAGCACCCACAAGAAAGTTGCCCGTGGCCGTAGTTCCATCTTCAAATCTGACCGTCACCTTATCGTCGCGCTCTTCGATCGATACAAGTCTCTTTCCAAACTGGACATCGATGCCTTGCAGTAACCAGTTCCGAAGAGTCTGCCGATGAGCACGGATAATCTTGCCCGAATCATCGCTCTGGACCCCGACTCTCATGTTCGGTCTCGTCACATCATAGAAGGCAAATTGTGCTGGAAGATCGAGTGGACGGAGATGACTGGTTTGCTCGACTGGGCCTAATTCTGCTGGCATCAAAATCTCCAGGCCTTCGAGAGCTTCGCCGAATAGCGAAAGTGCCCATCCCTGTTGACGGGCGTCTTCGTCAGGATCACGTTCGAAGATCTCGAAGTCGATGTTGTTCTGTTTGAGTTGGTGGGCTAGAGTGAGACCGCTCATGCCTGCGCCGATGATGAGAACCTTCATGTTGCTGGCCTGAGGCACCTCGTTCGGCTCGCCGAGTAGCTGGAGGTATGGCATTTCTGGAATTTCTCCTGACAAATCAAGATTTCTTGTAGGTGAATGTGATGTTCTTCTAGATGAAACGGGGAATACGCCAGGACTTACTATATAGTCCTCTTGGTTGCCGAGCCGATGCCATGATGTCAAGCCCTCACAAGACTATTTCTTGTTCAACAAGCATTATTGCAATGCAAAGTAATGCATCGCCGCTGACCTGGCCGAAGCGTAACCCTTGGCTTACTTTTTGCATAAGCAGCACGACGTAGTGACTGATCGTGCGATTGAAGAACTGAGTGAGTCGTACGCAAAAAGTAAACAGCTTACAACATGGTTTCATAGAATCAGCTGTCGTAGGGCTGAAGTGTGATTCCCGACTCGTTATTTGAATCGAGCAACGACTTATGGAAAGCGCGCGCACGCTAGAACGAGCTAGCGCAAAGCTAAACTTGGAAGTGAATGAAACCGCACCCGGCGCTCGATGCGGTGAAAAGGCGCAGCAATGGAGCCCATCGCGGAAGGTTACAATGAATAGGAGAACCACTTCAATTGTACAATCTTCACTCCTTAAAGATGTCAACGCAGAGATCAGTGAAGGCAACTTGTGAACTTGCCGGTGAAGTCCAGCGAGCATCACTACGGTTCTTCCAGTACTGACTTGGGGTCTGAGATCACGCGAGATCCACGAAACAATGATAAAACAATAGCTTACTTTTGATTTAACTGCTCAAAGAGGCAGAAATTCTCATACATTCATATGTCTCTAACACCATGCAGCGATGCAGTGAGCACGGATTCCTCAACCTTCAAGCCAACGTAGCACAAATGATGCCGTGGCAGAGCTCATGGTTGTACATGATGCGCTCCTTGATGGCGAGGCCGACATCTCCTAAGAGCTCCTCCCACTCTTTCACCGTGCGCTCTCGACTACCGCAAGCGCCTAGCATGACCAAGTCCAACGACGCTAAAAAAAGGCGGAACCTTAGCTTCAGGCAGCACCATGTCGTTGATCAAAAGCGTCGACTGCGCATTCATGGCAGATTTGATCTGACGAAGGATATCCGCCGACTTTGCATCGTTCCAGTTGTGGAGAATCCAACCGAGGTGGTAGTACTTGCTCCCTGCATGCAGAGGTCAAAACTGTTTCGTCTCAAGCTCTTCACTGCTGAACTTACCTTTGGTAGGCTGGTCCTGGAAGAAATCGTGACCCATTACTTCCACACCCGGCGTTTGCATCGCATGCGCGACTGTAGATTGAAGGTCCTGTAATATCACACGGTCTGGAATGTTCGGAAAGCGGGTCCTGAACAGCGCGCAGTAATGTCCTACATTGCCACCAACGTCGACAAAGACGGGCTTGTCTGCATCCAAGCCTTGCGACTCGCGCTCGAACGGGTATTGATCTAGCCAGCGACCACGTACCGACTGCTCCATAGCCATGTACTTGATGAGTGCATCTTTGTTTATCTCGTTCTGAGCGAACCATGAGTATGTGTCGAGATGTGTACCGTAAGCAGGTTGGAAGACGGTGTCTTTGCCGTCTGTGATGTCTCCATATTTTTTGCTGCTTAAGAAAGCCGGCATCTCTTGGAAGAGAGGAGAACAGTTCTCGAAGCTTTGATGCCGATTAGCTGCGTAC
Source organism: Zasmidium cellare ATCC 36951 (assembly GCF_010093935.1). NCBI lineage: Eukaryota > Fungi > Ascomycota > Dothideomycetes > Mycosphaerellales > Mycosphaerellaceae > Zasmidium > Zasmidium cellare. Next base: position 440,656 of record NW_022986945.1, on the reverse strand, counting down.
TTTGCCTTGCAAGGAGTTCTCACAAGTGTGTCACGATCGTGACCGCTGACGCATTGGCCAGATTCTTGCATTTCTTGTTGGCTGCAAAGAGATTGGTGTTCGGTTCATCGATCATGCCGACAGATGCCATGTATCGAAGCAAGCGACCTGGTCTCGAATGAGCACAAAGAAGGGGTCTAAAGCCCACAATAAACATCGCGACACACCTAGAGTCAGGGGATGCGCATTCGTCTGCTTCTGAAGTTGTTCAAGAGTCTTCGGCCCAGAAACGGCGAGCGTTTGGAAGATCTCAAGATCATGTCCGATTCGAGCAGCTGATGTTTGCAGGGGCTGGAAGTGATTAGCAGCTGCATTGTCGTTAAGTTCAAATTCTCACATATAGAGAACTGTGAAGAGTTAGCCATGTTGTATTGCAATGAATACTTATTGATTGATATCGTCCTACATGCGAGTTGCCGTCTGTTCTGGAGTCTCCACGCCAACAATAATTCGTGCAACTCACGAAGAAGCAGCTTCTTTGACGGACCGTCTGCGGTAGCTAGAAGCTGCCTCACATGCTCGAGATTGGGTGAAATTATGAGGACGAAACGTTCGCAGTCTGGCTGACTACCGTCATTCTCATCTTTGAGCGTGCCGTTGTGATATACTAGAGGTCATTCTTGGTATTGATCATGGGTCCCTCGATGGTGGTACCTAGAAATGGCCAAAAATAGAGCATTGCTCCATGCCGATCATTGAAGAGATAGGCGACATTGCAGTCGGTCAGCATGCGGTAAGAATGTAACCAGTTGACATTGAGCATGGCTTTCAATCCCCGAGCGAAACAGATACCGGTGAGTTCTCGGCCTTGTGGAAGATTTTGTACAACCACACTTCTCGATAGACGGTCACTTGGCCCGCAGCCGCAAGGAGCACTATCACATGCAAATCAGCTGAAACATGGCGCCATTCGAAAGTCATCGGTGTTGGAAATAGTTTTTGACCGTAGATTCAAGCCTCGTGCGTCTGTGGAAGCACGATTACGGATGACCGTTGAAATTCGCAGAGCTTATCCAGTTTGCCCCTATCGACATCAGACCGCTTCGTATCAATGGCTGCCCCTTTCAGCTGAGCTCCTGGATTGCGAAGTTCAGTGATCGCTCTCCGACTATGTCAATGTATAAGTGGCCTTCAATCTGTTGACACTCTTCATCAATTTGACACTCTACATCGATCGAGTGTCTTTTTAGATTGTCTCACCAGCCTTCTCGAAATGGCTTCCGCAAAAGTGTTGTACTTTTCTGGCGAAATTCCACAGGGTGATCCACAGGGAGACCAGCAGGATCTTTTCAGGAAAGTTCGTTTGCTTAGCAAGGAGAAGAATCACCCTATCCTTGCCTCGTTTCTCGACGCGGTCACTGTCGGCCTGAAGAACGAATGCAGTCAACTAAGTCGAGACCGAAGAAGGGTGCTCCCAGCGTACGAAAGTGTCCTGGACCTGACTGAGCATGTGATCGACGTGAGGAAGACTTCGATTGGAGGTGCGATTGAGCGAGTTTTGTCCCTGGTGTTCCAACTCGGAAGTTTTATTGCCTAAGTACCATGAGTCTGGAGGGCCAAGATACAAGTATGCTGACAAGACGAAGGTACCATGAGATCCATCCTCTGGAATATGACTTCAATGCTTCCAATACATTTATCATTGGAAGAGGCCCAGGATTGCTGTCAGGGGCCGCCATTGGCCTTTCTCCTCGGTTATTCATGATACCGATCGTCACAGAGTATCTCGTCCAAGTCGCCTTTCGGTTTGGGATCGTGGTCGATGAAGTTTGTCGCTCGTTAGAAACTTCACCAGACGAGATCAACGCTGATGGAGCGTGGGTATATTGTGCTCATGGAGCTGATGAGACAGCGGCTCATGAAGCAGTGGCTCGGTTCAATACTGAAAATGTGAGAGATTGCGGTATATCGCGGCCGTCCAGCGCTGACACCTTTCCAGGGTTTCTCAGAGACAAGTATGGCCTCAATATTCAACGTAGACGGCAACTCCATCAGCATTGGCGGTCCACCTTCGACGTTGAGGGCCTTGTTCTCGGAGTCAGAATTCTTCAAGTCGACAACAAATGTACCGATGCGGAAGATCCAAGGATCCTGGCACTCAGCTAATGCTTACGGCATTGAGCATGTCAAGCAGGCAGTGCCTCAGATCGAGGGTGATCACCAGATGCACCTCCCTCTTTTCTCCCCAGTAACCGGAGAGCCATTCGCCATGGCAGATGCCACGTCTCTGCTTCATAACATCATGGAAGAGATGCTGACGCAGAGAATACACTGGGACCTGACCATCGACGCGGTGACCACTCGATTGAGAGCACTGTCGCCTGAATCTGTTAGGCTCATCAGCATCCAGCCCTCACACTACGTCGAAAGTCTTCTCACACACTGGAGAGATCAAGTCCCGGGGGCCACCTCGTCCGCACAAGACATGATGTCGGCGGTAATGGAAGCACCATTGGGGACGAGCAGAGCTAGAGACGCAAAGTCTTCCAAGATCGCGGTCGTTGGAATGGCGTGTAGATTCCCTGGAGGTGCTGACAGTACCGAGAAGTTCTGGGAACTGTTAGCACAGGGAAAAGATGTTCACACGACTATTCCGCCGGACAGATTCAATGCCGAGACTCACGTCGATCCATCAGGGCAGAAGTTGAACACATCGAAGACGCCATACGGTTGCTTTGTCGATAATCCAGGGGCTTTCGATGCGACGTTCTTCGGTATGAGTCCGCGTGAAGCTGAGCAGACAGATCCAATGCATCGGTTGGCCCTTGTCACTGCGCATGAAGCCATGGAGCACGCCGGCTTCGTTCATGGTCGAGGGATACATAACCGTCGAGTGGGTACTTTCTACGGCCAAGCCAGTGACGACTATCGCGAGGTCAACTCGGGTCAGGAAGTTGGGACATACTTCATTCCTGGTGGCTGCAGAGCGTTTGCTCCTGGACGGATCAACTACGCCTTCAACTTCTGGGGTCCTAGCTTCAGCGTGGATACGGCGTGTTCGTCCAGTCTGGCGGCGATACAAGCAGCTTGTACCTCTTTATGGAGTGGCGACGTGGACATGGCTCTGACTGGAGGTCTTAACATTCTGACCAATTCAGATGTCTATGCAGGTCTGAGCATCGGACACTTCCTATCTCCCACTGGTAATTGTAAGACCTGGGACGAGGGTGCTGATGGATACTGCAGATCTGATGGTAAGTAGAATGTTTGAGCTGCGGTGTCCAACAAAAAGCTGACGATGTATCCAGGCGTTGGTAGTGTCGTCTTGAAACGACTGGAAGACGCAGAAGCCGACAACGATAACGTCTTAGCCGTCGTACTTTCGGCAGCAACTGACCATTCCGCAGAGGCCGTATCGATCACTCACCCGCATGACCGAGCCCAAGCACATCTCTTCACCCAGGTAGCCAGACGAGCCGGCATTGATCCACTGAAAGTGGGATATGTTGAGATGCATGGAACCGGCACACAGGCAGGCGACAAGAACGAGATGACTTCTGTTACAAGCGTCTTTGCGCCAGAGAATCGCCGGGGTGGTGCAAGTGATGTCCCATTGCATGTAGGCACCGTCAAGTCGAGCTTTGGCCATGGAGAGGCAGCTGCTGGTATCATGGCATTCATCAAGACCATGTTGGTGTTCCAAAAAGGAGTCATACCTCCTCATATCGGGATCAAGACAGGTCTTAATCCGACTCTACCTGACTTGACGAACCGCAATGTAATCATCCCATACAAGGCCACGGAATGGAGATCTGGAAGCGAACATCGACTCGCAATGGTATGGCCCCAAAGACTGTGCGTCCTGAAGTGTCGGCTAATCTTTTCAGGTGAACAACTTCGGGGCTGCTGGTGGGAACACTTCCATCATTCTGGAGGAAGCAAAGCCTCGACCCAGATCCGGCGAAGACCAGCGACTTTTGCACGCCATCACCGTCTCAGCCAAGACGGCCTCCTTCCTTCACGAGAACCTCAAGCGCCTGGTGGAGTACATGGAAAGCGAGTCTGCGTCATCCATTGCTGATCTCTCGTACACGCTCTCAGCCAGGAGAGCACATTACAACTACCGAGCTGCAGTCAACGCCAGTTCTCTTCCAGAAGCCGTAAATCAGCTCAGGCCTCACATCGGGACCTCACTGACCCAAAAGCCGCACTCAGGCAAGCTACCACCCATTGCCTTTGCCTTTACAGGACAAGGCACATTCTATGTCGGCATCGGCAAGCAGCTGTACCGAGATTGTGGTTTCTTCCGCCAGCAGCTGGTTCATCTAGATGGGCTTGCCAGACGCCAGCACTTCGAGTCATTCTTGCCTGTCATTGAGGGCACATGTGAGAAGAGCCATGTTTCGACGGAATCAATGCATTTGTCCATCGTGTGTGTTGAGATTGCTCTGGCTCGACTTTGGGAGTCGTATGGCATAAAACCAAGCGTGGTCATCGGGCATAGCCTGGGAGAATATGCTGCGCTTGCCGTCGCGGGTGTCGTCTCTGACAGTGCTGCCGTCTTCTTGGTTGCCACCCGGGCTCGTCTTCTGGATTCAAAATGCAGGACTGCAACGGACGGGATGCTGTCCGTGACCACATCCGTCTCAAATGCCCGAGAAGTAGCAGGCGATTTCGAAATAGAGATTGCGTGCATCAACAGCCCAAACGAGACAGTCGTCGGAGGCCAAAGCTCGGTTCTGGATTCGATTGCGGCGAAATTGAGCCAGGCGGGCCACAGGACATTTCGTCTGCCGGTGGCGCATGCATATCATACCCGTCAAATGGATATCATCCTGGACGACTTCATGAACAAGGCCAGAGCGGTGGTTTGCAAGAAGCCTCGCATACCCATCATATCTCCACGCCACGTCAGAGTTGTAACGTCCGTGGATGCAGTTGATGTCTCGTATCTGGCCGGGGCTACGCGGGATACTGTCGACTTCGCCGGTGCGCTCAACAACGCTTGGGATACAGGTGTCGTTTCTGATGCTACCATTTGGGTTGAAATGGGCCATCATCCAACTCTGTGCGGGTTCATCAATCGAACGCTTCCAGCGACTCGGCTCGCTTGCCCCAGTCTCCATCGAGATCAGGACGGTTGGACGACTATCTCCAAAGCGATGTGTGCCTTGTACAATGTTGGAGTACAACTTTACTGGAATGCGTTTCACCAGCCTTTCGAGAAGGCACTGCGATTGGTGGACGCCCCGACCTATGCCTGGAACAACAAGAACTATTGGATCCAGTATCGAGGCGATTGGAATCTGACGAAGGCACAAATCGTGCCTGAATCCAAGCCACCAGTGAGAGGTTTCTCAACTTCCAGCATTCACCAGATCTTGTCAGAGCAATACAACGAGTCTTCGGCAGAAATCACAGCTGAGACTATCATAACGGATCCTTCGCTCCAGGAAATCGTTGACGGCCACGCCATGAATGGGCACGGCGTCGCTTCTTCGGTACGCAGCGTCGTCGGTTGACTTTTGATCCAAGCGCTAATTTCAAGCAGTTTCTTCACGCTGACATGGCTTTCACCTTGGCCAAGCGCATCAGTGACCAAGCGTTGCCCACTTCGGTCACCCGAGGTCTCAATGTTCGTAACTTCGAGTACCATGAGCCTGTAGTCAAGCAGCAAAAGACGAGCGAACTCCAGCCCATCATTGTCTCCGCAACAGCCGACCTTGACAGGCAGCAAGTAGAGGTCAAATGGTTCAATCCCGCGAAGGAGTTGTGGTACTGCCATGCCACAGTCTCGTACGAGGACACCTCATCTTGGCTTTCAGATTGGGCTCGTTCGTCGAAGCTAATCACAAGTCGCATTCAGGCGCTCAATGCTATGGCGACCGCGGGATCTGCAAACCGACTGACGACCGGTCTGGCATACACGCTTTTCGGAAAGCTTGTGAATTACTCCTCGATGTACCGGACGATGGAGTCTGTGATCCTCAATGAAGATGAAGCCGTGGCCGATGTCGTGTTCCCGGAAGACACCAGTGGTTCTTGGACTATCCCTCCACATTTCATTGATGGATGCGTGTCGCTATCCGGTTTCATCTTGAATGGTGGCACTCACTTCGAGAACACAAAGAACTTCTACATCACTCCATCGTGGAAGTCGATGCAGTTTGCGAAGCCCCTGACACCCGGTGCTCGATACCAGGCCTATACCAGAATGATTCCAACGGGAGGCAACTCCTTTGCGGGCGATGTCTACATCCTTGAGGGATCGGAGATTGTTGGACTTGTGGAAGCCATCGTCTTCCTGCAGTGGCCGAGAGTCATGCTAGGGCGCTTCTTCAGTCCCCCAGACGCAAGCAAGCAGAAGTCGGCAGGTCCGGCTGCACATGTCAAGCCAACAGTGCTCTCCAAACCTGCAGCTACGCCAGCCCGTCCGTCGAAACCCTCAAGCACGCAGCCCTCCTCAATGCCGATGACTCCACAGCTCGAGCTAGGCATCTCAACTCCGGAATCTACGAGTGCTAGCGCCAGCTCCTCAGACGATGGCCTGGACAACGCAGGAAGCAAGGACGTGACGGACCAAGCTCTTGTCATGATCGCAGAAGAGCTTGCCGTCGACATTGGCCAGCTCACCGATGAAGTCGAGCTATCCGATCTTGGTCTCGATTCGTTAATGTCGCTTGTACTTTCACAGAAGCTTCGTGATGGACTGGCGATCGAAATGCGTGATGCGTTCTTTCTGGAGGTGGATACCATCGGGGAGTTGAAGAAGCTGCTTCACTGAAAGTCTGGTCGCGTTATGGGAGGCCATTGTAATGAGAACATTAGATGAGGGTGGTGTTGTGGAAGGTCGTCACATCCTGAACATATAGAATTCAATGTTTGATAGAAGTGTACGCGTTTTTGTCCCAGATGATTTCGAGTCACGTGACAGAAACATGACAAACTCCCGGGACGGCCGGATCAACTTGAGAAGCCGAAAGTGGACTTCACCTCTCCACTCAACACATCCACTCACAACATCGTGCACCATGATTGCTTCTCGCGCCCCGATCAAGATATGCGGCCTGTTGCTTGATTCTGGATGTGCCGCTGCACTTTCACTGCGGGCAATCGAGGATCTCTGACCGACGACCCACGTGCACTTGAACGAACTCCCACGTGGGCGCGGGGTGAACTCTATACGAAGTTTATTAGGAAAGACTGAAAGATAAGACGCTTTGTGAGCAGTTTTCCTTTGAGGCATTCATTTGCACTTGGTCCTTCTTCCTCACTCGTCCCACTATCAGAAGACCGCTCTGCTCACCTCGAGTGCCTCTGACATTGACAGTAGCTCGATTGAAGGCCCATCTAAGTCATCTGCCCTTCCTCTGGCACTGGTTGCAGCGGACTCTCGTTAGCGAAATCCCAAGACAGCTAGAGGCTCCCGCGACTGGGTCTCTTTTGGGAGCTGCTTGATCTTATTGGGCTACGATGTCTCGATGTGGCTGCGTTACTTTTTGAAAGACGCAGCCTCATATAGCCACTCCGGCACCTCAAGCAGCTATGCATCGGAATCTACCAACTTGATACCGCCCGCTGACAAGCCAAGTTAATAGCTATAACTCGAGTATGTCGCTGGCTTATACCACGTGCAGTCGTCCACTCCAGCATCTAGACCACGTAAACGTGAGCCAGAACGACCGGCATCAACACCTCGAGCCGTCACTGTTCGGTTGTCAACCTTGAGAGTTTCTAGCCGGCCTCTTTGGCGTAACGCCTCCATGATTTTGCATCCACGTGGCTGGGGGCTTCGACAGGTATAAGACTTTCTCGATTTCATTCGAGAAACGCTGCTGGACCTGGGCAAGTGAAACATTTTGAAGCATCTCCTTGGACTGCAATCCTTCTGTCTCAGCGAAATGTCGCTCTTCAAAGTCATCACCGGTACGCTTACCGCCACTGCACTTTACAAGTCAGCACTGGCCGATGGCACTACCTCAGAGCCGCAATTCGACGTTGCCATGATTGCTGAAGCAGGACCTCCGCCATCGCCATCCATCGCCACCAACGTCCCAGCACAGACCATTGTGTACGATGCTGTCGCCGTGGAGAGCTCGGCTGCTGCTGAGCAGACGTCGGATCCAAGCAAGGTGAAACGAAATGCTTGTGATCCCCAGCAAGCAGGCGCTGGTCCAGTTCCAAGTCCAGATACTGATTCTGCCTTTGTGACCTACTCTGCGTTTGTCTCTGCAGCTTCAGCCGCACCCACTCCGTCTGGCTATGTCAACACTTTCAAGAACTTCAATGCCATGAACAATGCTCTTGGTTACATGGGATTCACGCTGCTGGACACCTACGATGTTCCCCTGTGCTCCAGGAATTGTGATGCTATCAACGGATGTAAGTGCGATATAAAGCGAATCCTAATGCTTGGCTTACGTCTCCACAGGTGCCGCTTTCAATGTTGGTGAGTCACACAATTGATCACATTACATCGAGTGTTTTGCTGATCCCCTGAAGCTTTTGAGCGCTCGCCATCGAAGGATCCTTCCCCAAGCGGTGGCAACTGCGAGCAACCACCCACAACGTAATGCCTCTCTAACAATCCAGTCAACAAAGACCTTATCACTGACTTTGAACAGTACGTTGATCAAGTGCGTGTTCTGGGGTGGCCCAGTAACGTCTGCAAACGCAGTGAACAACGGACAATGGCGCAACAACTACCATGTTGTGTAAGTTTCATAACATGTTCCGACATCTGACTCCACTGATAGCCTTGAACAGTATTGCTGGCTCCAATGGCTACGTGAACCAGACCGTCGACTACTGCAGTGGGTACGGCGATCCTCAATTCTTGGGTAGCAATGCTATCAGCGCACCCAACGACTGCAATGGCCAGAGCACATACATCGGCAACCAGTACTGGAACGATGGTCAACCATTCGACTCCCGTCGTTGTGTAAGTATACGCCATGAATATTCAGCAAGACTCACATTGTACTCATCCCAACTTTACATAGGCTGCGGCTTGCAACGCCCAAACTCAGGCCAACCAAAACACTCCCTGCCGTTTCTTCAACACTTATGTGATCTCGAGGAACGGCCAGTCGTACGGCCAATACTGTGCCATGTACAAGCAAGCTTGGGTTAGTTGTCAAGGATTCTTGCTATTATTGACCACCATGGTTGACCTTCTTGCAGGCCTCGACCTACGCCACTCAGAGCTCTCAGACGTATAACGGCGCTACGTACTCCATCTCGTACAGCTACGCCTTTGCCAACGCAGCCAATGATGGAACGCCCTGCGTCCACAATCCTTACACGAGCTGCAACAACCCCGGATCATGCTACACGTACCAACAATGCAATCCATCCCAGAACTGCTATTGCGGTAAGCAGCGCTCTTGACCCCATTCACCCACGATTATACTAACACTTCTTAGGTACCGACGTCAACAACAATAAAGTTTGTTTCCAGTCAGGACCATGCTCGCCAACATGCAGCACCAATGCTCAATGTCCAAATGGATATATCTGCTTGAACGCCAACTCGTGCTGTGGCTACAGCGTCTGCTCGCCGAACACTGTCTGCGCCAATGGCTTGAATACTCGTCATATCTTCCGCAAGCGACAAGCGAACGAGCTGTCGACTACTTATGTTCCCGACGGTATGACGCCTGCGAACAATGGGACCGATGATAGCTCCTAGAGTGTGACTGATCGAGATTTTGCGTCGATGACTACATTTGAAGAGTGTGATTAGCCATTATGGCAAATCTATTCCAGTTGGATGAAATTGATGAGACTTAGTCACGATGCCACATAACGAATTGATAAGATCTATTGAGACCATAACCCCGATCTTCATTTGCTAGTTTGGTCTTTGGCCTTTCAACGCCGGCTGGTTCAACTTCAGATATCGATCGCCGCCATTCTCCAGCCTCCCTCCACGACTGATCAAAGAGCCCTCAGTCTCATATATCATCGCCAACTCGTCGTCTTCGTCTGAGAATGTATACGTTCGCAACTCCGCTTCCTCCCACCTAGCGTCGAAATCTCATTAGTATCTCAAGGACTGAAAGAGAGTTGGCAGGTTTGGATTGCTCTCCGCAAAGGAGAGGCGAGGAGAAGTTCGATCTGGAAAGACCGTCAGCCAAAGCCTTTCGCTGCCGGGGTCGGATGTTGTAGACGTACGTTCTCATGGCGAGGAAATGCCGCACAGCGTTGTCTGCATTGCTCTTTGCCGTGGTCTGTCAGGGATGCGTCTCGGATTAGATGGCCGTCTTTCGAGACGGCGGAGGAGTGGAAGCCTTGTCCATGGCGCATGACGTGGAGGATTGGGGGCATGGTGTCGTTATCTTGCACCGAGACAGAGCAAGTTCTATCGTATCATGTTGTCAAAGTGAACCCCAATGCCGAAGAAATTGCTGAGGCGATGATTTTGCGCCATCTTATCATCCATACTTCCGGGAAATACTTGATTTCAACCTGTTCCGCGGCCGCACGTGTTGGTGTCCTGACAAGCTCCGTCAATTTGGGCTTGATAGCTGGTCGTCATTCTGCAGCGGGAGCTACTCCTTGGTGAGCTCTAGACAAAGCAAAAATATTGCGTACTTGACGTCCAGAGGTCTAGGCTTGTACGACTGCAACGCTTTCTGAGCTTTCGACGGTCTGAAGCTGATCTGTCTTTCCGTGCTTGGTAAGAGATATAAGTATTACGAAAAGAGAACGCAGATCGTATACTTTGAACTATGGTAATGACAGACTTCAGCCCAAAGATTCGCCGGGACGGCGTTATCTACACATCTAACTAGTCGCGTCCCTTGCAAGTCGCGCAAGACTTGCAGCTCATTCGCGATGATGCCGTTGCCTGGAGTTAGGTGATAGATCCAAGTTAAGGTCTTCGAATGTTGGCTGCACTGCCGTTAAACGACGGTGGCGGCGGGCTATCATCCTTGGTGATTCCACATCGAGCAAGGCATTCTTCAGTGCCCCAATTTGCCCCAGTGCCGATGTCAGGGATGTTATTGCTGGTGCTGTTGTTGACATCGAATCCGAACGCCGCCTTCAGTTCGTCGAATGGTATTCCGATGTTGAAGACTTGGTTGAGGTTGGTCGTACCCGCGTCCGCGTTACTCAAGGCAGAGATGAGAATCGCATCCTCGCAAGCTAGAGCCATGTTAGTCAATGACCCATAAAGGCTGTCACAGAGTTTGAATCATGGCTTCAAGCTCTGAAGCATTGTTGATCGGCGGTTGAGAAGCACGGAAGTCATTCTTCCAAAGCACTCTGCTGAGAACGTACCTTGATTTACCATGTAGTGAACGCTCCCTCTAGGAAAGACAGTTGCCTTCCCAAAGTCGAGTTGTGTCTTGATAGTATGGGCACCGTTCTCCTCATACATGTAGGTAGTGGTGTTACCCGAGACGGCGGTGACCCAGTTCACTGCTCGCGCGTGGAAATGAGGAGTCAACATAGCACATGCCCCAAGATTGATCCAAGCCACTGATGTAGTGGTCAGCAGGCCCTTCAAGGCAGGACAGACGTTGCACTTACTGGTCATCTCATTGCCAAAGGCGGCAGGGAAGGTGTTCACGTTGGCGTTGACCACACCGCCGGGTCTGGTGTTCCAGAAGTAGCCTTGCTCCTTGTAGTCGAAGACCCAGTTGGCATCCTCTGAGATGTACTGAAGACGGTCCAGCTGGCTGGCAGCACTTTTCAGCTTCGCAATCAAGTCCGGGTCCTTGGTAACATCGATGGCAGTGGTGCGCTCCAGCGCAGCCATCAAACAGATGCCGAACAGGAGTGGGAATTGGCGAAACATTGTTGATTTGTCGACTTTCCCAGCGTCGTGGTTGAGCGTCTTGCTGTGTTGCTGGCTAACCTGGTACAAGTGGTACGGAAGGGTCCGATCTTGAGAAGAGACGGCTCTGCAGGTAGGCGAAGATAGGAGGAATCTGAAATCGGTGAACCAGGTAGTTGGAAAGTTGGGTTGACTAGCAGATCCTGATGAAAGCTTGTAGAGGCCAAAGCTGAGTCCCAGGAGGAGCGATACGGTCCTATATATCCTGTATCCTCCCACAGAGCACGGGCACCACATGGAAGAGGGTGTCGTGCCATCCCCGAGCATGAGCGGCTTGAACGACAGACTTGACGATAGAGTAGAGAATGATGATATTGGAGGCTTTCGACATCCCGTAGCTCGTTTGGTCTTGCACCAAGCGTGGAATGCATGGATTTGGACAATGGACGAGACCATACTCACTCAGCCACGCTTGGGTGTCTAGTCAAAGCCGACCCATCGATATCGGTGTCGCCGTGATCCTTCACAGGGAGCCAACCGCCGTCCATTCAAAGATTGATCTCGATCTAGGCAGATGAGGCTCGAGTGGAGTGCGCATTCCCAGATAGATCAAGCCGCATACTGGACGGTGCAAGACGATCCACAGAACAAGTGGTACATCGAGACGCTTCGAATACAAGTCCTGAGGGCTTCTTCGAGCTATGTTGTCGATGCCTGCATGCTATGCTACCGGTGGCGTGGCGGTGACACTCTGCAGGGTGCGTACAAGATCAGCCATGTACAACGTGAAGCATCTATGACTTGCATCTGAAACGCAAGTAGCCGGCGAGGACATGTCAAGCAGACGCAGTCCACGCTGAGACAGATGACAGTTAAAGAGGGCGTTCGCCACCGGAGGCGGGCTTCTCGATCTCTTGCTCGTTCTTTGGTCAGGTTTGAGAGCCAACTTGGATGGAAGGGCTTTCATGTCGATGGCGCCTGATGAGCGGCGGCTTCAGCATTAGCGGACGCCATGGGAGGTGGGTGGTTGGCGGTGAAGAGACAAGTTCCGGACGACGCGTTGTTGATGGCGCCTGTCGCCAGGATGTTTTGGCTTTTGGCGGTTGCCAAGACCACTTTCTTCCAACCTCACCTCTTCACCTGCAACTTCTCCCTTTCTTCATCAATCACTTCTATCGCCAAAATACTGGAAATGCCTGGCGTATATGACCAGACTGATTTGGATACCCACAGACCTGGTTGACAACACCGCCGTGCACAAGGAAGTGACCAACTCTGGATCCAGTGGTCATTGACTCAGCTTGTGAACCCTCCGCAAATTGTCAGCGCTTCCAAACCCCCTTGGGCGACCTTCTGCGACGGCGGTGCTGTTGTTGTCATGCTCCAATACTCAGGCGTACTTCTACGTTCTTCGCGCCCGAGCAACTCCGGAGCACGCTCGTCCCTCTCGCCTTGCTGGAGGACTGAAGAAAATCACGAGCCTGTTGTGTGGAACAATGAGGTTTCTTCGACTATGATGATGAAGCGGCGAGCTCCGATAGTTATGAGGCGTACGGACTTCAGCGAGTATGCACGAATTCGCCTGCTTACTTGACTATGGAAGAAAGCAGGGCTACCAAAGACCCTCCCAGGAGTTCTTGCTTGCCTCCGCATCCCCGTCGTTCATCTCCTTCCGGCAGTCGTCGCAGAACATGCTCCACTGCATCGAAGCTCGATGAGCGTCGTGATCTCTAGAAGTGTCTTTGTCCCGCTGTTCACCAGCAGGCCGCTTCACTTCAGCTTCTCCTCCTGGGTTGTCAACGGTCGCAATATGCTTTTGAAGACGCTGAATGCGCTTGTCAGAATCATCGAGAGACTGTTGCTGTGTCTGTTGGGACAACGCTGCGTCCAACTCTAACGCCTCAACCTCACGCTGGCGTTGCTTCGTTTCATCGTCCAGCATTTGCAAGATCTTCTCTATCTCATTCTGCAGTCTGCCGATGTCACTAGCAAGTTCTCGACGAAGCTCTGTCCTCAAGGCGTCGCAATCTTCCAGGATCTTCTCTGTCAATCGCTGCTGCATATCAAGCATGTGCTCTTCAAGCGAACGATCAAGTTCGTCTTTGAGCTCTGATAGCTGCTGTTTTTGACTTTCGATTTCGTGGGCTTGTCTCTCGAGAACTTGTTCAATGACATGCTGCGCCTTAGCCAGCTCGGTGCATTGTAGCTTCATACTTGCGAGAAGTCCTGTCATGTCACTCAAGTCGATCTCTTGACTCTTGTCTACCGGTGCTCCTTGGCCAGAGCTCTTCGAGGAGTCTTCGATCAAGAGCCAATCTTCTGTAGCGCATGCTTGCTGGTCTTGTAGTTGTCGATGTTGTGGCATAGACATGATTCTGTTCATGGCTTACACTTCGCTGTGCCTTCAACTAACTACAGGGTCGATTGGCAAGGCTATTTGTGCGCCTATTGATTGCTACTTAGCGTCATTCAATGGAGCCTGCACGATGCTTCGACGCATACAATGCTGCGCTTTGGAAGTCTTCAGAAGTAGAACATTGCACATTGCAAGCCAAAGCAACCCCGAAGATGAGCCCCGGGTTCCTTCGAGAATGACATGCTGCACCCCTTCTTTCTTGTTGGCACGTTGAGTGAGCAATAGCTACGACGATGAACAGACGTTGTAGGCACGGTGGGAATGAGGAACGCAGATAGAGATCATGGCTTTCATGGGTTCAATTTCTTCGTCCAAGTTCAACTTGCACAGACGCCTAATCAACCAGCCATCGCATGAAGCCAAACAATTACCGTGGCCGCAAGGCATCCAACTGAACTCCGATTCATCTTTTGACAACATGGCGCTAGACCCTCATGACAATCTGTCAATGCGCTATTCAAGCTTGTGCATGTCCTTGGAGCTGCCACGAATAGTGCAACTCCGAGCTCCCGTATCGACTCTCTTCGCAATCAACTTCGCAAGGCCCACGTGATAATGACTTATGCGTTTGGGGGGTCCCTCGGCTGTTGATCCTTGGTCGACCAGTAGTTGGCACCTTCGATCAGCGTGCCAAGGGGCAGCGCAATCATGAATGTCGGGGAGATGACTTTGGGCTCGTCAGGCATGGTGTCTGAGCTCAGATGCCTGTACATCGGATTGTCGAGCGTTTCACGTGACGTGAGATATTTTGGGTCATGTATCTGCTCCCAAAAAGGCTGAGGTTTTCTAGGCGTAGGCTCGGGCTTCGGCTCTGACTTGATTCCAGGCTCCAGCTTGATCTTCTTCGGAGCCGGTGAGAAAGGTATTGTTTTCTGTGCATGTTGGATCTGCTGCGTATAGGATGAAGGGTGGGTGGCGGCCAGACCGGGCGGCCTCTGGGCTTTGCAATCACGTGATGCGACCATTTTCGGCATCGACGGCATGTTCGGAGTGCCAACGATTGGCGATTTGACTTTGCAGCCTCTGATCGCCTCATCAAACTCCTCGGTGGTGAAGGCCTCTCGATCTTGCTTCATGCCTGCCATTGCGTGCTGAGGTGGGTGAGCAAGAGTCATGGTGGGGTTGGGAGGCCAACTCACTTCAAGCAGCAACTTGAAATTGATACTCGCGCCCTTCTCTCCTTCAAATTTCAGAAGCTGCTCACCGTGTGACTTCTGTGCGGATTGAATAATTTTGTTGAGATACGCTTGATAAAGTTCCTGATGGGTATCAAGGACATGATGAGGAGTTTGCAACTTGGTCGAGGTGGACGACATTGACTGCGGCCACTTCTTTCCCTTCACCAAGTCGACGCCTTCCATCGTTTCAGAGGTGCGGGCGCACACGTCACCGCTGCTGTGCCGCGTCCACTCTGGCATGGCGGCGGTAGCAAGTGACAGAGTGTCGAGAAGGTGCGAATGAGTGATGGCAAGTGCCAGACGATGTCTTGGGTCACAGAGAGTGCTTATATAGCCAATGCGTGATGACGAGTAAAGCGGTGTCGGTGTGAAGCCAGTGTGTGGTAGGTGTGAAAAGGAAGGAGGGAGGTGAGGGAAGATTCATGTGGGGTGTCACTTCAACCCTGAAGAGGGCGCATGACAGCACGTGACCTTCCTGCACGACCCTCAGGCAACCATTGGCCATTCACACAACCACAAGTCCTGGCCAACGAAGTGCAGGTACAGTCCATGAGAGTAGTCCTGGGTCGTCATGGAGCTCGACAACATCGTTGAGGTCTCGCCATAGCCACGTAAAGTCGGTGATAAATGTCGTCGTCCGTTCAGAGCAGGTCGAAGTCGTCCAGCTTGTCCCGGTACTTCATGATGTTCCTCTTGATCTTGGACGAGTCAACCCAAGTCACGAAATCTTCCATGTTCCTGCACAGTGTTAGTCGTGATCGTGTCAAAAGTAGGCCCATCGCATACCTAGTGACCAGAAACGCTGGATCAGTGACCACCTCAGTACCAACCCGAACATGGCCTTGCTCGACGAACTTGTTCGCTGCGCTGACCGTCTCAGCCATTCTCAGACGTGTCATGACGACACCGAGTCTCCTCCGACAGAAGGCAGACACGGTAATCTTCCTCTCGACGTCGCTCAGCTTGCCCTTGCCCTCACCCCCGATGCCCAACAGGCCCATGTCATGAAGTTTCTCCAATAGTAGATCCTCCTGCTTCCGCCGGAAAGGCGATTCTGGTGGTAGAAGTGCGATGCGGTGTGCCAGGTGTCTCAACTTTCCTGCGAGACGGTTGTATGAGGAGTAGTCGGCAGGGTTGGAGACTGAGTATCGTCGGATGACCGCAGCGGCGCGGTGCTGGTCGTCGGAGGGATAGTTGACGAAGTCGACTTTTCGCAGGAGCTTCTGCTCATGATGCTTGAGCTTTCGCACCATGTTGGCGACGATGCGAGGGTGTGGTTGTCGAGATGTCGAGAAGCACTCGATCGCATGAGGTCGAGGTAGGCTGAAGATTTCGAGCTCGGATCAGCGGAACGAGCCGCCGCTAAGTAAAAAATTACTGGGACTGCTACGACTCACAGTTTAGATGCATGCACAACTCGGAATGAAGATTCATTGCTCTCCTAATCTCACAGACAAGAGTTGACCAAGATGCCCGTCGTACACTTGCTGGATTATGCTGCGGGCAACATTCGATCACTTGTCAACGCCATCGAGAAGCTCGGCTGGCAGGTGGAATGGATCACGTCGCCGCAAGATGTGGAGAAAGCAGAGGTAACACAGCCGCAATGACTACCATCAAATTGTAAACTGATCGCTAACAGGACACCGCTGTGTAGAAATTGATTCTCCCTGGTGTTGGCCACTTCGGCCACTGCCTAAGCCAATTCGCCAATGCTGGCTACGTAGAACCTGTCCGAAAACACATTCAATCTGGCAAACCTTTCATGGGAATCTGCGTCGGCCTCCAAGCAATATTCGAAGGCTCCGCAGAGAGCCCGAATGTCCCTGGACTTGGGATCGTCAAGGGTCGTCTAGAACGCTTCCGCAACGGCGACAAGAGCGTCCCGCACATCGGCTGGAATTCTGCGAATGCAAGCAGCTCTGAGAGTATCTATGGCCTTCGACCTGACAGCAAGTACTACTACGTCCACTCATATGCTGTGCCATATCGGGAAGGGCAGTTCGAGAAGGATGGCTGGAAAGTGGCGACCGCTCGATACGGAAGTGAGGAGTTTGTCGGTGCCATTGCCAAGGACAACGTACTGGCAACCCAATTCCATCCTGAGAAGAGCGGCGCGGCCGGTCAGCGTGTATTGAAGGCGTTTTTAGAGGGAAGAGGAAGCGAAGCTCTACCTGCTGTTCTGGACCAGTCATCGATCAAGGACGGCCTCACGAGACGCATCATCGCATGTCTTGACGTACGGACGAACGACCAAGGTGATTTGGTCGTCACCAAGGGCGACCAATACGACGTCCGTGAGAAGTCAGATAACGCAGTTCGAAACCTCGGCAAGCCAGTGCAGAGAGCACAGCAATACTATGAGCAAGGCGCAGATGAAGTCACCTTCCTCAACATCACATCATTCCGCGATACCCCCCTCAAAGATTTGCCGATGCTGGAAGTGCTACGACAAGCATCTGCTACCGTCTTTGTACCTCTGACCATCGGAGGCGGCATTCGCGATACACAAGACCCAGAGACAGGGCGAACAGCACCCGCTCTCGAAGTCGCAACGCTTTACTTCAAGTCCGGTGCAGACAAAGTCTCCATCGGCTCAGATGCAGTCACAGCTGCGGAGCAATACTTTGCCTCAAATAAGACTCTGACCGGCAAGACCGCAATCGAGACGATCAGCGAAGCGTACGGTGCCCAAGCAGTCGTCGTGTCTGTCGATCCCAAACGCGTTTACGTCTCTTCACCCGAAGCCACAACCCACCACACTATCGAAACAGCCTTCCCAGGTCCCAACGGGGACAAGTACTGCTGGTACGCCTGCACGATCAAAGGTGGCCGCGAGACCCGCGATCTCGACGTCGTCCAACTCCTCACAGCTGTCGAAGCAATGGGCGCCGGCGAGATCCTGCTCAACTGCATCGACAAAGACGGCACAAACTCTGGCTTCGATCTTGAACTGATACGCATGGCGAAGGCATCGGTCAAAATCCCTGTGATTGCGTCGAGCGGTGCTGGCAATCCTGACCATTTCGCTGAGGTCTTCGAGAAGACGAACGTGGATGCTGCGCTGGGTGCGGGCATGTTTCACCGAGGAGAGTGGACGGTGAAGCAGGTCAAGGATGAGCTGAGGAAGACGGGACTTTTGGTGAGGAAGTTTGAGGAGGAATTGTAAGGGTGTCACCAGTCACCAAGTACAGGTACCCTTTCTCCGACCCAGCCCCTTCCAGTTACACCTTGATCAAGAATTCATACAAAAGACTAGGCTCACTTCTTCATCTCCCAAGCCTTCTTCACAAAAGCCTCAAGATCCGCAAGCAACTCCACCGGTTTCTCCAGCCCCTGACAAAACTCATCAGCTCACAAAACAAGTACAGAAATCAACGCTCACTCACCGGAAAGTGCCCTCCACTATCATGTCTCACATAGTGCACCAAGTTCCCCTCCTGTTTCGCCCAGGCGCCAGGCTTCGGGAGGACATCCATGGGGAAGAATGAGTACCCAAAAGGCTTGTCGATGTACGGTCCACGCTTCCAACCTGATACGAGGGCCCGGTAGGGGTAGATGCAGCGAGGGTATGTATCGGTCAGCCAGTAGAGGGAGGCGACTTGGAGAATGGTCTGACAATCACATTAGCAGGATTCACAGAAGCCGTGGCTAGAACAGAAGACCCACCTCGACAGAAGGATCCTCATCCGTCCACTCGAGATACTTCTCTCCAATCCTTCAAACAAAAAAAAATCAGCACGCACCCCATCAACCGCACAAACAAACTCACCAAGCCAACCCCGCCAAAGGACTACTCTGCAACACCAACCCAATCGTCCCCGGCCGTGTCCCATGCTCCATCGCATACGCCATCCCAGTCCTCAAAAACTCCTCCCCCCTCCTCAACCCCCTCTTCTCCACCTCATCCAACCCCTCCTCAGGATCCCCCTCCCCAGCCGGCGGATCCCCAAAGACATTATTCAAATGAAACCCCTTGCACGAATCACTCCCCGCCGCCTGCCCGATGACAATCCCCGTCCCCACGTCCCCGCCCTGCGCGATATACCCTGAGCTGAAACCGAGCACGCGCATGAGGCTGTCGAAGAGCTCGGATGCCAGCGGGACGCTGTAGTCTCCGTCCAGAGGCGGGCCGCTGGAGAAGGCATACCCCGGCAGACTCGGCACGACGAAATGAAACGGCAGCTCCTGCGGCGAGTACCTCTCCCTCAAAATTTCCAGCACCTTCAAGCCCTCTAGGAAACTCCCCGGCCAGCCGTGCGCCATGGAGATCGGAATCGCGTCCTCTCGCTGCGAGAACAACGCGGCGAAATGCAGATCTATCTCGTTCCTCGCGGAGTCTTGCAGTTTGACCGTGAAGTTCGGAAACGAGTTGATCCAGTCTTCCGTTTTGCGCCAGTCGAAGTCGTTTAGCCAGGTCTTTTGAGCGGTTGCGAGCCAGTCCCGTCGCATGCCGTGGCTGCGGTCTGTGCCTCTATTTTCAAAAACCTCAGGTCCGATGGGCGAGAGGCGGATGAGATCTTTCATCAACTTCAGCTTTTCCTCAGACACACGAGCCGTGAAAGGCTGGGGCTTGAGGGTTGCGTTCGCGGGCAACTTTCCATAGTCGGCCATGATGGAAGGAGTGGATGGTCAAGACTGTTTCACCGAGTCGTTTGGCTCGAGAGATACTACCTTGCTTGTAGGCATGTGGGGAGCTGACGTGCGATTTGTATGCGAAGCTCGCGTTGCTTCGGAGAGTTCTTCCTCGCATCCTTTGCGCGCACCGGCTGCGGTTTTGGGGCT
The DNA here is from genome assembly GCF_010093935.1 of Zasmidium cellare ATCC 36951. Lineage (NCBI taxonomy): Eukaryota > Fungi > Ascomycota > Dothideomycetes > Mycosphaerellales > Mycosphaerellaceae > Zasmidium > Zasmidium cellare. The sequence continues at coordinate 420,513 of NW_022986945.1, read as the reverse complement.
GTGGTGCGAGCTGTGGTTTGAGGCGTTTGTTGCACATTGCTTGATTGTCTGTTAAACTTCTCGCGAGAAGTATGACTCGAGAGGAAAACATGCAGCCGGTAAAGCGAAGAAAAGGAGGAGGCAAAACGAGATCACTCTCCGTCGCAGAGCAGTCGTCCAGGCACTGCAAAACCTGATCGTAGGCTTGTTACGGTGTAAAACCACGGGGAGCAAAGCATCAATACCAGCAGGTGGCTGGTTTTCCATTTCGCAAGGCGCTATCCTTCCTCTCTGCGACAAGAGCCATTCAACAACAATCGTACCCCTCGCACTCAACCCAAGCACAACCTCCATTCATCGCAATCCCAATCAGTCCTTCAAAGCCCATCCAATCCTCATCATCTGCACAGTCCACTGTCCAATACCAGAGAAAATCATCTCTTTCACCAGTCATCTCTTCCACCCTCCACCCATCCATCAATGCCGTCTTCTTCTCGCCATAAGCTCAAAATCCGCCAAATTATCCCTCCAACTAATTTCCTCCTGCAAAGCCCTCCCGCCCGTGCGAAGATACTCTCGGAATTCCGCCTTATGGTCCAGGTCCTTGACCACGGGACGTTCGCTCAGGAAGACGACTTCTGGGCTTGGGCGGCGGCCTGGGGCGGGGCGGCTGAAGAGGAAGGTCACGTCCTCGTCGTCGTCATCTCTCGAGTTTGTGGTGTTTGTCTGTGGCATTGGTGTGGGAGCGAACGGGTTGGTGGGGAGTTGCGGCGTGGGGAGGGCGGTTGTTCGCTGTGCTAGTGTTGTGTATCCCTGGCCGGTGGCGTTCCACGGGAGCATTGGTGGCACCGTGAACGGGTTGGTTGGAGGCGGAGGAGCGGGAAGAAGAGGGCGCAAAAGCGGGACGCCAGGAGGTAGCGGTGGTGGAAAAGGAGGCACGGGAGGTCCAGCCAGTGGTAGCGGTAGTCCTGGTGGCGGCGGAGGCGGAAATGGCGAAGGCATATGAGCCATTCCAGGAGGTAGTGGTGGTGGGAAAGGCGGCATTGGCGGAGGCATAGGCGCCATTCCAAGAGGCAGCGGTGGTGGAAACGTCGGCATGGGCGGTCCTCCATCCATCATGCTGCCGGTGTCAATACCATAACCAAAACCAATATACCACCCCAAATCCCCCCTTATCCCGCAAAGACAAACACAAGCTCAACCTACCCAATGCCATGGCCAGCGCCACTCCTCAGAGAACACTCCAAACCATTGATCCAGCACGGCGAGCAAGGAACCTTGCCATACACGCCATCGCACTGCCATCAAAGTCAGCTCACCGCACAGCCGGCGGAAAAGAGAGGCTGAACTTACGTATGTGTTGTTGTATTGCTTGCATTGCTCGCAGCGCAGAGCGTGTGCCATGGCGACGACGCGGTGACCGATGGCGTGGTGGGTGTTGTTGGCGCGGAGAGGGGAGCGCGAAGTTCGGAGGGGAAAAGTACAAAGCGGGCTTGGCTTGGCTTCATGTGCAAACGGCGGATTGGGCAGGACCGAGAGGGGGGGGGGGGGGGGGGGGTCGTTGCACGGAGTAACCAAACGCCGCAACGCATCCATCCCTGGGGAAAGACGTCTGACCACGCCGTCAGCGAAGCTCTTGCGATTATGATATATCGTCGCGGGACGGGGAGGTATACAGATAGACCGGAGAGGTATACCAGTGTGGAGCTGTTGAATCCTGGAATAGTCGGCAGAAGTCCTTCGTACATATAGCCAGGTGAGGATGTTTGCTACCCCTTGACACGTGCTTCTGGGCCTCTCGAGCAACATATCGTTGGCTGGCTTGTGAAGGCTCTGGCATGCTCGTGCAAAATGGGTATCGTTCATTCATTCGTTCCATTCCATACTTTTCGCCCACCAACGCCTCGCTAGCAAACAAATGATTCATCAATTTCTCTCAAGCGAAATGAATGCCCTCCTGATTGAAAGCGTACAGCAGTTTCAAGAAGTCGCCCTCATCGCACAACCTCGCTCGCTTGTCCCCCAGCTCAGTATCCACCTCCAGAACCTTCTTCACCTTAGTCCTTACCAGCTCCGCGACCTTGCCCTTCTTCTTCCTGCCCGGATCGTCGAGCATCTTCTTCGCCTGTTTATCCCTCTCCTCCTTGAAGAACTCCGGAACATCGTCGTCATCCTCGTCCATCAGCATCGCAGCATCATCCTCCTGCACCTCCTCATCCACATCCATTCCCTCCCCGCCATTCTCAAGCGACCCATCCTCAAGCACAATCTCATTCTGTGCACAGTACGTCCGATAATTCGACTCCAGCATCGCCATCACACTGGCCGTGCCCAAGAACCCACTCCTCAACACCCGATTCTTCCTCACGAAACACACCCTCAACAGCCCATCCCACTCGTCATAACTGACCTGCGGCCTCGGGCTCTTGGGCGATATCCTCACCACATTACTCTCCACCTGCGGCGGCGGGTTGAAGTTATTCCTGCCCACCTTCATCACATGGTCCACTTTCGCCCACATCTGCGCATTGACCGACAATCGCGAGTATAGCTTATCCCCGGGCTTCGCGAACAACCGCATCGCAAACTCGCGCTGGAACATGAGCACGCAGGTCCGCGGGGAGGGCGAGGTCGCGAGGAGTTTAAAGGTAAGCGGGGATGAAATCTGATAAGGCGTATTCGAAATACAAATGTCAAAGTACGGCAGCTCAGGCATCTTGATCACATCCCCCAGAATCAACTCCAACCTCTTCGCAGCAGGTGTCCCTTGGAACCGCTTCGTGAGCTCGGCGGCCATGCGGGGGTCCTGTTCCACGGCGATGACTTTCTTCGCTTTCTCGAGGATGCGCGTGGTCAGGTTGCCGGTTCCGGGACCGACTTCGAGGACGATATCGGATTGCTTGACGTCGGCTTTGTCCACGATCGCTTGGGCGACGCCGGGGTTTTTGAGGATGTGCTGGCCGATGTCTGTGTTCATGCGGAAGATGTTGTTCGCTTGGGCGGATTTGCCCTTTCGGGCTGCTGCGCCGGCGTATGGGTCGGGTTTGGATATGCCATTACTGGCTTTTCGCGCTGATTTGGGCATGGTGGCGGTGGGTGTGTGGAGTGTTAGGGGAGTCGAGGTCGAGAGGTCGAAGTCGAGGTGAAGTCTTGAGATTTTTGTAGCGTCTTGGCGTTCTTATCTTATCTTGACTGTGGTCAAGTGATTTGCAGGCAGGGTTAATCAATGTCAATCAATGTCATACAATTCCAATCAAGTTCTAATCAATATCTCTGGTTCTTACTCAAATACCTACTCCCCCCTCCTCCCAAACACCCTAACCCTCTTCACACCCCCATCCGGAATAATAACCAACTTGACAAACCCAAACGTCTTCCCCGCCGCCTCCTTGATAACCTCCCCCGTATACTCATGCTCCTGATCCGGCCCCGTCTTCTGCGGACTCAAAATCTCCTCCCACACAGAATCCTCATGCTCAGGAGCCTGGTCCGCCTTGGGTGCAGCAAAAATCTGGACCTTTTGAGGGAAGTTACCGCGGAAGTGGGCGGTGTCGACGACGAGTTTGTCGATGATGCCGGGTGTGCCGAGCTTGATGATGACCCAGTCGATGTGCACGCCTCGCGAACGCTTGGTTTCCCAGCCGTCGCCCATGTCGACGCCGCGGCCGGGGAGGAGGAGGTTGTCTTTGGTGCCGAAGTGTTGGTCGGAGCATTTGACAGCCACTCCTCCTTTGACGGTCGCGGCGAGGTCGAAGACCTCGTTGACGTCCTGCGGCAGGACTGGTAGAGCTTCGCCAAACAGTCTGAAGCGTGCGATTCCTCCATCAGGGAACATCTGCAGTCGCACGTGTGTGTACGCCTTATCCGTGATCTTCGGCAGCAACCAGCCATGTCTCTGACTCGGTCCACACTCTTGCTTGGGCAGAATCGTTTCCCACTCGGCAAAATCCTTCTTCTTAGCCTCCTCTTCCCTATCATCACTTATGAAGCATCCTTGCACAGCAACCTCAGGTGCTTGGTTGCCATTGAAGAACGCAGTGTCGATCTCGAAACCTTTGACTTTTCCTGACGCTACTCCCAGCCGAATGACCACCCAATCGAAGGGTTCTGGGTTGTGTCGACGTGTTTCCCATCCGTCATACCAGGCTCCTGCGAATGTGAAGACGCCTGGCTTGCGGATTGGTGGGGTAGGTGTAGTGAGGTTCTCGGCGGCAGCGAACCATTCGTCGGAGAAAGAGAGGATGCGGGAACCGAGAGGTTTGTTGATGAGGTCTTCTAAGGTCAGTGACACGAAATCGTAGGGTGTGACTGTCGCGTGATCGTCATGAAACCTACCTATGCTGTCCGACTTGAAAGTCTCGTCTATCTTGTCTGCGGGGATGAACGTTACTGCTTGATTGATGCTGTCCTCGACGGACTGAGGAGACAGAATAGGCGCTTCCATTTTGGCTTATAGGAGGTAATCAACGAGTTGATCTGTTCAACTGAGTATCCTGAGCTGGTATGACTCTGGTGAAAACGCTCCCCACATTCAATGTTTGAGAATGCCGCTATCGATTTGGCGGCGACTGAACGACGGCCGGCTCCGAAATCGCTCGTTCCGCGCCCTTCTCCTCGTCACGAGCTGTCATTAGCATCACTGAGATGTGCATTTTCGTACACATTGCCAGGCTGTCGTCCAGCTGGATCTAGCTTGGTGAGAAACTCAGGCGGTACTGAAGGTATGTAGCGACGTTCTCGCTCCTTGTTCATACCACCGAAACCGGCCCCGTAGCTGACCAGCATGTCTGTCGAGGTTGGTAGGTGAAATGGGAGCAGGAGCGCCGGATTCATGAGATTGGTCTCCGGAACATGATCCTCTTCATCGAGCTGCGGCGTGTTGGGCGGTTGCGGTGTCGACTTGCCGTTCGTCGCTCCAGGAGTAGCTGGAGGGTCCGATGCGCCGGCAGACAAGGGCTCTGTTTGCAGAGACTTCGGTCTGCTCTTAACTTCCTGAATGTGTCTGAGCGCGGGTCGTGTGAGTGACTTCTCTCCTACTTCCGCTCGGTAGTGTTTCACAGCATGTAGTAGCTGTTTGGTTGATAGTGCCGGCAACTGCTGGATGGTCGTCTCCATAGCCGCGCGATCTTCACCCAATGATGAGAAGCACTGCAACCATTGCAACAGCTGGACTACTGGTGCGAGATGTCTCCTTGCTGCATCTACAGTTGTCTCGCCGCTTGAGTTCATAGCGCCATTTTCGTAGTGTTCTGGCTGCCGGTTGTTCGTTCGCGCCCAGTCTTCGAGAGTTGAAATGTTCATGCGAATCTGCATCGCTTTTGTTCGTGCCAAGTATCTCTTGTTCGACATTATTCGGTTGAAGACCTCAGCACTGAGCCAGTAGTACAGCTGTGAGAGGATCTGGGCGATGATGACTGAATGCACATCGTACAGATCAAGCACAAAAAGTGTGGACGACATGAGTGAAGTGATGTTTCGTGGCGATGGTTGCGCTCTGCGTTTTGGTGATGGTGGCCGCATACGCTTTTCGACAGGGTCAGGCTTCACTTTTGATTTGCTTTTCAGAAACTTCCACTCGTTTTGAAATGTGATGTCCTCGAATCCAGGAATAGTCTCGTGGTCAAGGACGGCTGCATCGAGGACTTTGTCCATCCGTCTTTCAGCGTCTCGGATGATGAGAATGAAGATCTCGTGTATCAACTCGGCCATTTGCGCTTGAAATTGCGTTGTCTCTTCTGTCAATCCGGTGTCTTTCTTGAGGTAGTATAGAAGTAGAGTGGCGTTCGATATCCAGAATGCAAGAATCGTCATATCCCACTGATAGCGGTCAACGACAGCATAAATCTTATCCTGGGCTGCTTCGAGCCACTCCGTGAGTAGCTCCTTATTCGCGTGGTAATGTGCGTATCGAGCACCAAGGAAGACGATGTTGGCTGGTACTGGTTTCTGCGAAGGCGTTCGCTGAGGCGTCATTTTTGTAATGACAACGTCCAGTATTCGTTCAATGTCATTCTCCATGAAGACGAACATCTGATCGTTCAGACATCGATCCCAGACAAAGTCCTGGCTATCTTCAAAATCTTCTGGTGATTCGGGCTGCTCGTCCAGTCCAAGGTTTCCAAGGTCAACTTCCAAGTTGATAGCACTTTCCATCATCATCCTGCGCCGCATCTCGCTCTCAGCCAACTCCTCTTCGAACCTGTCCTGCGAGAATCCAGAGCTGTAGAAATCATCCGTTACTCCAACACTGCCTATGCTATAGCCACTGTGCTGCAAGAATTCGGACATCTCGCTGTTTGGCGGCACAAAGTCGAGAGCAGTCCTACCACTCGACGACTTCACGTCCGTCGAAGCTCCATGGTCCAGCAAGATCTTTGCGATTTCTTTATGACTGTTAGTCATGGCCCACATAAGAGCTGTCCATTGGTTTCGATCCTGGTTGTCCACAGTCGCGCCGGCATTGAGAAGCGCGAGTACAACGTCCTTGTGGCCGAAGCAACTTGCGTATACCAACGGAGGAGTGCCTTCCCCATCGACCCCATCAATCTCTAGTAACGCAGAGGCGCTCCCCCGTACCAGACGCTGCACTCGTTGAGCATCGCCGTTGCTCGCAGCAAGAAACAGCAATTCTTGGAGGGCCGCGGTCTTCTGGTCCTTCGTCCTCTTGTCGTCGTGCAGTATGTTATCTTCCTCCGTCTCTCCAGCGTCGCCGGGTTTGCTCGCCTGTGCAGCCATCATCTGTGCAACACGTGCATCGTCATTGCCGTAGTCTCGCGCAAAGGAATCGTCATCGGGCTCGTGCAGTGAAAGGTTGAAATTGAGGGGCGTCGCTATGGTAGGGGCAGTAAGGAATTGGGATTGTCCTATATAGCATCAACACGTGTCCATGCCCAAGGCACTCGGTTCGACTGCTCACCCTGCCATGCGTCATAGTACTCCGTCTCTTGATTGTAGCTGTTGAAGTTCTTGCGGTCGTCCAGAGTGCGTGGCAAGTCGGCCGGAAGCTCGCGCGGTTTCTGTGCATATTCATCGTCGCTCTCCTCTTCTTCTTCGAAAGAACCCTCGCGCTGTTCTCCCACATCCCTCTCCTCGGGGTCCATGTCCCGGTGGAGTATATTCAACTATGCAAGCAGCCGGACAGACGGACAGCAGTGTACGTCATTGGTTCTTGGATGTGATTCGTATGGTGCTCTGGACGTCAGGGATTTTCGATCGTGGGGGATTCGAGGTGGTGGATGTGGTGTGGTAAGTGGTTGGGTGTCACGAATGGTCCAAGCCAGGCACTGCTACACTCACACAACCACCACAAGCTTGCTGGCTTCGAGAGGTGCTCGCGTGGGCGAAGGAACTATCCGGAGCTAAGCTGCATTTGGAGATTGACGTTATAGACGGAAGTGTCGGAATCGGCTCGACTGCCGACGATGAACTGGAAGTCAACGTCAACATTGATTAGAAGCGAATCCTGCCAGGGATCGAATGAAGACAGGGTGAAGATGATATTGATGTGGTAAGTATTGTAAGGAGTGACCAAGACCTACCTAGTTTCGATTGAGGCTCAAGCAAAGGCGAATCAGTATCACAGCTGAGGTGTGGAGGTATTCCAGAGCTGGACCCTGCAGCGCCATCCCAGGCGCTCACTCATACACACTGAACGCCCGCGACGCTTCGTAAGCAATCACTCAGGGCAATAATAAACTAAGCAACGACCGCCGCCAGCGTCCCGAGACTTCACATGCGCGGCCGAAGCCAGCCCACCGCAGCCAGAGCACGACCGTCTCCGTCCTCGTCCTCCTCACCCTCGCACCAGGAGCTGTCTATCATCGCTGTCGTCTCACCTGTCACCGAGTCTGTTTCCCGCCGCGGTGTTTCGCGTGCCTGAGCGTGCCACCGCAAGCTCACTAGCCAGCTACCTTCCACCACGCTTGCGACTGCGATCCTGCCGTTCTCACTCACGACCTCCGACTAATACCTGACGCCTCCACTCGATCATAGACACCTTATCCCACCTCCACACCATCCCCGGCGTCGGTCTGGAGCAAGCGTTCAGCCTATGAAGTAGAACCCCGCGCATCCGCACCTCCGGCCATGCGCGAGGCGTTATGACCGGACATCCACCATGTCGAACGATCTCGCGGCCGCCCCCTTCGTTCCCTCGCCGCTGTCTCTGCAAGATGAGTCCGCCGCCGCGCCCTTCAAGCGCATGTACGAGCGGCTAAAGGAGGATGTGCCGGGGTACGAGTTCCTGGACAAGATCCCGCCCTTCCACTCCAGCTACGATGATTGGCACTTCTTCGGCCGCCGGCGAGTGCGAACCGGCCCAAATGGACGCAAGACGAGCGCCTCGTCTATGACCGACTCGTCGAAACCATCGAGCATCCGAACGCGATCAGACTACGATGTCTCCAACGATGAAGAGAAAGAGAGGGATGTCTGGGTGGTTGGCCGTATGTCGAGACAGATACTCCGTCTGGAGCGCGAATTCAAGATGTGCCAGTCCTTGTTTCGCAAGTCAGGCGACAAGGCGCATTTTGTACGGCCGCTCGACTTCTTCCGTTTGCCTGCGCGACAGCCTGGAGACGTTCCAGCAGCTATAGTGATAGTGGAGGCACCTGGCCGAAACTACTTGCGAGAACTCGTCGAATTTGGTCCAAACTTCTACATGGGCTCAGCAGACTCGCCACAGGCGCCGCGAAGTGAGGCCTGTATTGCCCTGCTGACGTTCCTAGATTTCGCTATTGGCGCATCGGAATGTCTCGAGTTCATCCACCACGAGCACCAGTCGATCCATGGCGAGATTCGCGGGGATGCATTCCACTACAACAGAGATAACTGTCAAGTCAGAATGGTCAACTTTGGCTCGGGTGTTAGAAGCTTCGAGCACGGCTTGACCTCTGCGAACTGGTCAACGCTCATGTCGGAACGAGGCGTCGAACACAGGCTGCAGTTCATCGCTCCCGAACAGACAGGTCGCCTTCCAGCGGAACCAGACGCTCGAACCGATATCTACTCGCTTGGTATTCTCTTCTGGACCATGCTCACTGGACAACGACCCTTCGATGGCAAGACTCCTCTCGACATAATGCAGAATGTCTTATCTAGGCGAATACCTCCCGTTGGCTCGATCCGGCATGATGTTCCAGACGCTCTCACCAAAGTCATTCAAAAGATGACGGCTCGCAACATGGACGATCGGTATAACAGCACATCTGGCGTCAAGTACGACATGCAACAGCTGAAGAAAATATTGATGGAGGGTGATCAGACTGCTCTGGCCAACTTCCAGATCGCGTCGACCGATCTTAGCTGTTTCTTTACGCTTCCTACCCAGCTAGTTGGCCGCAAAAGGCAGAGAAAACAGATTATCGATGTCATCGAGTCTGCGGCCGAACGTGCAGCTCGAAATGGCCCGATCCTTGGCCGCAAGACTTTGTACAGCATCAGCAGTGGATCCAGCGTGATTTCCGGTGGAGGAGATACGCTCGGTGGCATCGAAGACGTTTTGAGCGACAGCACGTCTTCCACAGATCGAGAGCGCAGCCGTGACGATGGTCGTTTGATGTCTATCCCTGAACTCGCACCGCCATCTGAGCTATCGAGACGGAAAACGCGGTCACAGGAGCGGCCAGGACGAGCAGGAAGTGTATCAAGTTCCATGACATCCATCAACGGCGACACAGACATGAGGCCGGTTGAGACGAATCATTCTGTCGATAGTCGTGGCTCATCTCACCACAACACTCAGGACAGCCTATATAGGACCACGTCGAGCTTCCAGACGACGTCGTCCGAACCCAGCACATTGCTTCGGACTGCACACCGGCTGAAGAAGAAAGGCAAGACTGAGCTCATCAGCATTTCAGGTCCAGCAGGTTGTGGCAAGTCCAGTCTGGTCCAAAGCATACAGGCCTCTGCTCGGAAATCCGGCTACTTCACGTCTGCCAAATGGGATGCTGTTCGAACATCACCCTTCGATCCAGTGGTGCGAGTCATGTCGTCTCTGTTTCGACAGATCTTCTCAGAGAACGATGTTAACACCCCGTTCCATGACAACATCCGCAACTTCGTGAGACCATTTTGGCCTCTGCTCCACGGATTCCTTGAACTGCCTCTTTGGCTGCTCGCTCCTACATCTAATGGAAAGCTCTCGGCTGCCAGTGCCAATCAGCCTGTACAAAACGGCGCTCCACCGGAACGGAAGAAATGCTCAGCTGCTAGTACGCAGGAGTGGTTACGAGCCGGCGGTGGATCGAAGAGCTCGCGGTTCATGCACATTTTCCTGGACGTCCTGCGTCTTCTGGCTGTTCAAAAGATGATATCGATCTGCTTGGATGATCTGCAATTCGCAGACACTGAGAGCCTCGAGCTGATATCTGCCATCTCCAAGTCGAGGATACCCATCACACTCATTCTAACGTATCGTGAAGAGCATCACCTCACGCCCGCAATGAGGCGAATACTCGAACACGCCACTAAAGTCGAAGTAGGTCCTTTCAGCGACGAGGAGACGACACAATTCGTTGCCGAGACAATGCACCGCGTGGCTGACGCGGATTACTGCACCCCCCTTGTTGCTGTGATCCAAGAACGGACACATGGAAATCCTTTCCACGTGAAAGAAATGCTCGAGCAGGCATACCGCAGCAAGTGTATCTACTATTGCTGGAAATGCTCCAAGTGGGAATTCAGCCTGGATCGTTTGTTTGAGGAATTCAGCTCCAAAAGTCCACTCTCGACGACCGATTTTATTCTCAAACGGATCAAGGATCTCCCTCTAGACGCGCAAACAGTCCTCGCCTGGGGAGCCATCATCGGCAACTCCTGGAAGTTCTCGACCCTGAAGCGCGTCATGTCGTGCCAGTGTTCACAGCTGTCTCCGCAGCCGCTCATACCACCTCGCTCTCAAGACGCTGTCGCTGGACTGCAAATCGCCCTGAACAGCTTCATAATAATGTCCACTGACGATGAGGATCGGTTCAAGTTCAGCCATGATCGATACGTGCAAGCTGCAGAATCGCTCATCACTGGGAGCACATACGAGCCCGAGGAGATGCACTTTGTCGTCGCGTGCTCCATGATGAAGCACGAACCGTACGATCCTCTGAATATGCCAAACAAGGTGTTGTTTGAGCAGGCTAGACACATCTGTGAAGGCCTAGCTGTCGTCAAGAAGAGAGCGGCCAAGAAAGCGCCTTTCCGTGAGCTCCTCTATCAATCTGCGGAACTTGCACGTGAATCAGGGTAGGATAAGCACCCCTCATTTGAGACATTTAAGAATCGTGGCTAACATTCTTCTTCGTGAGCAGAGCTAACAAGTCCGGCCTCTTCTTTTTCGAAACCTGCCTGGACTTGCTTCCAGAGAACCCATGGACCGATTCTGCGGATTCGACATACGTTGAGACGCTGACTCTAAAGACCCGTGCGGCTGAGGCCTACTGGTATGATGGACAATACGAGAAGGGAAAGCAGCTACTAGATGAAGTCTTTGAACGAGCTCAAGACTTCACCGACAAGGTGCGTTAACATGTTCCCCGAGAATCTCGTCGACGTTGTGGGAAGCCATACCCATGAGCAGCCCTTAAGCAGGTCGAAATTTGAATCGTTTCGAGGATGAATACTGACTTTCCACAGACACCCGCCGCAATCATCCTGAGTCGAATGCACGCCCAGCGCGGTGACAGCAGTTCCGCGTTCAAGGTACTAAAAGCTGCTCTTTTCGATGTCGGCATCAAGGTACCGGAGACAAGTTGGGAAGAATGCGACGAAGAGTTTCACAAGATCCTTCCGCTTCTGCAAATGACGCCGCCGGATCTTGACCGAGCAGAGGCAGAACGTGGCAGATCTGTAGACCGGACACTGGCTACTCTTGGAGCCCTACTAACGGAGACCATCTCAAGCGCGTTCTGGTCGGATTCTCTTCTACACTATCAGGCCACTCTGATCGTCATGAAGATCTATCTTGAACGAGGCGTGTTCCCACAGGCAGGTCTCGGTCTCATCAACTTCGCTACCCTCTCTGTCTGGCGGTTCAACATGGTCAGCGAGTCTATGGAACTGGTGGAGACGGCATTCAATATTATGAATACCTACGATCAGGAGTTCTACACTATTGGCCGGACGCTTACACTCTACAGTGTCTTCCTCGGGCATCTGCACAAGGATATGCGTGAGTGTTTCATTGCTTTGAACCGCGGGCTGGATGCTGCCGCCAGTGCCGGCGACAAGATTCTCCACCTACTCAACCTTGGAATCATGAGCTCGTACAGGCTTTGGGCATCAGAGAACCTCGCCGAGATCGACGCGTTCATTTCCAGTGTCGGAGACGAGTTCCCGGACTGGACTACCAATCTTCGCGGTGGAGCCTTCCTCATGGGTATTAGGCAACTGTCGCGTGCTCTCGCTGGCAAGACGTACGTCAAGTCCGCTCAGGACGTGCTCACCGACCACGCACATCAGACCGAGGCATATGAAGATCTCATCCGAGCTACAGCGTCGAATCCAGAGCGGCCTCTTGTCATCTATAGATGTCACAAGCTCATGGCAATGCATTACTTCGGACACTTCAAGGAGGCAGTGGAGTACGCATATGAGCTTTTGCCATTGGCGGACGGTCTCCTCTCCTCGAGGTATCATTATTCCATCTACTTCATCCTCACGATGTCATTATTGGCAATCATTAGGGATGAGCCCGATCGTGCTGATCGTCAAGAGCTTTTCGACAAGGTGCTGGACTATCGTACCCGCTGCGACATTGTCACACGCTACAACGACGTCAATTACGTGGTATACCTGGAGTTGATGGACGCTGAGATTGCAGATGCTGAGAAGCGTTATGGTGAAGTCTTGGCACATTACGAGAAGGCGATCAACCACGCGGTTCTGCATTCAAATACATTGGACGAAGCACTCAGTCTAGAACATTACGCCGACTGGATGTGCCGTAGAGGAGCCGCTCGGCCTGCTCGCGGCATCTTACTTGATGCTATGTCAGCATACAGGAGAGTTGGCGCCTTTGGCAAGGCTAATCACTTGCAAGAGCGATCCGAGTTTCTCCTCTACGGCAGCAGAAGCCTCTCGACTGTCGACGCGGGCACGCAGACCGACCTCGACGTCGTGTCCGGTCCCTCATACGCCTACAAACTCGAAAAGATTGCCAGCCATCAGGCCGTACAGACGCCGGCAGATAGGACTGTCGAATGGCTAGATCCGTCAACTGCGGCCGCTCCCCATCATAAGGAGGCACCAGCTGCGCTCTCTTCGGCCGTTGGCTTGGATATGATCGATCTTGCGGGGATTCTGGAGTCTTCGCAGTTGCTGTCGTCGGAGCTTAATGTCGAACGGCTGCTTTCGAAGTTGACGACGATAATAGTGGATTCGACCGGAGCTTCGTTGGTCGGTCTCGTCGTTGAGAGCGATCAAGGCGAATGGTGCGTGGCTTCAGTCGGCACTCCGGACAACATCGACGCACCCGAAGACGGCATTCCTCTGGACGATGTCGAGGACCCGGTTGCCAGGCAAGTCACTCGTTACGTGCTACGCTTCAAGGAGCAGGTGTTTCTGCGAAACGTGCTCGACGACGAGCGTTTCAACAGTCTAGCCGACTCGTGGCTTGAGAAGAATCCTGACGGTGCATCCATGATCGCTATCCCCATCTTGCATGGCGACCAGGTCTTGCTTGGAAGCTTGTACTGCCAAGCGCCTCCGAATACCTTCACGGAGCGGACAGTGACTCTCCTCAAACTCCTGGTGAACCAGATTGCCATCTCGATAGCCAACGCATTGCTCTTCAAACGCTCTGAGAAGGTTCAAGCCAGCAATACGTCGATGCTGGAAGTTCAGAAACAGGCGCTTGCACAGGCTCGAGAAGCAGAGAAGAAGGCCAAAGCTGCCGAAGCTAAGGCCATGGAGATGGTGCGACTGAAGGATGAGGCGGCCAAGGCGAAGTCGATGTTCCTGGCCAATGTATCTCACGAGCTTCGAACACCTCTCAACGGTGTGATCGGCATGAGTGAGATGCTGAAGAGCACGCCTCTCAATAAGGAGCAGGAAGAGCATGCCGACTCGATCAGAGTCTGCGCCGACACTCTGCTCAGTGTCATCAATGACATTCTGGATTTCAGCAAACTCGAAGCTGGCAAGATGCAGGTATTCTCCGTGCCGTTGTCGCTGACTGAGACCATCAGCGAGGTGGTACGAGCACTCTCTTACACCAACATTGAGCGGAATCTCGAGACCGTTCAGGACTTGCGACTCGATCCGAATCTTGTTGTCATGGGCGATCCCGTGCGTCTACACCAGATTTTGATGAACTTGATGTCGAATGCGTACAAGTTCACTGCGAAAGGCAAGGTCACGGTTCGAGCAAAGGTCGATTCTGAGGACGCAGACAGCATCAAGGTTACTGTGTCGGTCACGGATACTGGTATCGGTATCTCAGAAGAGCAGCAGAAGAAGCTCTTCTTACCATTCTCGCAAGCAGACTCCAGCACTGCCCGCAGCTACGGAGGCACAGGTCTCGGACTTTCAATTTGCAAAGCCATTCTCGAGAACGTAATGCAGGGCCAGATCTGGCTTGAGAGTACTCCGGGTGTGGGCACGACCGTGTCTTTCAGCTTGCCTTTCAAGAAGGTCAAGCATGGCGATATGGGCGAGCAGAATGGCGGCACACCACACGGACGGGAAGCGGATCCAATGGCCATCTTTACACCTCCAGCGGAAGACGATGGACCAGGTGCGAGGGCGATCATGAGCTTGCAGGGTATTCCGCGCGATCAGTTGAAGGTTTGCATTGCTGAGGACAATCCCATCAACCAGAAGATCGCGATCAACTTTGTCAAGAAGCTTGGCTTCAACTGCGAGGCATACGGCGACGGACAGCAAGCGGTGGATGCACTGACCCGAGCCAGCAAAGACGGAAACCCCTTCCATCTGGTCTTGATGGACGTTCAAATGCCAGTACTCGACGGCTACAACGCCACCCGCGAGATCCGCAAACACGAAGACCCCCAGGTCCGCGACATCCTCGTCATCGCCATGACCGCCAGCGCCATCCGCGGCGACCGCGAGAAGTGCCTCGAAGCAGGCATGAACAACTACCTCGCCAAACCCGTCCGCGCGGATACCCTCAAACAAATGCTCGAATCCTACCTGCACCAACCCGCCAAGACCATCCCCAACCTCCAACAAGAAGCCAACAACCTCGTGAACACCGTCGTCTCGCAAGTCGACACCAACACCAGCAACAACACCAACGGCCACACATCATCATCAACAGAAAACCTCCCACCACCACCCAGCGCCATCCCCGAGCGCCCTCGGTCCGCACGCCACGACGCCACGGAGATCCACCTTTCTCCCGAAGAGATGGCAAAAAAGCCCCAAGCCCAGGCGAACATGCAGGCGCAGATGCAGGCGGTCCAACAGCAGATTAAGGAACTGCAAGAGAAGCCTAGTCGGGCGAGTGGGGCGAGGCCGGCGCTTGGGAGGGGGAATAGTAGTTGGGAGACGGCGAGGAGAGGGGAGAGTGGGAGGGGGAAGGGGGAGTGAGGGAGTAAGAGTGATGAGAAACAGACTTCACTTGTCGAGTCGATCGAGCATGGATTACCTATTACGGCAGGAGAGTACAAGCGGCGCGGTGTATGATTGGCGTTTTTGTTTTTGTTTTACATTTGCATTGAGGAGGAGGATGGATGGATCGGAGGGGAGTGCACATACCCAGAGCGCATCAGTACTTTGTTTTGCTTTTTTGTTCTCTTTCTATCAAGCGTTCGTTGCGCGATTGATGGGGCGGGAATGGAATGGACTGTCTCTTCTTCTTTCTTTTTAAGATTCTTGAAATGGAACGGGAGGATAGTGGACGGGATTAGGGTTTTTTTTTACGATCCATGAGCGAGCGATAGCCTATAGGGGGAGACGGAACCTTTACTTGCTTTTTGAGGGTGTGGGTGTGTGCGATTAGAGTTGTGGTAGTTGTAGGAGGGTGGTAAGGATAGGAAAAGCGGTAGGGGTATAGATGAGTTCAAGAAGTCTTTCAAAGTTCTCGGTGTATGATCTCCAATCGTGAGGCTTGCTCATGTTCGAAGTCACTTTGTAGACGGCTTGGTTTTCGTTGTGTACGGTTCTGGTAGTTGCTTGGTGGGTATAGGCAGCAGGGAGGAGGGTGTGGGTTAGGTATCTGCTGGTCGTCGACTGGGTGTGTCTGTCGGGTGTTTTCTGTTTGGCCTTCTGTGGGCGGTGTTTACTCCATGTCTAATCGTCTTTCTGCCTCAACGCTCGGCGAAATCAGAAAGCACACTTCATTCTCTTTCTTCGCGAGCCATTGTCGGCGACTCTCGGCCGCAAGTCGCGCTTCTTTCTTTGTTCCCGTCACGACCTACTTCTTCCCTGTGGTGCTGGAAGTCTCCAGAGCCCGGCGCTTTGATGCGGCGCTGCGCTACCTACCTATGGTCTGCAATTCCAGCCTGGCGGGCGCAGAACGGCGATCTGCACACCGGATAGAGTGGGTAGGAGGTGTTCACCGGGAAATGAACATCGCCCCTGGCTCCGCCAAACCACGTATACAACTCCGTGCACATCTGGACAGCACACCGCCAGCCGCCGCGCACCTCAAAATTCGTACTCGTGCTTATAACCGCGGCGCTAAATTGTGGTACCATCGCGATCGAACGCCCCTTGTCGACGCACCACTGCTGCGCCAGGGTCCATTTAATCCCACGCGTACGTATGGCAGACTCCAGAACCGTCCTAATGTGGTGCCCGGAACTCCACTCCAGGACATCCGGGGTGTAGGAGAGGCGATTTCAAGGCCTTCCCGTCGTCTCGGGTTATTGGGCAAAGTCGCCATTTTTTCGCGTGGGAAGCGGACGCCTGTTTCACGCCATTACTAGTGTGGGTTGGGTTTTCGGTCTGCCTCATCTTGTACTTCTTTGCACGAATTCAATGTTGACTGTTGCTTAGACAGGTCGCGTGCCGCGAGCCGACGCGATCGAACACCCCCAGCAGCGCTGATGATCGTGGCGGGGGCAGGCTGGGCGGAGGGCGTTGGTGATGGTGAGCTTGGTGTTGTGAGCTCGAGATGGGTCGGTGGTGGGGGCATGTTTGTAGAGGGCATAGTGCGAGAGAGAACTATATGTAGCAGAAGCGGCAAATCGAAGACGTCCGGAAGAGCGCACGCGTGGCGTCGCAGCTCTTCATTCACTTACAGCGCCGCCATCACTAGCATTGAGGTCGAAGCCATGTCGCATAGCCTGTTAGGCAAGAAGTCATCGACATCTTTCGAAAGTGATCTGGTCTGTGTCTGTGTCAGTGTTCAGAACTGAACGCGACTGTCTGAGTCGCTTGAAGTTGATCTAAGGTGTTCAAATGGATTTCCACGGACTAGGTGAAACAACCAGTCAGAGTGGTAGATCGCCTACTATAATGCAAGCTACCACTGAAGTGATGCGACAAGTAAAGAAGGAAATGGAGTCAGGTTACTCAGAAGGAAACGGAGAAGTGAAGTTAGCAGTAAAAGGGGCGAACTTGGAAGTAAAGCTGGCATGAACGTAGAAGTGAAGTGAGAAGTGAGCGATTAAGTAAAGGAAGAGGTGAGCGAGCAAGTGAGAACTGAAGTGAAAGCTCGTTTGGAATTCTTCATTTCAAGTGTCGGTATCGTACATGGTTCGCATGTGCAAGCGCCAGCGGCTTGCCAACCTTTGATCCGTCATATCCCCAACACTCGAAATCCAGCAGCGCCATCGCTAATCTGCGCGAGAGAGCAGTACCTGATGTAAACCGAGGGACGTGGCTATACCAAAACCTTGCCCACCTCGTACTTGGTCCTAACGCCTTCGCGCCCTGCAGTGAGGCCTGCCCCGGCAATGGTCTTGATGACCGAAAGAGCAGCCATCTTCTCGCTGATCTTGACAACATCGTCATCATCACCAGCTTCGTCCGTCTCATTCTTCAGCTCCTCAAGCTTTTGCTGGCAGGTCTGCAGGATACTGCACATTTCTTGCTGAACGATCTCATATGTCTTGACGGTCTTGAGCTGCTGAAGCGCCCTGCTGGCACCACGGAAATGCTTGAGCGGCTTTTGGCCGGCAAGGCCATCGTCATCAAGGCGATTCTCCTTTCCCTGTCTCCGCGAACGACACTCCTGGACGTACTTCAGGCAGTTCAGTTCCTCATGCTCTGCATCTAGAGTGTCGATGTAGTTGGAGTTGATGAACTGGCTCTTGCGTGAGACTGCCCTATAGACTTCCTGGATAACTCGCTGCTCGTTGTTGATCGCAACAGGAGTGACGTCGACAAGAAGAGAGTTGTAGTGACCCTCGGGTGTCGCCTTGTTGATGTGTCCGCGTGCTGTGTAGGGCATCTCGACGTACTTGCGAGGCTTGAGTTGCTTGTCTTTGCGATCGTCGGATGAGTCTTCAAGATCTGGGAGTGCGGCACCTTCGAGTGTCGTCATCGCACTCGTCTTCCTCTTCTTCTCGGGTGGTGGGCCTGGACGCTCGATGGCGGTCTGCGGTGCAACTGGTCTGGCGGCAGGCGCGGGCTTGCGACTCTTGGTCGCCCCTATTAGAAGGTCAACAGTTGTTCGCGGGTCCATAAGCGATCGCCTTGGTGGATGACTTACCGGTACGGTTGGAGTACTGGTTGTTGGTGGGAGCGACGGTGTTGTTGATGGAGGGGCTTGCAGTAGGCATCTTCGGGCCAGCTATCTTCGAGGAGCGGTCGCGCAGGTGTCCTGGCATGTGTTAGCTGCGTTGATTTCTGCCCAAAGGTGAGATCACTCATTACCAGAGGCTTTGGCAGTTGTCGCCATGGCTGGAGCTTCCGTGCCGTTCTTGATGTTGTCGGCGCTCGCCATGGCCAGCGGTGTGTTCGCGCGAAACGAGCGATCTCGCGGTCTATTTGAATGCCGGCGGTCGAGCTGCGGACGGCTAGAGCCGGAGAGACGCGTGACTCACGTGATCCAGCAAACGCGCGAGTGAATGAACGGCTGATGACGCCATCTCGTCGCACCACACACTCAAATATTTTCATCTTCAGACTCTCTTCCTCTTCCTCTGCACCTCAACACGACGCTACATCAACCTCGACGACTCCCTCTACCAATAACACTGCTTGCTGCTTGCTCTGCCGCACCAGTCGACCATCAGCATCTATGCAGGTGTGTGGCCAGCCCGGTGTGCGGTGCGCATGTCTTCTGCATTGTAGACACGTCGTTGGACTTAAGCAATAAGCTTGGCGGACCAGTTGCGCGCGGTGTAGGCGTGCAATCTGCACGCGAACCTTGCCGATTTCTCAAATGGAATCACCTCGCTGCAGCGCCTTGGATGCCGTGTCTGCCTTCAGGCGAGCTCACGCACCACCAAAGCGCGGTCCTGGAGTCTGGTTGGGTGCCTCCATTGAGTCACACCCATACCAGTACGAACCCCGGACAGCAACTGCAGCAAGACAGTCTCAGGTAACTGTATCCCCAGCACCCCTTTCCCACGCATCCCTTCCCTCATCCATCTCGCCCCCTATCGTCGTCATCCACCATTTATCGGTGTGCGGGCCGCCGTCATGCGCCCGCGAGGCTGACATTGCAAACAGGCCATCAGAAGTGCGGCATTCATTTGCTGGGCTCTGGAGGCCATCAGATACAGAAGAAAAAGCAGTTCTTAGGACATGAGACTCTTGTACACAATACAGACAACAAAGTTGTCGCGGTGGCTCAGACGCAGGAGATATTTGGCGGGAATTCCAACCGACAATGGGGTACAAAGAAAAAGTGTCAGAGTGAAAGAAGAGGTGAGGTCGGCTGCCTTTCACACCAAGTGGGTCCGCTTTGATGCCTGAGGCACCAAGTCCCTCCAGCTTCTTCACTCGTCTCTTTGATCGCATACTCTCGTTTCATTTGTATTCTGCTTGGCTCGACTTCACTTCTGGTACCAAAAGAGCTCGCAATAGATCTGACTCGTGAGCTCACTTTCTCTCGATCATTTGCAATCATCGATCGCTTCAGATCATACTTCAGAGAAAATGTCAATGGAAACCTCTCAATCACTCACTATCGAGGTGACGATGAGCTCAGTTGCATACACTACATGGGTACTACCAGCACGTGTCCATCATCTCATTCCAATCATTACCGCTGACCACTATCCACCGCACTGCCCGTTGCATGGGCCAGTGCAATTGAAGCCCTGGGGATCCTCCACAGAATCACACAAGTAAGAAGTCGCCGGAACGCCTTGATCTAGTGCCTGCAAGTCATTGTCGTAAAGGTTGATACCGGTGCATGGCGCTGCTGCTGAGCACTGCAGGGTAGCTACGCGATCGCCTTTGAGAGTCCCCTTTGCGTTGCCCCAGTTCATGTCGCTTATCTGGTGGGTGGATTAGCACAAAGAATGAGATGATGGTTTGAGAGAAGAGCATACCTGGAACTTTGAAGTATCACAATCCCCAGTCTGCCCATTATACGAGGTGCACTGGAAGAGCGCCCAAGCAAGATTGACGTCGGTCAATTGGAAGTCTCGGAAGGTGATGTTCCTGGCGTAACCAATACCGCCTCCGCCACCGTTTGGAGGCTCGCCTTTCTGCACGCCTGTCCAAGTCTTGACTCGTCCACCATATCCAGTATTCGTACATCTGATATTCTCGGCGACGACGTTCTCGATCACTTCGATCTGGCCAGGGTATTGTCCAATGCTGCCCATGGCCAAGGCTTGTCCGTTGTAGAAGTCGCAGTCGGCGATGTAGATGTTGGTGCTGTTCTGCTTCATCGAAATGCCATCGTCACCGTTGTCCACACTCCAACGGAGGAAAGTAATGTTGTTAGCATAGACGGTGTCAACTCCGTCGGTATTGACGTTGGAGTTGTCGTTGTCGGATGTGTTGTTAACGTAGATATCTTGCAGGAGCATCTTCTCCGAACGAGCAACAGTCATGGTCCACATTTGAGACTTGATGAAGCGCAGACCTTCAACCACACTGTTCTTCGTATTCGTGATAAGAAGAGCATGCGGCCGTCCATGTCGGTTGGAGACACCTTGATTGAAGTCATACCAAGCCTGTCCGTTGCCATTCAAGGTGCCGTATCGGTGCCCGTAAAAGTGAAGGTTCTCGCCCCCAAGATGCCAGGCTGATGTTTGGTTCTGGAATCCAATGGGTAGTGATTTTGCCAGCCAGTAGTCAATGTTTGTGTCCCAGAGAAGCGTTCCTTTAACTTCCACATCGACGTCTTTGAGCCCAGTCGTGTTCATTACAGTGCTAATGTAGTATGTAGTGTTCTATTCCGATTAGAGAGTGCATCAGGACTACGTCGGATATCTTCGATACACCTTACCTCGAATATGATGTGGCCATCCTCTTTGCATTCAGAAAAGGCCTCGAGGATAGCCGGTGCATCGTCTCCGTTAGGATCGCCACACGGCTTGACTTTACAAGTCTTCGATCGCTTGGGCCAGTTTCCGTCATGCGTATAGGGTCCGCCATTGCCAGGCTCTGAAGGCGCCCAGCAGCCATTAAGTCCTAAACATTCGCAGACATATGGATCCGGACGGTCCGTCTGGCACGTAGCGGCGGCTGTATCGACCGTCGAGGCTGGTGTAGTAGTCCCTGTGGCCAATGCTGACGCCGACTCGAAGGCGGATAGTGCCTGAACAAGGATAAGAATGCCTCTCATCTCTCTGTCAAAGACAACGAAAACGCTACCGTCGGCGCAAGAGGGACTTGCCCCAGCGCGAGAACCCTCGTGAGCAACTGGTCCATTTTGATGTCGCCCGCAAGGGAGGGGAGGGCACAACGCTGTGCACGGGAAATTGGGAGCACCGTCGACGCTTTCCCTGGTTGTGTTTTCAACGACACACTACAGGCGATCCAGGTGTTGAATAGGTTTCACACTGCAGCGTGCATGGAATTGGAGCCTTTGAGTGCCGCCGTTATTGGCCAACGTCATCTCTGTTCTCCTGACAACGACCCGTCTTCCCCACAATTCCTTCCCCGCGGGGCATGTGAAACCGTCATGGTCCGGGGGCAGGATCTGGTTAAAATTAGACGTCGAGTCAACAGACGTCTTCTCCTGTTGTTGGCAGGACAATCTCGTCTATTAGACGCCCATCTCCACCCCTTTGCGTTCGTGTTGACTCCATCGCAGGCGGCGGGATGCTGTCACCCTCAAATGGAGCCAAGATAGCCTCCGAACACAACATTGAGCCAAGGATCGACTTCGCTTGTACGGCAGTGTCTTGTGAGTGCTGCACGTCCGATGAAGGCGAGGAGATCCTTGATGAAAACTGTGCCTATACCATGGCGCACATGATCCCCCTTATGCGGTCCATAGTCCGGCATACCTGAGGGGCCGACATGATTTTCTACCTTCCGTCCGGACCTGCAACCTCTGGTTGAAGAACATCAAACATGAGATGAACAAGCAGTCACCAGCCTCAAGCAGACAAAGCATAGAGAGTATCACCGCACTCTTGGCAATCATGCCGTGGAGTTGTCCACATACCACTTATGCCCGACTGTTGGGGAAAAGACCACGATGACAGCAGACCCACACGGCTTCTGATGCAACATCCCGCTCCGGAACTGGAGATGTCAAACCTACCTCTGCATTGGGAAGCTGGTTTATGCACGTGCTGGCAATGCTACAAGGCGATGCAGTGTCTTCATGCGTTGTCGCGCATGACTTCTGTTGTTGTACAAGTGTCACTACAGCCCAAGGACAGGCGGCCGACTTTCGCAGTTACCGAGGCGGTTTCGGTACAGCTACAGAGCCTCTCAAGACTTCTAGGAGGCTCCCTTGATTGAAGCTGGACTGCATACCTCCATTCCGTCGGTCCTTACGATACCGTCGCCGGGCGAGTCGTCGTGGAAGATCATCGCCAAAATGGACTCCCATACGAAGCCAGTCCGGCAACTTGTTTACACCTTCAAGTGCGAAGTGAAGCTACTCATCGACCGCACGTGGAGCCGAAGCTGCGCTATATGACTTTTGAAGGAGCCACAATGACTTTACAAGAGGCTTCCGCAGGGCCGACTTGAATAGTGCGATGCACACTCGTCCATGTGTCCGTAGACGGCTACTATCAGAGTAGGTACAGGACCACCTGCAGCGCGAACGCCAACCAGAGATCTGCTGGACGCGCTGTCCACAAAGCTTACGAGGCGGCCCTTCAGTGTACACAAGGCCTACTTGTTCAGCACGCCTAAATTGGTATACGAGGACCAACACCACCCGAGATGGACCACATACCGCAATACTGACTTTACAGCCACGAGAGGTATGAAACGGCAGAGAGTGAACGATTGAGGGGGTGTGACCAGTCTTTGCGAACCCATCAGGGAGTCAACGTCGTATAAATATCAGGTTGTCCATCTCAGGTAGGGACGAGCACCAGTAGACCCAAATCTTCACACTTCAAGCATCAAGCTCAACCTCTCCTTCAGAATGGCTCCGATCATGGAGACTTCTCTCACCATAGCTCTTCTCTTTACCTACCGAGCACTGTCTGTTACACCACCCTCTGGCACGCTCTCGACCATCCTCCCTCGTGCCACCGACACCCGCTTTGGCAACTTCATCTCTGATACAGGCGCTGGTGGCTACGTCCAGAAATGGAACCAGTCTCTCTTCTCCATCTCGGATGGGTCCAAGTGCTACACCAGTACAAGAAGATCGAACCAACAGTCGGGCACATACTGATTTGCGCAGATGCTCTTGACTCGGACTGCTACTTTCCATCAGCGCACACTGGATATGCAGCGATCGATGCTAACAACCCATCCAACTTGATCGTCATCGGTGACTATAACGACATCGGTCCTAACCATCTGCCAAACCAGCCAGACTTCTGGCATGGCGATGGTGGTGCAGGACTCATTGGATGGATCCCGTCCGCCGATGTCGAATGCGATAATCCGACTTGTTTCGCACCAGCACCACACGTTGCTCCAATCCCTATTCCAGGCAACGATACTGGCCTTCTGAATGTCTGGCCTGTCCACCCCAATGAGGGTGCTTACACTTATAACACTATGTTCGAGATGAACTTCCCTGTCAACGCAGATTACCTGAATGATGTGCTCAAGCAGCAAGTCCCTGCTGTTCGTACGGCCCCTGTCCTGTTCAATATCACCAAGAGTCAGGCGGGATATGGCAGCGCTGCTTTGACGAGTGGTCGTGGCAATGAGGCTAACACATACTTCTACCTCTGGGAAGGCGACTCGACGGGCTGGAAGCTGGCTCGTGCTCCATGGGCTTCTCGAGCCGACAAGACAACATTCGATTACTGGCATGGCTCTGCAGGTTGGGTTCGAAATGCTCCTTTGAGATACAATAACGATGCCTATGGCAATTTAGCGAACGTGTCCCGCCCAGGTGTAAGTTCGAACCTACTCTCTAGCACGGCTCCTCAGCTAACTCATTCTCCTAGCTCGGCGTATGGGGACAAGACATCCGTTGGGTCGACCGCTTCCAGACCTACGTGATCACCTTCCAGGGCGCTCCAGGCTATTCGCAAGAGGTTATGTACTCGACCACAGGAGCCATCACAGGGTGTGTTTACCTTCGCCTCAAGTCCCGAAGCACTACATACTAACGCACCGCTCTGCAGCCCATACTCTGCTCCAGTTACGCTCTTCACCCCAACACTCGACTCGGCCTGCAGCTATGGCAATAACACGAAGAAGTACCCATTCGTGGACTTCATCCAAATGCATTGGGACTACTATGGTCTGAGCTCGGCGAAGACATTGGTCTCTTGGATCAGCTGCACGAGTTTTCAGAATATGGCTGTTGTTCAGTGGAAGTGATGGTCGAAATGAGAATTTCCGGCGGGTATGCTGCATTCACATAAAAGAGACGGGCTTGCGTGCCTGACGGCGGATGTACACCCATATGCCTGAATGGTCACTCTATCAAACGAACAGTCCCTTACCACGCTCTGCAAGCTTCGCAGGAGTAAATCGCTTTGGAAGCCGCGACGAGAATGTCGATATGAGATTGACGTTCCATGCGGCCACCTCACGCGATCTTGTTGCCTGTACTTCGTATCTCTCTTCATTCATCACCAGGATGCCCAAACCGCCGGCCTTCCGGTGGAGACTTCATCAGGATGTCCCTGAAAAACATTACGGCCGAAAGCGATGTACTGGTAAGCATCTTGAACAGTTACTACATTCGTCACCGGTCCTGCGAATTGCACATGATATGTCCGTAGTATTGTGTTGTGTTGTATGTATCGTACAATGTTCCCCAGCATTGACGCCATGCGCATCCCTTGGTGGCCTTCGGTGTTCCAGCCATCAAAGTCCGCCGTTTCCGCGGAATGCCCGAGAAGCAGTGAGGCGAAGCCGGAGGCCCAGTCCAGTCCAGTCATCTCGAGCCTCACACGACACTCATCCCTCTCCTTCTTTCTTATCATCAACAAACCAATGTCAACACCACCAACCCACGTCAAATTCATCTTGGCCGAAACGCACTTCTACAACCCCATCACACCCACTAGCCAACTCGCACAACAAGATCGAGTCCAGACGAAGAAGTTGCAGAAGAAATGTCGTCGCCCCAAGGGCGGCGCTGCTGGTGAGTCGCGTTTTCCTTATCGTGGGTTCATGGAGCATGTGACGGAGGTGCATCGGCAATGATCGATAGAGGAGTCTCCTAACATTGATTTGCAGCATCGCAGAGTCCTCCTAACGAGAACATTGTGAGGCATGTGCTGGACGCATCATCACCGTCCTCATCCACCGAGAGCCTCGCATAGGGATCGCAGGATACGAAACCGAATCCGATAGACTGCTTTGTAACGACTAGAACGATATCGCTCAGGGAGCAGGTTGATGTGCTTTTATGAGATGATAATGGCACGCTTGTATCGATATTGAATGACTACATGTACTTGTCTCAGCAGACCACGTGCGATTAATTAGCCCTGGGAGCAACGTGCAATCCTCTTCAGCCCCAGTCGATGTGTTAGGGCAGGTACTTACTGCTGCTGTAGGATGAGCCTCTTGTATTTGCCTCGCCAGCCCTCACTCGTTCTGTGTGTAGGATTGGGCTACTTCACGGCGAACCTTCACTGACAGAGTTGTGGGAGTCGGCAAAATGAAAGCTTACCCATGTCGACCGCATGAAGATGTCCCGGCCAACCAAAATCCCGAACCGTGCACCAATGCCATGTGCTGACCACGGCCAGGGTGGTATGGTGGGTCTCGTTTGTCTCGTGGGTTGTGCTCTTTCCGGACTGGAGCTTGTGTGCGGAGGCTCTTTCCATGTACAATGCTGGACGGCTTACTTCGACGCCTTTAAGAGTTCAGTCGACGTCCCTCGTCGCTCGACTATCCTACAACCTCTGACAACATCGACACGGACAGGATGGAGCTCTTCGGTGCCACTCACCTTTCTACTGGCTCTGCACTTGCCATATTCGCAGGCCTGTACATCGCCTATTCGATCCTATATGCCTTCGTCGCCTCACTATCCGCCCAATCGAAATACCTCCGCTCACAACCATGGATCGGCCTCAAAGCAAAGTGGTTCGCCAAATACCGCGCCGGCATGGCCTCCATCACGGGCACCCGCGACTTCCTTTTCGAAGGCTACGAAAGTTTCTCCAAGAACAACCAGCTCTTCGCCATTCCTTCTTTCGCCACAAAACCCTGGGTATTGATACCTCCCACCAAGATTCGAGAGCTCTTGGCGAAGCCGGACGATGAGGTCGATCTCAGGGGTGTGCTCAAGGAGATGGTGGCGTCGTATTGGACGGGGGATGAGGATATCGCTGGCTCTGGGATTCATTTGGATGTCATTCGTCAGCAGCTCACGAGGAAATTGGAGCTCTTCACGGAGGATATTCATGTTGAGCTTGAGCAGGGGTTTCAGGAGCATTGGAATGCTGGCAAGGATAAGTGGCTTGCTGTGACTGGGCTGGATACTTGTATGAAGATTGTTAGCAGGGCTGCGAATCGTGTCTTTTCTGGTGTCGAGCTATGTGAGTGTTGAAAGCGTATTTGGGCTCCCCTCTTTCTGACGTGCTTCTAGGTCGCAACGAGGAGTACTTGGAACGCACCAGGCTGTATTCGCAGGGCATCTTCACCATTGCCGGCCTTATCAATCTCATGCCTTCATGGCTACGGCCTCTGCTCGCACCGCCAATGGTCCAGTTGAACAGGCGCCACCTGGCTGTATGTAAGAAGACCGCTGTCCCCGAGATCAAGCGGAGATTGGAGAGGATACAAAGCGGTTCTGAGAAAGAGCCAGAGGTATGTGCTGCTGGATGGCCTCGTTCACTTGTCGCTCACAGCTGTTGTATCTGCAGACCGATGCCTTAACCTGGATCATTGAGAACGCGATCAATACCGGCGATCCCGCAGAGATCAACCCCGACAAGATATGTCGCCGACTGGTGCGATTGAACATGGTGGCTATTCACACCACGAGCATCACAATCACCAATGCCCTTCTGGATCTGTTCGGTTCTGCCCGCGCCCAAGACTTCGTCGATGGTCTGCGCGAAGAATGTTATAGGGTTCTCGCGGAGCACGGCGGGGAATGGACCAAGGCGGCTGTGAGTGATCTGGTCCGGGTCGACAGTACGATTAAGGAGTCGATGAGGTTCTCCAGCCTGGCCATGGTGGGCGTCATGAGGGAGGTAAGCAGTAGCAGGTTCTCTAGTTTGGCTGTTTCCCGCTGATAATCACGTAGGTCGTCAAAGAAGATGGCATCGATCTCGGCGACGGCATTCACTTGCCGAAGGGTGTTCGAATAGGCGCCGCCAATGTCGCCATCCACCGCGATCCCGTCTACTATCCCAATCCTGACGAGTTCGACGCTTTCGCTTTGCGAAGACGCGGGACAGCTTGGACGAGAAGAGCCAAGTGCTGGAGAAGAGGAATCAAGCCATCGTTACAACGGGCGAGAACTTCATCGCTTTCGGCCATGGAAGGTGAGAAACCTCTTGATTTGCTCCTGAGGGTCTCACTTGTTCAGCTGACGCTTTCGACAGAGACGCATGTCCAGGCCGCTTCTTCGCATCACAAGAGATGAAGCTCATGCTAGCTTACATCGTTATGAATTACGATGTCAAGCTTCCAGGACCTAGACCGCAGAGTATCGATATCAAAATCAGTAGCGTTCCACCGCCGACGGCGCAGTTCTTGGTTCGACGGAGGCAGTGATGTTTCAGTAGTTGGAGGTCAAGTTCATAATATTGGACCTGTGAGGAAAGCATGACTGTGGTCTCGGTAAATCAATAACCAGATTGAAATCAGACCAATGGCTTTCTTTTGAATCCGAAAGCAGATGTCCAAGGAATCGATTGGTCGAAGAAGGAATGTCACCATGATGGCCTGATAGGGGAAACTAGTGCGCGTCTTGAACTCTACTTCAACCACCATCCTGCAACACAGCATGTCGCTTGCATTACATTGATATATTGATGATGGTGTTGATGTTGAGGTTCAAATGTTAGTCAAAGAGACGAGGCTGACATTTTTAAGCTTTGCCCTTGCAGCGCTAGCGAATCGGCCAGCTGTTCCTAGGAGGTACATCAGGAGCTTCGGCCACTCGCACATGCGGCGAGAGAATGAAAGATGGAGACTCGATTCATTTCACCCTCGCAACTCCTTACACCACCGTCGCCGACCTGAACACGACAACCTCTTCGACCGGCCACGAGATGATTGTGTAGAGTCTCTTTTTCTCTTCCACCTTATCGACCCCTCCAGATACACAGCCTTCACATGCTTCGGGGCACGCGATAACGACTCGCGATGCTTCTCTTTTCCGCTCTGGCACTGCTGTGCCTATTACCTCTGATCGCGCTTGCGGCAGAGGACTTCTACAAAGTGCGCCTCGATCACAGCATCACATCCCATCGAAAATCTCTAATCTTGATCACCAGGTCCTCGAACTCGACCGCGATGCCTCCGAACGCGAACTGAAAAAAGCCTACCGCCGCCTCTCGAAGAAATACCACCCCGACAAGAATCCCGATGACCACAAAGCCGCGCAGCGATTCGTCGAGATCTCCGAAGCCTTCGAAGTCCTCTCCGACGAGCAGATGCGCAAGATCTACGACCAGTACGGCCATGAGGGTGTCAAGCAGCACAAAGAGCGAGGACAGGGTGGGGGCGGCGCGCGGAACCCCTTCGATCTATTCAGCCAGTTCTTTGGCGGCGGGGGACATTTTGGCGGAGGGCAGCGCAAGGGGCCGAATATGGAGGTCAAGGTGGCTTTCCCGTTGAAGGATTTCTACACGGGTGCGGTGCATGAGTTTAAGATCAATAAGCAGGTGGTTTGCGATACGTGTGAGGGGTCAGGCGCTGAGGATGGAGAAAGAGATCGGTGTCATAAGTGTAATGGGCAGGGGATGGTTATTCAGAAGCAGATGCTGGCGCCGGGCATTTTCCAGCAGATGCAGATGCAGTGCGATCAGTGCGGTGGAAGGGGCAGCATTATCAAGCACAAGTGCCATAAGTGCAAGGGTGAGAGGGTGGTCAGGCAAGAAGAGGCGTACGACATCGATATTCAGAAGGGAATGCCCAGAGGCGTGCGGATCAACTACGAGAACGAGGGAGATGAGAATCCTGATTGGATTGCGGGAGATCTGGTGGTGCATTTGGTCGAGTCAGAGCCAGAGCTGTCGACAGACGAGAAGGACAAGACCGATGGCACATTCTTCAGACGGAAAGACCAGAATCTCTTCTGGCGCGAAGTGCTGTCACTGCGGGAAGCGTGGATGGGCGACTGGACGAGGAACCTCACCCATCTGGACGGCCACGTCGTTCAGCTCTCTCGCAAACGCGGCGAAGTCGTACAACCGGGCGCTGTGGAAGTCGTCGAGGGCGAAGGCATGCCTGTCTGGCGCCACGAGGATGGACCCGAATATGGCGCTCTGCACATCGAGTACGTCGTCGTTCTACCCGACCAGATGGAGAAGGGCATGGAGAAGGAGTTCTGGGAGACGTGGGAGAAGTGGCGGAAGAAGAAGGGTGTGGACCTGCATAAAGACAGTGGGAGACCAGCGCCCCGTCACGATGAGCTATAGATCGAAGTTTTGGGCGATGTAGAGCATAGATCCATGTATCAGATATTCTTTCCCACGCAGTCCGTTCTTAAAAGGCACGGGTTTTGTGGAGCTAAGCATGTGATCACATGCAGCGTTCGCGGCTAGTCCCGTTGCGGCGAACGTCACTCGATCCCTCGAGTCACAAAGGCAACAGCACAGCTCAACAACAACAAAGCATTGCGATCAGAACGAACAGCAGTGGGTGCGACCATTTTCGATCACACACCGATCAGAACACGACGTCCAGCAACAGCTCTTTTGTCCTCGAGCTCGGCATCGAGACCGTCGACCACGAGCCGCACACGAAACACCTGCAGCTACTGAAAGTAAATCAAGTACTGCGGCGAGGACGGACTCTGCCAACCATTCTGTTCCGGAGGCCAATCGAGACACGATGACCACGTCCAAGTTCTCTGAAATCGGCCGCCACAATGTGGACCTCGAGTCACAACAGCCAGAAGTTCCGACAACACCATCACACACCGCGCCCATCGAACCCGACCAAGCGAACCAAGCCACAACTCCAAAACAAACACCCTCCATCCTCTCCCTCAACAACGATATCCTCCTCCTGCTCTGCTCAACCCTCGCCACCCCCGAAGTCAACCCCAAACAAATACGACCAAACCACCCACCACCCGAGCCCAGCCCCCTCAAGCTCTTCGCCTCCAGCTGCCACCGCATCCGTGCCCTCGCCGCCCCGCTCATCTACCGCAACATCAAACTCGGCGGCTACGGCTCGACCTGGCCCGGCGTGCACGAGACCCTCCTCCGCATGAAAGCCTCTGCGGCCACGCTGCGCCATGCCAAGCGGTTCACGCTAGACTTTCACACGGGGGCTGGCACGGGGTTTTATGGTGGAGGAGCGGAGCAAGTTCCTCCTCCGTCCGAGGAGCTTTGCGGGGATTTGTTGGCGGTTTTGGGGGGTATGGCCAAGCTGGAACGGCTGGATTTGAGCGGGTTGAGCGTGCCGGATGCGCATTTAGAGGTTCTGAAGACCGTCTTCGAGAAGCGAGAGAATGTACGCTTCGAGAATGTCAAGACCGCGGCGATCCCCTGCAGCATGCCCTGGGTGGTCGCGAAGTGTCCCAACCTATCATGCCTAGACGTCCGCGCGCCGAACGGGACGCGCGACTCACCGGTGGAGGCCATCCAGCAGGTATTCAATCAGCTCGAGCATCTAGAGTGCAAAGCACAATGGACGCCCCAACTCCTCATCGAAATCCACGCCGCGGCGCCTCGTCTTCATACGCTG
Source organism: Zasmidium cellare ATCC 36951 (assembly GCF_010093935.1). NCBI lineage: Eukaryota > Fungi > Ascomycota > Dothideomycetes > Mycosphaerellales > Mycosphaerellaceae > Zasmidium > Zasmidium cellare. The sequence goes on along the minus strand of NW_022986945.1, from coordinate 389,235 downwards.
GCGATGCAGAGCAGTCGCCCGCGGTACTCGCGCCCGATCTTTGACTTCATCCCGACGCTGGCGGCTTTCGCGGACCTGCGGTGTCTGGCGCTGGATCATATCGGGTATTTGAATGTTGGGTACTCGGCGCCGAGGTGTGGGAATGCGTTTCGGGGGCCGCATGGGTTGCAGGCTAGGCAGAGATTGCGGGAGGATAAGGAGAGGTTGAGTGGGCTGGTGGCGGAGGCGGTGTTTGGGAAGTGTAAGGGGTTGGAGGAGTTGTGGATTGGGCCGGGGGGTAACGATTGCAGGGCGATGTGTGTGAGGGACGAGGTTGGTGCGGTGAAGGAGATTCGGTGGGGAACGGGGCAGTGGGAGCAGCCGGCGGGTCGTGTTTGATTCAGCGACTTTAGATGGCTCTACTCTAGTCTGTTCGATAATGACTGCATTACGATTACATGAGCTGCCTCTCCCCAGCATCCTTAATCTCATCAAACAGCTGAAAAGCATCCTTCACCGACCTCTCCTGATCGAAATCCCAAATCCATTCCTGTCGGCCCTTCAGCGCATTTCGAAGAGCTTCCGCAGTATTCCCGATCTCCGGCTCGAGACAAGTGATGATCCGACCAGTCTCACGGCTCGTAGTGACGACTTTCTGACTGCGGAAGCGTCGCACGGTGTCGTAGACATGCAGGATGTGCGGTGCGGCCTGGATGGCTGTCGGCATGGACTTGCAGCGCTGGGCGGGGTCGAGGTATTTGCCTAGGAGTTTCTCGAGGATTAGGGCGTCTTCCACGCCTTGGCCTGCACCGGCGCCTTGGAAGGCCGTCGAGGCGTGGGCGGCGTCTCCGATGATGGCCACTCGACCTTTGTAGTACGTGGATGCGGGCGGCATCTCCCATACCGACCAAGCCATTGTTGAACCGTCGGTTGGAAGCAACTCGACGGTCTTGCGGGCGTGATCGTCCCAGTCGGCGAAGTAGCCCTTGACGTCGTCGATGTTGGCATCGGCCACCCACTTGTCTTTGTTCCAGGGTGCTTTCTGATCGAAGACTGTGACGGCGATGTAGTAGATCGTGCGATTGGACAAGGGAATGCCGAAGACCGTTCCATTCTCGCCGACCAGTTGGGCGACTTTCTGGTCGAGCTTGCCCAGTGAGGCTTCGGCTTTTTCCATGGGAATCGTGGCGCGGTACTGGCAGGTTCCTGTGAAGAAAGCTGAATTCGTAGGATCGTGCGGAAGGACGTGCTTTCGAACGACGGAGTGGACGCCGTCTGCTCCGACGACGATATCCGCGGATGCGGTAGATCCATCCGTGAAGTGCAGAGTGATGGGAGCTTCCGGAGCATCAGTCTCATAGACATGATCCAGCCTCTTGCCGAGATGCGCCCTTCCATGCTCCAGCAACTTAACAAGCTCATCCACGAAATGGGCTCGGTGAACCGTCGATCCACGAGTCTTGTGCTTGAACTGGATCACAAACTCATCAAGGTCGGGCTCCTGCCCTTTGTACACCGTTGTCCACGGGAAGAGTCCATGTTCGTCCTGTACGCCATCATCGAAGCCGGCTCGTCGATTGTAGCCTTCCAGAATTTCCGGGTCGATGAGCTGCATGGCTCGTTGGGCGTTTGGGCCAAGGACGACGCCTGCGCCGACTTCACCGAATCTGTGGGCGGATTCGTAGACTGAGACGTTGATGTAGGAGTATTTCTGGAGGCCGATTGCTAGGATCAGACCTGCGATTCCACCGCCTATGACGGCGATTTCCACGGGTTTGTTGGAGTCTGGGGCGGGGTGGCCTTTGCTGTGGTTGCTGACTTTGAGAGACATATTGGCGGTATGGGAATATGTTAATGAAATCAAACAGAAGTGTGGAAGGTCAGTATGAACATCAATCAATCTCTACGTCCTCTTTTATCAAGGAGAGCCTTATGACGCTGTGTTCAATCGAAGGGACGTGTGTTGTCCGAAGCAGGCTCCGCCCTCCGATTCGAGGTCCTGGGAGCATTCTGCGCGATTGACCGCTCACACGTTGAAACATTGGTTGGATTGCGCACCTTGGTTTGCGGATCCTCAAGCAACGGATCGAAGACTGTGCCACCGCTCTTTCAGCACGATGGCGGTCGTGGCCAGGTTTTGTCTTCAACGTCAGTCTCCCGACCAGGTGGACGGACTTCCTGCTTCGCTTCGTTGACTAATAGGCATGGTGTTTTTTGAGCCTGTGAGACACATTCCAAGGCTCTCATGGTGCTACGCCAGTGAAAGATTCGAACAGGCCAAGAATAGTGCGTATCGTGAGATGCCAAAGCCGGACGAGAGAGGTGAAGTCGATCAGCTTGTGATGCCTGAGGCCGCATTCGGTGACGAGCGCCGAGGACGATCGCGTGCTCCCGCCTTTCGATGGAGTCAACTTCACCTCTGCGCAACATTGATGGGCAGCCGTGGAAAAGGGGAAGCTGGACATTGCTGGACTGCCCGGGCACCTACTCTCATTGAATGCCACAGAACGGACGATAGCGCTGGCCGAGACACGGAGAAGGCGAGATGTTAGCGAGCAGAACCTGCCTGAGGGCAGCAGTTCGACCATGCTTGCTACAACATCGTGCGCCAACTTCAAGGCCTGGACTTGCGATTCAGATTCAGTCATCATGGCATACGAGCCGTATCTTTGCAACGACCCCTCGACACAGAAAGGATGATGCGAGGGCAAGGACTGTCCAGAAGCAAGAGGAGGAGACGAAGCAGCCGGCTGAAGAGAAAGTCGGGCCTGAGACTGTGGTCAAGAACAAGGATGCTGCGAAGCCACAGACGAAGAATGATCCGTTGCTTGCTGAGCAGACGGTCTCGAACAAGGAGCAGAGGAAAGCGGACTGGGCCATTATCAAGGACATGTCCCACTATCTGTGGCCCAAGAACGACTTCAATACCAAATTTCGCGTCGGGCTGAGTGTCGGTTTGCTCATAGGCGCAAAGGTTGGCTCTTTCTCTAATTCTCGTGGCCGTCCGGTGTTGATAGAGTATGTAGGTCCTCAATGTACAAGTACCCTTCTACTTCAAAAGCATTGTCGATTCGATGAACATAGATTTCGCAGTCGTTGGCGGGACGGCAGCCAGTGTAGCTGGCGCTGCCATATTCGCATGTAAGTCGCAAGATCCATTCATACGATGACATCGGATGGTAACGACGTGGCAGACGGAGCCACGAGGATAGGCTCGGCCGTGTTCCAAGAGTTTCGAAACGCCATCTTCGCCAGCGTGTCACAGAGCGCTATTCGCAAAGTTGCTGGCAACGTCTTCCATCACCTTCTCAAACTGGATCTTAACTTCCACCTCTCTCGGCAGACAGGTGGTCTCACACGAGCTATCGACAGAGGTACCAAAGGCATCAGCTTCCTACTGACAAGCATGGTCTTCCACATCATTCCCACAGCCCTGGAGATCAACTTGGTCTGCGGTATTTTGACTTACCAATTTGGCTGGAAGTTCGCAGTATTGACTGTCGGTACCATGGCGGCGTACTCCTGGTTCACCATTGCAACGACAGCTTGGAGGACGAAGTTCCGAAAGCAAGCTAACGCAGCCGACAACAAAGGCGCGACAGTGGCAGTGGACAGTCTGATCAACTACGAAGCCGTCAAGTACTTCAACAACGAAGCTTACGAGGCGAAACGATACGATGGTGCTCTGAAAAACTACGAAGATGCCAGTATCAAAGTCGCCACATCACTGGCATATTTGAACACCGGCCAGAATCTGATCTTCTCCAGCGCGCTGACAGCCATGATGTACATGGGAGCCCAGGGTGTTGCTTCAGGAGAGTTGACAGTTGGCGACTTGGTCATGATCAATCAGCTGGTCTTCCAACTGTCTGTCCCACTCAACTTCCTCGGTAGCGTGTATCGCGAGTTGAGACAGAGTCTGCTGGATATGGAGACATTGTTCAACCTGCAAAAGGTCAACGTCCAGATCAAGGAGCCACCGAACGCCAAAGATCTCATCCTGAACAAGGGCGGTGAAATCAAATTCGAGAACGTGAGCTTTGGCTACCGGCCTGATCGGCCGATTCTCCAAAACCTCAACCTCACCATCCCAGCCGGCAAGAAGGTCGCCATAGTCGGGCCAAGTGGATGTGGCAAATCAACGATCCTCCGACTCCTCTTCAGGTTTTACGATGTCGAGAGCGGACGCATCACCATCGATGGTCAGGACATCCGTGAAATCAGTCTCGAATCCCTCCGCAAGAGCATCGGCGTAGTGCCACAAGACACACCCCTATTCAACGACACCATCGAACACAACATCCGCTACGGCATGATCGACTCCTCCCAAAACCAAGTCATCGCCGCAGCCAAACGCGCGCGAATCCACGAAATCATCGAGGGCCTGCCCGACGGCTACAAGACCATGGTCGGCGAGCGCGGCATGATGATCTCTGGGGGTGAGAAGCAGCGCCTTGCTGTCTCCCGTCTCATCCTGAAAGACCCGCCTCTTCTTTTCTTTGACGAGGCGACGAGTGCGTTGGATACTCATACTGAGCAGACACTCTTACATAACATCAACAGTATATTGAAAGAGAAGGCCCGCACGAGCGTATTCATCGCGCATCGATTGAGGACGATCTATGATTCGGATCTGATCATTGTGCTCAAGGATGGGCATGTGGCTGAGCAGGGGACGCATGAGAAGTTGATTGACAGTGATGGAATCTATACTGAGCTTTGGAGTGCGCAGGAGATGGCTTTTGTTGAAGGGGAGCAGGTGAAGCCTGAGGAGGAGGGAAGTGAGAAGAAGGCATGAGGGACCTAGATGGGAGATGTAAGTGTTGGATCACGATCTTAAAGAACTTGGCAGCCGCTGCTCCATGAATAGGTTAAAGGTCCGTTTCCTTCTTCACATGTAACCGCTCATATGTGCTGCTGAGAGCCTTCCTTTCGCCCGCATAACAAACATTGACACATGCAAGCACTCACATGTCAGGCACAGTCTAGTCTCTACTTAAGAGCGACCTTCCTACAAGCAACAACAACACCATCCACAGATCAACAAAACACAACAGCATCCACACCAGCGGCAACCATGACCCCAACCATCAAAACCACAAGCGCCTCCGGCCTCCGCGAACAGATCTTCGCCAACCTCAAGACCTGCTTCCCGACCCAACACCAAGACTTCGAGATCATCACCGCCGACAAGAGCGGCCGCAAGACAGCGTGGGTCATCGACACCGCGGCCGCAACTACGGCAGTCATGAAGGGCCCTCCATGCACGACGTCTGAGGAGGCGCTTGAGGGGCTGCTTGAGGCTACGTCGGTGCTTGTGGGACAGACGTTGGGGAATGTGTTCATGGAGTTCCATGTCGTGCCGAGTGAGATGGTGGGGGAGGGGTTTGTGAGGGAGGATGTGAAGTCTAAGCCGGAGATGGGATCAGCTTCCTTCGTGGAGTGAGGGTTGGACGGGAAGGGGTTCAGCCCAACGAGACTGAAGAAGTTGCGGTGGTGATTGCGGGAGGTTGGCGACATGGTGAATCAAAATTCGGGTTACCATTGCAAAGATTTTTGCTGATCTCATGCCAGGTACTCCGACAAAGCTGAAGATTGGACTTCACAGCCAGGGGTCCACATAAGACCAGAGAAGAGACAATTCGTCGAAGATTGTTTCCGTAGAGCGGCACCGACATATGGACGAAAATGAGAAAGAAAACCACATAATCCCCATTCCCCTGAACACCGACCTTCTCGCGAACCGCATCACGAATCGCGTCACGAATCGCCTAACAGTGAGCGCGATGTCTAAACTCGTCGGGCCCTCACATGAGCCAAAATATTCAAAAACAATCAAACCGTAGCACCTTGAATAGAACCTTCGCTCACTCCAAACCATCAGAAAGGACAACCCACCGCGGCAACCTTGCGAATGAATCGAGGGGTGAGAGAAGGTATGCCCCTCATGTGTTGGCATCAGCACGACTCTCAGCTAACTTCAATTCCTTCAGATGCTATCCCATGCTGCGGCAGTCTACAATACTCTGCAGTACTCTACGATACTCTGCAGTACTCAAGGCTACTCTACAGAAATTCGACCTCTTCTATGCCTTTGCGATCACACAACACCAACCATGTGCACACATCTTCCGCCAAGGTTGGCCTCTGGAGCTGACATGTCCGCCACGAGTGAAGCAAAACCTCACCTCCTGCCAAGACGGCCGTTTGGCGGGCGACTACAATAGCAAGAATGAGTGAAGTGGAGCGAGGTGAGGTTTTGGATAGCTGCCTACATCTGCTGTCCAGATGGCTTTCTCTTCTGCGGATATACAGACATTGAGAGAGTTGTATCGCTGCAACCGACCGAAATCAAACAGTTGCCGGATCACAGCAGTGCCCATTCGACAACATGGCACCCAAGCGAAAGCGCAGCAGCACCGAAGCGACGACACGCCTAAGACTCCAGTCAAAACCAAGAACGCCACGAACACGAAGGACTTCAAGGCCAAGGAAGCCAACAGTCCAGAGCCTCCACCTGCACCCAAGAAGCGCGCCGCTGAGGGCCTATGGTTCAGAAAGGTATTTGTAGCCACCACCTCTCTCAAGATCTCTAAACGCTGACTCCGAACAGGATGAGAACAACGAGCTAGCCGTCATTGGCGCGGAGGAGAGCGTTGCGGAGCAGGCGATTGATTACTACGCAGACGACTCCGACGACTCAGACTACGTCGACGACTCCGATGCTGAGATTGTGGACAGCGTCCCCGACGGAAAATGCGACTATGGCGACCTAGAGGAAGAAGGCGACATCTATGTAATCTTGCTCAAGAGCGGCGACTTCGTCAAGGAGGAGGAACATGAGGCCCAGGATCCGGAGCACAAGACCTGTGTTTTGGATGTTAAGGAGGATCATGTCGTTAAGCAGCACTGAGCTGGGTGGCGGACATGTCTGGTTCTAGCCTTTATGGGTGAAAAGAGCCGGGAAGGATGTAATGCATCGCAGTGCCGTGCTGGCGTTGTTGCTTTTTTGTTTGTTTGGTTTAGGTGGAGACTTTGCCCAGGACCATGGTTTGGGGATGTGGAGGCGGATCCACTCAGATGAATATTCAATCCCAGGGGTTTCTTTTCCTGTAGCAGTGTCCTCGAAATTTTTCAGTGCCAGTTACATGTACCGTGAAGCGTGCTGATTGTGTAGACGTGATGGTCTTGAAGCGGTGCGGCAGCAGGAGGAAGTCATCGCCATCGCCAACGCCAGCGCGACTGCCCCTGCCCTTTACGACACCACCAAGGGAAGGAAAGTGCCTGCGTGCCAACCAACGCCTCCCATCGCCCACTCACACACCAGCGAATTACATTCAACAAATCTGGTAACAGCAAGTTTGTTACAAGTACCTGAACCGCTCAAAAATTCCCAAACTCTCGGGTTCACATGTCAGCTTCGCAAAGCCGCTGGCCACAGCCTGTCTTCAGGGTCTCTGCACCAGTCATATGTGTCCTCGGTCAGCATATGAGTTGAACACGCCTGGCGTCGCCAAGAGCGCACACATATATACTCGCGTTTTGGCTGCGCTCTGCGCTTGCTCTCTCCCTCTCTCTCCCAAACGTATACATACACACATCTGACACCAGCTTCGACAAACACACATACAGCTCCCACCAACCACTCAACAAGACAGTCCGCCACCATGGCTCAGCAGCCTTCCATCCCCGACTACTACGCCATCCTGGGCACCAAGCCCAGCGCCACCGGCATCGAAATCCAGCGCTGCTACCGCAAGTTGGTGCGCGTCTGGCGAAGACCCGGCCTGCAGGCTGGCGTGGGCGTCCTGGCTATGGTTTCCATCGACGAGGCATACGCCACGCTCAAGAACCAGGAGAAGAGAAAGGCGTACGACGCCGAGTGGCCGAGCATTAAGAAGGCTTGGAAAAAATTCCAGCAGCGCAAGATCATCGCCGCGCAGGCTGATGATGATGAGGAGATGAGCGATGTCGACAGCGATCTTGATGAGGATGAGGATGAGGTCGCTACCGATGGAGAGGAGAAGGCGGATGATGAGGATGATACTGATGATGGCGGACCGGATGGCGAGGCTGAGGATGCTGACTACACCGACCGCGAAGAGTCTGATGATGATGAGGTCGTCGTCGCTAAGCGCGGCCGCATGTCTCGCGTCGTTTACGATTCAGAGGATGATGAGGTCGTCGTCGCCAAGCCCATCTGCAAGTCCGTCGTCGCCACCAAACCCATCCGCAAGTCCATCGTCGTCTACAATTCAGAAGACGAAATCGACTCAGACAGCGACTCAGAGCCAGAGGCCGAGTTCACCGACGACGAAGAGCCTGAATCCTCCGACGAAGACGTGGACGAAAATGTCGACCGCTACGCTAAGTACTGCACCGGCTACGAGTCCGAGTCTGGTTCTGACTCTGATGACGAGACGCGCTATGCGGTTCAGCTGCGCAGTGGCAAGTGGATGGACCTGCACAAGCACAATGAGCAGGACCCTCACCACGAGATGTGCATGTCGGACCACGAGTGAGGAGTGCGACGATGGGGATGGATGATGATGTTGAGATGAAGTCTGCGCGCGTGAGTTTTGCGAATGGGGATGATGCGAATGGGAATAGGAACAATGCGAATGGTGATGCTGCGAATGGGAATGATGAGAATGGGGATAATGCGAATGGGATTGCTGCGGACGGGGATGGCTGATTGATCTTGATGCGAAGACGGAGCACATGAAGTTTGTACAATAGCCGTGTTTGATGATCTTGTGGAGTCGGCGCACAGAGATATACTCACGGCACAGATTACCGTCATACAATAGATATGACTTACTGAATAAACGGATGTTTTAAAACCTGCTACGATGTCAGCGCCACTCCTCACCACAGATTCTCGCGTGCCACCTACATCCTCCGCGCTCAGTCGCCATGCGCTCTCATAGACTACGAGAGCTCCCACCAACTCCCTCGCGCTCTCATCTGCATCTGGCAGAATCTCCTCCCACGTCTTGGCAGGATACTTCGTGAAGTTCATTTTGCCCCAATCCGGTAAATGCTCAGCTTCAGGCCACACTTCCAGATCAGGCGTACCCAACGTTTGGAATAGACTCTTGATCAAAGCCAACTCGCTGCCCAGATCGCCTGCGTCGAAGAGTGTTTCGCCGTTTAGACAGACGACTTGCGCGGCTACGCAGCCTGCGGCCCACATATCTAGTTTCGCGCCGTATGACTGCTTTCCGAAGAGGAGTTCAGGGGGTCTATAGGATGTAGTTCCTACATCGAGGATCTTCTCGTCGGCGGGCTCGGATGAAGGGTCTGTGGGGGACCAGGCGATGCCGAAGTCGGCGAGGCATGCTGGTCCTGAGATTGAGGAGAGGAGGATGTTGGAGGGTTTGATGTCTCGGTGGATGAGTCCCAGAGTGTGTAAGTGTGCGAGGCCTGAGAAGATATCACGGAGGATGGAGCGGCAGGAGGAAGGCGTGAGCTTTTGCTCGTGGAGAAGTCTGTTCAGGTCGTAGGGGAAGTAGGGGAATGCCAAGACGAGATGACCACCGGCTTGTTGGAATGTCTCAATTAGTGGAACGATGTGCTCGCCCTTCGCTGCTTGGAGAATTCGTGCCTCTCTCTTCGAGTTGTGAGGCGGTTGCTCCATGTCTGGAGTCGTGATCTTTAACGCCACGACCTTGGATTTGCCGTTATCGGATGTAGAGTCCGGGTCTGCGGCGCGGAAGATCTCTGAGAATAGACCATCTCTGAAATGCTCCGCGTTGGTGTACTTGCCGATGCGAGCCCCGGTGTTGGGGAGATTTGGGAAAACGTGTTCGTCTATATGCTGGTCTTCTGCTGGCGGTGGGCTTCTTGACTCGGCTTGGGAGAGAAGCAGTTGGACCGTCTTCGCACATAGTTCGTGGTATTCTTTCTTTCATCTTTCAGCATTCATCGTCCAAGGGGCTCTCCGAATTGCGTACCAGTGATAGAGCATCCTTGCGGGCGGTATCTTCGGAGGACTTTGCATAGCTGGAGGCTTCAGGCGATGGACAGCCTGCGTTTGCACTCTTATACGCAGCAGCTCTACCTGATATCAGTACTGCACGTTGTTTCTGAATATGTCAGTACTCACTCACATCTTGGATGTCTGGCTCAGGCGTTCGGAGAAGCTGACGCCTTTACGCCAGTCTTCAGCCATAACAATTGCGAAGACTGTATCATCGCAGTGGAGATTGAATGGCAGAAAGTTCAATCAAAGTAACAACTTCTGAGGATTGTGTGTTGGTTGAAGCTGAAGGATGCGGCACGTGAGATCGTGTTGGTGAAGGTTCAAGGCGCTCGGACCATCATACGCAAGTGGTCGTCGCCTTGCGAGCTGGAGCTCATCGACGTCGACCTCCAGCTTCCACAACAAACACTACCCACACACCATCGCCCATCCACATCACGACTGCCCTCAATCCCATCACCGAATACTTCGACCCTTGATACCGACACACACGAGACAAGCTGTCAAGATGGACGCGCTGGTCGCCAAGTACAGCGGCCCAGCGCACCAGGAGGCCTTCGCCGACGAGGACCAGCAACAAGTCACCGCCGACATCCAACCGCCGCTCTCCCTCAAATTCGCCCTCCCGCCCATCGCCTCATCACAACAATGGCTGCGCGCCATGACCGACGACAACTCCAACCCCAACTGCCCCATCAAGATCGCCCACGGAACCACCACTCTGGCCTTCCGCTTCAAGGGGGGCATCATCGTGGCGACGGATTCAAGAGCAACGGCAGGAAACTGGATTGCGAGTCAGACGGTCAAGAAGGTCATTGAGATCAATAGCTGCTTGTTGGGCACGATGGCTGGTGGTGCCGCGGTAAGATATACTTATTCTATGAGGTGATGCGTGGGACACGAAACTGATGGATATTGATATCTAGGACTGCCAATACTGGCTCGCATACCTCGGCATGCAATGTCGTCTCCACGAACTCCGCCACAAGCGCCGCATCACCGTCTGCGCAGCGTCCAAGATCCTCGCCAACCTGGTCTACAGCTACAAGGGCATGGGTCTCAGCATGGGCACCATGTGCGCAGGCGTGACTCCATCAGAGGGCCCAGCTCTGTACTACATCGACAGCGACGGCACTCGACTATCAGGCAACCTCTTCTGTGTCGGATCCGGTCAGACCTTCGCATACGGTGTGCTGGACGCGCAGTACAGCTACGACCTGTCAGATGAGGATGCGCTCGAGTTGGGACGACGGAGTATCTTGGCTGCCACGCACAGAGATGCCTTCTCGGGTGGTTTCATCAACCTGTACCACGTGAAGGAGGACGGATGGGTCAAGCATGGCTTCACGGATACGAACGGGGTGTTCTGGGATACCAAGCTCAACAAGGGCGAGTTCTCCAACGTTACGGCGGACTTGGACTAGATGGATGAACGCGTGTGAAACGCGATGGCATGGCACATTCGCGGACTGTAGTTATACTGGGACTGTGATATTAGATTCAGCCAGAAATGCATGACTGGGCGGAAGCCGTCCGAGGTTCGATTCACTTTATACATTGAACTGTGCTCTACATGCATCTACAACTTCGCCTGCAGCTGCTTGCTAGGCGGCGTAACCTCGACCATCAACTTGCCTGTACATCATCAGTATCGACCGCAGCCATGAAAGTACGGATAACACTCACCAGTATTAGCACCAGCATACAGTGCCTGCAACGCCTCCGGCATCTTCTCAATCCCACCCTTCATAATCGTCTCCTGCCTCTTGATCTTCCCCTCACTCAACCACTGCGCCAACTCCTTCTGCGCCTTGGCATAGTCCTTCGCATAGTCGAAAACGACAAACCCTTCCATCCGGATCCTCATCGTCACGATCATGAGGTAGTTCTTTGGGCCTTGGGCGTTCTTGGTGTTGTATTGCGAGATGCCGCCGCACTGTTGTCACACATCAGCACCACAAGAGAGATATAAAATGAAATAAAAGCCACTCACCATAACAAACCGCGCAAATTCCTTCGCCCGCCCCAACGCCAAATCCAAAACCTCCCCCCCAACATTATCAAAGAACACATCAATCAACCCCTTCGTCGCCCCCCGAAACTTCTTCGCAAAATCTTTCTCCTTATAATTCAACGCCGCATCAAACCCCAACTCCTCCACCAACCACCGACACTTCTCCTCGGACCCCGCGATCCCCAACACCCGCGCGCCCTTGACCTTCGCGATCTGGCCCACCACACTCCCTGTCGCGCCCGCCGCGCCGCTGACCACCACGAAGTCCCCCGCCTTCACCCGCCCGACCTCCAGCAGCCCGAAGTACGCCGTCAGCCCGGGCATCCCCAGCACGCCGATGTAATCCGTCATGCGCGCGCCAGGCGTCAGGGAGATCCGCTCGACGTCCCGATCCTTGAGCACCGCGAGCTCCCGCCAGCCGCTGGGCGCCTGCACGACGTCGCCCTCCTTGAAAAGCGGGGAGTTCGACGCGAGGATGGTTCCTACCCCGACGCCGCGCATCACGGCGCCGATTTGGACTGGGGGGATGTAGGAGCGCACGTCGTTGAGCCAGCCGCGCATCGCCGGGTCGAGGGAGAGGTAGTGTGGTTGGTAGAGGACTTGGCCGGGTTGGAGGGAGGAGGGGGAGGGGGTCGGGTGGGTTTGCGTTGTGAAGGTTGTGGGGGTTATGTGGTCTTTGGGGCGGGTGGCGAGGTGGATTGCTTTGTAGGTTGGGGGGAGTTGTTGGAGGGCCATTTTTGGGGAGGTCTTTTGATGGAGGTTTTGGGGTTGATGTGAGGTTTTGGGTTGTTCGCTTGTAGAGTACTTCGTTATCCGGAGGAGGAGCAAGGCAGGCGGCTTCGTGGTCTTGCTTGTCGTTCCACTCGTTGTCGTCCGGTGTTCGTCCCTCAATGCACAAAGTCTTCAATATCTTCTCCAAAGCTGATAGAAAATATATACAGACACAAAAAAGAGTAGAGATGCAATGCCCGGCAATGAGATGAAGTCTGTCTATCGGTGCGGCCGAAAGAATCCCTGCACACTCCCCAAGGAAGATCTTACTTCCTCGGCTCGGTCACATGCCCGTATTTGTGAACAAAGCCGCCGTGACTTTGTCCTAGAAGGAGAACTACGTCTCTCAGTGATGGAAAATCATCAACAGGACGTATCACGACGTATAGCAAAGTAGGAAGAGATGAACATAGCAATTGAGTTTAGCACGCGGCAAGAGGTGAAGTGAATGCAATGCAGTGCACGAGCCTCGGCAAGAACCCGAAGAGGCAACTTCATAAGGTTTCAGAATGCAAGGAGGCGAGCACTCTAGATGTTGCGAAGTTGTGTATAGTCTGATCTCGCAAAGTCGCAACGATCAATAACAATAGTATTAAAATGCAGTACATTGTCTCCTACCAAGAACATTCCAAGCTGGGTATCTGTCGCTTCTCCAATCTTTGCCAGCCATTTGTTTTTACTCCTGCTTCTCAACATCGTGAACCGCCTCAGCAGCCTTGGTGTCGGCCCAGAAGTGGCTCAGGTCGCCGATGGGCACGTTAATGCCAATGCGCATCTCGGCGGCCATCATTGCGACTACGATCCACCATCCGAGGATCGAGACGACGAAGAGGAGTGCACCGGCGGCCTGCGGAACGATTAGTACTGTGTTGATATGTACGATGGACGGCTTCAACTCACAGTTTGGCAGCTTCCAGCGGTCGTGTAGTCGCCAGTTGCCGTGCTGAAGTAGGCACCGGCGAGTGTCCAGACAGCCACAGCAGCGAGGAAGAAGATGCCGGCGAAGAGAGCGTTGGTCTTGAGAGCGAAGATAAGGTAGGTCAAGAAAGCGAAGCCCCAGCTGTGAGCCAATGTCAGCGCGAATCGCGATTGCGAGGATATCGAATGACATACACAATGCAGTAGAGACCAATGACGGTATTGTATCCCGAGCTCTGAGCACCCTCAGTCGCATTGGTGCCGTCCGAGGAGTAGTATGCTGCCAGGCCGAGCGTTGGGAGCTGGAGCATGCCGAAAGAGAGCCAGAAGACTGCGAACAGCGAAGTGGCCATCATCTAGTAATACATCAGCATGCTGTAGGCTGTGGGGATGCCGAAGATCTTACAGGGTAGAAGTTGCCCATGATCCAGTTGAAGATGGCAGCCAGCGTCAACATAAGAGGTCCGACGAAGAAGAAGATACCAACAACAGCCGGGAACCCGCTCGCGCCGCCCCAGCCCATCAAGATCATCGAAAAGGTGAAGGTCGAGATCACGAAACCGACGAGTCCCATAGGCGTCGGGTTGGCGAATCGAGCATATTGAGGGACCTTTGGCTGGAGGTAGAGCTTCTCGAACAGCTCAGGAGAGATGGTCATGCCAGCGCTGTGCGAATGGCCCAGGTTGGTGTGATGGACCTGGTGCTGCTCAGACTTCATGCCTGGCTCGATGCCGTCGGTGCTGGAGGAGACGCGTTGGGATGGTAGAGTAGACATTGTGGTGGTGGGAGAACGGGAACGACAAGTGTAACGAGCGTGTCGACTACAACGAGGTTGAAGTAGCCTCTCTGCCCAGGCGACGGGGAAGGAGAAGCATTTTGAAGACTCGTACGGTACTTCTCAATGCTTTCTTAGCCGCATCGATCCATACTGATGATCTCCTAGTCGTCGACGTCGCGTGTCGTGGCGCGGGGAGCTAATGTACTTGAACACGTGGTGGACAGGCAGTCAAGGCGGAGGTGGCAGTTGACGACGTTCTCCCGGCAAACCAGATTGCGCACGTCGACGTGTCAATGCAAATCTGTTCCCAGGGTGTTCAAAAGTCTTCTCTCATCGGCGTGACCCGATGCCGTAGACGAGTCGGGCCGGGCGCTTTTCTATGGGGCATTATGGGGCCGTGTCATGCGATGCTTGTATGCGAGCGTGCGAGTGCTCGAGCCGTGGAGATCTATATCCACAAAAGGATTAAGCGACATGAAGTCCATTCGCGGTGGCCAGGTGCTGTTGAAGTGCCGCGGTCGAAGCTCAGGATTGAAGGCTTGTTGTGAGACGTGCTGATACTGTTTCTAGAAGAGGGATTAAAGGCACTGTTGAAGCGAGTAGCGCGTTTGATCAATACTGTGTTTTCTTCTGTACTCCTCCAGGGACGTTAAAGAAAGATAGACAGAACATATACGACTTGCCTGGCCACATCCGAGCAAGCGCGAGTTTCCTCCAGGACAATCCATGTGCAGCATTTGGCGTCTGCAAAGGAGATTTCGAGCGGCACCAACGATCCATTCTGTCGGTAACAAGGGAACAGCGGTATCATTGTCGTCCTGATGGTGCCACGGGAGTCATCAATATGGAGGCTGGAGGTCGAAAAGGAAGACTCGTGCTCAACGGCGAGCTCTTGTCATGAGGCTCGGCGACCGGTGTCTCACTGGTTGGAGGGATGGCCTATGATTTTGATTCTTATCATGATCTTGAAAAGCGCTATATCTCGTGATATCGCATGTGAAAG
Organism: Zasmidium cellare ATCC 36951; assembly: GCF_010093935.1. Classification (NCBI taxonomy): domain Eukaryota; kingdom Fungi; phylum Ascomycota; class Dothideomycetes; order Mycosphaerellales; family Mycosphaerellaceae; genus Zasmidium; species Zasmidium cellare. Next base: position 373,787 of record NW_022986945.1, on the reverse strand, counting down.
AGAGTGAACGAGTGAGTGCTTATTGACACGTGAAGACGAAGCATCATCAAAGTCGCCGCGAAGTGGAAGCAAGCACAGTCTTGGCAACGGCCGTTGCCTGCCCCGCCAAAAGCCAAACCAAACGACATCACTCTCTCTCTCTCGTGCTGCAAGCTCTCAAAGCAAACACCAACCAACACCAGCAACCAAAACCTCACAGTCCAAATCCAAACAACCACCTCCCAAACCCACGTGGACATACAAGGACCTCACCTCAACCAGCTCACGACCCTCCGTCCTCAAGATGCAAATCAAGTAACACCTCCCCTCCCCCCACCACCCTCACCCTCACTCTCACTAACCACCCACCCCACCCATCACAGAGTCCGCACCCTAACCGGCAAAGAAATCGAACTCGACATCGAACCCGACTACAAAGTCAGCAAAATCAAAGAGCGCGTCGAAGAGAAAGAGGGCATCCCACCCGCCCAGCAGCGCCTCATTTACGGCGGGAAGCAGATGGCGGATGACAAGACCGCTGAGGAGTATAGTCTGGAGGGAGGCGCGACGTTGCATTTGGTGTTGGCTTTGAGGGGTGGGTGCGAGGCATGAGGGGAGGGAAGGGATGGTGGAGGGGGAGGTGATGTGGGAAGAAAATGGAATGATACCAATGAGTGCGTGCATATGGGAGGCGTTTTGGGGATACAGAGCGTAGTGGAGGGATTCGTGGCTTGTTGAGGGATGGGCGTGGCATCTTCTCTCGGAGAGCGGGGGACATATGGACGAGACGAGATAGAGCTATGGAGAACATGTGAGTCGACATCGACTACTTGCCTGCATTAAGTCAAGCGACGAGAGGTTATCATGCTGCATGTGGTATTCCAATTCGTTCACATTATACCAACAGACCAGACTCGCTCATCCACCTTTCCTTCCCTCATAATCCAGACGCCAAACACCGTCACGACTGCACATTCATCTCATCTCATCTCATCATCTAGGCAACACCAGTCACCCTCCGGATACTCCTCCTCGGGCCCTCACCCACAATCTGCACCTTGCCCTCCTGCTCCAAACTTCTCACGGCATCTGCAAACTCCTGTCCCTCGACCGGAACCGAGCTCTGCTCACTCAACGTCCTCACCACATCACCATACCTCGCGCTAGAGACACCTTTCCCAAGCATTTCATCCAGCACGCTCAACACACCATTCTTCAAATCCTCCTTGCGCTTCCTCTCGCTCGCCGATGTGCCTTCGGTCAACAGACCCATGTCGATGAGACCAGTCCGGGCATCTGTCGCGGCTTGCTTCAGCGCTGCCTGAATCAACCGGACGGCTTCTTCGACGTCAGACTCTTCCACAGTCTCGCTCAGACGCATCTTGGCGTGCGCCTCTGAGAGACGGATCATGCTCTCTAGTTGACGCGTGGTGGCCGTGATACGACGCTCAGCTGCGCGGATGTCTTCGCCCAGTTTGCGCATGGCCACGTATGAGCGAACAAGAGCATCGGCTGCAGGCTGGGTGATCTTGGGGTGAATGTTGGCGCGTGCGTATGAAATGTAGGAGGTCAAGAACTCCACGGGCTAAAGAAGTGTCAGTGCGTTGTATGACAATGTGAAAGATTGTTTCACTTACCAGAATCTCTTCCTTGGCTGCATTCTCAGGATTGTCCTCCAAGTACATGCCCACCAAATGTCTCGCCAGCTTGCGATCAGCCGACTCATCAATGCGGTCGAGCACGAGATAGACAAGGTCGAATCTTGACAACAAAGTCGGCGGCAGATCGATGTTCTGCGGCACGGGCAAGTTGGGGTTGTACTTGCTGCCGATCGGGTTGGCAGATGCCAGAATACTCGTTCGAGCGTTGAGTGTGGTGATGATGCCTGCCTTTGCAATGGAGACAGTCTGCTGTTCCATGACTTCGTGCAAGACTGATCTGGTCGAGTCTGACATCTTGTCAAATTCGTCAATACAGCAGACACCGCCATCACTCAGGACGAGGGCACCCGACTCCAGTACTAGGTTCCGCGTTTCTGGATCGCGGGTAACGTATGCAGTAAGACCCACTGCAGACGAACCTTTTCCAGAGGTGTAGACACCCCGAGGGGCGATCTTATGGATGTATTCTAGCATCTTCGATTTTGCGGTAGAGGGATCACCGCAGAGAAGCACGTTGATGTCTCCTCTGTACTTGGGAGAGCCACCCTTTTCGAAGCTCTTGTTGGTACCACCGAAAAGTTGAAGAAGAATGCCCTTCTTGACGTCGTCCATCTCGTTGATTGAAGGCGCCAAAGATCTTGAGAGCAGGTCGTACACGTCCTCTCTCTCGGCCGTTGCTTTGATCCTAGCCTCTTCTTCTTCGCTGACCTTCCGGGTCTCTTCACTGTTTCCGGCGGCCTGTTCTGAGAGCTCCTGCTCGATGGTAGACGGATCGATGCCCATTCGACGCTTGTCAACTTTCTGCACATGCAAGCAGTCCACATACGTCTTGAAGACGTTCTTGACTGTTCGCTGACGTGGATTGAGTCGGACTTGGTTGCATTTGAAGATGCCCGTAATTTCGACTCGATCACCCGCTTTGCACACATCGACAAGCTCATCGTAAGAGCACAAGCTGACCGAATGTGGAGTCTGACCATCAGGCACAGAATCTGGAGTCTCCTGCAGTTTGATGACCTGCTTGTCGGCGAATCCGGACCGGTTGTGCACAATCTGCATGCTGTTGCTTGCCTGGCAGACTTCACGCGGGCAGCGGGTAGGCTCTGCAATCTTGCCGCGGTCGATGTCAATCTTGACGGTGTGGTGGCAGACGGAGCATCGGAAGAACGCGTCCTTCATGTCAGGGATGATTGGCGATGTTCGAATGACCAAACCCTTGATAGAAACCAATTGGTCCATGTCTCCAGGGTTCAGGTCCCGCAAGTTGATCGTCTTGTCCAACCCGAATGGTCTGCATCGGTATACTGTCTGCTCGACTTCTGCGACAAGATCATGCTCATCTGCTGGTGGAGCTGGCTGTGCCTGTGTAGGAGTTCGACCACCCATGTTGTCAACGTCTGAGCTGGGCATTGGCGGCATAGAGCTGGAGTTCCTCTCTCGCTGCTGCTGAGATTGCTGAGACCGCCTCTCGCCCATCTTCTTCTCTGCCAGCTCCACCATGGTGTCTTTAACAGCTGTATCGATCACGGGCACAATTTCGCTTGGATAAGACTGCAATTGATGCCACAGCTTTCGTGTTCCAGGGTAGGCTTTCAGGTTTCTGCAATCCAAATAGAATGCCTTCGTGCCTAGCTCCAACATCGTATCCAGCATGCCCAAGTACTCGTTCTCGAGTCCCGGATGACCAGCATCCAGCGTCTCGCCTTGTAAAATCTCACCATCCTGGACCATGCGGTATTTCTTCTGGAAGTTGTACAAGAATTCCTTCATCGATGACCAAGAATCGGTAATGGACACATCGGTACCCCAGATATATCGTGTCGAGCGTCCTCCAAGAGCAGCGGCATCTGAGGTGTTTGGGTTGGCGTTGGAAAAGGTCGCAGCGTCTGATCCATCCTGAACTGGAAGGCCATTCTCGTCGACAAAGACCTGCCGTCTGCGTCCACTGTTCTCCAGAAGATCAGAATTGATATCGTGTCTTCGCTCTCTTGCGCTTGCAGCACCACCAGACAAGCCAGATCTCACGAAAAGACCAGACGAGCTGGTGCGATCAGGGCGGTGACCGTTCGCTGCTGGAGTAGCCGCGTCAGAGCTGGGGCCGTAATGGATAGGCGATGAATCTGCTCGGTCTATCAGTATCGTAAACCAATCTCTTAGGGTTTCGCGCTCTACACACCGCCAATGCCACCGTTCGCTCTCGGTGTTCTTCCACCTTCACTACTCTGTATACCAGGCGTCGGCGCATCAACCCGCTGCCTCAACGGACTACTTCCAACACCATTCGCAGCAGGCACATTCAAGCTCTGCGACTGCGACTGGCTCTGAGATCCAGCAGGCGAACTCCTGAAGAACAGCGGAGAACTCGTCGGCGGCGCCTGACTCTGGCTCTGAGAGTTTTGGGTCCCTCGAGGCGTTCCTTGTTGAGATGCAGCGTTCGCTTCGGACCGCAATTGGCTGTTTGCGGCATCGACGTCTGGCAAGGGAGGGTCGCTCATGGGCGGCTCGGAAGAGCGTGGTTGCTGGGAAGAACGTTGGGTACGACGCTGCGGAGTATTGTTCGCTGACGAGCGAGTCGACCGTCTCGAAGCCGGCGACGACATGTTTGGTGTGGGTGGTTGTCAAAGTGGTGGTGGAGGGGAGTGCAGAGAGGAAGAAACGGGACGAAGCTCTGAGGGGTGAAGAGGAAAACGCGTCCGTCGCGCCTTCCACGCGCCTCGCGTTAATTAGCTCGGCCAACTTTCCGCTGGGATCGGGTGCTAGAACATCCATCCCACCAAAGTCGACAAAACTGCGAGACAATAATCAAAAGATACGACAATATGCCAGCCCCATCACAGCTCGCAATCGCTACCTCATCTCTCAACCGCCTAGTCCAGGAAGAGGCGAGCTACCACCAAGAATTCGAATCACAGCAAGCCAGGATCGCGAAGCTCGAACAAGGCAGCGACGCCGATGAGAATGCCGAGTACACGTTGAGACAGGAGGTTAGTTGATGCATTGTGATTGAATTGATTGTTCAATTTCAAATGGGTATCATACGCTATGCTATGCTGCCGTCCCATCCTTTTTTCACAACGCCTTCGCTAATCATCAACCAGCGCAAAGCTCTCGACGAGACCAAAGCCATGTTTCCCCAACTTCGTCAGAAGATTGAAGAGGCGAAGGCGAAGCTCGAGGGCCAGCTGGTAAGTCGAAGTCTGTCATAATCGTACTGTTTGCCGTGCATCTTTGCATGTGCAATGTCGTCTGTTTCGTCAAGTTTGTTGCAGTCGCTCATTTGTGGTCTTGTACAGGAGCAAGACAAGGGTCCAGGCGACCAAAGTTCGCCAGAGGACATCACAAAGGCCAAAGAGGCCATTGCAGCTGCGTTGCATGCCATTCGTGAGACATCATGAGTGTTTTGTGTGGTGGAGAGTCGTGTGGCGGAGAGTCGGTGATGGTGAAGGAGGTTGCTGGTGTGGATGGAATGGTGTGGGTGAACAAGCGCAGGTAGCCATTGTAATTGATGACTCTGAAATCTCAGTGTAGAGCTTTCAGATCTTGCGCTTCTTGTTCGTGTTCATGAAGATGGACGTTGGCGCTGGACGCTTCTTCATCATCTTGGGTGGCGGGCTGGACTCTGGACTGATCGACTTCGCTTGGGAAGCTGAGGTCTTGGGTGTGGAGTCCGGGCTGATGGCGACTGGCTGCTTTGGCGGCGGTGGAGCAGAAGCCGCTGGGGGACTCGCAGCTGGGGTCTGCACTCTCGCTGGTGGAGCAGCCGTCATTATCGGTGGAGAAGCTCGCTTGGATGGGTCAACGACAATTGGCGATGGAGCAAAGTCGTATGCCTTGCTTGGCGGAGAAGATGCCGTTGATGGCCGCTTCTGGACCTGCGTGAGGGCTCGTAGTTTTGCTTCATTCACTTCGCGGGCCTTGCGAGTGGCAGCTTCGATGGCTTGCTTGTTCTGCTCTGCGAACTTGATGTTGGCCATGCGTGTGGGAGGTTGAATCTTGGTCGTGGCGCGCATTCGGTTCATCTCTTTCATCATGGCCTTCTCATGGGGGAGGGGCTCTCGAGGTGCGATGGTGAGTGGACGAGAAGCAATCGCTGACTGGATCATGCTTGCGGGTGCTTGGGTGATTTGCCTCTTTGCATTGTCAAGCCTCTGAGAAGCTGTCGGTGGAGCGAATGGCTTGACCATGGATCTGGCCCTCGATGTTTCGACAGCTTGACGTCGGATGGCACCCAGCATGTCTCTGCCGGTCTTCGCGTTCTTCATGGTAGGTGGCTTTCTCTTGTCGCTGCCAGAGGCGTTCAGGTTCTTGTTTTTGACACCGTCGATGTAGAAGTTGTGCTCATCTTCGGCACGGGCGTGAGGGAGGACTTTGTCGATGAAGAGAGCGTTCTTTTCTGCCTTCTTGACGCCTTCACCTGCAAGAGTCTTGCGAAGTGCTTCTTCATCTTCAGCGGCCTTGCGTTCTTCTTTGCGCTGCAGCCAGCGGTAGACCTTGTGCCAGCTGTTCTTGTTCTTGGGCTCGACAATCTTGCTCTCCCAGTCTGGAATGTCGCGCTGGATGAAGTGAACCCAGAGCTCTTTGTCGGCTTCGGCGATGTGTGGGCAGTTGATCTCGATGTCGCGGAGCTGTTGCGGGCTTTGGATCTTGAGTAGGATGGGGCGTGCGAGTTCGTATGGCATGTCTGCGATGTCGTTGATTTGCGCCGAAAGGCGGATCGCAGCTTGCATTGCCATCTTGAAGAGTGTTGTTGCAGGCATGGTGGGCAGAGGGAGAGAGGCGGAGTTTTGATCTCGGCGGGTGGCCCGGGCGTCGTGATTCTGCCAATGATGCTATTGTGCGGTGACTGCGACAATACAAACTCGAGCTCGAACTATAGTGACAATAGTGACAATAGTAAACCGGCCCCACCTAAACACGCTCAACCAGCCGACAATAGCAGAATCAGTTCTATTATCAGATTAGGCAGTCGATACATCTTTCGGCGTGGTATCGAGAGGGTGGGCGACGGTCAAAGTAGCGGGGGATTATATAGAGATGAAGGGTGAGGTGTGAAAGATGGACGTGAGCCGCGTTCAGACATATGGTCGAGCCACGTGTGGCGCGGCCCATTAGATCGCGATTGGCCCCATGCAGGTACAGCGCGCTAGCGATCAGGTGGATCGCTGTCTCTGAAACACTGCGCAGCCACCTTTGAAGACGAAGACAAACGACACTTTGATTCAACATTTGATTCAGAATCCAGCATGGCGGAACCAGATATTCAGGAGCTCAGTGTGCTTCCAGAACAGGCGCAGGAAGGTAGGTCACGCGGACGAAATTAATGACGGCTTGCGCTCACACCTGCCCAGATGCCCTCCATGCGAACCGTCTGCTGGCCATCGAAGAGCGCCCCTTCCAGCGCGTGACCAAGGATCTTCTCTCCAAGGACTCTCCGCTACGATACTCTCTCTCGTACCTTCCGTCTCCACCTCCCGAAGGAGAGGATGAGGTCTCGCCCGAATACGATGCGCAGAAGATTGAAAAGTTCCGCGAAGATGTCTTGATCGACTTTGCAAGTCTTGAAAGCAGCATCATCCGCATACAACTTATACTGTCATCAAATGAGCGCGAGCGAGAGCGATATGCGGCCGAGAAGGCCAAGATTCTGGAGACAGCGCAGGCAGTACGTGACAACACGGTCGAACTCAGATCACAATTGGTAGACGCCCAGCGCGTGCTGGAGCAGAGGAGAGGGTATGATGAGCAGGCTTCAAAGATTCTGGATGACCGCAAGCTCAAGAGTCGAGATGAGACCAAGGTAGACATTGACAAGTTGGAGAAGGAGATTGAAGACCTGCAACATGAAAGTGCAGAGTACGAGGTCACCTGGGTGTCGAGGAAGGAACAGTTCAACAACATTGTTCGCGAGGGCGAGGCTATGATCCGTCAAATCAAGGGTATCAAAGATGAGCCGGAGCCCGAGAAGGATGAGAATATGGAAGATGGCGACGATGGACTCAAGGCCGAAACAAGCAGAATGCAGTCCCCAGCTCCAGATGCCAGGTCGCCACAACACAGCGATCTGGGCGGCGCAACTCCAATGCATGACGGTGGAGAGGGAGGTGCCACACCACGGCCTGCGAACAAGTTTTTGGAGGTGGACGAGGCGACCCGGACTAACAGCAGGGTCTCTTCGCCGCATGTGCAGGCCACTCAAGTCCAAGACGATATTGAAATGGGAGAAGCGAGCATTGCAGACTCCAGCGCAAACGAGCAGAAGGTGGCAGAGAGTATGGAAGCGACGGAGACGAACACACCACAAGTCTCCACTCCTACTGCTGATGTCGCTATGGATGACAGCTGAAGTGTTCCCACTACGGCAGCGGAGCTAGGAAGGAAGCTAGCAAATCTCAATAACCAAGTTTTAGTCATCCGCCGCCCTTTACTTGTACACTATCAAGTCGTCGCCACACAACCGCCCTTTGGTTGCCAGAAGAAGCCGAGAAGAGTAAACGAGGTTGCGCGAGTTTGAGAACATGATAAAAGACCAGTTCGACTCCTAAAGTACCTAGAGACAACACATATCACCCAAAGCAATCCTCATCCTCATCCTCATCCTCAACCACTCCATCAACCATGTGCCCACCACCAAACCCATCCAGCCTCACGCCCCAAGCCCCTCAACCCCCAACCCCCATCCCCTCCAACGTCCCCACCGACCCCATATCCCAAGCCGCCTACAACCACGCCGCCACAAACCTCCACCCCACAATCCTCGCCCACAGCCTCCGCGTCTACACGCACGCCCTCCACCTCTCCCAACGCGAAAACTCCGTCCCCTGGCACCACCCCTCACACCTCCCCCTCCTCTTCACCGCCTGCATCTTCCACGACATCGGCACCACCCCCCTCCACAACACGAGCCCCACCACCCGCTTCGAAATCGAAGGCGCCGACGCCGCTGTCGCCTTCCTCTCCCAACACAACATCCCCCAGCCGGAGAAACACGCCGTCTGGACCGCCATCGCCCTGCACGATACGCCGCAGATCGCCGAGCGCATCGCGCCTTTATCCCGCCTCGTGCGACTCGGCGTCGCGATAGATTTCAAACGGCCCGCGGCGCTGGAGCTGGTGAGCGCGGAATGGGTGGAGGAGGTCGAAGCGCAGTTCCCGCGGGGCGAGATTGAGAAGGTTTTGGGGGATGTGGTTGTGGAGCAGGCGTTGGAGGCTCCGGAGAAGGCGCCGGCGGCTTGTTGGCCTGGGGGGTTGTTGAGGAGTAAGTTGGAGAATCCAGGGTGGGAGGGGGTTAATAAGGCTTTTTGAGTGAGCGTTGAGGTGAGGGTAATGGGTCTGTGATAGAGAATGAAGTTTTTTGAGCGGTTTCGATGGGTATCATTTCGTTCGCTATTCTCGCTTTACACGCCACAGCGTAAGGCAAGGCAAGGCAATGCAGTCTGCTCTTCTGATAGTCACCTACATCAGGCGAGAGCCACATATCTCGCCCTACCCTGCTCACTTGACCAGAGAGTAACATCAGCACTCAACCAGTCTGAAATCGAGAGATCTTCTCAACCTCCCTTCCTCGGCCCCGTGGGCGTAGCAGCCTTCTTCTCCCTCTCCTCCTTCTCCTTCAACTTCCTCCTCTCGCCCTCCAGCACCTTCTTAACCCGATTCGTCACCTCCGGCTTGTTCGACTGTCCCCTGCAATCTTCCGGTTTGTACGGCGGGAAGATGATGACCGTGTCGTGGGCAATGATTTGATTGCCGTGCCAGCGGACGGGCATGTTACTGTGAGAGCAGTCAGTAGAAGGTCGAGAAGGAAAGTGGAGAATCGTGTATCATACATCCTCCTGAGCGCATCATAAATCGCCTGCGCCTCCCTCGTAACGCCCTTCCCGCGATTCATCTCCTTCTCCTTCAACTTCGCCACGCGGGCATCCTCGCGCTGCCTCAGCACCCGCGTATCCACGGCCCCAATCGGCGGCTGTGCGCTCGCGAAGCCGCCATCCCTCTCGGCGGGCAACGACAGGATCTGCACGTTCTGGATCTTGGAGACGGGGACAATGTGGTAGTCGCTCGACGCGGAGTTGGAGCGGCTATTGATGGCGATGAGGTTGAGGATCGGGTCGGCGGTGAAGAGGCTGCCTTCGAGGGTTTGCGAGTGGGGGGTTGTGGTTGTGATTTTGATTCTGCGAGGGGTGGTTAGTCCGTTGAGCTATATGATATCTTCTCTTCTTGTTCGTGCGTATGACTGACCTCCCTCCAATCGCCTTCCCCAGCGTCTCCAACGGATCCGCGAGCGGCTGTATAGCAGGACTGCTACCACCCGTCTTGGGCGTCGCGACCTTTCCCGCGACGCTGTTGCGCTTGTCGTCTCCCATCTTGCAGTTTAATACCCAATCCCTCGCGATATCCTCAGACTCCTCCTACTCTTTCAACTCGCTCTTCGTAGTCACACAACAGCGATCGCGCCGCGTTCCACACAGCAGAACTACCACATAAGGGCGAGAGCGGGCAGCCTCAACTCACCGCGCGCTCCCGAACAGACGGACCAAGGAGCGACGAGAAGGGTGAATTCAAGGAGTGTAACGAGCGTCGATAAGGTCAGCTCTCTCAAGTATGTGCTTGGTGAAGAAGAAGTCGGCTTGTGGGAGGGGAGGGCGCGGTGAATAGGGACAGCTTCTGGGAGCGAATTCGAGGTTGGATGTCTAGAAGACGCACGGGCCAGTGGTTCGCTTTTGTCAACCTATCGATTGCCTATTACTCAAATATGTACCTCCCGACTAGTGGATATCCTTCAAGTCGACATCCTTAGCAGGTAAAGCTCGTTTAGTAGCTGCTCGGCATCCCCAATTCCTCCATATCCACTGCCCCCGATGAAGCCGTCTGCAGCCTTGAATTCGGCTTGGCTTCGTAGCAACTCCCATCTCGAAAGGAGGTCTCCGTAGCGGTACTGTTCTGCCCTTCATCCATTATCGGATCAATGCTGAGTCCCCAACATCGTCGCCATCATCGGTTTCGGTTCCCACAAGAGCCTGTAAATCTTGCAATAAATCTCCTCAGAGACCATCTCCAACTCTTCACGTCCCATCATCCCGGCACAAATCGTTCAAAAACGGTAACTTCCCCAAAAATACACATTAGACACAATACATCATATCTCTCAAGGTTCTCTGCAGATCATACCTGCTTTCTCTGCAGCGTCTCTCTCAGAGCCTTCGCCTGCAACGAGCAAGCTCGGCCGCTTTCATCAACCTCGAACACAAGATGTCCGAGCGGGACGTTGGCATAGGTGAAGTCGTCAATGTCGAGCCAGGTTTGACATGGCCAGTAGAACTCGTCGGCCGGGGCAGGCGGTGACGGAGGTTGGTAGACGCCTGAGAAGCCCACTTGGTTGCCCTTGTAGAGATGGCTGGGCAGCAGGCGGAAGTCGATATCCTTGCCGAAGAGGGCGAAGACGCTGTCCAGGAGGTCGATGCCGTTGGCGACGAATTGCGTGACTTTGAGTGCTGGCCAGTCGTCGGTCGTGACTGTGATGGAGGTGTTGCTCTTTTCTGAAGAGAAGTGGCCGGCGAAGTTCCGGTCAGCTTGTTGCTTTGCGATGTCCTCGAGCGCTGGTAGTAGGTTTTCTACGAGTGTGTTTGAGAGCACCTCTGGCAGTTTGCCTGAGTTGCCTGCTGTCAATATGCTGAAGCCAAAATTGTAGCTGGGGATCAGGAAGATCACGGAAGCGTACACGCCCCAGTTGCCGCTCTTCGTGTAGAGGTCAACCGAGTGGCCATTGACTCGTTGTTTGAAGATCTCCCATCCACGGCCAACAGCCTGGTCGTTTCGCTCGTTGAGCGTGGTCGAAGTGAACCATCTGCGTGTCACTGCTTTCGAAGTGAGCGTGCTGTTCAAGATAGACTTGCCGATAGCAGCGAGATCGTTCGTAGTCGAGAAAGCTCCAGCGGCGCTGTCAAAGGGTTAGCAGCCACCAAAGTTCCTCTCAAGCAAAATACATACCCATCCAACGGGCCCAAAGCATTCTTCCAGCCACTCTTCTGCAAGTCTCCGCTGGGCACGACAGAGTTCTTGGTCACATCAGAAGGATTCGAAAAAGTCGTGCCGTTCAAACCAAGCGGCTTCACCAGATGTTGATCGAAGATCTCTTCCTCGGATTGACCGACCAGACTCGACAATGCAAGGCCCAGAAGCGCGAAATTGGCATTACTGTAGAGAGGAGTGTAGCCCGAGGGAAAGCTGGCTGCCAGAGTTCCGATGTGCGAGAGGTACACTGGCTACGTTAGCTTTTGCGTGTCATAGGGCGAGATGATACTAACCATCCCGAGAACAAGGAGAATAGCTCAGATTAGCAGTAAAGAAGCCGCAAACCGGATCCTCACTCGCAGCCACATTTATGCCATTTGCAGGGTTGTTCGGGAGTTCCTCTTCAGCTAAAGGTGGAAGCAGCGACGTGACATAGCCTTTGAGAGCGACGTCGTTCAGTCCATCTATGAGAGTCAGAAGTATGCTTTCGAAATTGGCAGTCCGGACTTACAATCTCGAGCAGCACCCGCAAGATACATCGCCAGATCCCCAACCGTCACCTCCTCCCAATCTGGCGTGGCATACTGCTGCGCAACCTCATTCGCTTGCTTGAGCTCAGGAAGAAAGTCCGTAATCGGATCGTTAAAGCGCCGGTCCCCATCCTTGATGAGCCACAGGTACACCGTAAGGATCTTCGTAATGCTCGCGATTCGGTATATCGAGTTCGCATCGACTTTCTGAGTTCCCGCAGTACTGTTGGCTACTGTTGGATCCGTATGGTGATACTCGTAAAGGAGGCCATCGTCCGTCGTGCTGAACATGCCCAGAGAGAACGTCGTTTCATTGAAAGGCGCATTGGTGAGGTTCGCCTTGATCGTATCCTCGATCTCCTGGGTGAATGTATAGAAGCCAGTCTCCTTTGCCAGACCTGTAGGAGCCGGAAACTGCTGGCCGTGAATGGGACATATCGTCGGTTTCGCCGTGCTGCTCTGCGCCGCCGCAAACTGCTGCACACCTAGCAGTCCGAGAGCAGCTACGACTCCCTTCATGGTCGCAGACTTGAACGTGACTTCTCAGCGTGTGGCCAAAAGAAGTCCATTCGAAGAAAGCGAAGTCCCAAGAAGCAGAACCAACAAGCGGCTGAACCAGGGATTAATATCGCAGGTCCGAATAAGGTTTTCGACTAACTAATCGCCATCCTTCGTCTAATCTGATCTCCACTCAGGTGAACTTGGTTGTACCCCAGCTCACCCCCATTTCCGCCACGGCGACACTTGCCGGGGACCCCATGGCAACCGGAGACTTGGCCGGTCCGGGTCCGGTTTGAAGAGGAAATACAGCTTGTTCTTTGTCGAAGATGTCTTCTGCTCGAAATTCAGCGGTGGACGAGACTGGAATTGAGAACCATCGATTGGGACAAGCCAAAGTCAAAATCGTTAGTCAGGGCGATAGGCCAAAAGGCCAGGCCGGCCGGAAAAGGAACCGCGTGGTATGAATTGACGTCGAAGTATACCTCATTCTGGACGGCGGTGAGGATATCGAGAAGATGACAAAACAGAGATGTCGATGAGGTGAGGTTGAAAGAGAGCACCTTCCCGTCAGCGCAGCGCAACACCTGCGAGATTCAGACTGATCAGATGCCTCAGGCAGCAAGCAAGAAAATATCCAACTTCACGCCAATACTCCTGAACACCATATCTATCTCAATTGGGAACATATACACATCACGATCCCATCCCAACCACCGTGGGATAACAACAACAACAAGCGCCCCGAAGAATCCAAATATCACATCGACACCAGCAACCATAAAAAAACCCCTTCAAAAGTCTCATCACACACTAACACCCCCAATCCCCCCATGAATCTGCATATCCAAATCACTCAGAAACCCGAAATTCGGATCCGTCGCCTGGCCCAGATACGACCACTCCGCGTACGTCTGCGGGATGGGGCCGTACGCATAGTCGGCCCACGTCTCGCCGGGTTCGTCGCGGTTGCGGTCTTCGTCGGGGACGCCGCGCAGGCGGATGTCGTGCACGGATTCGGGGCAGGTGAGGATTGTGGGGTCAAGGCCGGCCATTTCCCAGGCTCTAGAAGAATGATGTGTTAGTGAGATGATTGGGTGTGGGGTGGAAAGGGGACGTACCTATCGCGCGCCCGGCGAAGGAATCTCCACGCCTGAGCACCGCCGCTGTGCAGAGGTCGAGGATCAGGATTCCCATCTTCGTGGGAGGTGATTCCGCAGTCGTCGGAGCCGATGCACTTGTAGATGGCCAAGTCGACCAATCTCCGCGTCTCGACAGCCTCTGGGTCGTCCGGATGATCTTCCAAATCAGAGATCAAAGCCATGATGCTGTGCAATGGCTGATGTTGACCCGGCCAGCACCAGTGCCATGGCTGGAAGTCTCGTCGTTCCGCTAGGCGCAGGAAGCGATGGACGTATTCTCGGCAGTACACGATTACACTGAGCCATCTTGTTAGCAGGTCAGCGGGTTTTTATTCAATTGGAAGTGGCACTCACTTTGGCTCCTTTTTACGCAGAGCTGGAAGCAGGTTTTGTCTCCGCATGGGACCGTACATGACAGAGTAAGGCTTCGCCGCCCAGAGAGCGAACAACATCTTCGCAAACCCGGCGAGCGCCGCATTGGACTCGGTGTGACGGATCGCATCGATATCACTCCCGTCAAACTGCTGCGGCGTCTGCTGGTGCAGCTGCTCAATCGAGGTGATCTGCTCCTTACGATTCTCCATATCCAGCTTGACCTCGTGCGTGATCTCCAGGATCCGGTCGAGGTCGATCTCGGAGAGCAGGCTGCTGTGGAGCAAGTGCAGGATTTCGTTGCCTCGCTTGTAGAACGCGAATCGACCACCGATGAAGATTCCTAGGATCGACTTGTTCGCGTTGCCGTGCGATTCGAAGTCTTCCCGTATGGCTGCTGCGCTGAGCTCGCTGACGGGCTGGACGTTGTATAGGCGGCAGTCTAGGATTGGAGGCAGGCCGGATGCGAACGCTACTTGGGCGTCGATTGCTACGATTGACCACCAGACTTGTCGTCTGATGTGTACGTCCACGGGTGAGAAGTGGCCGAATGTGGTAGGTTCCTTGTGGAGGCCTAGTAACTGTCAGTGAGTCATCCACATGCACACTTACTCGTAGCACTTACCAAGCATCTGCGCAACCCTCGCCGCAACCCCAATGAACGAACAGCACGTCAAAGGCTGCTCCTCCCTCAACCACGTCGAATCCACAATAATAAACGCCGACAGAGATTGCAAACTCGGGCTCTGCGGAAACTCCGACAACCGAATCGCCCTCACAGCCCTTCGATACAGCCTCGACGTAAGCGTCTCCCGACTGACATCCCCAAAAACCGTCGAGAGCCGGTATCTGGGACACACCACGGAGCCCGCGAACAGCACCGCGCTGAGCAACGACAAGAAATGCACACTGAGGATGTAATTCGGATCGCGCGTGTCCACCCTATTGTCGAGCCACCTGGTCAGTCAGATGAAGGGCACATGCAACGGGACTTGAACCTACCAATGCTGGAATTTCCGCACTTGCACAAGGAACGACGGGCCGTGGAATAGCGATCTCTTCGCGTGAAATCCGCCCATGTACGACCAGATCAAGACCTCGCTCTGCTCGCGTCCCGGGAGACCTTGGAGGATCTCGTCGATGGAGGGGGCTTGCGATGTCATAAGCGTGTTGTCCTGCGGAGTCCAGGCGGGGATGTTAGGGAAGAGATCTCCATAGAGCTCTCGCTCTCCCTGGGGCGATTCATCCGGCGTACAATCGGCGGAGGATTTGCATGACCATTGCGGAGAGGTAAGGGGTGGGGAGGTTGGAAACGTCTGGCCTATGGGTCCGCGCAGGACTTCTCTGGAGTAGCCGCGTTGGTCGCGGAGGAGGTCGTTGATGGCGGCGACCTGGGAGTCCTCAGCTGGGGACATCCTGTTGGGGTTGCTGCGGTAGATACTCACCTCTTGGCTGATCAGCGCGAAGTGAGCACTGGAGATGTAGTGGCCCTTTGTGTGCGGGCCGACGTAGAGATGGCCGGTGTCCCTGCTGGGCGTGTTGGTTTCCCTGATGGTGTTGTCTGTAATGACGGGCTTGACGATAGGTTTGCTCTCCGGCGCGCCTGCACACATGTCAACTTGCGGTGTGCACAGTCATAGCTTAGGAAGGACGTACTAGTCGGAGCCGACTGAAGCGGCTGTTGTTGATTCGCAGCCGCTCGCGTGAGATCATACAGCCTGCTCGCCCGTGAAGCCAACGAGGGAGATTCATCTTCGCAGCCCATTCAGCATCATGATAGACCCACACCTGAGACCCACAGCCTTACCTATCATCGTAATCGTAGGCTCGGGCGAGCGTCCGCCCGCATACGTGCAGTGGATTCCAGCACGAGCACATCGGCCGCAGATCGGTTTGGTCTACGGATAATCAGCACGCGGTCTCCCTCATCTTCTTGCCACACCTCGGTTCGGTATGTTTCAGGTGGGGATGGATGGGAACGGTGTATGCATGCCTTGTCGCAACCGACTTTCTTGCGGCCACACGGGATACACGACCTAGGCGCTCGGGGCCGCGAGGGCTTGGAGACCTTGTTGCTATTAGGAGCGGCGGGATTCGACATTTGGAAGTGATGAGGTAAACTATCGGTGATAGATGATGGGCGGTGGCAAGAGGCTAGCAACCCGAGCAGCGGGCATGACGGTAAGGGAAGGCGAGGGAGGTGGGTGTGGTTCTGCCGCAAATCGTTCTAGAAGAACTTGGATGATGGGGGATCGTCAGATATCCGGAAACCGGAGCGAAACGAGCTTATACCATGTGCGCGTGCGGTGTGGGAGCAGGCGCAGCAGCAGGCGAGGTTATGGTAGGATTCTGGAAGGACCTGTCGAAGGAGAGAGAAGTTGCACTGCTCTGAAATCCGAATGCAGGACAGACAGATTGCCCAGAAAAACTCTAATCAGGGGTATCAATTCAGGGGTGCTCCATGCCATTTTCCATGTAAGTGTTGCGCGTGAGAGTCATGCGGCATCACGATTCCTCCACGCTGCTCGATTGACTCCCAGTCCATGACGCCGTTTGAATCGTGCGCACCACCACCATCGGCTAGATTGTTGCTGCCGTAGTAACCGACTCCGAGTCCCGTTGGCCCGGACCAACCCCAATTGTGCGAGTGTCCATCGTTGGAATGCGCGTGTTCGCTCGCTGCAAAGCTTTGCGTTGTTGGGCTCTCACCGCTTGTGCGTCGGCTTCGCTGATGAAGTGGGTGATCCATTGGACTGAGTGGATGACTGTCATCAGACTGCTGTTGCTGCTGCTGCCAGGGCTCTTGAGAGACGAATGCACTCGGCAAGCTTACACCAGGGGATGTCGCGTGATCTGAGGGGTGACTGTGTGCTTGGTCCACAATAACTTTCGGCTGTGACGGCCGCACGAACTCGAAAGCCGGTCCGTAGGTCACGGGTGAAAAGCTTCCAGGTGCTGTTGTAGGGATGTGCGAGGGATTCAAGTCTGGCCTTGGTGACGGATGGAAGCTGGAAGAGAGGACCGATGCCTGCGCAGGTGATGTCGGACCTGGGTCGAACGGGCTGTGCACGTGGTTTGGTGGTCGTCGACTGTGCTCTGCGAACACGTTCTCGGTCATGTTCATGATAGTGCCATTGTGCAGACCGCCTGCACCACTGTGATGGCTGTACACAGGATGATGGTGTTGTGGATCCAGTCTGAGACTCCGTAGCGCGCTGAGCAGGTCTTGTGCTTGGAGCTTGTCGGGGAGAGGAGGTACGGTCTTGATGTGTGAGTCTTTCAACAACCGGTACATCAAGAGCAGCCCCGCTGACAGTTGCTCTTGCTGTTCTTCGAGATATTCGACGTATTCCCTCGGGTATGGCACGGTGTAATGCCAGTCGCTGGCGCAGTGTTAGCCTGGCAATGCAAAACAATGTCGAGGAGCAAGGCTCACCTGAAGTAACAGGCGCTGTGGCTTTCTTTACACCGCTGACACGGATTGCCTCCATCACAGGTGCGCTTCTTTGCGCGACACCGAACGCATGCCTTCTCTGCCCGTCCACGCAATGTCTTTCGCACCTTGTCTGAATGACCGTCTTGCTCAACCATGTCTCGCTTCATAGCGGTCGCAGAGGCCATCTGACGGCCTTTCGATCGTTCTGAAGCCTGTTGTTTCCAGCGAACGATTATGAGGATTATAGAGGCCAACAATGAATGGCCAACACCATCCGCAATCGTCGAGCAAGCCATCATGCCACACATGCCGCCAGTCGCTTATTTCAACGAAGTTACCCTTCTCGCGGGGAGTGTCGTACACAGATGCTGGCGTTGAGAGTATTTGAGCTGGACACATCGGGGCCGATGTATTTCTTGAACTCGACCCCGAGACGTCAAATCAGCTCAGTCCGATTCCCTCATACGTCGGACTGCCCTTTAGATCAAGGTTTGGGTCGGGTAAGCTTGCGCGAGAACAACCCTGGGCAATGCCTCCTGTACAGGTGCAAGACGAGGCGAAATCTCCCTTCTTTGTCAAGGATAGCCGTTGTCCAGAAGCCACATTTGATTCAGCACGCACTCGCACGTGTTGCCCTGCGTCCACCCTGGCTCCGTGCACCCTGAATTCAGCCTGCAGCTCATTGTCATTGGTGGACGAAAAGTACACGGAGCGCTCGGGCGACAGTTTGACCAGCGTCAGGTAGGCTTGGCTTCTGTCGTAGTCGTTGGGGTTGGCCATGAGTAGGTTCAATAAAAGGACACTGCGTAGCTGGCTATGCTGCGTTCCCAAGTCATCTTGTTTCACGTCGGCCGAGATCCAAAGGCAGAGTCGTCGGATGCTGCTATCGCGCGTTCTGCTTTGCTCAGTCCGAGTGATCTCTCTGCGGTCCGTCTTCGCCAGGGTCAACGGTATTTCTGCCGAGAGCGAGATACTCGCACTCGGATGTGTTGAGCATCCGGTTTATGTTGTTTACTTCGAACAGTCTCTGCGACCTCTTCTTGAAATGCATCAGCTCTTCTCTCGAACAGATGCTGCATGGGGACCCATCCAGTAATATTCAGCCTGTTACAGTAAGCCATCGACATACTCCGTTCCGAGAGACCCAGGCCACGGCGATTCGAACATCTTCAAGGCGTGCTAAAGGCGCAATTCCAGTACTGTAGCTGGCCAGTCCTTCTCGCTGTCATCGAAGACAACACCTAGAGGTTTGTATCCTCTCGCTTCATAATACCTACGCCAAGAGTGTCAAATGGAGATCATGATCTGAGTTGAGGACTTACTTGACAAGTCTTCCTCTATTGCCATTCCAGCAATCGAGACAGATCCTCTTCAAGCCAAGCAATCGGGCTTCTTTCTTTGCGTGCTCCAGCAAAGCGTTTCCAGCGCCGTTGCACCAAGGAACAGCTCTGCGGTCAGATACAACATGTGCAACGTAGAGAAAAGGGTCGTCATCGTCCTGCTCCGGTAAGACGGGTCTGGCTTATCCGACAGAACGACCGTCGATGAACATGGAGGCCACCCGCAGTCGGACGGCGCCATCCGATCCAGCCGGGTCTTGAGGTGACAGGAGCTTCTCGAGCTGGGGAGTGATTTTCTTGCATGGGATTTCGATTTCGGCAATGAAGGCTTTGGTTGAGTCGCGGTCCCAAGGCTTGCCTTTCTCGGTCTCCTCGCTGTTCGTAATAATGTCTTTATAGCCTTCTTGCGTTCGTTCATCGTCGCCGAACGGTTCGAGACCCCATTGCGCTTCACTGCCCAGGCTTTGTAGGTAGGGAAGCTGAGAATCAACGAATTCGAGGATCCGCCTGCCGTCTTCACGGTCGTTGGAGGCTGGACGGATGTGGAATGTGTTTGGCATGATTTTGATGCTGCTGGAGAGGGTATAGAATGTGTGAATGGGATTCAGCGATACTTATGGGTTCTGGCTCGCTATCGGCACCGCTCATGATGATGGACGATGATGAATGTGATGACTGTTGCAGTGGTGGAAGTTTGAGAGGCTGCGGTGGAAGTTTTGGGCAGCGCGCCAAGAGCGCCGATCTCAAGCCGAACGACAACAACGCCATTTCCTTCTCCTGGTGACTCTTCCATCCATCAAACATCATCTCCATCACCATAACTAGACTCTTGACAGCTCTGACTGTTCAGTTGGGTATTGACGAGACCGCGACAAGCCAAGATCCGAGGACAAGATCATTCGCCACGCGTCAATCTCCTTCTTCTCAACCTCAGGTTCACAACATGTCAAACTCAACCACTCACTGCCCTCTGCTCGACCTTCCCGTCGAATTACGGCTGCAGATCTTCGGCTATCTCTTCGAAGATCACAAAGATCACTTCGACCCGGAGAAGATGGGGGGCACGTGGTTCTATCCCCACGGCATAATGCGGCTACGAATCTATGCGGACACCACCTTAGGGCCAGCATGGCCAAGCCATCGGCCAGGTATATTGCTGTCTTGCAAGCAACTGCGTCGCGAAACAATGGACGTTCTATACGACAAGACATTGTTCTTTTACTTCATGAATCGACCAGAGCGGGAACTACGCTGTCGTGGTACGTTTCTGGACGGTGGAGTCCAGCATCTCGAACTCCATGTTCAAGTATACCACACGCGAGAGTTGGAGTATGCCATTAGCCAACTGATATCCATCTTTGAGGTCGTGCCTCCAGAGAGAAAGCGCACCGGTCTTCGGTTCACGCTTTACGCATTCAACAACTATGAAGGCATACGGCGAGACAAGTCGTTCCCGTCTGAGGCTTCAGATCAAGCGTGGCTGGCTCTCAGCAGGCTGTTGAGGTTGGAATTCGGATGCGTTCCGAAGTTTACACTCGACAAGTCGTGGCAACGTGGGTTAGGAGCAGCGCGGGTGGAGCAGTTGAAGCAAAAGGCAGAGGTCGTGACTCTGCCCATACGTAAAGATTGATGGGCTATGATTTGATGTACCAGCTTGAACCGTGCATCGATCCCATCAACACCAAAGCGAACATGCATGTGACAGCACGTGAGCAGTAAAGTGAGGTGAATGAACTTGATGTGACCAAAATCCAATTGCAGAGATGAATATTGCCTGGCGAGCTATCACGATCAGTCCATTCATTTCTCTTCATCTGACCGCATGCGCCGAGGCTGTAGTTTACAGTTTGTGACGGTGCTGCTGAAACGGCGTCTCAAAACGCCAAGCATCCAGTGGTGGGGGCGGGCGGTGGAGGAGTCACTTTCCGAATGACTGGACTTTTTGTCTCCCACAACCCATTGACCCACCCACACTTCCTCGAGTCTCTACACGAGGCGAACACGTCAACAACAAACACCGATCCGTCTTCCGAACCAAACACAATATCCGCAAACATGGCGGACGCCGAAAAGAAGACGATCCACATCGACGAGGAGGTGGGACAAGACAGCCCAGACACTGAAGGCTCCGAGTCCAAGCCCTTCAAGACGCTCCAGTTCGCATACCTGCACAACGGCGAGCAGACATACCTAGTCAAGAGGAAGGAGGGTGACGAGGAAGTCGCGACGTACAAGCCCGCCGCCAAAGCTGCTATGAAGAAAGCTGTTAGTTACGCCGACCAGCAAAAGAAGAAGGCCAGCAAGGAGAAGGAGCTCGCGATAAGACAGCAGAAGGAAGAAGAGGAGCGACAGAAGGTGTTTGACGAGGCCAAGAAGATTGTCATCAAGGAGGACACCAGCTTGCCCAAGGCGGTCAAGATCCATCTTGGGGAGACGAGGCCTGAGGTGGTGAAGCTGGGGAGCGGTGAGCGACCCAAGGAGGTCGACTACAGCAGCGGCGACAGAGGTACGAGAGTGCGGGTCATGGGCAGAGTCCACCGTGAGCGCAAGCAGAAGGAGGTGCTCTTCGTCACGCTGCGTGACGGCCATGGCTACATGCAGTGTGTCCTGACTGGGCCCCTGGCCAAGACCTACGACGCTCTCACCCTCACTCGCGAATCGAGCATGATGATCACCGGCGAGATGTGGGAGGTGCCTCCTGGTGCTCACGCCCCCGACAACCGCGAGCTGCACGCCGACTACTTCGAGATTGTGGGCAAGGCGCCTGGAGGTGACGATGCCATCACCAACGTCGTCCAGGCCAAGGGTGATGTCCAGACCCTCCTCGACCGTAGACATCTCGTCCTGCGAGGTGAGACGGCTGCCTCGGTCATGTTCGTCCGCGACGCCGTCGAGCACGCCTTCAACGTCAAGTACCACGAACTTGGCTACGTCAAGGTCTCACCCCCAGCCCTCGTCCAAACCCAAGTCGAAGGCGGCAGCACTCTCTTCGACTTCAACTACTACGGCGAAAAGGCGTACCTCACCCAATCCTCCCAACTCTACCTCGAAACCGCCATCCCCTTCGCCGGCAACGTCTACTGCATCGAAAAGTCCTTCCGCGCCGAGAAATCCCTCACCCGCCGCCACCTGTCGGAATACACGCACATCGAAGCGGAGCTCGACTTCATTACCTTCGACGACCTCCTCGAGCACCTCGAAGACATCATCTGCGGCGTCCTGGACCACGTCCTCGCCAACCCACGCACGGCCGCCATGCTCCAAGACCTCAACCCGGACTTCCAAAAACCCGAACGCCCCTTCAAACGCATGAAGTACGCCGACGCCATCGACTGGCTGCGCTCCCACGACATCCCCAACGAAGACGGCAACCCGCACCAATTCGGCGACGACATCGCCGAGGCCGCCGAGCGCCGCATGACGGACATCATCAACCGGCCCATCTTCCTCACGCACTTCCCCGTCGAAATCAAGGCCTTCTACATGCAAAAGGACAAGGCCGACCCCCGCGTCACCGAGTCCGTCGACTGCCTCATGCCCGGCGTCGGCGAGATCGTCGGCGGCTCCATGCGCATGGACGACTACGACGAGCTCATGGCCGCGTATCAGCGCGAGGGCATGGATCCTTCGCCGTACTATTGGTATACGGACCAGAGGCGTTATGGCACGAGTCCGCACGGTGGGTATGGATTGGGGCTGGAGAGGTTTTTGGCGTGGTTGTGTAAGCAGCATACTGTGCGGGATACGTGTTTGTATCCGCGGTACATGGGTCGTTGCAAGCCATAGAGGGGTGGAATTGTAGGAAGGGGGAGATGAAGATGGCTCAGCGTTATGCAAGACACGCCGCGTGTGGTATGATACAAATGATAAAAAGTAGCCTTTCAAAAACGAGCAGCAAGCAAGACAAGACAAGACGACAAGAGACCCCATTAGCTATATAGACATGCACGCAATGCTGCTTGCTTCTTTCCAGGCCGCTGCTCTGTCGATCAGGCCATGAAGTATCTCGCACTCAAACACTCACGCGACAACCAACCAATCCTCCAGACTTTAAGTGCCTTCGATTAGTAGTGTATCGCCTTCCCATAAGTCGCCATAGCCGCCTCCTTGAACGCCTCCGCAAGCGTAGGATGCGCGTGGCTCGTCCGTCCCACATCCTCCGTCGAAGCACCATACTCCAACGCGAGCGTGCCCTCCGCGATCATCTCACCCGCATTCGGTCCAACGATATGAATGCCCAATATCCGATCCGTCTCGGCGTCCGCGAGGAATTTCACGAGACCGTCCGTGTCGAGGTTCGTCTTGGCGCGGCTGTTGGCGCTGAAGGGGAAGGTGCCGACTTTGTACTTGACGCCTTGTTCTTTCAGTTCGGCTTCGTTCTGGCCGACCCAGGCGACTTCCGGGTGCGTGTACATGACCGAGGGGATGGCGTTGTAGTTGACGTGGCCGTAGTTTTTGGTGATGAATTCGATGGCGGCGACGGCTTCTTCTTCCGCCTTGTGCGCGAGCATGGGGCCGAAGGTGCAGTCGCCGATGACGCGGATGTGTGGGATCTTGGTGCGGTATTCCGAGTCGATGACGAGACGGCCCCGGTTGTCGGTTTCGAGGCCGATGTTCTCCAGGCCGAGACCTTGGGTGTAGGGGCGGCGGCCAATGGCTACGAGGACGACGTCTGCGTCGAGCTAGACAGTCAGTTAGCAAGGTTTCACCACCCTCAGAAAATCGATCATTCTTACAGTCTCCGCCTTGCCTCCCTTGGCAGCCTCGACCTCGAGCTTCACCGTCTCGCCGCTGTCATCACCGGATGTGACCTTGGTGTTGAGCTTGAACTTCATGCCCTGCTTTCCCAGCGTCTTCTGGATGTTCTTGCTGATCTCCGCATCCATACCAGGTCCACCAATCTGGCCCAAGAACTCCACAACCGTGACTTCCGAGCCCAATCTGCTCCAGACACTGCCCATTTCGAGTCCGATGATACCACCACCAATGACGACCATCTTCTTCGGCACCTCCTTCAGCGCAATGGCTCCAGTAGATGTGATCACCTTCTTCTCATCAATCGTCAACCCAGGGAACGGCGTGCTCTCCGATCCAGTCGCGATAATGATATTCTTTCCCCGTACGCTCGTCTCCCCGCCCTCAGCCAAGTTGACCGCGACAGTGTGTTCATCCGCAAAAGCGCCGGTGCCCTTGAAGTATTCCACATTGTTCTTCTTGAACAGAAACTCAATACCCTTGGTCAAGCCATTCACGGACGTCTCCTTGGCCTTCATCATCTGCTCGAGGTTGAGCTTGACGTCGCCGACTTCGATGCCGCGGTTCTTGGTGTCGTGCAGGATCTGGTGGTAGAGGTGCGAGTTGTTGAGGAGCGATTTGGAGGGGATGCAGCCGACGTTGAGACAGGTGCCGCCGAGGGCGCCGCGCTTTTCTATGCAGGCAACCTAATGTCATATCTCTCTCAGCTTGTTGTCCATATCACTTGTACTCTGCTGTTGTATGCGCACCTTAAGGCCTTCCTGGCCAGCCTTGATAGCAGCCACATATCCCGCCACGCCACCGCCGATGATTACGAGGTCCTTCTCCTCTGTTTCACCAATTAGCTTCAATTGCCTCACTGTAAATCTCGTAGTCCATACCAGCCGGCGTAGCATATCCCCTCCGTTGTGATAACCGCTGCGAGAGCAAGGATGTGGAGGGTGAAGCAACGAAGAAAGAGCTCTGGGAGGGCGTGTGTGTTCGCAGCGCCGCCGAGCGCGAGGCTACTCGCGGTATCACAGCCTTGAACATGACTGGCGAAGAGAGTGAGGTGGTGGTGGATGAGAGGCAATGGGGGGAGGTGAAGCTCTTCTGGTGTGGTTTGCTTGTCGCCGCGTCAAAGGGTAATGGAGATGGAACTTCAACCACTGCTGCCACGCGGGAAAGCCGCCGCAAATCCGCCGACAGCCGTTGCAAGCCGTCCGCCACCACCGCCACTCCTTTTTCTCTTGCTATGTCAACAACACAACCATACTTGTCAAGAAGTTTCCATATCAAATCACATGCTCATTGCTGATATATGCCATGCAAGGGTATCTAACGCCATGTCAAATGATTTACTGCTCACTGCGATGCTCGTCGTTCAGCCCTCCCCCTTTGCGTTGAAGAAGCACCCTCACCCGCATCGCTCTCCGAATCCGAAAGATTCCGTTCCTCAATCATGATCCCACTGCTCCCACGACTGCTTGGCCTTCCTTCGCCTGTGAGCGATTGTCGTCTCTCCTCCGGCGTCAATGGTCTCAATCCGTATCGAGCAATGGGCGCAACTGCTGTAGGTTCCGCTTCTGCGACGACGAGCGGTGTTGAGTGTTTCGCCAGTTCGTTGATTGTCTCCATTTCGTAGTGGACGTCTGTGCTGCTGCTTGCGCCTGCTTCAGCGAGTTCGATGGTGTTTTGTTGGTGGGATAATCTCATCTCGCCGAGCCAGCGGAAGAGTAGTTGTTGTTTGATGGCTGCCCATGCGCCGAGCTCTGATCGTTGGTCATCGGGAGCCAGAGCACTGTAGAGTCTCTTGTTGATCGTCTTCTCTGGGGCGAACCACCGCCTGATCAATCGCCACTTGATACGATTCCACAATCCTTCAGGCTCTACATCTTCAGCAGCGCCTGCACTGGTCCACATTTGGGGATACTCCTCCTCCAGGTCGTTGAAGAGCGACTCGTACAAGCCTCGCTGAAATGGCGTCTGCCTGCTGCGCTGTAGACTGTGCTTAACGCAGTACCACAGGAGCAGCACGAAAATCATGAGGACTACAGCCGCGAGGAAGTACCAGCCAATCGACGGATTGTCCTTGAAAGCATCGACATTCATGCCGAAGAGGCCCACAATGAACGTCAATGGCAGGAAGATGAACGTAATCCAGCTCAGACGCCACATCGAAAGTCCGAGCTGCAACGACTGTCTGGAATCGCGAATCCCCACCGACTTGTACATGAGATCACTGAGGTTGTTCGTGGGCTGAACCAGATCCTCTGAGACGTTGTGAGAAAGTCTCTCGTACTCGGCAGTTGTGCTAGCCATCCAGTCGACTTCGACACCATTCGCTTCGTCGTCCACGTCGGCCAGTTCACGCATATTGACTTGCATCTCCCTAACGAGATCTGCGTGTATCCACATGATCTTGTCGACTTTCAGCCAAGCTGCTTGATTCGTCCATAGTTCTGGTGCACGAGATTCATCCGCTGGGTTGTCAAAAATCTTTTCTTCCAGCATCGCAACATGATCTTCGGCAGCGCCCAGAAATTGGTCCCAAACGACTCCCAAGCCGTGGAAGATATCCACGAGAATGAAGTTCGTGCACTGAGCGGCTAATCTAGAGTCGTTCAGGACGTCCTCCTTTCGTAGATAGAACGATAGCCGCCGCCATCTGTTCTCAAAGTCATTGCGAGGCTGAACTAGGCAGTCGTCAAGCTGCATAGATGCTGAGGTTTCGAAGATGATTACCGTGTTGCTGTTATCCAGATAATCCAGCAATGGTATCATTCCTCCTTGCGAGTCATACGCAGGCGTGCCATTCAGCATATGTTTGTACGGGTTCTTGAGGTCGATGTCCGGAGAAATGTGATTTGGTGGTCCAAGATTCCGCTGAACATACACCGACATGCGTTGCACCGACACATCGTACCCGTACGGACTTCGACTGTCTTCGTAGGCGTTCAAGTGCATGATCTTTGCATCCACTGGCCGTGCCCCGAACGTTGCCTGCTGTTTGCGCCTTTGTGGAGATTCGGTATGATACGGCTTCAAATAATCCAGACCAAACGCAATGCGCGCAACGTTTCGCCATGGGTCAGTCTGACCACGCCACGATCGTCCGTTCAAGAAGGGCTTTCCATTGCGTTGGCGAGGCTTTTCGTATTGAGCCCATTTAGCGAACGAAGGCATGCCAACCAGCTCATTCGGGTGATTGATGTTGAACTTCTTAAGTAGAAACAGCGTCGCCCATGTTGCATTCTGTACATGAATGACCCTCAGAGCGGCTCCATGCACGCGTTTGGTGTCCGAATAGAAATGGCGAAGTTCTGGCAATGATTGGAACTCTTGCGCAGCGACGGCGACATGTCGTTTGCCGCCTTTCGTTGGCTCTGCATCATTGCTGATGTAGTCCACGATCAAGACACGGCCGTTCGGAAAGCAGTGGCTGTTCCATTTGATGCGCCATTCTGGATCCGGATTGTGGAAACGTTTCCAAGCATCGCTGTGATGATAGCCAGGCTTCCAATGAGGATGGAACGTCTGTTCGGTGTGCACTCGCGGCAGTGATGGCCGTTTGCCCTCAGCATTCGATTTGGCACTCTTCTTGCTGCTCTTTTGGCTGGATGTCCTCGAAACGGCAATCTCGGGTAGCTGTGGCTGTGGAGACTCGTCCATGTTATGAGAGTCGTTATGATCGGGATGATCAGTCCGGCATTTTTGACATGGCGAAAGTCTGGCGCGATGGGTGCAAGATGAATCAAATTGTCAGCCGTGAGAGGCTATGTTGTGGTGTAGGCATCGAAGGAGGTGCAGATGACCAGCCGCACAGAGCGTGGGTTTCTGGAGGATGCAGGTGCAGATCCTCAGGTTGCACAGGGCCAAGCCACAAAGGGGCCTGGTGTGTACACCATGTTTCTTCGCCCCCAATCTTGACTCATAGGAAATCGAAACTAGAATGTCTTGAAAATGTGGCCGGTGATGAAAATCTCCAGATAGAGCTCAAATGAGAAACTGCAATTCAGAAGATCTTCTCCGTTGCTATTATTATGTCAGCTCTGCCCGACGTGTAGCGATTTTATGTAATGTATTCGTTCTCAGCGTTCTCGAATCAAGGCTCGTCGGTGTATGTAGGTGTATCCTGATTCAAGGGCTGTCGTTCATCGTCTGCATGCTGTCCTTCTTGCTCTATTCGCACTGCCCACAATGCACTTCCGGTTGCCGTAGTAAGCAGAAAGATCATTGAAAGCGGCGGCACAAGTTCCAGAATCATGTACATCGTGCCAAACCACATATATTCCCAGCGGCGCTTCTTCGTCTTGATGAAGTCGTTCCTCTCCTTCTTGCTGAATTGTTTGACCTGAAAGTATCTCCAATTGATGAGTGGTCCAGCTCGATACCCAGTCAGAATCAGGAATAGAGGGACTCCAACAAACGGAACAAAATTCAGCGGCAGTAGTATGGCCATCTCTACGATCTGGCGGACTGAAAATGGAGCGTAAGCGGCACCCTTGTCGCGTGGTCCAAGTCTCTTGTACGGATCGCTCTCGTCAATGTCCTCGGACACCGTCCTTCGATTCTTAACCAGATGCTCATACCCCTCTCCCACAAGCACAGCATCGAAAACATCGACCTGCGTTCCATCGACAAACATGCCCTCGAAGACCACTTGGACAATGAGCATACCAGTGCCCAGAATGAAGAATGTGCCATTGACCCATGCCGAGCCTCTGTAGTGAAAGAGCGCCAGGAACGCCACGATGGGCAGATATGCTGTGAGGAAGAGGATGACCAGCACGCAGACTGAGAGCAGCGTCAAGGGTATGAGGCGGCCCTTCAGCAAAGGATGAAGATATCGGTGTGTGGCGAAGTACCACATGCCTTTGAGGGGGTAGAGTGGTGCTGGAGAGAAGTTGCCGCGTATGAAGTGCCTTATGGCCTGCCGCCGCGGGCTATCTTCTGAAGCCATGTTGGTATTGTTATCGGCTTGTTGGTTCCCTCAATTCGGTGGTGGTATCGGTCCCGGGGCTTCGCAAGCTGTTCAAGCGCGTTTCAGATGTTCATATGTCTTGATGGCCAGAGTCCTGTGTCGAAATGAAGATGTTGGTAAGTGG
Organism: Zasmidium cellare ATCC 36951; assembly: GCF_010093935.1. NCBI lineage: Eukaryota > Fungi > Ascomycota > Dothideomycetes > Mycosphaerellales > Mycosphaerellaceae > Zasmidium > Zasmidium cellare. The sequence goes on along the minus strand of NW_022986945.1, from coordinate 344,979 downwards.
TTGCCTGGAGCAGGTTTGCCAGAAGTGTTCACATGCAAAGGTCTGTCAGGCGGCTGTGTTCCTGCCTCGAAGCTCGGACCAATCAAACGTCATTGTGCCCAAACTTTGGGGGCGGCATCTCTTCTTCTCGCCTCCGCCACACCACCACCATGTCCACAATCCCCAACCTCAACACCCTCCGTTCCGATCGACGGGGTCCGCGCCTCCGAGGACGAAGAGGACCTCGTGATGGATCTGAAGATGTCGGTCGATTTGGCGAGGAAGATGTCGAGATTGGCAAGGATAAGATCATCCAGCAAACGGATCAGGATGCCAGCAGCAGTCGGATGAGTGCTGTGTCATTGGGATATTTTGACGATCCGTACGCGAAAGCGTTCTTTCCTGCAGGAGAACAAGTCCCGAAAAGATATCCCATTATCAATCGAGGAACGTATGTCCGAACGAATGCCATTGACAAACTGGTTCTACGGTATCTTGAGACAAATCCGAGCGAACAGAAGCAAATCATATCACTAGGAGCGGGATCAGACACACGGTTTTTCAGACTATGCGCTGGCAAATACAAAGTCAGGTATCACGAGCTGGACTTCGAATCGAACGTGGTGCCCAAGCGAGCTGCAATTCGAGCCTCTGAAGACCTGTCACGCATGACTCTGCCAAGCAACAATAGCTCAACGTATCACCTGCACGCCATCGACCTGAGAGACTTGACTCACCGATCGCCTCCATTGCTACCTGAGATGTCGACAGAGATCCCTACCCTGATCCTCAGCGAATGTTGTCTCTGCTATCTGCCTCCAGATACGGCTAGCAGTGTGATTCAGTACTTCACCATGAACATTCCAGGCTCGATAGCGATGATTCTCTACGAGCCGATTCGACCGTTTGACTCATTTGGGAAGACCATGGTGTCGAACCTGGCATCACGAGGCATTGAGCTCCGCACATTGAAGCGATACTACTCGCTCGACGCACAGAGGCAACGACTGCGCCTATCAGGATTCAAAGGCGGTCAGGGAGCGCGGGACGTCTATCAGCTGTGGGAGAGCGACGACTGGGTGAGCAACACCGAACGGGAGCGGATCGAGAAAGTCGAATGGCTTGACGAGATTGAGGAGTGGAAGTTGTTGGCGAGTCATTACTGCGTTGCTTGGGGCTGGAGAGGAGAGCCTTTCGAGCAGGCTTGGAAAGAGATCGAGGGTGGCCGAACACCTGACGAACAGCGGGATGATGCACTCGGGTGATTGATTTGAAGCGCCCACGATGAAAATGTCTGCATCTTGCAGTCATATCTGCTCGCCGAGTGGTCGTCGAAATCTTCATTTCGTGTTCTATCTTTCCATCACAGGACTTCTTTCCTTCTTACACCCTACACCTCATCCAATACCCCCAAATTCCAAATCATCATATTCCGTCAATCGTATATCCCTAGCCCATCTCCAACATCTCTCACCAACACTTTCTTGATCCTTACCAACGGCCCAGCTTCCACGTCTTGGCATATATCCACTTTTCCGCAAAGCTATATAATCACACAAGAATATCGTCTCCACATCCCGATCGCAGCTAATACCTGGGTTCGGGTCTTCCTAATTTCGGGGCTTGTGGTCTAGCGGTATGACATCTTCTTAGCATTGCCGTTTAATTGCTTTTCTGCAATTGACGCTGCTGAGATGGAGAAGGTTCCCGGTTCGACTCCGGGCTAGTCCAATTTTTTTTTATTCTTTCTCTTTTGCTTGAGCGGATATAACACTACAATGGGGGTGGTGAGCGGCGCGGATTCTGCCTCCTCTCATTGTTATTGTAGTTCTCTTTTAAGGGATAAGTGGCAGAGTGGAGGGAGAGGAGATGGTGGGCTGATGTGAGGGTGAATGTTTTTTGGGGGGGTGTGCGAGGAATTCCGATGGAAGGACAAGGGAGGTAAAAAGTCGCCTCTTCCTTTTGCAATATCTTCCAGAAATCATAAAGGAGCTGACATAGTGACCAATGGCTCGCAGGACAGGCGCTCAAGGCTAACAATCATTGTTCGAAAGGCAAGCTCTCTATATCTTCGACTAAACCCACACATTGAGATTTTACTCTACCTCCCTCACAACCTCCTCCTCCACAGACTCCGGCTTCTGATCAATAATCTTCCCCCTCGTAACCCCAATCTCCCTCACAACAAACCACGCCGGAACGATCGAAAGCGCCCAAAGCCCAAAATTCAAATACACCGCGCCCACCTGACCCATAACCGAGACACTCGTCAGACCATACGAGACCGCCTGGGACGCACTCTCCGTCCCGCGCAGCAAGCCAGCGTACCGGATGATCTCCGCTTCGTTCTTCGCGAGGCTGCCGACGACGAAGTAGAGGTACATGTAATTGAGCTGGAAAGACATGACCATGAACAGGAACCACGCGAAGCCTCGTCCGAAACCCGCGTCGACCCAGTCGTAGGTGGGTTTCGTGCGGCGGTACTCGGTCACGATGATGGTGCCCCAGATCCACCAGGCGCCTTGCAGGGTGATGATGATCCAGAACGACCAACGACTACGCAGCCGCGCGGCGAGTTTCTCGTTATCGAGAAAGACGCCCAGGATATTGCCGCCGATAATGGCCACGATGCCCGAGAGGAAGGAGCCCAGCGCGCGGGCGCGCACGGAGAACCAGAGGCCTTGGAAAGTGAAGTAGACGGCTTCGGAGAAGACGGATTGGGCGATGAGGGGCACGATGAGGAGGAAGGATTTGGAGAGGAAGAGTTTGCCCGTGTTGGCGAGTTCTTTCAGGGAGGACTCGTCGCGGGGGATGCCGCATTTCACCGTGACGCCGTCAGTGCGTTGGACTTTGGCGGGGGCGGTGAGGAGGAGACCCGCGAAGGGCGCGGCGGCTTGGAGCGCAATGAAGACTTGGAAGACGGAGTAGGAGACGGAGCCGGCTTCGTTGCGGTTGATGTTCAGGCCGAGATTGACGGCGCCGCCGAGGATTTGGCCTAGGACGCGGAAGGAGAGCCAGAAGCCCAGGAAGCGGCCTTGGTTCTTGGGTTCCGGGTAGGAGAGGGCAATGGCTGCTTCGGCCATCCAGAAGAGCCCTGCGCCGAGACCGCAGCATGCGGCGCCGAAGAGGACGAACCAGGAGGAGCCGTAGCGGTTGTTGCAGTACAGGCCTGCTGCGTAGAGACAGTATCCCGCCGCGCCGAGAACGAGCGTCCATCTGATTCCGAGATATTTCACAAAGATCCCGGATAAAGCGCAGGTTACGACCATCAAGCAGAAGGTCATGGCGTTGGCTGCGTTAACGAGCCATGGGTCTTGCTGTCCACCTCCTCCCAGGCTGTTCATCGCTCCCCAGATTCCTGGCGCGCAGAAATTGCAAATCCCCAGGATGAGGGCGTTGTAGAAGGTCGATCGGTACCATTTGACTTTGATGTTGGGCTTTTCTTGTGGTGCAGGAGGGTGTTCGGAGGCCGCGATGCTGACCTCGGGCGAGGTGGTGAACTGCTTCTCTTCCGCCATTGTTCTTGCTTTTCTGCCAGATCGAGAACGAAGGAAGTGTAGAAGGAAGAAAAGACTCACAGGAAGATAAGATGAGATCTACATGCACTCATGCGCTTGTGCCTTGACGGACGGCGCTACTTGATCAAAGAAGGTTTCGAGTCCGCGATGCACATGCAGACACCGGCAGTTGGCGACGACGAGTTTCTGCGAAGGATTGTGAAAGACGCTGCACCCGAAATCTTGGTATGTCGCACGCAATCGTTGAGTGGGATATCGCCACAGCCAATCTTGTGGCTCACGGAAAGGTTCCCTTCCATATCGTTGGCACTTTCGTCGGCTCCGGCGTCCTGGATACTTTCGACGAAAGCGTTACTTACATGCGAGAGCCATGTGGACGCCATGCGTTTCATATTGTATCGATGCTTGTTCCAGCGACTTTACGTTGTCCTTCTTGGCGGTGTTCATGATCGATGGACTGTCGTTTTCGGCTCGTCGGTTTCGTCTTACGTGCCTACTAGCCTCCAAGGCGTGCTTCGAACCACCCCCACTCGTTCAGCGAGCTCTCCATACCACTTCGCCCATCATTGGGGAATCGAATCCTCAACGATTGACGTTGCGAGCAGGTCAGGCGAGTGTAGGATTGACACGTGAAATAACGCCATTGCTGTAGTCCCACTGCGGTGGATAGGCGTTTGACGGTACCTGGATGGTGTCAGCGCCTGCACAGTAGCTAGGACCCCTCCAACATCTGCTGCGGCTCTGTGACTTTTTGGAATGTAAAATCGTTTGGTATCGAATATCAGACAACATGGCTTCGTCGCAGCAGAACGGTGTCAATGGCACGGCCAAGAAGCCATGGATCATGAACGCTTTTGCCATGACGGCTCCAGGCCATCTGGCACCAGGACTTTGGCGACATCCTGATCAGGGACCCCAGACACTTGAGCACTGGGTCGAGCTGGCGAAGAAGTTAGACGAGGCGAAATTCCACGGCATCTTTTTCGCAGACGTTCTCGGCATATACGATGTGTACAAGGGCAATGGACCGGCTCTCTCCTCTGGCGCTCAGATTCCTATCCTGGATGTATCGTTGATCATCTCGGCAATGGCGCATGCGACCAAGAAGCTGTCTTTCGGAATCACAGCATCGACGTCGTACGAGCATCCCTATACCCTCGCCAGGAGGTACTCCTCTCTTGATCAGATTACAAACGGTCGAGTCGGCTGGAACATCGTGACGTCGTATCTCGAGAGCGCGGCCAAGTCGTTTGGCTTGGAACAGACCATCGAGCACGATGAGCGGTATAAGATCGCGGATGAGTTCATGGAGGTCGTGTACAAGCTGCTTGAAGGTAGCTGGGAGGACGACGCGATTGAAGCGAACAAGAAGACTGGCGTTTGGACGAACCCAGAGAAAGTACACCACATCGACCATGCTGGCAAATACTTCAAGAGCAGGGGACCGAATCTTGTTGGACCAACCCCACAGCGGACGCCATTCTTGCTCCAGGCTGGTGCATCCAAAGCCGGGAAAGAATTCGCTACGAAGCACGCTGAGGCGATGTTCTTGCCAGGCTTGATTCCAGAAAAGACGAGAGCGATTGTCGAAGATATGAGGGCTTCGCTGAAAGCTCATGGTCGACCAGAGGACAGCGTCAAATTCATCGCAGGTATCTTCATCGTCGTCGACGAGACGGACGAGAAAGCGCAAGCCAAGTTCCAAGACCTTCTACAATACGCCGATCTCGAAGGCGGCGCATCGCTGTTCGGAGGCTGGAGCGGTACAGATCTCTCCACGTTCACGGATGACGAAGACTTCAAGTTTACCGGCCCACCAGCAGTCCAGTCCATGATCAACAATTGGACAGCGACCGTGCCGGGATTGAAGGACCAGAAATGGACTAAGAAGCACATCTTGCAGCAACTGGCCATATCCGGAGCGCATGAAAGAGCCGTGGGCAGTCCTGAAACTGTCGCCAATACGCTCCAGAAATGGATCGATGAGGCACAGATTGATGGCTTCAATATCTCGTATGCGACCACGCCGGGCACCTTTGATGATCTGATCAAGTATCTGTGGCCGGAGTTGAAGAAGCGCGGTGTTCTGCAGCAGGACTACGCTGGGTCGACGATGAGGGAGAATTTCTTGCAGGATGGGAAGGGCCCGAGGGCGAGAGAGGGCCATACGGCACTGAAATATAGAAAGCTGCAGTCATAGTTGGGAATGGATTAAATGTGATGATGAAAGATATATCGTGTTGTTGGTGTTGATGAACAGCAGATTGAAAGAGGACTGGGAAGGTTTGATGGACGAAGCACAGACCATGTTGACTTCAATTTCGCGTGACACTTTTCTTCAACTCCTGGATCGAAACCATCATCACCATCGCCCAAACGCTTCACAATGCGTCTATCAGTATCGTATCTCAAAGAAAGTACCATCCCAAATGCAGATGAAACCGAAATCATGACAACGGCACCACCAGACGGCGGCCAGAAACTTTCCCTACCCGCATCTGATCCAGTGCTGCGTTAATACCTCCCAAGCCGCCGGCGACCTCATCAACTCGAGGCAGCTCCAAGGTCTGCGAAATCAAGGCTTGTTCCAGCCACGCCATGATCGCGCGTCCAATATCTGGGACCTCGTGGAAGAGCTTCACGGGTACGTTATGGTAGACCACGCCATCGAGCCTCTCCTTCGGCAGGGCCGCCAGCCCAACAAGGTGGGATCGACCTCCCTTCTCTTGCTTCAAAGTCTTGGCCAGACTTGCGGCAGTGTCCTTCCCGGCTGTGTCGATGCCATATCGCAGGTCATCTCCAGCGATGCCTCGTATCACGCGAGAGGCACGCTCCGAGTCATGGCTGTCTATGCAGATGCACCCGCTGGTGTCCTGCACCCGGTTTCCATGCTTCGCGCAATCAAGGACCAGGATGACCTTCAGCCCTGCGAGACGAGCGATTTGAGATAAGAAAAGTGCGCTGGTTGAGGAGCCGCCCCAGATTACTATCCAGTCTCCGGATGAGGGCCGTTCTTTATCGTCGATGGCGATGCATTCGGGTACGACGTCTCGAGGTATGCGTCCAAGCGGTGTCCGTCTTACAAGCTCGAGTATATCTGGTCCTTCCAAATCTCCAATCGAGGGTAACTGCAGTCCAAGGCATACACCCAGAGCTAGCGTGGCAGCGACGTACGCTACACCTAGCGATGCCCCTTGCGATGTTGATATATGTTTCGGCAGTTTGCAGACATTGAAACTTGAGGCGATGGCGTACTGCTGATATGCGGCTTTTCTTAGGTCTCTGTAGTCTGTCGAGGGACAGAGGATCTACAGACAATCAGCTTCGCACCTATACAGTGTTGGCCAAGGTACGCACGATATCACCTATCTCGACATCACTGTTATCTTCGGGTGCCTTCACTACTACGCCTGCAAAGTCTCTACCAGCGATGTATGGGAGCTCAGGAATGCCGAAGCCAAAATCTCCGTATGGTTATCAGCTTGGAAGTGCTGAACGTGGTAATGGTTTCACTTACACTGATTTCCAGTCTACAGGGTTCAAGCCAATTGCCTGAATCTTCACCACCAGCTCCTCTGGATTTCTAATCTCTGGAACAGGATGGCTTTCCACCACCGCAAACCGCTGGCGTAACTCTCGCAGTTGCAATATACTCTGATGCTTTGGGATCTCTTCGGCGGCGGCCTGCAACGACTTGCGCTTTGTGCCTCGTTTCGTTATAGCCGTGCCGAAGTCATGGTCGACGATCTCAACTTCATGGATGCTGTTGATCGGAGTGGCAGTCCCCCAGTCGACGTTCTTGATCACGCCGCCGTCCTCGTCGTCATAAAAGGCTCCTGCTAACGACGATGGAGGCCGCTGCACTGCGACACTCATCTTGCAAATACTGGGCTGAAGAGAAGAACAACAGTGTTGTTCAAGCTCGCAAACTCACGCTGCTATCTACCTAGGCCGTGCTTTGCAATCCACTTGGCCTATCGCCGGACCTGCCACACAACTCTTGTCTCCGATGGCGCACGAGCTGTCAGATCCACCGGATGGACGAAACACACTGCATCGTTTCGACAGCCAAGGCAGTTGACGGCTCGTCGGCCAGCAGCAGTGAGCAGCTCTCGCAGTTTGTAATCCGCGGCGAGCTCCCCAGCCATGTTGCAAAGCGGGCCAGTAATGGCGTAATTCAAGCAATCGGCAATGCGGCAGTTGGACCGACCGTCACGACACCCCAAGCACGTGCGAAGGACGACATATGGGGATGTGGCCATTGGCAGATATCACGTTCCCAATGCAATGTCGCTTTGGGGTAATGCTGGTTGGGTTGAGGCTCAACTGTTTTTGACAACTTGATCTTGCTGCTGGTTTGAGTTTGGACGATTTATACACTTCTGGTCTCGCCGGATCCTGCAACAACAGTCTCATCGATAAGACTTCGCCACTCTTCGGATATCAGCAGTTACAATGGGCTCAATTGAAGAAGTAACTACGGCCGTTGGGGGCAATACAGAGGACGTTGCTCGAGGCGTCTTTGTATCGACGGACGGCGACTGGGTCTATCCCCATCCTACAGACTTCAAGATCAGCGAGCATCCTATTGATGAGGTGAAGAAGTTGAAGGTGTGTAGCCTTGGGCCTTGCTCCATCGAATAAGGCTGACAAGTCTAGATCGCGGTCATTGGCGCAGGACTGGCTGGCATTACTGCAGGCGCTTTACTGCCCGCCAAAGTACCTGGAATCGACTTGACAATATTAGAGAAGAACTCTGACGTTGTAAGACGCTTTGTATTGTCTCGATGAGGCAAAATGTCATACTGATATGTCTAGGGCGGAACCTGGCACGAGAATATCTATCCAGGCGTTCGGTCAGCAATGTCCAACCGGCATCTCCGTGTTACACACTGACAGTGCTTCCAGATGCGACATTCCAGCCCATGTCTATCAAGCCACGTTCTCACCCAACACGCAATGGAGCGAGCAGTACGCCCAAGGTCCCGAGATCCTGGCTTACTGGAAGTCTGTCGCCAGGAAGTACAACGTCTACGACAAGATCCGATTCAACACGAAGGTTCTAGGTAGCTTCTGGAATGAGAGCGAGGCCAAGTGGCGAATCGAGACCGAAGACCTTAAAAGTGGCAATCGAACCGACGAACAATTCGACTTCGTTATCACCGCCATCGGTCACTTCAATGATTGGAAGCTGCCAGACTGTAAGTGCGCAGGCATGAGTAGTACACGAGAGGCATGAGTGCTGATCTAGGCCCTCGTGGACAGACCCGGGAATCGACGAGTTCAAGGGGCATATCCGCCACTCTTCGAACTGGGATCCGAAGTTCGATCCGAAAGGCAAGCGGATTGCCACTATCGGGAACGGTGCTTCTGGTAAGAGGATGACTCTGTGATCGGTCTTCGCGAGACTGACACTTTGAAGGCATTCAAGTCACTACCGCGCTTCAAAAGGTCGCTAGCCATGTCGACCACTACGCTCGCAACAAGACATGGATAGCAGGATCGTAAGACACCGTCACTCTGACGCCTCTGTCCTCTTACTAAGAACTGACCAGTGTTAGGTTCAACCCAGCGGTCAAAGATCGCCAGGACACGCCGATGCTGTTCTCGCCCGAGGAACTCGCATCATTCAAAGACCCGAGCGCTTACTTGCGTTACCGGAAGGAACTAGAAGACAATTTTTTTCGTGGCTTCGATGCCCAACTCATTGGGTCGGAGACTAGTCAGAACGCCACGAAGAACTTCATCGAAATGATGCGAAAGAGACTTGTTTCACGGGAGGAGTTGTTGGAGAATTTGATTCCGGATTTTCCGCCGCACTGCAGACGCCTTACACCGGTGAGATGAGCCGCTGACCCTTGACCCTTCTTTCCGCTCTGAGTGGAACACGGATACATTCCCATCGTTCGCAACCTGACCATGCAACTGGGCTTCCAATGGGGCGCTTAGTCGCTTCTCAGTGGACAGGGATGACGGTTCCAGGAGTCTCACTTTGAGCGTAACGATGAGGAACTCTATAAATGATTGCTAATTCATGGGTGCATAGGGTCCAGGATACCTCGAGGCTTTGACCGCCCCCAATCTGACGTTCATACAGACCCCTATAGAACGGTAGGCACCACATCCAAGCCTTTTCTACAGCCGTTCACGAGAACTGATTCGGCGCCCAGGTTCACCGCAGACGGCATTGTAACAGTGGACGGAGTACATCGTAATGTTGACGCCATCATCTGCTCGACGGGAGCCAATGTCGACTATGCACCACCCTTCCCAGTTCAATCCGGCGACGGTTACGACCTGTCCGTTGACTGGAAGCATGACGGCAAATTCGGCTGGCCATACTCGTACCTTGGTCTTTGCGCTCCGCACTTCCCCAACATCGCCTTCCTGCTCGGTATTGATCCCCACGAATCGTGAGATCTAGGTTGAAAGTGACTGTTCCGCTGACTCTATGATCGATGCAGGACCAAATCCCGCTGGGCCATCCGGCACAGTACCGCATGCTGTTGAGACACAGGTCACGTACATCGCCAAAATGCTTCGCAAGATGTCGTCTGAACGAATACGCACCATGACGCCGCAAAAGTCAGCAACGGACGAATTCGTGGAGTATTGTGACTCGTTCTTCCCGCGTACGAACCTCAGCCTGAAATGCAGCTCGTGGTCGAACGGTCGAAGACCGGGTGCGAAAATCCATGGACACTGGCCCGGGAGCGGCTCGCATGTCAATCACGTCCGCAGGAATCCGAGATGGGAAGATTTCGAGTACACCTACGATCGACCGGAGAATCGCTTTGCTTACTTTGGCAACGGCACAACGAAGAAGGAATATGACGCCGGTAGTGACTTGACATCCTACCTTAGACTTGACTCTGCGAACGATCTGAGGGATCTTCATGAGCGGTGGTGGGATCTTTAGGAATTGTGAAGAGAGATGTACAGCTGGAGGATTTGTCGAGCGAGTTCTTTCTGCCGCGGAGCAAGGCGACCTGCGCACTAGAGCGAGTACTACGAACGATAGAGACGGCGCCTGAGATGGAGTGCTGAAACTGACATTTCGTGGTCGACATCAAGCGACGTCAAACAGTGGGTTCATGCGGCTGGCTGAATGCGATATCGTTTCTCAGTCGCACTGCGGACTGCCGACGGGGAGCTGCAGAGTGATTGGCTGCGCAGAAGCACCGCCAGGCTTTCTTCAATCATCACAGCGTAAGTTACACCACGAGCAGGCAGTCATGGCGGTGGCGGCCATCCGACAGCTCTATCGACCTTGGCAAAACGAACGTGAGAAGCTTCCAGGCTCATCAGCTCGAGATACCGCGATTGCGAACTCGCTGTCGCACTGAGTACAATCGAGAGAAAATGCTAACCCCGGCAGCACCGACTTGACCTGCTGTGTCTGTTGCACTACGGGCTAGCCTCGTCAAGTGGTTTTGCCATATTTTCTTTGTTCTGTTCTGCTAACCCGCACAGTGCCCTCGGAATAAGCTCCACGCCAGAACAGCATTGACTCGCGAGCGATGGCGTCCAGACGTCAGAATGGCTTGACAGACTATCTTATAGTCCACACAACACGCATAGCCGAGCACGTGGCAGTTCATTCACTTCCCCCAAAAGCAGCTTGAGGCGGCTGTCAGTTGAAAAAGAAACCCGGTACTGGAAACGCGGCGTCCGGGACAGCTCGATGGCTTTTGGGGTGGCTTGCAAGCCACAAAAGATACACCTTTGCATGCCCTAGGACTACACCACTTGCCACGTGCGACCAGCAGACTACGGGCGATCCGCGCTGCGAGGATTACTGCATGAAACTCCAGGAGCAGGGCTGAGAGCTAGCGGAGCTTGAGGCGGACGTCGTGATAAGCATGGACTGGCGATTGGTCTCTGGCACATGTGAGAGTCTTGGCATTTCCTGTTCTTTCCAAGTTGGGACGGCCGCGACCACAGCCTGTGATCTGGATGTCAAAGTTACACTTTTTGCGACCACGTGGATGGTATTCGACTTCGATGGAAGACGTTCGAAATGTGCAACAAGACACACGTTCATGTCCAGTGTGAATAATACCCGGGCACGAGACATGGACAGCTGGACATCGATCTCGATCGTACAGTTCCCCGTAGCTTTCGACAAAACTGCCATCGACTGGTATACCGCCGCTAAACCTGCAAGCCCCGGCGTCACAGCGCCGTAAGACCAGAAAGACCTCAGTCGTCCCATGCAAGCCGAAGCCCAGATCACCACTGCCGGGACAGATGGATGGGACTACAGCACGAGGTGCGTGGCGGTGGAAGACAAGGCCATCAGCCTCGAACTCGGTGATCGATTGCCCAAAGAGGCCACCTGCGCTGTGTTGCGACATGTAGACACCACCTTCCCGCGGGATCTCGAGGCTTCCTGGGCCACGAAACGCCAGCTGGGCGTTTGAAAGTCGTGTTGCCATTCGATGCCGTGCTCGCTTCGTATGTCTCCCTCTTTCCCTCTTCGCGCGGATGCTCACAGGCGATGGAGCGTTGCACGAGAGCGCGTCGCCTCGAATCACATGTAGGACGCCGCCTCGAAGTTTGTGTATATGAACGACCCGCCGTTCCTGCCTTGTGGTCTTTTGATCTCCGTCCTTCACTTTCAACTGACAGTCAGAGGGGTCGACAGCCATACCACATCCACTCTTTTGTCAGTTCAATTCACACCAATCACTGCCTTACTTGCACGACAACAACAGCAACAATGAAGATCCTCTTCCTGTGCACCGCACACAACTCCCTCTCCCAGCGCCTTTACCTCGCCCTCTCGCGCTCCCACGAGGTTTCCATCGAGTATGCGCTGTCAGACGACCTGATGATATCTGCCGTCGCTCTCTTCGGACCCGACCTCGTTATCTGCCCGTTCCTTACGACACTCGTTCCCAAGGCCATCTACGAGCAATACCTCACTCTGATCATCCACCCCGGCCCACCTGGCGATGTTGGCCCGAGCGCTCTCGACTGGGTCCTGCTGGGCGATGACGGGACTGTCGACGATTCTAATGAGTTGCTGAAGAAGTTGGATCGGGAGGAAGCTCGTCCTGGACGGTCGCATTGGGGGATTACGGTCCTTCAGGCGATTGAGGAGTTCGACGCTGGTCCTGTCTGGGCTTTCGAGCAGTTCGAGATTGATATCGATCAGCCTAGCCTCACCAAGTCTGAGCTCTACCGTACGGGCATCACGCAGTCGGCTGTCAATGCTACCATCGCTGCGATTGCTAGGATCCAAGCCGCTGCTCGGTCGATGACTGGCCCTTACTTGCCAACGATCAAGTGCGACCCTAGCTATGCCGTCCTCTCTGTCAGCGACAACACCAAGTTCCTGGGAGGAAAGCTTCATCACCGGCCACTGCTCAAGGCTAATCAGCGGGACTTTGATCTTTCAAGACACACTGCTCAGCAAGTATCGCGACGAATTCGATGTGGTGATTCTCAGCCTGGCGCCATGTCGAAGACGTTTGGACCTAACCTCTATGTCTACGGTGGTGTTGTTGAAGACAACGTCGAAGGCCGCCTTCCCGTCACTGTCGGTCAACTTCCCACCAAGGTCCTCGGCTTCCGCAAGAACGCTGTTTGTGTCTCTACCTGCGACGGCAAGGGTGTCTGGATCAGCCACGTCCGTCGTCCAAAGATCAAGAACGACAAGGCGCTCTGGCCAAAGGTCCCTGCTGTCTCCGGCCTCGTCGAGCTCGGCTTGCTCACCGCACAAGACGTCCAAGCATTCGAATGGCCATCATCCACCGGCTGGACCGTGTCCGCATGGAAGACCTTTCAAGAAGTCTGGGTCGACTTCGAAATCGACGACAAGTCCAACAAGACCGCATACCTCTACTTTGACTTCTATAACGGCGCCATAGCTACCGACCAATGCTCCCACCTCATCTCTGCCATGGACTACATCCTCTCCGAGTCTACCCCTCAAAGCCCTGTCCAAGCCGTCGTCCTCATGGGCGGCGCGTACTTCAGCAACGGCATCGCCCTCAATGTCATCGAAGCAGCCGCTGACCCATCTCATGAGTCCTGGCTTAACATCAATCGCATCGACGACGTTGTGCAGTACCTCCTGCAAGAATTCCCCGCGAGCAACATCGTCACCATCGCCGCCATCCGGGGCAACGCAGCGGCAGGAGGCGTCGCTCTCGCCACCGCCTGCGACGTGGTCGTCGCCGGCTCCTCTGTCGTCCTCAACCCAGCCTACCGCGGCGTCGGCCTCTACGGCTCCGAATACCACACGCTCTCCTACTACGGCCGCTGCGGCGAGGAAAACGCCAAACACATCCTCACCTCCATGACCCCCCTAAGCCCCCTCCAAGCGCAATCCATCGGCCTCGTCGACTACGTCTTCCCGGGCACCGGCACCGTGCTCGAAGACTACATCCGCACGCACGTCGCCTTCCTCCTCACGCCCGGCATCCTCAAACAAGGCACCTGGAAACACAACATCGACATCTCCCCGGCGGCCATCGCCCGCGCCCGCGCCAACGAACTCGCCGAGATGTCGCTCGACTTCTGGTCCGCCCGCTCCGCCCGCTACCACACCCGCCGCTTCGACTTCGTCCGCAAAGTCAAAGCCTCCAAAACGCCCCTCCGCTTCGCCATCCACCGCCGCACCTTCGACGACACGCGCTTCGACGAGGAGGAATCCGACGACTTTGACTCCGTCGCGTACTTCCAGCGGCAAGCGGAGATCCAACTCCTCGCCCGACTCCGCGAGGAGATGAAGGCTATGGCCCCTCCCCCTCCGCAACATGGCGAGAAACGCGGCTCAATCTCCTCGCAGTATTATATTGGCACGGCGCAGAAGAAGAAGGTCGAAACGGTCTTTTCGTGCTATTATAAGCCTGTGGAGGAACTGCCGACGCCGCCGGAGAGTCCGATGGGGATTGAGGAGTTGATGGGCAAGGCGGTGTTGAGGAGCGTTACGAGTGTGATGTGAGGACCGGCTTCTAGGGTGGTTGAGCGCGCTGTTGTTTGGGATGGCTGGCGGATTTCTCTCGGAGAAGAGTTAGATCTTGGGTTGGTGTCTTTGAGGACTTATTGATCTTCTTCAAATTTGTTTTCCGGGTGATTTAAGGGTTGGGGGAGTTTAGGAGTTTTATAGGCTGTTAGATATCCTCACGATCTTATGATGGATGAAGCAATGACAATCGTTCATCACTTCTCGATTTACTCCACCCCTTCCTCATCTTTCTTGTTCACCCGTATATGCAAGCTCGTCACCAAAAGGTCTTTTTCTTCATGATTACATCCAAAAGTCATACATATATACATGATACTCTGTCTTTTCATAGATTTCATCGTTTCTCCAAGGGAGTCATGATCATCATCGTCAACAAAAATCTTTGCTTTTCTCAGCCGTCACAATCCGTCGCAGCGTCTAATCCTTTACACCGCACTCGCCGAGACGTTCACCGTCACGGTCTGGATCTGGCATCCGGTGACGTTGTACTTCCCACTGAAGACGCTCTCCAGCCACTGCACGGCCCTCGGACCACCATTCGACGACTCGGTCGTGTGCGATCCTACAGTGTTCCTATCGTAGCGAATCGTGGCTCCGACGGTGCAGTACCGATCGACTAACTTGTCGGTGTCGTTGACGGGGCTGACTTCGTCCATGATGGCCTTGTACGCGAAGACAGGCATCTGCGGGACGCCGTGGTATCCCATCTGGCCATCTCTGTTGATCACGTACTGGGGCACACGTTCGTAGAGGCTGGCGACGCCATTCTTGAAGTATTTGGTTATGTCCTGGCCCACGAAGGCACCGATGGCTTCTACCAGGGTCTGGTTCTTCGCCTCGAGGAACTCGGAGGCGTTGTATTGGCCCTCCATGTTCAGGTTGTCACCGAGCCATTGCATCAGTTCTGGGTACTGGCTTGCGAGACCGAGAATACCGGCAGGGATGAGGCCGGCTTCGATGCTGCCTGTTACGGAGGCCAGCACGCTCGTCACGTTGGGTGTCAGACCGCCGAGGGCTGCGCCTGCGAAGGTCAACTCGGGTGCGTATTGGTTTTGCAATTCGGCTGCCCATTCGCTCGCGAGTGCTCCGCCGGAGTATCCCCACATTGCGTACTTTGTTCCATTCGGTGCGAGACCGAAGCCAGAGGACAGAACGGCGCGGATCGAGTCGAGTGTGGAGTGGCCGGATACCACGCCTGCGGTGAAGCTGGCGGTAGGGCCTTCGTAGTCTGGCACGTTCACGAACCAGCCCTTGCCGAGGGAGGATGTGATGTCTCCGATTCCAGCACTGTACAGCGAGTATGAAGGACTCGCGTCAACGTCTGCAGAGTCGTACGGAATCTGGTACGAGAGCAGCTTGTCGTTGCTGTTGAAGACTGTGTTGTTCGGCACGAAAAGCGTCGTGACAGCCCAGTCTGGCAAGTATCGACTATTGGTCGTTCGGTAGAGAATATTGTACGCCGCGCTCGAGTTCGCCTGGATCGTAGTCAAGTTTCCTCTCGCGGGACGGATCCGCAAGATCGTTCCCGGTGCCGCATGCTCGAAGCCAGCCGGTGCTGTATACCACGGATCTTGACTCGGCGGCGTAACGTCGACGGAGGAGTGGTTGGGCAAACGCAGCAACGCAGTGATCTTATTATGCGAATGCGCTGCGCTCAATGCTGCGAGAGAAGCAACGGAGACGAGACTGGAGACCTTCATATTGACGTCGATTCGCTGCCAGCAGGGAAGTAGGAATAGCGAAAGAAGAGACCTCACACGCGGCGAGACATGGCCTTTTGAACGAACTCGCCGTCCACGCACGCCGTCGCCAGGCGTTCCGCACGACAAAAGATCAATGCTCGCGCCGGATGCAACGCCTTCCAGACGGGGCAAGTGAGGTCATTGGCAACGCCTGACGGTTCGCCGAGGCGTTCAAGCTCGCAGGCTTTCCTAACGCCATGGGGAAGCTCGACCTGACGATCGCGTGTAGGCGTCTGCGGGGAATTGGAACCAAGCGAGACTTGACGTTGGTAGCCGGTACGACTGTTATACGAGAAAGCGAATGGCTGGTGTACGCGGGAGGTTGGGGAACGGACGTCGTGTGCTTTGGGGAAGGTCTGGAGGCAACGTCTGCTTCAGCCGGCACATGAGATGAAGTGTGGTTGAGCCCTTGTGCACGGCCGTGAGCTTGGACAGCCAAGGATGGCTCGGCCTGCCGTTTACCGGGTCATTCACTTCACACTGACGCTTGGACCAACATCACAAGTCCATGGCTTTTCTTTCTGCTTTGTGCTAACCACAGAATCAAGTTCTGCATCCTCTTGCACGATTCCATATCCCCGAAGAGCTTCCCGCAGCTTGCCGCATGTTCTGGAGACGCGGCCTTAGGCATCTGGCGCCGGTCGCCCCCAAATTTGGTGAGGATTTGGGTGATTCGAATTCGCTGTGCCCGCCATATCCAATGGCACACGTCCCAAAGAGTAGTCGATAACTCCCGGACGAGGTAGTTCGCCAAAAGGGGCCGAGTGATTCGAACACAAGCGACTGGGCCTGCGTCTGTTTTCATATCGAGAACGCAGCTCTTGCCCGTGCGCGAGACCACCATCTTTCTGACTGCTGCTCGGCATCTCGATCTTGTGCAATCCGCTGAGAGTCCTGATGATTTGCGTCGCCACTGGGCTCGCATGGAAAAGTTGGCGATTTCTCAAGACTCGGATCCTGCCGGCGAACGCTTCGATGTAACTAACATTCACCCCACGCTGGCGCAAAGCTCCGACCGTTCGATGTGCTTCATTGACGGATACGACTGGGTCCAGTCTGTCGTGGAGCCAGTACACCGGCGTCTCCAACCCACGGCCCGGATGAGGTACAATGCTGGTAATCTCGGGAATCAGGTTAGGATCAAGCCAGCCACCTACACAGACCAGTCCACCGAGAGGAGTTCGTTGTTTGAGGAGCGAGTAGATCGCTATGGCAGCGCCTTGTTGCACGCCGCCGAGAAAAACTCTGCCGGTGCCGCGGTCTAGCATTGCAGCCTCCTGCTCGACGATGTAGTTCAGATAGGCAGCGCCTGTCGAGACGTCATATTGTCAGTCACAATTTCTGTGGGTTATACATTTGGGGGCTCATTCTCCAAACTTACTGTACTCGACTGCATGCCGATACTCTGACGACTTGGGATCCGGAAACCACATGGGAGGTCTACCGAATTGATATAGCGACGCCGGGGCTTTGGGGAAAACCCATTTGATGCTGAAGGGACGTTAGAAACTGGGCATGACCATGTTGTCAGCTAGCTATTGGCAACACTTACCTGGGACAGTGTTCCCGCAGATCCCAGCCAATCCGAGTCTTGAAGAATCGCTTCGCAAGACTCTGAGGGAAATCGCCACGCTCATGGAGCAGAATGACCGTGTAACGGGGTTCTGGTGCAAAGACTACAGTCCACTTTGCTTTCTCGACTTGCTGGTCGACACCGCCTCTCTGCGTGAGGAATGCATCTCTTTCGGGTTCGAGTAGATTTTGGACGTAGGGCTGGGGTCGAAGTTGAAAGTCCTCAGCGAAGTATGTGTCGTCGATGAAGCAGAGGATCTTGTCCACTTGTTCGGCAGAAGGTCCGGGAAGAGACATTTCGACCAGAGCTGTGTCTGACGGCGATGTGTTTGCGATGTTTCGGAATGATTGATTGGAAGCGATAGTGGTGTGGGCAATGAATGTATTCAATGTGTGTATGTTGGTATGCTGTGAAGGAAATGATGTTTGTACGATGCATGTGGTCAGATCAGAGAGACGGAGAATAGATGTGGCAAGATCATGTGAGGTATGTGCGACTGGCTGCGATAGTTCTTGTTGTTTACCCCCGAAATCACTTGCCTCGCCTTGTTGCGGCTTCCGGCGGAGGACGTGGCACGGGTTGTCTTCGCAATCACTGCGTCCCCTGATTAGCAGGATCATTCATGATGTTGAAGACATACTGACGGTTGGAACTTTGTACTGTCTCCATCCCTCAGTACTGAACAACACAACAATCATATTCGCCCGTTCCTGTGCATCCAGAGTATCTGCATATTTCCTCAACGCTGCAAGTGTCGCCGCTCCACAAGGCCCAGCATTGACGCCTTGCTTCTTCAAATATTCCACATCCTTGTGAGCCTCAGAATCTGTCACGGTGACCGCGGCGCGAACTCCATCTCTGAGGACAGGCCAGGCGATAAGGCTGGGAGTGCCACAGTTCATGCCAGCCATGATTGTCTCGCCAGTTTGAATCGACGTCAGCTTGTCCACGTGCAACGACTCTTTGAGCGAGGCAGCACTGTCCGGTTCTACGCTGATGATGCGATTGGTAGCGTCTGCTGCTTTGTAATGTGCAACGACTGAATGAGCCCAGGAGCCAACACCTACGGATACAAAGAGCGTGTTCGGCTTCAGTCCACCGGTGAGTGAGTCGACTTGCCGGTCGGTCTCTGTCAGCATTGTGCTGTAGCCTTGGGTGACCCACTTGGTTCGATAGCATTAGTACACGATTTATCA
The DNA here is from genome assembly GCF_010093935.1 of Zasmidium cellare ATCC 36951. NCBI lineage: Eukaryota > Fungi > Ascomycota > Dothideomycetes > Mycosphaerellales > Mycosphaerellaceae > Zasmidium > Zasmidium cellare. Next base: position 325,993 of record NW_022986945.1, on the reverse strand, counting down.
AACATCATACTCAGTGGCTCACCTGTGGCACGTCTTGGTAGCCCTCCCAGCTTGTGTCCATGACCATCAACGCCCCAGTCGTTTCAGCGTCGTGCCTGGTAGCCGAGATAGAATCATCGTACGAGCCATCTTTCAGAACTTTGACATCTGCACCTTCCCCACGCAGCAAGTTCTGCGTATATTCACTCATGAAACCGGGAACATAAATAGTCGCAGGTATGCTAAGTATCTTCGCCATTCGAGCAGTCGCCCTTCCCCAATTGCCCTCTGAGCAAGTCACGAGTCGAATCGCGTTGCCAGATGACTGAGCCGTGGACAAAGACTTCCGCACGTCGTCTAATGCTGAAGCTACAGGGATATCTAGGCGTTGGCAGATAGCTTTATGGATAGCCCAGCTCGCTCCGAGGATTTTGAAAGCCGGCAGTCCAAACCGGGTAGACTCGTCTTTGATGAAGACATGAGAAAGTCCAAGTTGTGAAGCAACTGCTGGCAATGCATGTAGCTTGGTTTCGTTGTAGTCAGGCAATGTCTGATGGAAAGGCTCGATTGCAGGATCCGTTTGGCTAGCCACATTCCAGGAAGATTTTTCGTGCTCGTTGACAAGCATCCATGGTCGCTCTTGCTCCTCTCCGGTCTCCAGGTAGCGGATCTTGTACGAAGACATGCTGAAAAGGCTGGTTTTGTGAGCTGCTAAGTGAACGTGGTGAGAGGGGAACAGAAGGAGAAACTGATCGAGGGGATACGAAACTCTTGATAAGAACAACCTGCAACCTACCCACTTGCCTTTAGGGATACAGATGCCTCCAAAGGTTTAGCAAAAGATGTTTTCACGAACAACTCGTTTCATGGGTACGCCATGCATTTGGGCGGTTGGGACTTCGTTGTTGTTGTTGTCGGAAGGGCGTGAGGTCTCTGGCCCCACTCGGCGAGTTCAACTTTGGCCGGTCGGCGTCAAGGAGCTTTTCCGACACATGACCTCCAATGACAATGACTATACCATTGTCTGTCCGATTAATCGCAGCTCGTGATAGCTTTCGATGAATAATTCCTATCTATATCCATGCTACCAAGCACTGGTGTCCTCGGGCTATCCACATTGTCTTCGTCCATATAAGAAGATAAGTCCTCGTTGCATGGTGACGGGTTCTTTCATTGTTGTCTCATAGCTCCTCCCCTCCTCTGAGATATCTACCTTCTTTTCTCACAATCTCTTCCAGAGTTGCCTCACTCACCATGGCGACCACCAATGGCACCACCGGCCGCGGCATCCGCATTGCCATCGATCGAGGCGGGACTTTCACAGACTGTGTTGGCAACCCGGGCACAGGCAAGATGGAGGACGACGTCTTGATAAAGCTCCTCTCAGTCGATCCACAGAACTACGAAGACGCCCCTCTCGAAGGTATCCGACGATTACTCTCGAAATTCGAAGGCAAAGAGATACCTCGTGGTGAGCCCTTGGACACCAGCAAGATTGAGAGCATACGAATGGGTACAACAGTGGCCACAAATGCCCTGTTAGAAAGAAAAGGAGAGGATATCGCTATGGTTGTCACAAAGGGGTTCAAGGACTGTTTGGAGATTGGCAACCAGAGTCGGCCGAACATCTTCGATCTGGCCATACGGAAACCGGAGGTGCTTTACAAGAAAGTTGTTGAGATCGACGAAAGAGTGACACTGGAGGATTATGCTGAAGATCCAGAGCGACATGCAACTGAGGCTAAATCTATCGAAGAGGCAGGCGAGGAGGCAGAACTTGTCAAGGGTCTGAGCGGAGAGGCAGTGAGGATATTGCAAAGGCCACAAGAAGAACAAATACAGAAGCAGCTCCAAGAGGTCTACGATTCTGGACTGCGGAGTGTTGCAGTCTGTCTGATGCACGGATATACATACCCCAGACACGAGGCGTTGGTGGGGAAGATTGCACGAGAGATCGGCTTCGAGCACGTCTCGCTATCACACGAGCTCATGCCCATGATCAAACTAGTGCCACGAGCAACATCCGCATGCGCAGATGCGTATCTGACACCTGCAATCCGCAAGTACATCGATGGCTTCCAAAAGGGCTTCGAAGGCGGGCTTGGTACTGAGAGTGTGAAAAAGGAGCAGGGTGCCAAGGGTGCAAGATGCGAGTTCATGCAATCTGACGGAGGTCTGGTGGACGTCGACATTTTCTCTGGGCTGAGAGCAATCTTGTCCGGCCCGGCTGGAGGTGTAGTGGGATATGCCTTGACCTCATACGATCCAGCGACCAAAATACCAGTCATCGGCTTCGATATGGGAGGTACCAGGTGCGTAACAAGGCAATCGAGTTTGTCTTCGTTTTTGCTAACATATTCAATCCCACAGCACCGACGTATCAAGATACGGCAGTGGTCGTTACGACCATGTCTTTGAGACGACGACGGCTGGAGTCACGATCCAAAGTCCACAACTAGACATCAACACAGTTGCAGCTGGAGGTGGCTCGCGACTTTTCTTCCGAAACGGCCTTTTCGTGGTGGGTCCAGAGAGCGCAGGCGCCCATCCAGGCCCAGCATGCTACCGTAAAGGAGGACCATTAACGATCACGGATGCTAATCTCTTCCTTGGACGACTTCTACCGAATTTCTTCCCCAAAATCTTCGGCAAGAATGAAGACGAGGGCCTTGACGAGAGTGCGAGCGAGAAGCTCTTCAAGGAGCTCACAGACCAGATCAACAAGGAGCAAGGCAAAGACATGAGCATTGACGAGGTTGCAAATGGTTTTATCAAGATCGCAAATGAGACCATGACGAGACCTATTCGATCACTGACTGAGGCAAGGGGCCACGATACGAGCAAGCATCGACTCGCCACATTTGGCGGCGCGGGTGGTCAACATGCTGTTGCTATTGCGGAAGCGCTTGGTATCAGCCAGATCCTCATCCACCGCTACTCTTCCGTTCTCTCAGCATACGGTATGGCATTAGCAGATGTCGTGGATGAAAGACAGGAACCTGAATCTAAAGTGTGGTCTGGCAAGGATCCTGAAGTTAAGAAGTACTTGCAGAACAAAATGGAGGAACTGAAAAAGAAATCGACAACCACATTGAAGGATCAAGGATTCGAAGAGGACCAGATTCATTTCGAGGAATACTTGAACATGCGGTATCGAGGCACAGAATCAGCACTCATGATAGTGAAGCCAACGCGAGAGGAAGCCAAGACTGAATTCGACGGCGACGATTGGGCTTTTGGCAAGGCGTTCGTCAAACAGCACGAGCAAGAGTTTGGCTTCACGCTCCCCGACCGAGACATCATCATCGACGACGTTCGAGCCCGTGGTATCGGAAAGACATTCGAGGGTCTGGAGAAGACCGTCGATCAGCAACTGAAGGAGATCAAGCCCAAGGATCTGAGTAAGGACGACCGTGTGTACGGACGAAAACAGGTCTACTTCGAAGGCGGCCGCTACGATACTGCCATCTACAAGCTTGAGGACTTGCACGTTGGCGACCGCATCAAGGGCCCAGCAATCATTGCCGATGGCACTCAAACGATCGTGGTCACACCAGAAGCGTCTGCTCTTCTTATCAACACACATGTGGTCATCAACATTGGCGAGACTGACAACCAAGACAAGAAAGTCACCACCAAAGAAGTTGATCCAATCATGCTCTCCATCTTCGCCCATCGATTCATGGCCATCGCCGAGCAAATGGGTCGTGCCTTGCAAAAGACCAGTGTCAGTACGAACGTCAAGGAACGGCTCGATTACTCATGCGCGCTCTTTGATGCAGAGGGTGGCCTGGTTGCCAATGCGCCTCACTTGCCTGTCCACTTGGGCAGCATGTCGACCTGTGTTAAGAAGCAGTCCGAGATCTGGCGCGGCAAGCTAAAGAAGGGCGATGTTCTCGTCTCCAACCACCCGATGTTCGGCGGAACCCATCTTCCGGATATCACAGTCATCACGCCAGCTTTCAGTGGCGACAAGATCGTTTTCTACGTTGCTTCCCGAGCACATCACGCGGATATTGGCGGGATCTTGCCAGGATCAATGCCACCACATTCGAAAGAACTCTACCAAGAAGGAGCCCACATCAAGACCGAGAAGCTTGTGTCTGAGGGACACTTCAACGAGGAGCGCATCACAGAGCTGTTGCTTGATGAACCCGCAAAATACCCTGGCTGCAGTGGAACACGGTGTCTAGCCGACAATGTGAACGACCTCAAAGCACAGATCGCTGCCAACCAGAAAGGTATCAATCTGATCTCAACCTTGATCGAAGACTACGGCGAGGAAGTTGTGCAATTCTATATGCACAACATCCAGGACAATGCTGAGCTAAGCGTCAAGAACCTGCTGAAGGACGTTTCGAAGCGGTTCGAAGGCCAAGATCTCTCTGCGATTGACTATATGGACGATGGCAGCCCGATCCAGCTCAAAATCACCATTGATGCCGAGAATGGTCAGGCAGTCTTTGACTTCACCGGTACTGGACCTGAAGTCTACGCCAATACGAACGCTCCTGAAGCTGTCACATACTCTGCGATCATCTACTGCCTGCGATGCCTTATTAGCGAAGATATCCCTCTCAACCAGGGCTGCCTTAAACCAGTGAAAGTCATTATACCGCCAGGATCGTTCTTGTCTCCTTCGGGAACGGCTGCTGTCGTTGGTGGAAACGTGCTTACCAGCCAGAGGGTCACGGACGTCGTCCTTAAAGCGTTCCAAGCATGTGCAGCTTCACAAGGTGACACCAACAACTTGACCTTTGGTTTTGGTGGAAATGTCACTGGCCAGGAGGCGAAGAAGGGGTTCGGCTACTATGAGACGATTGTACGTTCATTTCCCTACATTCAACTGAGTGTTGATTGCTGACGTTTTACAGGCCGGTGGTTCAGGTGCTGGCTCAACATGGGACGGAACTTCAGGAGTGCACACCCACATGACCAACACAAGAATCACAGACTCCGAGGTCTTCGAGCGGAGATACCCAGTCATCTTGAGAGAGTTCTCCCTTCGCCCCGACACGCACGGTAAAGGACAGCACAACGGAGGTGACGGTGTCGTTCGAGACATCGAGTTCCGCATTCCAGTCCAAGTATCGATCCTCAGCGAGCGGAGAGTATACCACCCCTACGGCATGGCAGGAGGCGAAGACGCAGCTTGCGGCAAGAACATCTGGGTCCGCAAAGTGCCCAAGGTGAAGGGCAGCGACGCGGATGCCAAGACGAATGGTGTGAACGGCGTCACGAATGGACACAAAGAGGAAGTTCAAGAGTATCGAGAGATCTCGCTCGGTGCGAAGAATTCCGTCCCCATGCAGCCTGGTGAGAGGATCAAGGTGTTGACGCCTGGTGGAGGTGGATGTGGCCCCGTTGGGAAGAAGAGCGAGGCTCTGAGGAGGCAAGATCCGAAGCAGAGTTGGAAGGGAGGCTCAGTTGCGAGTAGGCAGGCTGAGGCTGAGGCTAGTGCGTAGAGATTCGATAGATATCAACAATGGAGATGCCGTAATGAGTTCAGAGTATCGTCCACAATGCCCACGATAGCTCCGGCGCCTCCACTGTGGGGCTGCTCATCATCCCTGCGTATTCTTCACATCACTTTGTCGTTCCTTCACCAATGTCAGCCTTTCCACTTCCCGTCGATAATTTGCACTTCGCGATCTTGCGGATCGAGATGGCTGATCTCAAATCGTCTTCTATCCTGATCATCGGTTGCGGGACCTGGGGAGCTTCGACAGCCCTTCACCTCGCTAGACGAGGATACAAGAATGTCACCATTCTCGATCCATATGAAGTACCGTCAGCCATTTCAGCAGGTAACGACATTAACAAAATAGTACGTCTCTCATCAAAGCCATGTTCGATTCAGATTTCGCTAAGATCTACGCCAGAAAGGCTGGGCAGACAACGACTCATCCGGCGGTGGCGTCGACGAAAGCTATGTCAGGGACCGAGTCTCCCAGGAAGCGACCGCGGCGTGGGAAGAAGACGAGTTGTTCAAGCCGTTCTACCACGAGACAGGTTATGTGATTGCGGCGACGCAGGAGAAACATGTTAAGGACCTGTACGATGAGGAACAGCCCACGCCCGAGAAGGGTTTCGTTGAGCTGAAATCAGCAGAAGATTTTCGCAAGACGATGCCAGAAGGCGTTCTGACGGGTGATTTTCCAGGCTGGAAAGGCTGGTTCAAGAAAGAGGGCTGTGGCTGGGTGCATGCGAGGAAGGCATTGGAAGCGGCCGCAAGGGAAGCACAGCGGTTGGGCGTGAAGCTTGTTACGGGGAGCCCTCAAGGCGCGGTCACGTCTCTGATCTTCGAAGATGGAGATGTGCGTGGAGTGAGGACTGTAGACGGTATCGAACATCGCGCAGACCGAACGATTCTCTGCGCGGGCGCGAATGCTCCCCAGCTGCTCGATATGAAAGACCAACTCCGCCCCACAGCGTGGACGCTCGCTCACATCAAGATGACTCCAGAGGAAGTAAAACTCTACAAGAACCTCCCCGTGCTCTTCAACGTCGAACGGGGCTTCTTCATGGAACCAGATGAAGATGCCCATGAACTGAAAATCTGTGATGAGCATCCTGGGTACTGCAACTGGACGACCCCCGACCACAGCGTGTCCACGCCATTCTCGAAACATCAGATCCCCTTACGGTCCGAGAAGGGAGTGAGGCTTTTCCTTCGCGAAACGATGCCGCACCTCGCCTCCCGCCCCTTCAGCTTTGCCCGGATCTGCTGGTGCGCCGACACGCCCAATCGGGATTTTCTGATATCGTCTCATCCAGACTATCCAAGTCTCATATTGGGTGTTGGAGGCAGTGGTCATGGGTACAAACACATTCCGGTCATTGGACAGTATATTGTGGACTGTTTGGAGGGGAGAATGGATGAGAGGTTCAGGAAGGTTTGGAGGTGGAGGCCGGAGACAGCGGTGGGGAGGGATGGGAGTGATGTGCAGGGGCGGATGGGTGGGAGTTATAAGGTGTTGAATTTGGCGGAGATTGGGGAAGAGGAGTGGACGAAGATACAGTATGATCATGCGAAGTTGTAAGCTGCTTGGTTATGGTAAGGTGAAAGAAGTCGAGCCGCTTCGCTATGCGTGTTGTTTGCTTGTCGAAATGATAGAGGCGTGTTCCGGTCCGACATCCAGACCAATCTCGCCGACGATGGACTCCACTGAATGCATTCCGTCAAGTTGCAACAGGTGACGAGGCTAACATTGTTACAATGGCGTGAGGTGAGAAGAAGACGAAGGAAGAAGACAGGGGTCTGAACGAACCCCCAACCTACACTTCGCGACCCCCACAAGCGCCCCCGCCGTCCGCCCCCCAATGCGCCAAGAAAGCGGAGAAGCGCCGGCCTGCATGAACAACTCCCCTCTCCGCGTGGCACCACACGCCATCTGCACCACACGTTGTCGCCCCTCTGCAGATCATTAGGTCTTCGGGATCTTCTCCATCGTCATGGCATGCTTCTGCCACCTGCCACTTATACCCTCCCTGAACCTGATTCCAGAGTCAAAGCCGCTCACAGGCTACGGATGACGCGATGGCGACCGATGACAAGAATGTTATGGACGATGTCCGAGAGGAATACGGACAGCCGCGAAAGCTCAGTGTGGCGAGCGCAAAAGGTGTAGATGCTGCTCGTCATGGAGACAGAGCTCTTGCCATCATGTATGACTGAGGCGAAGACTTGCAAAGGCACACTGAGCTGACTACATGTCTTGACAGTGGCGATGAGAGAGTTAGCCTGACAGAGGAAGATGTGAGTGCCGCCAAAGGGCAGGCAATATCGCTCGTGGGTTAATTATTTTCCTACAGAACAAGCGGATTCGTCGCAAGACAGACAGGGTCATACTCGCCATTCTTGTCTGGGTCTACTTTTTGCAGGTTTGTGAAAGCCAACACTTTTCTCACTAACACCGGCTAATGTAGTCAGATTCTTGACAAGTCAGTCCTGGGATACGGAGCCACGTTTGGACTGAAGGAGTCCACTGGCCTTACCGGAAATCAGTACTCTCTGGTTGGAAGCATCGCACCCATCGCACAACTAGCATGGCAACCATTCTCATCCTTCCTCATCGTCAAAGTACCACATCGCATTCTGATGCCTTCGCTGTGCCTGGGATGGGGCATTGCGCAAACGGCCATGGCAGCGTGCCACAACTTCGGTGGCTTAATGGCGGCTCGCTTCTTCCTGGGTCTTTTCGAAGCAGGATGCCTACCTCTATTCAGTATCATCACATCACAGTGGTATAGACGATCTGAACAGCCTCTTCGAGTTGCTGCATGGTACGGTACCAACGGCTTGGCTACGATCGTTGCCAGTGCTCTGTCTTATGGACTAGGGCATATCCCATCTGAGTCCCTGGAGTCATGGCAAATGTATGTTAAAGTCCGCCATTTTCATGACGGTTAGACTGACGAGCATATAGCATCTTCTTATTTGTGGGCTTGGTCACTGTTATATCCGCGCCTTTCGTCTACTGGAAGCTCGACAACGACATCCCCTCGGCAAGGTTCCTCTCTGAAGAGGACAAACCAAAGGCTATCGAGCGACTGAGAGCAAACCAGACAGGGACAGGCTCACGCGAATTCAAATGGTCACATCTTCTAGAACTTGCACTCGAGCCCAAGACTTATCTCTGGATCGGCCTCTCCCTCCTGTTGAACGTGGGAGCATCAGTCACAAACACCTTTGGGCCACTCATTCTGAACGGATTCGGGTACGACAAGTACCTGACTTCCCTACTCAACATGCCGTTTGGTGCGATGCAATTCATTGTCATCATCGCCGCGTCCTGGGTGGTACAGAGATTTCGAAACAAGTCGATTTTCCTGGTGGCCTTGACCATCCCAGTCATTGCTGGCTTGGCTATGCTTTACACCCTCAGCCACACGCCATCTCACCAAGGTGCTCTCCTAGCTGGATACTACCTCCTGGCATTCTTGTTTGGCGGGAACCCTATCATCGTCTCGTGGATCGTGGGCAACACAGCGGGCACGACCAAGAAGTCAGCCGTTATGAGTGTCTATAACGCCGCTTCATCAGCTGGGAACATCATCGGCCCGCTGCTGTTCAATTCCAAGGATGCTCCGCAGTACAAGCCCGGTGTACGATCGGTCCTTGCCATATTTGTGGCATTGGCAGCATGCACCGTCTTGCAAGCCTTCAATCTGGTGTTCCTGAACAAGCTCCAAGAGCGCAAAAGAGTCGCGAACGGCAAGCCAGCGACAATCAAAGACCGAAGCATGGAAACCGAGTATCATGATGCAGACGAGCAGCTTGAAAGTGACGACGTCGAGGCAGATGCTCATCAAGCGAGAATTGGTGACCAAGCCTTCCTGGATCTGACTGACAGGAAGAACGACGAGTTTGTCTACATATACTGAGAGAATCACAGAATGTACCCGGTTTCGGATCCGATCTTTTGGTTTGCAAGTTCGCAAGAGCAACGCTTAGGAAATCATACGAACCAACTTTGAGGATGGATGCGCCCTCACAGTTGACGGGTTTCGCCGCGGAGATCTGGATACTCTGAACGTGATTTGGAGACAATGCCAATGTCACGCAATGGTGAGGAGTCGTGGGGGATGCGCGCAGCGAATCACTGTGTTCGATCTGCTCATCACTTACCTGTTCCTGACTCGCACAGGGCAAGTCGTCCGCCTCTCTTCGTTCGATCGCACTGTGGTCGTTTCTGCGACCCAAGTCGTTATGTAAGGCAGTCTGACTGGCGCCACACGTGCTTACGAGAAGCTCGACGACTTTCAGACAAAGACGCACTGCAGTGCTTGTTTTTTGGCCCCAAAGACTTCCACGCCGCCCTCCCTCAGGGTTCCAGGTCAGACGCGGACGGCAGATCCGCGGGTCAAGCTCTCCATGGAACGGTTCTTGGGATGCAGGAACACAGGCCGCAGAGGGATTCGTCCTTGAAAGCTGCCACTAGACTGCTTGATGATGTTCTCATCGAGATAGTCGACACCGGTGGCTACGACAGACAGATCGAAGGGTCAAGCCAGTTAGTTAGCCTTGAAGGCTCGGCAAATGCTCGGAATGCTCAACGGCAAGTCGGTCGAAACTGGTCTGCAGTTGCTTCCCGCCAACGCTCGTCCTGGAAGCATGCAGAGCCTTGGGAACTTGCAGAGCTACGAAGTCCAGGACTCGAGCGAATGTCCATCAGAGCAGCTTTCGCCCAGATATACTACCCGAAGAGCAGGACTCCGGCGACATCGACCTTTCGCGCAATCATCCAACAGGACGATGACCTGAGATCCAACCTGGCGCTTTCTCACGCTATGGATGCTGTGTGCCTAACTGAGCTCGGCAGCGTGACGCAGAGCCAGGCATACCTATACGGTGGAACTCAGCACTACCAGTGCGCCTTGGGCATGTTCCGGAGACAACTGAAATCCGCCATTGATGCCCAGCAATTCGACAGCAAGCTGCTGGCCACTTGTCATGCCCTCATGTTTTGCCAGCGCTTCTCGACCTTTGGTGGCAATGGAGACGAGGGCTCTTATATGCACATGAGAGGCCTTGGGCACATGATGACGGCTAGAGGGTTGGATTCGTTCACGTCCGAGTTCGACTTGCTGCTCCTCGAAGACTACCAGCACTACGCTCTGCGCCTGGGCATGATACATCGGCGTTCAATCGATAGACGACTCGAGAAGGCCTGGGCGGAGAGACAACGTAGCTCGGCTGGCCCTCGCTACTTCCCGCAACTGAACAGCCTAGCCTTCCAACTGCCTGGACTTCTAGAGGCATGCGACAACGCGTGTGCCGAAATCAGGGCAGAGAATCTCAATGGCCGCGCAGGTGCTTGCACACGGGCGATGAAGCTCATGGCCGAACTGGGCGGCTTGGAGACGACTCTGCAAGCCTGGCTGCAGGGTTGGTACTCTTCCACGGAACAGCTGCCTTATCGTCCAGTCCCAGTTCGCTCTTTGTTCTTCCTACAGCGACACTTGTCCGACAAGCTGCTGGACACTTTTCCATCGGCACTGGATTTTCCCTCATTCGCAAGTGCTGCGACTCACTCGAGGTTTTGGGCCTGTCTCCTGCTCATCCGATCCACATCAGCAGAGCTTTGTTCCGCGGTCATACCAGACGAAAGGCCCTCCGCAAGACAACTCCACAACGTCACGGAGTGTGCTGATGACCTTTGCTTATCCATGGCGTACCTTTGCGGCGCTCAAGAACATGGCCTCGCTGGACCTGCCGCCGTGACGGGTCATTTGAGGATTGCATTCGAGTGGTATCAGAAAACAGAGGATCGAGCCAAGATGGATTGGTGTAAAGCCATCGCAGAGATTGTGCAGGAAAGAGGACTATCAAGTCCCACGTTGGTGACTTGAACAACAAGGCATATTCCCAGTGCCTCGAGTCCCCACAACACTTCGAGGGCATGCACGCGACTTATCCTGAAGCGCGGCACTTGGTTATCAGCCTACCGAGGCTCAGTTGAAAAAGTTGCCGGTGAACATGCTCGAAACGGGCGGATCTTCGATACATATGCAAACTTCGATGCCGTCTATGCAGTCGACCATTGGCCCGGGACTGAGATGGAGCTCTCAACCAGTTTGACCGCAGAATTGTCAAAGGTTATCAGAAGCCAGCAGCACTTGAGGGAATGGTATTGCATTGGATCGCAGCGCACTCTCCCAAAAGCGAAAGTGGAGAGACATGGTGTATATTCCACTTCAAGTGTGGCGCCAGCTGCACGCATCCTCCCTTGACCTCTTCCGCATTGGCAGCTTGCTCCACGGCCAATCAGGCTGCGTCCCGACTCACAAGTTCGCGGCCTGTACGCCAGCCGTGCACCGAACTGCTGTGATCCCGCCAGCCACAGCGCTCCAGACGGCCTCGCCCGACGCCAACTCAGCTCAACTTCATCTGACAGCTCGCTCTAGTCGTACATCTTCAGTCTGCCGGCAGACCATCTGCGTCGAGCCGAGCCAGTCCCGTGCGGATTCGCACGTCTGTCGACACATTCAAGCTCACGAGGGTGTGATCAACGCCTGCACAGAGTTCGCATGGTGGCACTCTAAGCTGTGCATGTACATGGCATTGGCGCTTTGATGTGAGCTTTTGGCTACTCTCTCCGAGCTCTCAACAGCTGCTGGTCTGCACACTGGCGAAAATCTCCGAATGCCTATCAGAATGATTATCAATGCGAGGGCTCCGTTTTATAGGACTGGCTGCCTGCCGCCGAAATCCTCGTCTGCCGTGAAGAGCGTTAGCCTCCTCTCATATTGTGACTTGGTCCTCGACACCAAAGGCAAGTCTGTCTTCCAATGGACGCCTCACTAGACTTCGCATCCCGCGCCCGCCATGCGTGGCAACAATTCCGAAATCCCTCCGGTCTCAATGACCTGCACCGTCAAGAAGAAGGCCAAGCTCCCAGCGAAGTCGAAAACGCAGATCGCCGTCCTTCGACATGGCCTCTGAGCCCGAATGAATCGAATCCTTTAAACGAATTTCGTCTTTTGGTCGGCATCTATCAGCACAAGACTTTTCGAGCTCCTCATGGCTTTACTCCGAATCGACGTCCCCAGGCGGGCCTTGATCATAGGCCGGCACCGAATATGGGTATTTACACGACTGTATGCGATTCGGAGATTAAGTGCAAGAGGAATCACAAGATGTTTTCGAGACTGATCAATGGGTGTCTTGGGCTTCAAATGTAAGATCCATAAAAGCAGTATATACGTTGGAATACTCACTGATTTTTCCATGCAGTGTCGTTGCGGCAGCGCTCACAGCCTTGGGTGCAGCGAATGGAAGTCGCAGTGCGGTATGACTGATGAAATCCACAGCCTGAATTTGCGTAAGTACTTACTTTTTCCACAGGTCACAGTCTTCGGCGCCATCAACACCATCATCGCCGGCTTCCTCACCTACCTCAAAGGCTCCGGCCTCCCCGGGCGGCTCAAATTCTTCCAACACGAATGGACCAAAGTCCGAGAATACATCGAACAGCGTGAGCGAGACTTCATGCTGGACAGCCACGGCCTGAACCCGTATGAGGAAGTCGACAAAGTCCGGCAGATGTACGAGATCGTCAAAGCGGATATCGAAAGCAATCGACCGGATCGGTTCGTCAGTGTCAGTGCTATGGGCAAGATGCCCATCACGCAGAATCCTGGCCCGTCGCTGGCGAGACCGCAGCCGTCGTTTAGCACGGAGTCGTTCCGGAAGGCGTGGTCGGAGAAGGAGAAGGAGGCTGGTATGACTGTGAATAAAGCCCAGGGAACGGCGGCGAACCTCTTCTCCAATGTGACGCATCTTAAAGACGTGCTTGAGGACAAGGTGAAAGAAATCGGACACATGGAGAAAGAAATGGAGACGAAGGGGCATCAGATGGTCGATGAGAAGAAACATGGCATGTTCGGGCAAATTCAATCTGCGGTTAAGGAGGTTGCACATCTTGGCAAGGAGATTGAGGCGAAAGCTAAGGCGGCTGCTACGGAGAAAGAAATGGAAGTGGAGCAGGGTATGTCGAGGGCAGCGGAGGGAGTGAGGTCTACGGCCGCACAGCAGAGGGATGGATTCAACTCTGCGGTGGCGGAACGGCGGCACAATGCCGAAGAGGCATACAACGGTGCTAGAGCTGGGTTTGCACAACAGAGAGATCACCTAAACTCCGCCGCAGCAGAAAGACGACAAGACGTCGAAGACGCCTACAACCGGGGCACAGAGGCCGCCAGAGCTGGCGTGAGCCAAGGGAGAGACAACTTCAACTCCGCAGTATCCGATCGACGCCACGACGCGGAAGACGCCCTTAACACCGCCAGGGATGGCGTTGCCCAACAAAGAGATAATTTCAATTCCGCCGTCACCGACAGACGACATGATGCCGAAGATGCTATCAACAGAGGCGCCGACGCCGCCAGAGCCGAAGTCGCCCACCAGCGAGACAACGCCGATACCGCACTCTCCCATGCCCAGGACGAGATGGCGCGGACTTCGGAGGCTGCGAGGGCGGCTCTTCAGCAGCAGAGGAATAGTCTGAATGCTGCGTTGGTGGAGGGTTGGGGGAGGGTGTAGATAATTGTGGTTGTTCGTTTTTAGCATTGTATTGAGTTTGTTGTTGGTTTGTGGTCGTTTGGTCGATGAAATCATGAGTTCGTGATTGAAAGGTCTAGAAGTGAAGGCTGAGTTTCTCTGAAGGTGAATCGAGTATGCACGCTGTACTATTCCCTACCAGAAGGAGTAGCTCGAGTAGATGGCACATTTTCCAGACTTTCCATGAAAGTGGTAGGTAAGGCCAATGATTCATGAGGGTTTTCTTGTTTTAGGAATTACACTACAGTAAGGATCGTGATCATAACTCCTCCAATGCCTCTATGTACAAAATATGCAGATGCAAATGCCCAATGCTATGCTGTCGTCATCATCAGATAAATTTACAATTCGTCCCCAAGCCTCGTAATCATCCCGTCCATACTCTCTAGATTTCAATCAAAAATCTATGGCAAGTTCTGAGGAGTGTAGCTCTGATCCGGCTTGACAACCTGTCCGCTAACAAGCTGGTTGTCGGTATAAGCCGGGAAGATGATCTGCCTATCCTTGACAACCGACAGCGTCTGGAAGCCCTGGCCAGCGCCGAACTGGCCGGACCAGGTGCTGCCGATGACGAAGGGGCCGCAGGCGACGTTCTGGTAGGCGGCTTGCTCGGCGGGGTTGCCGGTGACTTGGTAGTTGCAGTGCGTGGCGGCGCTGCCGTCGTTGAGGTTGATGCTGTAGTCGTAGGTGCAGCTGCCGGAGGCGCAGGTGCGGACGAAGTCTTGGAGCGTCCAGGTGGAGGCGTCGGCCATCATGGACTTGCCGGCGGCGGAGGCTGGGGCTGGGGCTGCGAGAGAGCTGCCGGCGGCGGCGAGGAGGGCGATGGTGGCGGTGGTGAACTGCATTTTGATGGTTGTTGGTGGTGGTGTTTGTTGATGGGAGAGTTGTGGAGTGAGTTCTATTGTTGTCTGTTGTTGTGTGGTTGTTTGTGTTGATGAGATGAGTATCCAACTGGCATCGAGCAGCTTCTTATATATTCAATCGACCTGCGAGCCTCGCTGGTACCCTGATGTCAATACGAACCCAGCTGCTCATAGCAACAGATTTCTGACGTAGTGTAGCACGCTCGCATGCCCCGATGAGGCTGTCAATCCTGTCGTGTGCCATTTCTGGACGCCATCCATCATACGAAGTGGTGAGAGCGTAGGATAGTACCCTCCTCCACATAGCGGCTTGGGACCGGCTCGCAAGCTGCTGCGAACTTAGTTACTACCCTTCGTATCCGGATGACGATCAGGGTACAAGACCACGAGACCACCTGACCGACGAGAGTTCTGATGTTTGTGGGAGTGGTTCAGGCCATGAAAAGGTCGAGCCAACTGCCGTCATTGCAGAGCTTGACACTACCGGTCATGTCCTCGCAGAAAGTCTTTATCCAACGGCAGCATAGATCTCTTCATCTGCATATTTTCTTGGAATGTAGTCGATTCTTCGGAGATTTTTCCAGCGTGGCGGGGATAAAAGATCGACACGAAGGAGTTGCCGTCGGGCCTGGCCGAGAGTTTAACCCCGATCTGCGTCATGCCATGCTTCTATTCATAGCAGCGCTGCAATACGAAGCCAAGAATCTTCTATTTCTCAGCCGGATGTTCCTTCTGGCGTGGTATGCCGATGCCGACCCAGTCTACAAGCCGGAGCAGTGACGCCAGTCGGAAGAAGACTTCTGGAAGGATTGAGTTGAGGCTGTGTATCCAGAGAAAGACTGCGAGATCGATCCAACGGCTGACCGCCACTGCCCTTAGCCAGTAGATCGGGTGTTAGATCCTCCTTTGTACAGCTCGTTTTGCGTAGTCGAGGGCTTTTAATGGATGGCCGATGTAACGGTGAAGCCATTCAAAGAAAAGCAGGGTTTCTTTGGTAGATGTGGAGGACCGGGAGACATCGAATCCTCAGCCAGTATACGGGTCTTGGTTTCTCGTAATGTACACCTCGCCCACGAGCACAGCACAGCCAACGATCATCGAGACTGTGATGATCGGCACGTTGATCCGAACGAAATCCAGACTGCCGACTTTGATCCCTTTGCGGGCGAGGATGTCTCTCCAGAGTAGTCCAGCAAGAGAAGCACTGAAAGCAATGCTGAAAGCGCCATAGTTCACCCCGATGGCCATGCTATAGACTGTGGCCCAGAAGGTTCTTTGGCTGATCGGGGTTGCGTCTGCGCGGCGAATTTCGACCCAGGCTTGGATGATGCGGCAGAGGAGGATTGTTGTTCCAATATTGGTGCCCGCGAACTGTTCGCGATCAAGTCAGCTTGAGTTTCTCGGCATCAGGAGTTGCGAGAGCGCTTACATTGCACAAGATGACGGAGACAAAGGCCATTCCACCGATGGCGCCAACAACACCGGTCCTCTTGACCCATTCATCCCAGCCATGAGCAAAGACGGGCACCCAACCTTTGGTAACTAATCCTTGAACCAGGACAAACATGCAGAATGCGAACGGGACCAATTTGTAGGGTAGGTGGCTTAGCACTGCCATGGCAGTTGGAAATGTCTCTTGCAACCACTTGTACCACTCGATTGCTTTCGACTGGAGCGTTGGTCTTGCTTCCTGGTCGAGAGACTTCTCTTGCAAACCGACCTTCTTCGATGCTGAAAGTCGTGTTTCGGTGGCTTCGGTACGACAGCCGATCTCGTTCTGAATATCTTCCTTGTCGTCGCCATCGTTCACGTGAGCTTTTGGTGGTTCTGGTAATGCTGTGCTCAAATCTGCAGACGCCGCCACGTCTTTCTCATCGAATTTTGTCTTTTCCAAACCTCCCCTCGCAATCGCGCGGGTCTCGTGTCGATGAATCCAGCCAAAGGTCAGGTCCCAACACAACATGACAGCCGCGGCAGGCAGCGTTATGTAGAAGACTGGAACTTCACTTCCCGACGAGCTCGATGCGTTGAGTGCCAAAATGGTAATGAGGGTAGCGGCCATGACTACAGCCCCCACAGTCGCGCTGACTTTGTCGAGATACGGGTTCATGATCTCCTCCAGTGAAGCTAGCTGCTCACGTTCTTCTCTCTGTTCTTTCGTCTCATCTTGCCCGTCACGACTGCTGATCACATAGTTCCTCGGGATGTTTGGGTTCACTGGATCTCTGAGCTTGGCTTCCTCGGGTAGCTCGTGCAATTCGATCTTCGGTGGTACCAGGTCCTTATTGCGGAACACGATGAAGAGCATTATCGGAAACAAAACAATGACTGTGGCCACGACCGGCACAATCACGTTGGCTGTATAGTGAATGAACTTGATGCCAAAAGCACCGGCTAGGACGAGATTGGTAGGATTCGAGGAGACCAGAATGGCGGATCCAACATTGGCCATGGCAAATTGACTAAAGATCCAAGCTCGTGGAGACTTGATGTTTGCTGATACCCTCGTCATGTAGGCCAGGAAGGGGCTTCCAGAGAGTACAGTCGGATCGTTCCCGACCAGGCCCGTCAGAACGAAGAAGAATGTGTAGAGGTAGAAGAACAATCTTCGACCATTTTCACCACCTCGCTGTAGTACTTTGTATGCCAGCCATCTGATCAGGCCGGAAGCATCGATGGAGATGGCGATGTATGCTAGTGTAATGAAGAAAACCATTACATCGATCTACCCCAAACCATCAGTGAACAGACTCACTGTCTATAAATCGTATGATACATACCGGATGAATGCTGTCCGCCCCAACGGTGCCATCATGGACCTCCTCGCGACCAATTGCCAGTATTGCCAGGAGGAACAAGTCGGCGATGAGCGGTGCCGTGACGAGGTCCATCGGGAACCGCACTTTGATGAACATTCGGCCAAATCTGCTTTGGCTGTCATGTAACGTTGGATGATGCTCGTATCCAAGGGGCTCCCTCGGTGGGATGATGCGCATATAGCTGAGCAAATCGAAGAAGCCATTGTACATCCAACGGGGGAGCCACAGTGGAATGTGGAAGGGGAACAGCACGATGACATCTGCGTGGCGGCTGTGAGTATGGGCATCGAAGCTGTACATGAACATTCACTTACTCGTGATGACAAAGACGATCAGCGTGATAATGGATCGCCAGTCCTTTATCTGGTTGGTGTCTATCTGGCTTGACATCTTCTGGTGTGTATCTGTCTCAATTGTAGACAGTCCTCGTATGGAACGATGATCAGTACTTCATGATCAGAACTCAAAATTTCGTAAAGATTCGATATAGCTGTGTATTGTCGTGTGATCTAACGCGGTTGTTGAAAGATTTGTTCCTGCCTACTCGTATCGTGGGTGGGTGAGTTCAGGTCATCGACAGGCGATGGCGAGGCCGAATTTGAGTCTTTCTGTGAAGCATTGGGAGCGCGATGTGTTTCTTTAAAGCGAGAGACTGGTCCGCCATGGCCGTGTGAAAATTCTGTGCGGTGGTATACTTTGTCTGGTCGTGGCATTCACGTCGTCAACAGACTTTGCATCATTGGCGCCGATGCACGCTAGTACGATTCAGGAATCTTAGCTAAAATTCGATTAATCCCAATCAAATCAGTCCTGCCACGTTCTGCTCGCTACCGCCTCCGCCCAGCTTCGACTTCTTGTCCTTCACCTTCGCTTCTTCACACTTCGCCTTCCAGCTCTCTTGGCCGAAGACAGAGGAACAGGTTGAATCTTGGCGTGAACACGCGACATGCTTGGCAGTTCAACCCGTTTTCATTCACTTACTCCATCGTAGCTATCTGCCACCATGTTGCAACATTGCCAGCCATTCTTCCTCCACGGCCGCCACGCGGCTTCCAGACATCAGGCAGAGATAGGGCAAAAGACATCGCCAATGGAGTGAAGATAGTCTCTTGATCGCAACATCTCGCTTCCGAGGGTCTGGTTCTCCAACTCCAACCATGTGGCGATCCTTGATAGTAGCTGAAGAAGCAGCACGCTGATAACGACTCTTCGTGGCGGAAACTCTCACCCCGTGCCGATGGACGCCTTCCGATGGCTGCTACGGGTTCGACGTCCTTATCAATCACCCACACGATCATGCATCGCCGCCACCGCACACTCCGGCACAAGAATCATGAGGGATAAGAGCCACTCTTCTTATCCTCCACCTCGTCCTGCTATCGTGGCTTGCTTGCGTGCTCCGGTGCTTGCGTAGTCTGGGCCCCGGATCAAGACACCTCCTGCTGCAGGCTTGGATAACTCTATCCCCTCGAACCATAGAGGCCCTGCGATTGTTTGTCTGAGGAGCGAGCCAAGACACAGTGTTCCACGCAACGGTACGCCCGCGTGGACCAACAAGGCAGGTCCTTGTCTGCCTATCTCCAGCATCCAAGATCACCCTTCAAATCTTCGCCATATAAGCTTGTAAGCGACGCTTTTCCAAGAGTCTTGTCGTCTTGTTCGCTCCCGTTGTCGTCTTGATCTCGTGTGTCCATCATGGCGGAAGAAGTGTCCTCAACTAGCTCCAAGCAGCCAGGCTTTATCGATTCCGAAAAGCATGGCGATGTCGTTCAGGTCCAGTCGTACTACGATGAGGATGGGCCCGTCGAGTTCGAGGAGAAGGCTGAGCTCAGGTTGGTCCCAACGGGCATGAGATACTGCCATCGCTGACTCTGGCATTCTTTCTCCAAAGGCGAGGCCTGTACCAGCGTCACATCCAGATGATCGCCCTGGCTGGTGCTATCGGTACAGGTCTCTTCCTTGGCTCAGGCAAAGCCATCGCTCGTGGAGGTCCATTGGGCGCGCTGCTCGGATATACATTCACCGGCATGCTCGTGACTGCTCCTGTCTTCTCCGTCGCCGAGATGAGTGCTCTGGTCCCCTTATCGGGAGGTATCATCCGACACGCCGAATACTTCGTCGACCCGGCCTTGAGCTTCGCCAATGGC
Source organism: Zasmidium cellare ATCC 36951 (assembly GCF_010093935.1). Classification (NCBI taxonomy): domain Eukaryota; kingdom Fungi; phylum Ascomycota; class Dothideomycetes; order Mycosphaerellales; family Mycosphaerellaceae; genus Zasmidium; species Zasmidium cellare. The sequence goes on along the minus strand of NW_022986945.1, from coordinate 306,120 downwards.
TGGAACTCGGTATACAGCACCATGGTGTCCTTGCCAGCTGAAATCGTCGCCGCAGCGGTCATCGTCGACTTCTGGACCACTATCAACAACGGCGTCTGGATCACTGTCTTCGGTGTGCTGCTTGTCCTCAGCAACATCATCCTCGTCAGGATCTATGGCGAGCTTGAGTTCGGATTCGCAACGCTCAAGATCATGCTCATCATTGGCCTGAGTAAGTGCTACTTCATCGAGGCCCGAGTCGTAATGCTAACACTTCGGACTCCAGATATCATGGCCCTCGTGGTCGTTTGTGGCGGTGGTCCCGACCATACAGCATATGGCTTCCGATACTGGCATAACCCTGGACCTCTTGTCCAGTATCTCGGAATAGACGGGTCGTTAGGGCGCTTCCTCGGCTTCTGGACAGTGTTCAGTAATGCCGTCTACGCCTATTCTGGTGTCGAGAATATTTCTGTGGCCGCCGCAGAGGTACACTGCCCTCGCCGGGCCATCCCCATTGCGGCTAAACGTATTTTCTGGAGAGGTGAGTTGGAACGACGACCCTGTTGCAAGACCGTGAGCTTATTTTCAAATAGTCGGAATTTTCTATGTGCTGTCGATTTTCATGGTCGGCCTGCTCGTGCCATCGAACGATCCCGACCTCCTCAGATCGACTGGAACGGCGGCCCAGTCACCATTCGTTATCGCCGCGACCCGGGCTGGCATCAAGGTCGTACCATCGATCATCAACGCCGTAGTTCTGACCAGTGCGTGGTCTGCCGGGAACTCAGGCCTGCTCAATGGCTCAAGAGTTCTGTACGGTCTCGCCCGTGAGGGGCGTGCGCCCGCCATCTTCAAAAGGACGAGTCGTTTCGGCATACCCTACGTCTCCGTAGCGTTCCTGAGCCTGTTCATCTGCCTGGGATACATGACACTCTCCAACACCGCTTCAACCGTGTTCGGATGGTTCCAGGATCTGGTCAGCGTGTCAGCCCTGGTCAACTGGACCATCATCTGCACCGTCTACCTGCGCTTCTTCTACGCCATGAAAAAGCAGGGCATCAGCCGGGATCGTCTTCCCTGGAAAGGCTACGGCCAGCCATACCTCGCGTGGGTCGGCGTATTCGCCTTCATCCTCCTGCTCCTGACTGGAGGGTACACGACCTTCATCCACGGACAGTAAGTCTTTCCCTCAACCCGCTGCAACATACACATATTCTAATGTGATCCACAGATGGGACACCGAGACCTTCGTCTCATCCTACATCAACATCCCCATCATCTTCACCCTCTACTTCGGCTTCAAGTTCATCAAGAAGACCAAGATCATCCCGCTGGATCAAGTCCCCGTGATGAAGTTCATTGAGATCGCGGAGAACAATCCTGAGCCACCGCCGAAGCCGGTGACGGGGTGGAGGAGGTTCAATGTCTTGTGGAGCTGATCGGGCGATAGTCCGGTTCTTGTGATTGACGATGGGATGACCGTAGAGTAGATGTGTATATATGATTAGACTCTTCGTGGATGCCGAATCGTACGATATGTTCGTTGAAGACGTTCCTCAACTGTCGTTTTGATTTTCTCTAAGTAGGTAACGAACAGATCCAGTGTCTCGAGAAAGATGAAGGGCCAAAAGGAAAGAAAGTTCCACAAGAGCGTGTATGTACTCTACAGGGCGTCCCAGTCCCATAAGCATGCATGCAGTAGGATCGAAGAAATCTAGTGACTCCCACATCGGGTACAAATGAGTAGGTTCGCGACAGGGCATTACAACAGCGAGAAGGTCTTATAACCAAGAAACTGGTGGACATAGAACATTGAAACGTTCTTTGCATGACTCAGTACATACATACGTACCTAGGCGGTGTCCGGAAGCGTGCGTGCCCTTGGCATGGTTGACTCCGTATGCTGCGGAGTTGAGTCTATGAATTTGCGGAGTTCTTTTCATAGCTTGGGGTTGGTTGGATGGTAAGTTTGAGGTTGGTTGTTGGTGTGATTGGAAGCAGACCACATGGTATTCCTGGACCAGCAGAGCCTATGCCTTGCCGGGCAGGATCCGTGGAGGCATAGGTTGCTGATCGACGCTTTAGCCCTTTCACAGTAGCACACGAGGCTTCTGATGATATGTGAAACGTCTTGCTGGCATGGCAAGGCTCGTTTATCATCGATCGTACAGACGGCTGACGAACCCCTATCGACCCATGGCCACTGGGCATCAAGACCAACCCCATCCACCCACCCTCTCACCAACCCAAACAAACTCCACCGCCCACTCTCACTGAAAATCAAACTCCACCCCCGCCAACTCCACACTCCTAATCCAAGCCCGAATCGCCCCCTCCATCTCCTCAAACCCACAATGCGGCAACAAACAATACACCAACTCAAACGCCTGCGCCAAAATCTCCGCCTCGCTCGTCGGCTGCCCCGCCGCCAACCCCGGAACCTCATGCCTCGCATACCGCCCCAACCACCCCTTCAGATTCCCCCAGTCCTTCTTCCCGCGCATCGTGATGAAGAAGTTCTTGTACGCGATTTTCGACAGCCAGTGCGCGGTGTAGTTGGACGGGATCGTGAGCTCCATGTCCCACGCGTCCACTTTGAAGGTATTTTCCGCGAGGAAGATGGGGAGGGCTTCGGTGCGGATTTGGCGCGTCGTCCAGAGGAGGGAGGGTTGGGATGGCGTTGCGGGGGAGACTTTGATCATGGTGTCTTGGAGGAGGGCGTAGCGGTAGATGATGTTGCGGAGCTCGCCGGGGATTCCCAGGAGTGACGGTTCTGGCGGAGTCATCGTCTCCTCTGGAGGTGTTTCTGGGCTGTTTTGAGCCTCGTCCTGGGTGGCAGGGCCCGTGGCTACTGTGTGCTCGGATGACATGGGTTCGACTTCGTCTCCAGTGGGAGCAGGCTTGTCAACGACGAGGTCGGTGCGCAGTTTGTGATCTGCTCTCGAGATATGGAAAAGTCTGGCAATCCAAAGAATGAAATTGTGAAAAGGGAAGTGGCCCTTTAAGCGAAAGTCCCGCAATGAGCTGGTCGCTGGCATTCCTTTCACCTGGGCCTGTTTGTTGCTTTGAGGAGTTGTTTTGACGGAGGAAGCCGCGACGAATAGTGATCCCCTGTTGAGAGGAAGTATTGTCAGTTGACGTGTGTGACAAAAGCGAACATGTAGAGAGGCAGAGGCCGAGATTGTAAGAATGAGTCGAGACCGGTGAGAGAGGGACGAGAGGTCGTCCCAGCCTCCAGCTGCAGCCGCCCGCTGTACAGCTTCCAAGCGGGCGGCGTCACAAGCTCTCCCCCTCGAAGCTACCGTACAAACCACCATATATTGCCCATTATCTCCCAGCTTATTGGTGCTGCCGTGTCCATGACCATTGTGGTGCCTCAGGCCTCACATTGCAAGGCTTTTGAATCTGAACGGCTCTCAGGGCTCGTTTTGGCTGACTCCATAGTGGTGCTGACTCGACTGATCTATTTCGAGCACTTTCATCACGCAAATCGTTCCAGTGTGATCACTTGTTCGTCTATGCTGGAAAGCGAGTCCTATCTGGCATACTTGGTGGCATTCATCTCATCATAAAAGCTCCTCAGCACAAGAGCATCACCGACCGGAAAGCTGCGTTGCGCATGAAAATGCATGAACAGGTCAGGATTGATTTTTGATACCAGCCCGGAGCTGGTTTGCAGCAGTGCGTCAAATGCTTCTTCTCGAGTCGCGCGTGGTGGGCCTTTCATGACAGCCTCGTAAAGGTATTGAGAGGGACCATCCACCAGCCATGCCGTAAAGTGATTCATGCTTGATGAAGTGATGACTTCAAGTCTGCCCACATCTGCGTGGCCGCACATCTTGAGGTTCGTACGAACCTGGGCTCGGATGTCGTCGTAGCTGGTCGTGCTGATCGTGTTTGCTATTCCTGCTCGAAAGACGTTTTCGTAAGTGTTGGTCAATGAGAGTCTGACCAGGAAGCAGATGTGGTCACCAAATATATACGTCGTACCGCTTGCTGGTCTCATGCAGTGGAACAATTTGCTGAGACATTTTCACCGCGAGAGGCAGCAAGATCAGAGTGGTGAATTCTGATAGCGGGTTCTTGCAGGCTATCATGCCAGGTCTGGAAGTAACATCAGGCAACGCAGTGCCCTAGGCATGGTCACAATGGCCCTCATCATGGTGGAGGGAAAGGTTCGGCAAGAGGCAAGCAGAGTACGGGTTTGGCCGCTGGTATTGTCGATTCCCACACATCATGAGGATGGTCCTTCAATGAGCTGTGCAAGCTGGCGAATCAACAGACAGTCGATGTCTGGAAGAGACAAGTCGGTAGAAGATGAGAAAGAGGAGGACCAAGTGTAATGGAACGGAAACGTCACCCCTGTCTCACCTTCCTCCTCTGAGCGGAGCCACTTCCGCCTGGTGAAAAGCTTGTCCAACATCACCCTCGCAGTCTCTGACAACATGTTCTTTCGAGGAACATCAGTTCGCAACCTCACATTTTGCAAAATCATCCGGTGTCACTCTCTTGGAATAGCGAGCTAAATATGATTTTCCTGAGCATGAATCTGGTCGACGGCGATTTCTGCGTCAGAAGCCACTCGGGACCACTCTGGGGACGACGTACGCAATCCGCGATGGGGCAGATACACGTAACGTCTTGTCCGCCAGTGTAGCAGATTCTTTAGAGGACCGACAATTGCTCAATGGCCGCGTGGTAGAGTAGTTGAAGCGTATGTGAGTATTCTCCGCGGTCTTCAATATGCTTTCTTTTTCTTTGTGTTTGGGCACGGTGAGCAGCCTCTCGACAACAAGAAGATGTACCATCGTTTCTGCCTTTTCGTATCCATAGCGGCTGCTATCTCTTTGCTCCTACTAATCGGCCTCTACCAATACCCATGGACTGTTAACACGAAACTAAATCTCAGCGACTACCTCTCCGCCATCCGCCACCACAACGCTTCCAGCACCAATGGCACCACAGACCAATCTCCTCCAGACAATCCCAACACCCTCAACACCACCCACCCCGTAACCACCCTCGTCCTCGCGACCCTCGCCGCAGACAACAACGAATGGATATCCGACGAATTATCAGACCTCCTCGGCTCATCCACAAACCTCCACACAGCCATCTACGTCGTCGACAACCCCCTCGCGCCCCTCCACACGCCCACCAACAAAGGCCACGAAAGCCTCGCCTACCTCTCATACATCATCGACTTCTACTCCACCCTCCCAGAGATCTCCATCTTCCTCCACGGCCACCCCTCCGCATGGCACAACAACCATCTGCTGAACATGTCGACATCAGAAATGATAAGACATCTCAACCGCGAGAAAGTCCTCCGCGAGGGCTACGTCAACCTCCGCTGCCACTGGTCCCCGGGCTGCCCGGACCACCTGCACCCGCAAGCCACAGCCTTCGACTCAACCAAAACCGAAGAGTTACACATCGCCGCGACATGGACGGACCTCTTCCCGGAGGAACCCCTCCCTCCTGTCCTCTCCCAACCATGCTGCTCGCAATTCGCCGTCTCCGCCACCGCGATCCGAAGACATCCCGTGGAGAAATACATCCTCTTCCGCGACTGGATCCTGCAGACCCCGCTGTCCGACTACATCACGGGGAGGATCTTCGAGTATTTCTGGCAGTACATCTTCCTCTCCGAAGCGGTGTACTGCCCAGACCCGAGGATCTGCTACTGCGATGGGTATGGAGTGTGTTTCGAGGATCCGGAGGGGTATGCAGGGTACTTTGAGTTGGTCATGGAGGTGGATCAGTTGAAGAAGGAGTTGGAGGCGTGGGCGAGGTTTCGGGAGGGGAAGTTGGGTGGGAGGGCGGTGAGGGATGGGGATGAGGGGCCGGATCCGGTGGTTGAGGGCGGGGATGCGAGGGAGGGGTGGTTGGAGGGGGAGATTCGGGGGATTGAGGAGGAGTTGGAGAGGAGGAGGGGGGAGGCTTTCGAGGTTGGGAGGGATCCTTTGAGACGGGCGAGGGCGATTGAGATGGCGAGGGATTTGACGATGGTGGATCCGAAGGATGGGCCGCCGTTTTGGACTGCGAGATGAAGGGAAATCTTGGATTCTATGGGTCATTCTTCTCCGCTATTCGCTCGAAATCAGGATACACGCCCCCAGAAGTGGTATCATAAGCAACATCCTGACAGTCATCCCACAACGCCAGCCGATGCCTCGCGGCCATTCCTAGTGCTCTGTCGAACCGTCGGCGTGGTGATACGTGGGCTCTGCGCCTTCGCTGTCGTCGCCGTCCTCTTCATAGATCTTCACCTTCTCGGCATACTGTTTGATATTGGACACGATCGTCTCCGGGATGAGATGGCCCTTGCCACCTGCGACTCTCAAAATGAGGTCGTTCAAGGATACTCGCCCCAGGATATCGACGTGATCGGCAGTGTTGGGACCGCCACGAGGATTGAAGCGGTCGGGCTCGTGAGGCATCTCGTATGCGGTGATGGAGACGTTGGCGGGGTTGTAGCGTTTGATTTTCCAGCCTTTATTGCACATGTACCCTGTGGACATGAGGTTTACTGTGCCGTCGCCTTCGCCCATTACGACGCCTCGATCGACGGTGCCATCGGGAGTGGTAACTGTGGTGTCTGTTTATATATATTAGCGAGTGAACTGAGATTGTTGACGACCTGGCATACCGATCACGAGTGTTGTCTGATTACTGATGTCCTTATCTTCTCGGTAGAAGTAGGCCCTCTCAGTAGGCTTTCCCACGCCGTAGAAGCAGAAGATCTTCAAATTCGGGGCCAAAGGGAGACGAGTCTCCAAGGGATTCATCCATTTGGCTGGAATAAATTGATTGTCCTCGACGACCTTGCGAGTATGTGCAACGCCGTGGCTATATGCCTGCTGTGTCGCATCGACGTACCAGTCCTCGGTGTTCTTGTATAGGAAAGGTATTGACTCTGACACGGTGAGGTTGCCGGGCGTGTTGGTGTTGTTGATCTCCCTGAAGTTGATGAACTTGCCATACGTCACGGACTGGTTTGCCTGGTCGTCAGGTGCGCCATTTTCATCTCCCCATACAGCGTTGCCACCGATCGGAAGCATGCTGCTGATGCCAGGCATGGCTCGAAAGATTTCTGCACGCTCAGCTCGGGAGAGGAACTTTTCCAGCCCATATACCGCAAATGAGTTCAACTGAGCAGTGTCTCGCATTTCTCCGCTGAGGACAGCTGGAAGATCTTTCAAGGCACCCAGCATACATCCAGATATGTTTATCCACGCTTCGATGTGGTCGTCGACCCAGGATGGGCCTCCGTTGCCGTGACCTTCGGCCTCAACCCAATGCATGAAATAATACAGAACTTGCGAGCCCATGGAGTGAGATAGCATCACGACTTTCTCGCCGCTGACATGCTTGGCGACCTCGATGTGATTCTTTAGCCGCGTGAAGTACTGGTCGCGCTTCTCGTAATTCATATAGCTCAGTCTCCAGTCGTAAGCTGCCGTAAAAGCGTTCGTCGGATCGTACCCCACGGTAGCCAAATTCTCCAGGATCTTATTCCATATCCAGTAACCGGTGATGAAAAAGTCCGCAGCATCGAAGCCTTGAGCACTTCGCAGCTTGATTCCGGGGGGATCCAAGCCCGTCTTCTTATCCAGCATGACATGCCTCTTCCAGCTCGCTTTATCCAGGACAAGTGCGCGCATCATGCTCCATGAACCCCACAGCCTCTTTCTGAAGTATTGTCTCGATTCATCTTCAGTACCCCAGCTCTCTAGCCCAGTCGAGATGACACCAGGAATCATGATCACGGGGTACTTGGCTGATATGCCCTCGGCACGGGCGTGGAGACCGACGGCAAAGGAATCGTAGTCGACGGCTTGTTTCTCACGAGACTATAGGAGCGAAAGCCTTCAGTCAACATCAGTCGATGTTTTAAGATTGAATGCAGTATTGATTGAGCATACCTGAAGGTCCCTAACCTCCCGAATCAAGCCCGCCGGCAAGACGTCCAATATCGAGTCGAGGTTCATGTCCTCCAGCCCGGCCATGGTGACCAGCTTGTCCAGACTGCCGTTGCTGCTGGCGAAGAAACCAGCCAGGAAGAGGCCAAACAGACCTCCCAGCCCAAAGATCCAGGCATTCCGTCTCTTGCTGCCCTTTTGTTTGACGCCGGCGCGCAGCTTCTCGAGCTTCTCCTTGGGAATCACACGGTATGCATCGCCGCCTGCTTCTTGCGGTGCTGGGGCTGGGCTGGCGTCGCGCGACGAGTCGGAGGATTCGTCATTGCGGCCAGAATTGCCAAATATTCGCCGTCGCAGCGTCGACATGGCTGGATCTAGCGGTGTTGGACATGTAGATGGCCAACTCGAAGACTGCAACCTGCTGGAGCTCGAGGTTGACTTTTGTTTGGCGCAGCAAGGTTTCAACGGCGCGACGTCACAAGCTCGGCGCGGCTCGGCACGCTGCAGGGCCGCCATCTTCACATGCAGACCTGTCTTCTTCCCTCACGTAAACAACGTCCGACTGGCGGGAGATACACGTACCTGGTGTCTCGCATGACAGATACCGCATCAGCACTTCCTGACCATGGGCGAGAAACATCACAATGATGCCACCACCCACAAGAGGTCTGCGAGCAATCTTCGATACGTCTGCTACGGAAACGACAAGGAGTCGCCCTATCTTCCCGCCATCAAGCAGCTGATCTCCAAGGACTTGTCCGAACCATACAGCATTTACGTGTACAGGTACTTTCTGTACCAATGGAGTGACTTGTGTTTTATGGTATGTTCGCCCACCCACTTCTCACTTCCATCCACTTACCAACCTTCCCACCAGACTCTCGATGAACAGGACAACCTCATCGGAGTCATTGTATGCAAGCTCGAACCACATAGAGGTGGTCCCATGCGAGGCTACATCGCCATGCTCGCCACCCAGCAAGAACATCGCGGCCAAGGCATCGCCACCAAACTCGTCCGAATGGCAGTGGACGCTATGATCGCAAAAGACGCCGATGAAATCGCCCTCGAAACCGAAGTCGACAACGTTCCCTCTTTACGGATATATGAGAGACTAGGCTTCATCAGGACGAAACGCCTACATCGCTACTATCTCAATGGCAACACTGCCTACCGTTTGATTCTGTACCTGAAACCCGGCATTCCTTACAAGCCCACATATCCGCCTGACTATCCGCCTCCTGAAGATGACAATGTGCAGGGATTGATGGGCGAGGATCTGATACAGCGTCAGGCGGCGCATTTGCAGATCGAGGATGTCCATGGACAAAGACAAGATCTCTTGCAGGCTTCTAGCTGACCGAAAGGCTACGAATGGCTTATGCGTTCAGTGAATGCGTTGGTACAGTCTCAGCTCGGTACGACTACGAAAGCTCCGAATTCACTGCTATGGAGGCCAAGCTAACATTCGGCCCAGGCGCTCTCATGGCCAACACGAAGGAAAAGAAGTACCGTCATCATCGTCGCCATTCGGAGCCACTACGATGGCATTCATCTCGCAAGCCTCATTAGCGATGAAGTCGTTGGGGAGTATGGGTACGCCGGCACCAAAATCTGCCTCCAGCTCAATGTTCGATCGTTGCCCGCTTGCTCCTGCGCTCGCCACTTTGGCTACTACTCTGCATGGTTCACCATCCCGCATTCGAACTTCACCTGCTCCTGGACCGCCTCTTGAACCATGGGAGTGCATTGAGCCACTTGCGCTTCCAAAACCGTCCGTCACTCGACACGGACTTCGCGTACCCATCCTCTACTACTTGCGAATCGCCAGATGTATGAGAGTACTCCACGTCTGGCACTAGCTTCATGGGCTCCACTGGGCCTTCAATCGGTTCCCCAAGTATCTCATATGGCGGAACATACATCTCATGGGCAATGTTGTTCGGTGCTTCATGTGGCCTTGAGGCGCCGCAAAGCTCTGACCTCTCTGAGCCGTCTTTCTCGGCAATTTGTCCCTCGTCTTCTGCAGCTTCTCTGGCTTTCCTCTTGCGGTGTCGACGCACGAAGTGCCAGGTCAGCAAGAGCCCTGTGACTGCTGCCAGCGTCACACAGATAGCCACAGCCACCACTGCCCCCGAAGACATTGTGCTTCCCCCTGGACTTGCAAGCTCTGTATTTGTGGCAGGCGATGCAGTTGGATCTGCAACCTGGTAGACCGTGGACTGAATCGTCTCGAGCTGTCCGTCATCCCTGGTTGAAGTGATTGTCGTAGCTATCGTTGCGGTCGTTGAGGACTGCGGCGGCCTTGTCAAGGGCGCGGTGGCAAGTGATGTGTCAGAAAGCTCGAATTGTGTCGACGAAGCGAAGGCTGCGCTGAAGTCTGTGGTCTCGGCAGAGATAGCAGTGTCCATGGTGCGGCAGTTGAGAGCTCTTGCTCGATTGTGGATGGACAAAGTTCGTCGCTCCTCACTTTTAAAAGCAGTCGAGGAAGAATACAACAGATGGATCGAAGCGACGCTCGAGGGGCTGTGAAAGAGCAGGTGGTTTCAAGCCTCCGGCGGCAGCATTGTACGCTATTGCGACAGCTGTGCCATCGGTTTTACAATGCATTGAGAATCCCAGCAAGCGAGGGCGTGTGCTGCACAACGACCTCAAAATATCGCTGGTAAGGCTGGCGGCCCCCACGATACGACGCTGCGGTGCAATGCATGTGAAATACCCGTCCAGCTGTGGACTGCAAGTCCTAGCCGAGCCTTCTTGTCTGGAAGGCATCGTGTTTGGTGTTTCTATAATAGAAAACAGCAATCACAGTAGTCTGGTCAGTACATCCAGACCTGTTCTCTCCACCGCGAGGAGTGGAAAGAAGCCAGGCACTGCTCTTGCCTTCGCGCGTGTCATTGGACTGACGATGGTTACACAACATTTCAGCTGAAGAATTGCCTGCAACTTGCTGCGAAGATCATTGGTAAGACAATCTTGTGCGGCCCCCGTTCACTTGATACTCTGGCGAATCCGTCGCCCTATCCTTTCACAGAAGTGGCACATGAGACACAACCCGTTTCAACACGTTATTCAACATGCAACTCTGTGTTCTGCCACTCTCGACATGACGATGCTCAGAGACATTCAGCATGGCGATGGATGGCCGACCACGACGCTCTTCACAATGGCACACGGCAAACGAGCTACAACAACCACCTCCCCGACACCGGCGAGCGCATTATCCACCAGCATAGATGGTGCTCGAACAATCACGAGCACCTTGACATACGTCAATCTGCCAGAGACTACAATAACTTCGCAACTAACCACCGCAACACCGCAAGCCTCTGCGTCCTCTACAGAGGTTCAAGATGCTTCCAAAGGAATATCGACTGCCGCTCTCGCGGCTATCGCAGTGTGCATTACTCTGGTGATTGTTCTGGGTGCCCTGGCTGGATGGTTCTTCTACCGCAGACGGCGAAGGACCAAAGCAAATCAAGCGAACGACTTTGCTGAAGACGAAACGGCTGGAGATCTGCTGCGTGGATGTGAGAACCAGCCTTACAATGAGGCACCTCCGCCGATGGTTTTTTATCAACGATGTCCGTTCTGTAGGGTTGAGCAGAATGACAATGTTGTTTACGAAGCGCCAGTGCCGCCTGTGGAGCTGGCGGGAGACGAACCGGACTCGTGCCTAAAGGGTGGACTGGTGTTGCGGCACAATGGAGCTCGGAAAGTGGCGACTTCGAGGCGGATGTCCTGCAAGTTCTGAGGATGGACACGATTCACAGACGACTCAAAGTTCCTTCATGGAGACTCGTCAGAAACTTCACAGAACGATCAATGGCCATGCCTGGGATATCGAAACGAACAGAATCTATTTTACACTGAACCAGAAACATCCTGCCCAGCTTCTATGGCAGTGATCGGTCCAAGTCCACTAGGTCCATCCGCAGCACCAGTCGAGACACCACCTTGCGCAAGAGTGACCTGCTTCTTCTCATCGTTGAAGACGGCAAAAGCCGCGGTGAAGAACGGCGCACCAAAGGTGCAGTCGCCATACTCATCCAACGATAAACTCAGCCCACAGATCTTGCTCGTGTCCACACCAGGGATCTCGTCAAATTCGCCACGTGCGTAGCTCCTTATCGGTACGGCAACCGTTACGCTCTTCCCAGCAGTGGCACCAGCGAATGTATAGTTGAGCGTCGCTGTCGGAGGGATAGAATCGCAAGACCCGTTCCACGCGAGGAAAGCGGCGTCTTTGTCGTACTTGATGAGACCCGTCACGCCCAGAGCCTCTTCTTGGCTGAACGGCAGTCGATCCTGTCCAGTCCCGGAGTCGAGGAGACATTGCTTGACGGACTTGTCGCTCAGACCGATATTCTGCCCCTTGCCAGGCTTCGTAATCGATGTCGCGGTCAGTTTCGGCGTGGAGACGTAGTATCCCACGAACGCGCCCTGCGGCGGATTCTGCTTCAAACGAACCAGCTCACCGGTGTACTTCGACTTCGATGGAACCGCACCAAAAATCGCGGTCCTTTGGTACGAGCTTTTCACGGACTTGGGCACCCTGTCGAACCACATACTAAACGACGACGATTTCGTCTTCCCCTGACTCAACAGATTCGCACGAAACGATGGCCCAGAAGTCACCGGGCAGATTGGGGCCAGACCGAGGATACTATGGTCGAAAGTCGATTCGGGAACTTGGCAACCATCGTCAAGTTGTGTTACGACGGTCCAGTTTGACAAGGCGACTTCATTGTTAAGCAGCGCTGGCCACTTCGTGTTGGCGAAGCTGAAAGAATCGTTTATCGATGAAGGAGCTTGGACGATCTTGCCTGTCATCAAGCACCATCAGCAACGACCCACGAAAGCCCTTTAACATCCACCCACCATTGCCGCCATACGAAAAGCTGTAGCCCTTCTTCGTGTCCAGCTTCGAATGCGTCTTCGAGACCGACCAATTGTAGAAGTTCGTCACGGTCTTGTTGCACGGTCCGACGGTGTAGTGATACTGCGATCCGTCATTAATCGTGGCGTTAGGACCGTATACCCAGAACCCGAAGAGCCGGTGTCGAAGATTGTAGGAACGGTCTTCTGCGCAGGTGTTCCCCAGGCGATGTCTGCTTGGATTCGGGGGTAGCCGCCGTAGTTGTATGTGAGCAGGATCGCTGGCGGTTGGGAACTTGCTGCTGGGGCCGCGTAGGCTGAGGTTGCTAAGAGGGTGAGGAGGAAGGACGCCATTGCGATTGGGAACGGCTTTGGGACGAAGAATGCGAGCCCTGCTCTTCAGCTAAAGTACACAAGCAATGCCAGGAGTAGTCAAGACTTTGAAAACGCAGGAACAGCCAAGATTGAATATACCACTCCCTGCCCATACCATCAGACGCGAGAGGGTTCAAATGACGAAGGCTGTGCTGATCGCTCTGCCCGACCCATACCTACGACCGACAACTAGCGTCCCTATCCTAAGATAATCGACAGATACGAGCAATCACCGCGCAGGCAAAATTAACTGGCCACTGTGTAGAGTGAAGCGTGAAGTCGGATACGAAGTCTTGGTCTTTCGAATGGGCGTCAAGAAGCTTCCTAGAGAAATCCCACCAATCACAGCCTGGTGAACGCCAGCGGTCTAGACTTCTCAGCCTTTCCTCGAGCGCTTTTCGAGGAGGTAACTTCATCATCGGCCCAGACCAAGCTCAATAGCTCTTCACTCGCGTTAGGGGTGGCGTCGATGTTTGGATTTTCATAGCACCAATCGCCACATGCTCGCCAGCACCCAGAGAAGTGTTGAACTCATGAAAGTACGTCAAGTTCTTCCCATTCGGCCGTCCAGATACCAAAATTTCATAGGCCAGCTCAGGTTGATTCAGGGACATCGTATCGTCCTGGCCCTTGGCTACGAAAACAGGCCGCGGCATTGTTTTGACCACCTCTGGAGACATGGTGATGTTTCCCAACCGGCTGAACCATTCGTATGGGTTGGTGGTGTTGAAGGAATATAAGCCTTGGTCGATGAACCAGCGGAGAGATGAGGGATAAGTGGAATTCTCCTGGATATCATGCAGTACGGCGTTGAACTCGTTGACGGAGCCATTCATTGTTGTACAGCTCGATGATCGGCTTCGGCCACTCTTCTTTCGATCCCTGCTGTATAGAGACCAACCCGTCGATGGCGACGACTTTCGTGAACGGATGCTCTCTGCTCGCAGCAATTGGAGCGAGTGTCCCCCCGAACGAAAGCCCTATCAATGGCAATCTGGACATATCGACATCAGAGCGTTTACTGAGGTATTCCACCACAGGAGTAGCGACATTATACCAATCCGGAATAAACCCAATCTTCTGCTGTCGACGCACAGTCGGCTGGCCCGGTCCTCCATACGTGACGAAGTTATACTCATGCTTCAGAATCTCCAGCCCGATGGTATGGTAGCTCTCCTCCTGCGAGCCATCATATCCGTTCCCGACGACAATCGTCGGCGTCCTGCCGATGGCATTCGCAGCCCTGTAGAATCTTCCAATGACCTTGAACTCCCCGCCGGGCATATTCGGACTGTGTGCTTTCAGCGTGAAGTCCTCCACGCGGACTTCCATCAGGGCGACGGCTTTCTCGAAAGCATCCAGCTGCTGGACCCACAGGGGATCGACTCTTGGATCACTCCAATTGCCAATGAGGAAGAAGTCCGCTCCTCTATAGTAGCTCGCAGCGCGGAGATACGCCTCTCTCGCGGAAACGCGGTCGTTGCTCGCCATACCCGATTCTGCTTGCGCGTAGATCCCCTGCGCCATCGGATAAAAGGAGTTGTACGCGCTCTCGAAGTCGTGCGGGATCATGCTCGTGGCGATGCGGAGGACCTCGCCGGTGGGTGCTCCTTCGTTGTTGGCGAGCGCGAGGACTTCTTCGAGGTAGAAGGCGAATTGGGGGTCTGAGCTTAGCTGGAAGATGGGAGCGTTGGTGGGCGTGTAGGGCGGTGCCGTGGTTGTGGTGTTTGGGGATGCGAGCCGTGGAAAATATTAGGTACTTGTTCATGTCGTTTGAGAATGTTGCACTGACAGCAAGGCACGTCAATGTGCTTACCAGCACTGCGGTGCGAGGGAGATGCATTTTGATGAGCGTGTCTCTGGTGTCCTTGCGAATTGCATGCTTCGACAGCCTGCTCCTGGATCTCTGTTCATTCTTATATCTCAACAAAGCGGAAACTCGTAAGAAGAGACGCACCTGCTCTTTCTCAATCATGACGATACCTCACGACGCAGTGTTGTCCGTTTCAGGCTCGGGAGGATGACCCGATCGAGTTGCCGTGCAAGGCTTTGAATCCTTCCGACATTTCCGTTCTGAATCTTGAACATCAAGGGCAACTAGGCAGAAGCATGGGCGCATGAGTAATGCATTCGGTTGACGGAACAAGAGCTGCAATTCGATTCTTCGCGATGGTGGTTACTCAAAGTGACTCGCTTGAAGAACTGAGTTCGTTCGAGGTAGTGCTAAGCAATGGCCTGGAAGGCTATACGACCCAGCACCGCGCAGAGGGTCCCGAATGAGGGATATTCACATCAATCGGAGACTTGGTTCCAAGGCTGACTAGGAAATATCCTATAGCGTCGGAGTCAGCGCATGTCAAGGCCATATAGCTAGCAGTCCTAGACCAGTGCTCGCGGGAGGCTTTTACCTCCTATTGTCACCTGGTAACGACAGGATGACGTGCTGAGTTGTGCCGTGACGATAGTGGAAAACATATCCGAGGATTCGTAGCTAGCCTGCATTATTTGCTCTGTCTTTGACGTGTCTGTCGTTGATGCCGTCCCACATGTACCGTCATCCAAATGAAGGAGTGCAGTGTCAGTCCTTACAAACGATATCAATTGCTGAGCCGAATGAAGGACACCATCCTCTCCGAAACCCACCAGTCTCCCATGCTTAGGCAAACTCGCCAATTCTCGGCCCAAAATACTCTCCCTTTGGCAGCTTCATCCTCACGCAAGCCTTCGACTCGCAGCCACTGTTGGCGCCGTTGCCCCACCAATTCAGCTCGATGCCAGAGTACTCCAAAGCAAAGTACATCACCAAGGCGGATATGGCGATTGCAATCGCCCAGGCAGCTGACAGGACGTAGTTGTACTTGGACCAGAAGGCGAGGTACCTGCGCTTGAGATAGACCATGGAGAGGTATCCGAAAGGTATTGCTGGCCAGATGTAGGACACATTGTACTGTTGGCAAATGTCAGCGAAAGACGGTCGTGGGGGTTTGTCTTAGGAAGTAACTTACTGGTGGTGTCCAGACTAATCCACCGCTCAGGAATGCCACCGGGTGGATCTTTCTGGCCCAGTGCTCTTTTGGTAGCTTCCTTTGAGCGAGGTAGAGAATCAACGGAATACTAAGACCGATGGGGAATGCAGACAGCAGGATCGTGTACTGGCCGCCAGAGCCAAACACCTTTTTCGCGCCCATGCTGCCGAATTGCACGGCGGCAGAGAAGTAGACGTTGACGCCAGGACAAGTAAATCTCGCAGCTTGGGTGCTGAAGGCAAAGTATCAGCTTTTGGGGAACAAAGAGGCCTTAGCCCGGTTTGCATACCTCTCGCAGATGTCTTCGACTTTATTGAGCTGGAAGTTCATCGTGCCCGTGCAAACCAGCGCCGAGATGACAGTGGCAACGACTTGCGCCCAGAAGACATGACGGGGAGGAATCTTGGTGTAATGAGCCAGCTTGAGATCATTGACGAAATTCAGTGCATGTGCCGTCGTGACGTATCTGTCGAAGACCAGTGTTAAACAAATGATGGAGGCGTTTGGCGGCGAGCTTGCTTACCCATAACATTTGAAGAAGTTCATGGCCAAAGCATTGCCTGGCTGGATTGCTCCACCGATGAACTCTGCTATCACGTTCAGTTCGACATCGATACCGGTTGTAGCATAGATTACTCCTGCGCCGCTCTGTCAGTTGCTGTTGCCAGGTTGAATACCATTTCATAGATGCCTGCTCACCGGCCGGAATGATATAGACGAAGGACAGCAGGATTCCGAAGAAGATGACGCCGACTGTTGTCTACCGGAAATCAGCATACACAATCAATCTGGACCAATAAAACAACGCTCACACAAGTCTGCCAACCAGTAATGACAGCAATACCGAGCGCTATGGCAATAAGATTGAGGCCGAGGTACCACCACTCAGACACTGGCACACAAGTCAGCCTTTTCACAACAAGATATACAGTAGTTTTACTTACCTTCAGGATACTTTTTCATCAACTTATTGTGGACATCATCCGTGAGGCTCGAGCTCTTGAGACGTCTGAACAAGTTCTTAAACCCTTGCACAATCTCGTTCCGATGGTACACGTAGGTATGGGTGATCGTCGCAGCATACAGCGCAAAGAACCAGTAGTACATGGTCAAGCTCGCGGACGACATGAACGCCGGTGAGTAGGCCTGGTATTTCGCCTCGTCAAGCCAACCGCGTGAATCCAGGATCTTTGATACATTGTAAGTTGTTGCGTTGTTGGTGTATAGCGTTGAGGTGTTGATCGGGAGGTACGACGTGTGGAATGCTGTAGATGTACAAGGATGATCAGTAAGTCCGTCAATATATTTCTGGCTGGGAGTTTCGCTTACCGTTCGTATACCACATCCCAATGACCATGAAAGCACCAACCAGAACGCCAAAGAACTTGTTAACGACCGCTCGATAAGGAATGACCAGAGGGTCGCCCTTGGAGGAAATGATGTTCCAGTCGAATGTTGGCAGTGGATTGATGCCAGCTCCCTTCGAAAAGCCGGTGATAGCAGACAAGTCAATGTTGTTGGGAGCGATCCATGCTATCCAGTTGAAAGCACTCAGCGCTGTGAAGATGTAGTTGGGGAACCAGAAATAGATGAACATCGATACAAACGCCCACATGAAAAAGCGCAAACGCGATATGGTCCACGTTTTCTGAGCAGGTCCTTGCACTGGGGTGTTCTTGTCTATGCGAGGGTTAGAGTGAAGAACAATCCTCGCACAAATTTAGTCGACATACCTCGGTGCAGTGAATTATTCAGCGCGATTGTCACAAGGGACTTCGGGTAGAGACAGTATGAAGGGTAGACCAGAATCTTCCTCATGATGCCAGCCAGGCCGTATCCCATCAAATCCGTTGACAGCGCAAGAAGTATTTGGTATCCGAAGGAGCCAGAATAGGGTTGGTTGAAATACTTCTTCAGAAATTGCGTGAAGATGATATACCGGGATGAAGGGAGTACAGATCCGCCGGTGGCCATAATCGTAATCTGCATCGTTAGCACATCTTTATTTGGGAATACCGGGGATGTCCTACCAACATGTGTTCCTTTCGGGAGAATTCATCTGGGTTCAAGCTGTGCCTGACGCCAAAGAGCGTCACTCCAATGTCGGGAAGAAATTTCTCAAACGCCTTTCCGACAGGATAACACAACAGCTGAACGACTTCAGGACCAACAGATATAGAGGGCTGTCGGACCGAGAAGAGCTGGTTCATGAAGGCCACAACCACGACGAAGATCAAGCCGATGATCCAAGATCTAATCGTCGAGCACGGGATGTTAACATCGTCTCCGTTGTGCACTACAGCCCGCACTTCGGCGTACGGACTGCTGGAAGTCAGAATGGCGGCCTCCAGGCGCATCTCCTCGATTAGCTCGGCGTGCTTCTCGGGCGTTTCTAAAATCTGATTATCTTCGAGAAACACTTTTATTTTTCCAAGAACCTTCGAAGGGAAATTCGGGTCAAATTCGTGAAGGTCATAACCATGGCGTAAGATCTTAGGGGCGTAAATCCAATTAGCAGATACTCGGGCAGAGTCAAACTGTTATCGTACCTCTTTAACATCTTGCAGCGATAGCTTTTCAGCCTCCTTCTGTGCTGACAGAAAGTCTGCTTCGGTAAGATTGAGTGCTCTAGGATTCCGTCAGCGAAGGGATACCAAGTTTGCGCTCGCGGCTTTACTGACACTTCAGCATGTTTAGCAGTCACTATATGACCGAAGGGAACGTCCCGTGGACTGCGCTATACGACAAGTTAGGGGAATGGCTGAAAGGTCTCAATATGAGCACGAACAGCACGCTTCTCGTCCAAGCTATCGCCGTCAAGCGCCGTGGTGACGCTTTCGATGGTGTCCTTTCCTTTGACTTCCGACATAGTGACGGCCCGTCTACCTCTTCACAAGATCAAAGAAGCATCTAGTGAAGCACGGATTCGATGCCTATATGCACTTTGCTAAATCTTCCAGCCGTGCTTTCACCAGTGACGCGACCGACATAGATAATGTTGCAAGAAAGCACCGCCTGCGATCTTTCCCTCCACTGTCACTCGGTAATGGATCCAACTCAGGGAGACGCCCGTCTCGGTTGGTGCTTGCCACCAAGAACAGAATGAACCTGGCTCCTGATCGGCCTTGGCACGGGAGATAGATAGATCAATGGGTTGCATTTTTTCTCAACTCGTCGGTCTTGGTCCCCGAACAGCACCAGGTGGACTCGAAAGTAGCCGCCGTCTCCAGCAGATGTGATCGACAGAGCCATGCAATAGTTCAAGCGAGACAAGCTCGTAGGCGAAGGTGGGCGAACCGTACATAGGCGACCCTTCTTGGTCTTTAGAGTCTCCAGTTCTTATCGCGGGTTGCATTGGAGTTGTCCCTTCGGGTCCTAGCCCGGCATTTCTGATTGTCATTGGCCTTTCGGATGCAGCAACGATGTCACGCATAATAATTACATCTCAGCCGAATGGAGAGGTCCCCTGCAGAGATATGGTGGCAGATACAAGCGGCATATCGTTGTCAGTAAAGAGAAACCAGAAGGGCGTGTCGTCAAGGATGTCGACGTGCACGGACCACAAGCGGGATTCGCGACACCTCCGAGTGCCGTGCTCCTGCTTCATCTTCTCCTTCTCTCCAACCATCAAACAACATCTTGTGGCTTGGGATAGCATCGCAGCATTATCTGTGAAATCAGCAGCCGCTTTAAGCTGACATCTACAAGAAAATACTAGACGTATTGAAACATTGCAACTCAATCTGTAGACTTTTCTGGCCGGAGCAACATCCTGGTCTCATCAGTATGTAAGTTGTTCCACTCCAATGTCTAGCCCGCTGATGCCATACGCCTTGTCGGAAGCGCAATAGAGGCTACCGTGTAGTTCGTGCTTGGCATATGGCACGCTGTGCACTCCGGCATATCAGACTGAGTATCTTCTTCCAAGACGGCAACTCAAGCCCATTATGAGTGCTTTGGACGAACTGCCTACCAGCGCGCCTCCGCCATACCATTACTACACAGCCTACGACCGAGCAACCCCAAAGGACATACAGAGATATGGCCGATCCAAAGTCATCGCCTGTTTAGGACTTCTGTTCGGCTTTCTGGCCTTCATTCGGCGTTATCCAAACTTCAGCGGCGATGCATTGATATTGCCAGACGGCACTGAAGAACTGCGTGACGGCCTGGAGAAGTGTACGAAAATCGAAACCCTCATCGGTCAGGAATGTTCATCTACTCGAAGCAATCCAAGGTGGATCGCGAAACCTGGAAAAAAGCGTGCCATCATTCTTCGCAATGCCACCCTATTTGATGGTGAGGCTTTTGTGTCAGCCCGAGTCGATATCCGCCTGGAAAAGGGAGTCATAAGCGACGTCAAAGAGACTGGAGACCTGCACGGCCTGATCAACGATGAGGTTGAAATAGTAGACCTTGGCGGAAGCTACGTAACGCCAGGGCTGGTGGACATGCACTCCCACCATCTGGTCTGGCCATTCCACTCTCTTCCAGCTACTCGGGACGTCAACGAGACTCCCCTGCTTGGACCTATAACGCCTTTTGTACGGTCTATTGATGGGTTTAAGCCGTATGACCCTGCCATTGAAGTCATTGCTGGCGGAGGAGTGACATCGTCTCTGATCCTACCTGGCTCCGCAAACATCATTGGCGGCCAAGCCTATGTCGTTAAGAATGTGGCACGGAGCGGTCCCGATCACGAACCTATTGTGGAGGAGCTGCTCTTAGACCACGGCATTGATGAGGCTAAGCGTGTCAGGTATATGAAGATGGCCTGTGGAGAGAACCCCAAACACACATATCTGCACACTCGATTAGGCAACGTATGGTTGTTGAGGGAGCATTTCAGCAAGGCCAGAGAGATTCAACAGCAGCAGGACCAGTGGTGCCAAGCTGGTTTAGCCGTGTCTGAAACAGGAGTGAACAAATTCGTACAATCGGCAGGCCGATTTCCAGACCCCTTGGAATATGAACCAACCATTGCCATGCTGCGCGGCCAAGTAAACATCAACATCCATTGTTATGAACCTGAGGACCTCGAGCGCATGCTTGCAGTGTTACATGAGTTCAACCTTCATCCTCGAGCATTCCATCATGCACTAGAAGCATGGCAGGTGCCAGAACTGCTGAAAGCGGAAGAACAGTAAGTATGCAATTGCGCAACGTTCGTGTTATTCTCTGACCGAATACATAGGAACGTCACAATTGCGACTTTTGCAGAGAACGCCTTCTTCAAAGCCGAAGCATACGGCGCAAGTCTGCGTGCAGGCAAGGTACTCGCGGAACATGGTGTTGCAGTCGCCTATAAATCTGTACGTTGCAACTTTGTGCATCTCGAATACGTTCTAATCTTTTTACCAGGACCATACTGGTGAGGGCAACAACGCAAAGTACCTACTGTACGTCTCCCTTTCCTAGGCATATGCACACCACACTAAGCCATTGTTTAGACACCAAGCAGCGGTGGCACATTCCTTCGGTCTGGCGTCCAACAAGGCACTACAAGCCATTACGTCTGTGCCAGCTCGATCTATCCAACAAGACCATCGAATTGGCTATGTGAAACCCGGCTACGATGCTGACTTGGTCGTCTGGGATTCCCACCCACTTTCGATCGGAGCGACGGCTACTCAGGTGTATATCGATGGTCATTCCGTGCTCGATCCGGAGGTGGTCAGCGAGAGCTTGTTCCAGGCAGGCCAAACACGTTCAAAGGCTGCAGAGCCCAAAGCGCGACCACAAGTGTCTGACCAGGAAAGGCACTCGCTGTGCTCGAAAATGACAACTCGACCCCAGAGACTCATTTTCACTGGAATCCAGAAGGTTTATTCTCCACATGAGGCACTGGGTTTCAACAATCTCGCAAACGCCACGCTCGTTGTTGATGGAGGCGAGATAATCTGCTTCGGACTTGATGAGAAATGTGCCTCTTCCGCAGATGATGGTGTTCTCATACATCTGAAAGATGGACATGTCACGCCTGGATTAGTGGCCGTTAGCCAAACGCTTGGTCTCGTTGACATCACCGGAGAGCCTTCCACTAGCGACGGTACCGTAGACCCAAAAGCCCATGTGGCCAGCGAAGAGTCCATTGATTTCGCCAAATACGGACTACACAGCGACAGCCGGGGTTTGGAGCGAGCCAGACTAGGCGGTATATCGAAAGCCGTCACCGTACCTCAATTACGTGGTGGTACGCTGCGAGGTGTGAGCGTGGCTTTTAGAACCAGCAATTCGACAAGCATACTCGATGGAGGCATCTACCAAGAAGATGTTGCGCTGCATTTTGAGCTGAGCCAGGCTTCTAAGGGTAAGTGGAAGAGTGTCAGGCGATAGTAAGTATGCACTGACTTTTGAGGCAGCTGGCGAAGTATCGACCATCTCGGCAGCTATCAAGCAACTTCGCACGATACTGTCGCAAGACCCATCTGGCTCAGGCATTTACGCACGCGCATGTAATGGAAGCTTGCCTGTGGTCATTCACGCTGTTAATACTGTAAGGAGACAACATCTAATATGGATCATCTGCTAACCGATTGGTTCTTAGGACATTATTCGCCAAATCATCTGGCTAAAGAGGGACTTCCCAAATGCCAACCTCGTTATCTTCGGCGGGCATGGGGCTCCGCTGGTATGTCGCTCCACTTTTCTTCACCTTGCGATACTGATCTCTACACCAGGTTGCAGAAGAGCTCGCCCAAGCTGATATCTCAGTCATCCTCACCGCCAATCGGGGTGTACCGGACACTTGGGAGAAGAGAGACGCCTTGAGCGGTCCTCCATTGACGCGAAGCCCAGCCAGTGTTCTCGCTGAAGCGGGTGTGAAGTTCGGTCTGGCAATTCAAGGTACACACACTTACAGATCATGGACTTGCTTCATGACATCTTACTGACTTTTCGCAGGCGACTCCCACATCCACAACCTGGCCAGCGAAGCTGGCTGGGCGGCACGATATGCAGGGCTCGGCGAAGCAGATGCTATTGCTCTAGTATCGACGAATATCGAAGAGATTCTTCGGTTGAAATCGACCAAACTGAAACCCTCGAGCCACGCACTTGGCGACTTTGTTGTCTGGGAAGGGAATCCGCTACGAGGCGAAGGCAGTGTGGTGTTGAGCGTCCATGAGGATGGCGGTGTGGGCGCCTGCTGGCCAGACGAGTGATCAGTGGAAGGCAAAGATATTCAGAATTGGTGACGACTGAAAGATGTTTTGACGTCTTCGTATTTGAACTCTCCCTATACCTGGGTTCCATGACACTAGCCAAACCTTAAGCGACAGGGCTGTGACATGTGAGAGGCCATTCGGTAGCCGGCTGCTCCCGAACAGGGATACAGTGTATTATATTGGCATAGGCTCAGACGGCGCCTCGTCCGGCCAGACCTAGAACATTGGAGTTTTTGGAAACACACGTCAACACTTCTCGGCAATGACTTCGAAGACTTCACCACGACCATCGCCACCGCCACGCTACACGCAACGGACGCTCGCTCGATCTGTATCTTTTCTGTCCAGGGGGAGCAATGGCGTTGTCGGTGCACACAGGCATGACAGGCTAATCCGCACGAGTGGCGTCCCCGGACGAGCAGCAAAATGAATACGAGAGGGGCATGGGAATTTCTCTGGACGGCATTTTCGCTATTATGTCTGCAAACCACCGCAGCAGAACTTTCTCCAACTGGAACGGGCAGTGCCTACGCCTCTCGCTGCAATGCCGCCAAGCAGGACTGGCAGAAGTCCCAAGGCAGGACGTTCGTGTCCGAAACGACGTACAATTCTACGTTCACTGGGCTCGGGCAGTCGACTTCGATCACGACCAAGACGTTCTTGAGCGATGATGCCGCGCCTTTTACCCTGTGTGATGGGTACCCGAGGATCAATGGCTCCAGGACGATCTTGACTGTTACGACTACGACGCCTTTTACGAGTACCATCGAGACGAGTTCTTCGGTATACAGCAGCTTTCCACCGCCGCGATGTATCATTGAGTCTGATGATTGTGCTCGGCTGAGAAGTGACCTTTCGAGGAGTTTGGATGTGTTCACGTCCTTGAACGCCGAAGGCAATCCTACCATGGCATATCCTTCAAGTCCAATCTGTGGCCCTGCGACCTTGATTCCAGTAACGGCTTCGCTGGGAAAGCCGGCTTGTGCAATGCAGGAGGCTTCTGTGCGGTTACTGTACTGGCCAGTCACTGTGGCGAGTACATGTGATTCCTGTCAACGAGCGACTTGTCCGACTACGACTTTGGGACCGACGATATCGGGACAGCCGAATACTTTCAAGACGCTCAATACGACTCTGACTAGCCCCACGGTTTACATCGAGTTTGTAGGCTCCTGGGCGTACACGAGCCAAGGGACGACGTTCTCCACTCCACAGACGCTGATCGTCGCACAAGAGGCGGATGCAGTCTCCTCTCACTGCGGGAAGCCTGGTGGTGGATATGGACCGCCTCGGAAAGTCAACTATGCGGACTTCAACGAGCCAGTCCCAGCAGACGTCTACCGCTGCCAACCGAGTTGCTACGTGGAGCCTATGCCTTTCACCTACACCGACGTCACCCACACATACACCTACGACTTGGGATCCACGACGCTTACCAAGACTCCCATCGAACAGTCGTACATCTCCGAAGCCGCTTCAAATCTCTGCTCGACGATCTGGAACGACTACGCGCCTGTGCTCATGATTCCTGAGGCTTTCAAGACGATCAACCCGGCGGGATTTCAGGAGCCTGGGTCGATATATGGGGATGATAATCCTTGCAATTTCATCTTCAATGAGGATGCGGTTCTGTTCGATCCGCCTCTGGCTTTGACGGAGGCGAGCGAGGCTGCGAAACCGACGCTGCCGCATGCGAATAGTGCGTATACGACTCCTACTGATGCGGATCCGACTGCCATCGCAGCGACTACGAGTGAACCGACTGTGGCGGCACTACCGGAGAGTCTGGGTCTTACGTTGCCGTCGAATGGGCCTGTCGCTACTGTGTACACGGATCCCAAGCCGACAGAACATTCTTCGCAAGCCATCGGCGATGTCATCGCCAGCGTCCTAGGCATGACAAGCAAAGGAAACTCGAACAACAGTCCACTAACCCTCGCAATGGCCCCAGACGGCTCCGCCCTCATCGTCAACGGCGTGACAACAACCGTCTCAGGCGCAGATTCTGAAGCAACTGGCATGATCACAGTCGCCGGCAACACCATGGGCTACACCAGCGCAGACGGCACGCTGATCATCGGCGATCAGACGCTTACTCGGGGTGGATCCGTCACACTTCGCGGAAAGAGCTCATCGAGCCCTGTTATCACGCATCAGCAAGGCACCGTTGTGAGACCCCAGACGGCCGCTACAACTTCGGGGGTTTCAATCCTGCCCGCGAATCTGTGGAGGGGTTTGGCGTTTGTGGTGATGGCTGTGTTCTTGATGGTTTTGTAGGATTTAGGGAGTGGTGGGGTTGTAGGTCTAGTTTTGTATGATAGCGAAAAGGGAGGAAGGGGTTGGAGGAGTTTGGCGTCGGTGGGCATGGTTGTGTAGCATAGGGCATTTTGGAAAGAGGAAAGCAGGGCTTGGGGGGGGGAAGGGGGGAGTATAGATGAGTTCGATGGAGCGCAGA
Organism: Zasmidium cellare ATCC 36951; assembly: GCF_010093935.1. NCBI lineage: Eukaryota > Fungi > Ascomycota > Dothideomycetes > Mycosphaerellales > Mycosphaerellaceae > Zasmidium > Zasmidium cellare. The sequence goes on along the minus strand of NW_022986945.1, from coordinate 280,313 downwards.
GTCGTGAGGTCGGTCTTTTGGGGAGAAAATGTAAAGATAGTGTCTAGTAAATACACGAACCGTCTGGGAAATGAAGCCTGGGTTCTTGTTTTGAAATTTTTGGATTCTTTCTGGATTCATACTCAAGGAAATGCTAACATCTACATCTTCAAGAGCGCCTCTGCATGATTTTGGGTATCTTCTTCCACATAAAACGCCTCTCACACAATCAACCTCAACAACCAATCCTCCCTAACAAACAACAACTTCAAGCACCTCCCTTCAAAACATACTCGCCTGATTCTGATAATCAATCAAATGCTCCTGCATCTCAATCCTCTCCCCAGCCGTCCCAAAGACCCGATCCCACAACAGCGTCTGCTTCCCATAATTCATACTCTTCCGCCACCCCTTCCGATGATGCAAATCATGGTCCTCCGTCGCCAGCTCCGCCCGAAACAACCTCAAAAACAACGAATTCGTCGACGGCGGGGTCGTGAAAACCCGCACGCCGGAGTGGCCGAACAACTCCGTGAAGACGATGTACTGGTGGCAGATCCACCAGTCGTAGAAGCCCATCGGGAAGCCGAGGAGTTTGAGCGTGCCGTAGGTGAGGAGCGGGATGACGGCGATGTCGAAGATTTCTTGCTCCGTGTCCGCGTAGATTGTGAGGAGCGGGTTGGGGTGTTTGGTGAGGTGGTGCGTGCGGTGGAATTTCCACAGGCCGTCGTACTCGTGCATCAGGCGGTGGTACCAGTAGAACCAGAAGTCGAGGATGATGCCGTAGAGGCCGAGTTCGAGGGGCGTCCAGTAGGAGATTGTGCTCGGGGCGAGGCGGGTGCGGTAGGCGAGGACGAGAGAGAGGAGGGGCCGGAAGGTGGAGGTCGAGGAGAGGGCGTGGAAGGTCTTGGAGACGCCGGCGTCCGGGACGTCGTCGCGGGCGTGTTTGTCGCCGTCGAGGAAGCCGTAGCGGTGGCCGAGTTTGCGCAGCATGTGGATTTCGCTGATGGCGTTGAGTTTGAAGGCTAGGGAGTAGAAGATGAACGTGGCGATGGGGTGGAGACCGTGGTGGGTGTAGTTTACGTAGAGTTGGTGGAGGACGAGGGGCCAGGAGGCGTGGAGGAGGATCCAGATGTGGGCTTGCCAGTGGGGGAGGTATGGCATCTTGTCGGTCTTTTGGTGGATGGGGACTTCTTGGCCTTTGTTGGTCGGTTGTAGGCCCAGGTATTCGATGAGATAATGGTGTCTCCCCCAGTCTTTACGGTCGCTGTCACGCCATGTCGACTTCATGGAGTCTTTGGGGTTTGCTCCTGTTGCGCCCATGGCGCCGGTCGTGAGTTCCTTGTGAGACAGGAGAGGAGTGTTGTGATGGTGGAGTGTAGCAATGGAAGAGGAGTCTGGTCAGGTAAGATATATCTCATCGCCACTTACGCGCTCGTGCTCGGAATGCTCACGCCCACCGAAGCATGTGATAGAGTCTGGTTCTCCGTAAGGCAGCTCTATTTTCTTACCGCAGGCAAACATATTCTGGATGGCACGGTTGGCCAGGCTGTTGCCAGGAGACATTTACGCCTCCAGTTTCTGGTCGTTTCACTCATCTTTAACCCTGCCAAGTGCTTCTTCTGCCAATGGTGAAGAATTCTGCGGCCTACCCGATTGTCTTCTGCTCAAGACCGCACTGCTCGAATGCAGTATAGTGATGTTGATCGTTGTCGTGTTAGGCCAATGGCTTGCAGGTACCGAGGCACAAAGCTGTGTGGGTGAGACATGAGTGGTGCTCAAGTCGACCTCACCTTTCCCTTCGCCCTTTTGAGTTCGGGACTAGCCACCGAAGACGAGAACGACGAGACGTGGAGAGATTTCTTGGGGCCCTCTTTGCCTCTCACTTGACATCACGTAGACAGTGTCGGTAGCAGTGCGGCTACACGGACAGTTTGGCAGTGGCCTTGGCATATCTCATCACGACCAAGGCCATGGCTTGAGCATGAGGTTCACCTGCCCAGCGGAGATGCTTCAGCGTCCGGTTCATGGGCCAAGACTAGGCGGATGGTCGACGGACGTGCCGGAAGCATTCGCCTCTGAAGTTCAATCGAGCGCTCGCATCGGAAAGTCTGGAGTCGTCTTGACATAATGTCGACTTTCAGGGACCGCAGTCTGTTGTGAATGTAGTAGCAGATTTGAGGACAGCAGTGCCGGTTGAACATCGTGTAGAGCTGGTTCTCTTCTGCAGAGATTCTTGACAACTCTACACCTTGCGCTCGTTTGTATTCGAACAGACGTCGGGAAATAATGTCATCGTAGGAGTGCTGCGCCATACGGGGCCATCGTGTCGTCTCCAAACCCTGCTTCTCCATGTCGCTCGAGCAAAGAGGGGCATCCAAAAATGACACCGAGAGGCGTGCAGGTTATAGCTCCATGGCGTCGTCGTAGGAAGAGTGCCCATGGCAAGTTCTGAACACTCTATGTGATGACACTCATCTGTACGGCGCACTCGTACCTACATGTGCGCATCTAGACCGGTTCGGGAAGATAGTGCGGTGCGTGTTCGCGAGCAAGATGTATTTCGGCACTCGTTGCCAACCTGCGCCGTGCAGACTCAGAACATCGAGCTCAGCGAACCTCCTTTCATGTTGCTGGTGGTGGTTTGCTTGGGTAAGAGGTGCGGTCAGCTGCATCACATGCTTCGCCGTGCGGATTGAGTGTTGGGATATGGAGATGTGGCTTTGCGTGAAGCAAAGAGGGAGGCCAGAGGAGATGGGAAGACGTTTCGGCAGTTGAGCCAATCGGCTAGATTCCTTGGCGCTAACCGAAGTGGGTAGCGACGAAAGGATCAATCGTGTTTCCCATCCACTGCCCATCAGACCCCGAAAATCGTTGGATGAACGACGGCGATGATTCAGCATCGCCAATCCGCGGCCGACAGCTTTGGTTCAGCGCCGTCGAGAGAGTTGTCAAACTGTCTCACTCCCAGGAAAACTGCTCTTTCTGCTCGCCACCAGCTTTAGCCATGCTCTCCTGAGTCCAGACATCCATTCTCAGCTCCATCAAGATGTCCGCAACTCGCAGCAAGTCACGGCGAATATTGAATGCCTGGTCCAGCCACCGCAAAGCCGCAGAGGAGGAAGAAGGGTCGAGTTCAGCCGCGGTGGTTGCTGCGATCTTCGCATTCATCTCCCACGAACGCTTCGACGCCTTCCCCGCCTGGCTAACGGTGAATGCGGCATGGCGCTGCAGTGCGAGGCACACCATGTGCGCTACTATCGACTTCCTTCCAAACCTTCGTCCCACCTGCCTTCCTGTTCCTGATCCTGCGACAATAATAATGTATACAGCTCAGCTGGCGGTATAGGTACATCCCCATCTCCTCCTCTGCATTTCTTAGGTACCGATATTAGGTATATTGCGACGGGATGGCGCTCAGGCTTTGGAGCCTCGCGGCAGTTGGCTATCTTCCTCTCGCCCTGGCTCAGAGCGAAACCAACACCACCAACAGCACATTCTCAGCTCCATCCATCTCAGCAGCGCCCATCGCGACTGTCCTCGCTGACACCGGCTACATCCCCAGCGCGCTCATCGATGTGGCTGCAACATATGTCGCCTCCGCAGCGAACGCTGTTCAAACCCAACTGATCGAAGCTCTGTCCAAACCTGGGAGTGATCCGGAGAAGCTGAATGACCCCGAGCTCTACTACACATATGGCAATTCGCCGCCGGTCTACCCTTCACGTATGTCTCGATTGTTGGAGGTTGACTGATACTGACATCGCCCAGCCGAAGGTTCTGGAGATGGAGATTGGGCGGCGGCATACAGCCACGCCAAGGAGCTGCTCTCTCAAATGACTGACGAAGAGAAGAACCTCATCCTCACTCCTGCAATCAACTTTGTCGGCTGCTCCGGCTTTACTGGCAGTGTACCAAGACTCAACTTCTCCGGCATCTGCCTCAACGATGCTGAGAGTGGTGTCCGCACGTCAGACCACGAGATGGTCAGCGGGTTCCCAGCACTTCTCACAGTGGGCGCAAGCTGGGACAAAGGGCTGGCATATCTCAGAGGACAGTATCTTGGTGCAGAATTCAAGGCGAAGGGCATCAACGTCGCGCTTGGACCCGTTGTTGGACCTTTGGGCCGTGTCGCCAAGGGAGGGCGTAACTGGGAGGGTGCGAAGACACTTTAAACGTTTGCGGTATGTGACATGCTAAACTTGACACCAGGCTTCTCCAACGACCCCTACCTGGCAGGTTCCCTGGTTGACCCGTCAGTACGAGGAATGCAGCAGTCGGTGATTGCCTGCGTGAAGCACTTCATTGCCAACGAACAGGAAACAAACCGCAATCCTTACTTCCAGGGCTTCCTCGCTCCTCTTGGCATCAACCTGAACAACTCGGTATCGTCCAACATTGACGACCGGACCATGCACGAGCTATACCTCTGGCCCTTCTACGACGCCGTGAGAGCTGGAGCAGGATCAGTCATGGCTTCGTACAACCGTGTCAACAACAGCTACGGCAGCCAGAACAGCAAGATTTTGAATGGGCTTTTAAAGACAGAGCTAGGCTTCCAAGGCTTTGTAGTTTCTGACTGGTACGGCCAACACACGGGTATTGCCAGCGCAAATGCCGGACTTGACCTGGTGATGCCATCCGGTACATGGTGGGGCTTCAATCAGTTGGCTACTGCTGTCCAAAACGGATCGGTCAACTCTACGAGGTTGGACGACATGGCCACTCGAGTGCTCGCAGCCTGGTATCGCTTTGCTCCTTTCACAACTCCTGGTGTCGCTGCGAACCATGGTGTAGATGCTCGAACTGCTGCCGCGGATCAGATCATCTTCCAAACGGCTGTAGAGGGCCATGTTCTGGTGAAGAATGAGAACAACGCTCTACCATTGAAGGCACCAAAGACTTTGTCCATCTTCGGATACGACGCCATCAGTGGATTCAATACCTCCAGCACCGATTCCCCTCTCTACTCCCTTGGATTGGCCAACACCAAGGCCTACACCAACGGTCAACAATTCGGCGATTTGCAGTACATTCTGCTTGCAGGTTCCATCCAGCAGGGACCAGTCCCTGAAGTTGCTTTCAACGGAACGATGATCACTGGTGCTGGTTCAGGTGCCATCACTCCGTCATCCATGGTCTCCCCGTACGACGCACTCCAGCGTGAGGCTGCCAATGATGGAACCACGCTTTACACGGACTTTGTCTCACAGGACCCGGCTGTGAATGCAAGCGACGCTTGCCTTGTATTCATCAACGCTCAATCGTCCGAAGCTGCCGACCGCAGTGAGCTCGCAGACGAATGGTCTGACACCTTGGTCACCAATGTGGCTTCAAAGTGCAGCAACACAATCGTCGTCGTGCACAATGCCGGTATTCGTCTCGTCGACAGATGGATCGACAACCCTAATGTCACCGCCGCTCTCCTTGCCCATTTACCTGGCCAGGCCTCCGGCGATGCTCTTGTCGAAGTTCTGTACGGCCGCCAATCGCCTTCAGGCAGACTGCCATACACCGTTGCGAAGAACGAGTCCGATTACGGCGCTCTGCTCAACCCCAGTCAACCGGACGAGGAGAATCCCCAGTACTCGCAATCGAACTTTACCGAGGGTGTCTTCATCGACTACCGCCACTTCCTTCAAAACAACATCACCCCTCGATTTGCCTTCGGGTACGGCTTGACATACACGACCTTCTCATACTCCAACTTGAAAATTTCCAAGACCGCGGACCACTGCTCTCTCGCTCCTCCGGACAAGGACGAAAAGCCTTCTGAGGGTGGTCTCGCCAGCCTTTACGAGATCATTGCCACGGTGTCTGTCTTGGTAACCAACACAGGAAAGATCGCGGCTGCTGAGGTAGCGCAATTGTACCTGAACATCCCGAACAGCGGAGTTGAGCGTGCCTTGAGAGGTTTCGAGAAGCACTGGCTCCAGCCAGGCGAGACGACGGAGTACGTCTTCCCATTGAGGAGAAGAGACTTGAGCAACTGGGACACGACTGAACAGCAATGGTTGCTGCAAGAGGGGGATTACCAGGTCGTCGTCGGCAAGAGCGTGTTGGACGGCCAGCTGGAGGGCAGCTTTGCATTGTAAGCTGGTCGAGTATTGTTTCTTTTCCAGAGAGGGCGATTCTCTCCACTATTGACACGAAACAGTAATGCGCAATGAGCGCTTGAGAGTCCGTCAACGACTTGAACATGATAGAGCCAGAATGATAATGTCGAAAACGACTTCACCACCTGCTTGCTCCACTTCAGACCATCATCAAACCCACTAACAAGCTCTACGCAACTCAAAGTTGGTCCCGCGGCGGGGTTCCTCTCTTCCGGCTTTACCAACCCAGCAGATGAGAAAATTTGTGCGCGCGAGGGCTGAGCAACAAGACAGAATCTCATGTAAGTTCGCTGAGACTACCGAGTGCTGATGGCAGTTTGTCTGCCGTAAGCAAATGGACAAGATATTGCTGACAGGGGTAAAAATGCATAGCCAGTCGGACGCAAAAGAAAGTTCTCAGCTACAACAGGACATCACAACACAGTCTTCAAATCGTGGCATGACGTTAGCAACGCATCCGGGTCTCGCGTATCTCCGCTAAGAAGGATCTCACGTTCCAGGAGAGGTATGTTTCCCTACTGCTGGCACCATTAGGAGTGCAGAGCAAAATTGAGCCTGAACCTGGTGTGATTTGACATCCTAGGTGAAGCATATCTTTGCCTTGGATCGGAGCTCTGTTGCGCTACGAGCAAGGGATTTCCACGAGGGTTGTTCTCTCGAGCTTGTTATTTATATGACCTGTGAGACGAGCGCCGCTGTGTTCCTGTGGTGTTGTGTATAAGTTTTTCTATTGCTTTTGTCTTGTGTTTGCTGGAGTATTCGTCGAGACTGAGAGAGGGAGGGATAAAATGGATACATACCTCGACAGTGTGGCGGTCATCGGTGCTGGCCTTGGGGTATGTGTATCACCTCAAACACATCTGCAGTGACAGAAAAGCTGACACCGAACAACAGGGCTGCGCCATCGCCCTAGCCCTCTCCCAAAAACACATACCCGTCACAGTCTACGAAGCACGTCCAGCAAGCGCACTCTCAATGCAATCCGGCGTCCTCCTGACCCCCAACGGCCTCCACGTCCTCGACCAGCTCGGCGTCCTCCCCCGTATCCGAGACCGCTGCTACATCCCCACGCACCGCGTCTTCAAAAACGACAACGACGAAATCACCAAGAAAGACAGCATCGATAGCGAGGAGAAATACGGCTACGCGAACCACCGCATTTGGCGTCACTTTTTGCTGGCTGAAATGCGTCTCATGCTCGAGGAACGGTCTGTCCCTATCCATTTCGATTCGAAATTCAATGGTGTCGTCTCCGATACACCCCATGGTGTCGTCTTCCAAATTAACGACACTACCCAACCTGCCTCCCTCCTCATCGCCTCCGACGGCATCTACAGCGCTGTCCGCAAATACCTCGCCCCAGACATCCACCCCTCCTACACGGGCATCACCGCCGTCGCAGGCCACGCCCGCTTCGACGAGATCGACTGGCCAGACAAAACCCACCCCATCGACCGCAACGCCACGTTCCAAAGCAAAGCCGGCGCGATTTTCTACATTGCCGAGGACCCCGCAGGCGAGGAAGCCATGTTCGCCACGCAAGCACACTTCCCCGAACAATCGCGACAAGACCTCGAGAACCTCCAGGCGAGTCCCGAGCGGATGCTGGGGTTTTTCACGGAGCGTTATGCGGAGTGGGGCGAGACGGCGAGGAGGATCATCGATGCGGTGGAGAGGCGGAAGGAGAGTTTGTTCATCTGGCCGTTTATGCGCATGCCGGCTTTGCCAAGGTGGTTCAGCGAGACGGGGCGGATCGTGCTCGTGGGGGATGGGGCGCATGCGTTGCCGCCTAGTTCGGCGCAGGGGGTGAATCAGGCGTTGGAGGATGCGTGGTCGTTGGGATTGCTTTTGGATACACTCCGACAGCAGCCACAGACGAAGGGCACGGACGAAGTCGAAGCGCCGGAGCGACTCCTTTTGGAGGTTTTGGGGAGATGGCAGAAGTGGCGACAAGGGAAGATTGATGAGATTTTTGAGTGGACGGAAAATACTACGAATGTGGGAAGGTTGGCGGAGGGGGAGAGGAGGAAGTTGGTGGAGGAGGGGAGGGTGAGGGATAGCCATGGGGATGAGATGGGGTGGTTGTTTTTGCCGGGGATTGAGAAGGGGGTGAGGGGGTTTTTTGAGGGGTAGGGGGTTTACAGGGGTGAGATGGGTGGTGTTGATTGTTTGTTCCTGAGGGATATCATCAGAGCCACAAGGCTTTAGACTTCTACAATCGTAGCGTAAGGAGGCCACCCCTGGAGGGAAAGTGATTGTCAGAAACACATATTCACATATTGAATATGATATCGATAGCCTATCCACGCCGAATTCAAGAAGAGAGTGTATATACAAAGGGCCTGTTCGCCCTGGAGTCCAGAAAATTCCGAGATAGCATCAAGTGGATACACCCGAAAAGAAAACTTCCAAGATGTCGTTCAAGTCAGTCGTAGCGATCGTTCATTCCAGTCCGAATCCCAATTCCAGTCCAAGATCTTGCTCAAGGCACAGCCGACCAATTCACCGTAGGCCGATTCAGCGGCCTAAGGACATTATCCTTAAATTGTCCCAAATAATTCCCTATCACACAAATCAGCACAAATCAACACAACCACCCCCCTCCCCTCCCCCCACCCAACCAACCAACAAAAACTCACCAGGCCCCTTATAATTACAAACCGTCAAAACCGGCGGCACACCCCTCCCCACGCCCTTCAACCCATCAACACTACAATCCTTCGTCGCGCACCCCAGCCGCGTCGTCCCCTTCCACACCACCTGGCTGAAATGGCCGTACTTCCCGAATTCGCTGCTGGACGGCTCGCTCCCGTAGTAGCTGGGGAGGTACGCGTTGACTTCGCTGTTGTACCACATGTCTGTGACGACGTAGGTTATGTTGGTGGCCGGGATGCCGGCCGCGAGGTTTTGGCCGTAGCCGCCGGCGTCGATGTCCCTGGGAGGGGTGGGTCAGTCAGGGGGTTTGAAAGGGGGAGGGGGAGGGAGGGATGCATTTGGTGGGCGAAGTTGCAGGTTTTGGCGATTTTCATGGCGGTCGCCGCGATGGTGGTGTCCCATACGAGGTTGGGGGCGCTGTGGTTGGCCTTTGAGAGATGTTAGTCGGGGGAAGTTTTCGGGTTCAGGGGATGTGGCCTTACTCTGTGGAGGTTGTGGTGGTAGACTGCACCCTGCTGGTAAGACAATTGTCGTTCTTCCAAAGCGGGATTCGGCAGAGCGAATGCCGCTGGGAGGGCCCAGATAACGATGTTGATGATATGCATGGTGGGTTAAGGATATTCTCGTGCAAGGCAAGACTTGAACAAGATAGATCCGACGTTTCAACTTCCACCAGAGTACCCCATCTAATATACCACTCCCACAACACGGCATCTCCACCCCCCGAGCAACTCCACACCTTTGTCACCAAAAGGCCCACGAAGAAATCGCACCCGTCACACGGCCTCTTCTCCCCATCCAGCAACATGATGCTGTGGCTCCGCGGCTGCTTGGGTGGCTGCCATGTGGAGATTTGTTACAATGCCCATGCTGCATCTGTGCACGGATTTGATCCCTAGTGCAGCGTGCTTGTCGGAGTAGACGAGGCTACGTGACCACCGTAGAAGGGATCCATTGGATGGGTGCGCATCGCTGACGTTGGCGGTCTTTGACGACGATGCTGGGTCGTTGCGTCAGGGAGGCCGTTTCCGGTGAGTTGGGAGTCGGGTCGAGTTTGCGCTTGGGTGGGGTTCTTTGTTTTGGGGGTTGCATCTGACTCTGCTGTCGAGATGGTCGGGATGCGTGGACAGCGGCGATGGGAATCTCCGACCACGAGGCGAGATCGTAGAGCTTTGCTGTGTGCTACTTGAGTGTCTTGGCCGTGGGAGAGATCCTGGTTGATCTGCTTGACTGCTAGGGCCGGCGAGGTTGTGTTGACTTTCAGTTCGGTCTTCTGCTGTGCTCCACTTGTCGGCCTCTGTCGATTTGGCTCTATTGATAGTAAGTCTAAGATTCTTGGCCTAGATTTTGGGTGGCTCGTAGACTCGAAACGATCCTACTTCTTTCGGCTATTCATTGTTGTCCAGCTTACCTGAGGAGCTCACTTTGAGCCAAGAGAGCGTGGTTCCATGACTGCTATCGTCTTGAGCTGCGTGATTAAGACCTCTGACGTGTACTCCAATACACTCGTAGCTGAACTATCGAGAGGTGCTTGCATGTAGAGTCAAGACTTGCCATGCCAGCTTCCCAATGCGGTAGGTGTTGGAGAATATTGACGTCATCGTCGGAGCCTGTGAATGCTGACCATGTCAGCTCATACGGAGGATAGATGTGAGCACGTGCACAGAACGACCTGGCGAAACATGTCAGCTTCGCATTTCATACCAACATCTTCCGGGATAATGGGTCGAAGGAACTGCATGGCTCGCGACATGTGCTAGAATCGTCGATTAAAGGTCGGTATTAGCAACGTGAGCTTTTGCACCACCCAAGATGACCTTCGGGATTTATCTGGACTCTTTACACAATATCATTGACAATATACATCATGGCGTTACGACTCAATAACCGCATCGCCATCATCACCGGGGGAGCATCTGGCATTGGTGAAGCCACGGCCTTGAAGTTCGCGGATGCCGGCGCTCGAGTAATCGTGGCAGACATCCAGCAAGGCACCGTGGTCGAGCGAATCATCGCCTCACACGGCAAAGACAGGGCCTTATTCGTTCACTGCGACGTTACACAAGAGTCACAGATACAGTCATTGGTCCAGCAGGCGGTCGACTTTGGCGGTCGAGTGGATGTACTGGTCAATTCAGCGGGATCGTCCTTCGAGAGAGGGTACAATCCCTTGCCCAGGGTGCATGAGATGGAGACGGTCGACTTCGATCGCACGTGGACGCTGAATGCAAGAGGTATCTGGGTGTGATGCAAGTATGTATTGCAACAAATGATGGGACAGGAGCCGATGGAGCCCAACGCGAGGGAAGAGCGGACCAGAGGTTGGATCATAAATGTGTCATCCGCAGTGGGTATGTCTTGAGAGTCTCTCCATATGCGGGCTTAGCACGATCTAACGTGTGCATAGTATGTCAACCGTCACTCGAGTCCATACCTTCGACAGGTTGCTAACAGCACAATCTAGGGATTAGTTGCTGCGGCGAGAATGCCTGCATACGTGCCGAGCAAGTTTGCGATTGTAGGCATGACGAAGCAGGTGAGAATCGGTATGATAATTTGGCCACCGCGTACTTCTCACATACATTTCCAGATGGCTATGGATTACGCCAAAGAAAGGATCCACGTCAATTGTGTCTGCCCTGGGACCACCAAAACGCCGTTGGTCCAAAGGGGATTGGATGATCCAGTGATAAGGGCCCATTTTGAGGGTCTGCATCCATGGGGCACTATCGGCGAAGCACAAGATGTGGCAGATGCGGTTCTGTTCCTCTGTGGTGATGAGGCGTAAGTAGCCAGAATTTGAGATGCTGAAGTGTTTGGAATTGCTGACATTGTTGCAGTGCATGGGTGACTGGCCAGGCTCTTGCTGTTGATGGCGGCTTCACACTGGGATGGCAAGAACAGCTGCTGTACTTTACCGGCAATACGTCTGGTCTTTCCCACGTAGGATTTTCATTTCCGTAAATCAGAAGAGAAAAGTTCTTCGTCAGACGATCGATGGTCTGTCTCCAGCTCGACAGTCCTTGAGCTGTTACGCGAACCTAGCAGAACAATGGCATCCCTTAGGAACTTCTGGAAAGTTGCTTCAAACAGTTGATTCCTTGCTTGTAGTTGCCGGCAGCGCTCTTGGAGCTTCTCGATTTTGTCATGAAGGGCACAAAGTCGCTCTCGCTGCCTCTCTCGATGGGCGCGTTGACTGCAGTCGATCCAATTAGTCTAGTATGAAAGTAGAAAAACGTTCTGACAACATACGCAGCTCGATTCTGGGCTTTACGCTTCGAAACCCTGCCGTCATTCGTCGGCTCCATTTTGTGCTTGCCAGGACTGATTATAGATGGAGAGAAAACGGCAGTTGACTCTGCTGGGCTTTGATCGGTATCAGGGGTCACTGAACGCACGATGTGTCGGAAGGACGTGTCTAAATGGCGTGCAATTGATGAGGCGCTGGACCCAGTGCCTGGTCGCCCATCTTCGAAGAGTGATTGCCAAGAGGGCCACCACAGCTCGTCTTTCCCGGGAAATGCTGCAAGGTCTGGCGGAGGTAGTTGCTCGAACGTCGTTTCTTCTTCCATGATGTGCTCGTGTAATTTGGGTTGGTCAGGCCGCCAAAGACGAAGGTCAATGGGCCGCCCTCGTCGTATTTATTCTGCACAAGTCTTGGGAGGTCCCAACACCTTGAGCTTTGACCCAGCCATTTCAGGTAATTAGTCGAATCAGTCTTCCCTGCTCAACGTCTTGGCTTCGAGTCTTGTACGAGATAAAAGCGGACAAGTTGAGGGCGCCACCTCAGAACAAGCGAAACGCAAGCACACCGTGTTGCTTGTCTTTGGCAGTCGACATGGTGTTGCATCCCTGTTGTGCGCCACAACCTCGTGTTGCATGGACTGGTCCCAGAAATATACCACTCCAGTCTGTCAGCTGTGGCTGTCGACGACCAATGCGAGTTGCAGGCTCCGCCAGCGGTACCTCCGAGTAGGCGAGTTTGTGCATTTGCAATGAGTGTGTAATGCTGCTGAATAACAACAAAGCGAGATCAGGTTGCACTGATATCAACACCACATGCCTAAACGCAGATGATTAAGAGAACACGCCATGTTGATGACGCTTATCGTATGTGCGATGTAGCACAGGTCGGCGAGGTGGCAAGCCCATTGGTGGAATTTTTGTCAGGACGGCGCGTTCGACGGTGACGACCAGCAGCTTGTGGCATATAGGTGATGACGACGATCGAAAGTCGGTGGCATGAGTAAGTTGTTACGCCTGAGTGTGATGTTGTTGTTCAGCGTTGCGAAGCTGGAGAAGGATAAAGGAAGGACACTTATCTCACGGGGCAATCAGACCCCTGATCCGTAACCTAAACAGACTAGCCTTGTGCATGTTGTTTTGATCTGTGAGACAAAATGTCGACTTCACTGTCGCGGACGATTTATTGATGCCGATGCTAGACACGATGCTTGGTGGCTGATGACTATGGGTGTTCGTTGCGTGAATCGCTATGATTGACTAAGACCTGGTCACAGAAGTCTGCCATGGTCAAGACGGTATGGACAGGATGCATGACGATTCGACACCGCAACACCTGCTTTATGATTTCCAAGAGAGATCCTTCCATAATCCAACTCTTCTCCTGGCTTGGCACCCGTGGGTCTCGAAGCATTACCTGGGTCGCCATCCTCGAAGTCTTGGTTTCGATCGAATTGGACAGCGCGCAAGAGTCAGTGCTTGGGAAGGTTTCTAGCAGAGTGAGCAAGACGCTGCAGTCTTCGAACGACGACAACAGTGCGCAGACCTTGACGGCAACAGACTTACGCGGGCAGATCATTCGATAATCAGCTATTCTCGCTATCACCATTGTCGAATTGATGCCTTTCTAATGACTCCAGGCGAAGCCTGCCAATCAAGATCATCCAGGCCATTTGCTGCTCTGGAGAGTCCGCGCACATTCAAGAGCACGCGGAAATCATAGCAGCACCCTCAGTCGTACGTTCCACGCTGTCACACTGGAGGTCAGCACAGAACGTCGGGATCTCATTCGTCTCTCGTCCAATTGAGCTCGCTCACCGAGCCCCTTACGACCATGCTGTATGTGGCGTCAACCGGAGAAAGCATGCTTTTGATGTGACCAAAGAGATACGTCTCGCAATCCGCGTGTCCTCGGCGAGACTTCCTTGCAGCTGACTGCGTCGGGTTCGAGATGTTAGGAAGGTGGCGTTGTCCATATGATCCTGAATACAACCTTGTGGAGGCAACGAGAATGCAACAAACGTCAGGTGGCGAGTATCATATTGATTACCCACCAATGAAGGTTTTGGCAAAGTCCTTGACAGACGGCAATTGCGGGCATATCTGCGGGCGACAGTATCCACACAACACGGTCTCCACTACACGCATAGCGGTTCAGCCATATTCGAGGCCATGTGTCCAAATCTGGGGAGTTGAGGCCTTGAGACCGCATCGAAGCTAGGAGTAGTCGACCTGATTATCATTATTCTCGTCGAGCAACGATGCCATGGAAAAGGGCTCTTCACGACACAGGTATTATCAGTGCCCCGTGTCCAATTCCGCACGATCCAACTCACGGGGAAATCGGCCATTCTATGTACTTGGAGACGGAGATCCCAGACTACAAGATGGACAAGCCGTAGACAATTTACGTTGAGGTGCAATGCTTCGAAGCTCTTGCGCCTTCCATTTGGTTGAATGTCTGGCCCATGTGCCCTGAGTGACAAGGCTTCCAGGGAACTCGACGAGTCCGACTCTGTAATAGAAATTCAAGGTCTGGGCCCAAATCCGTTCGGCCATCACTCTTGTCTGGACGCAAACCATTTCGCGCTGGCAGGTCAAGCGTCTCTCGGTCAAACACACAGAGAAATAATAGCCTGCTACTATGCCATTTGGCGGAAATGCGGGTTGTCAAGCCTTATGGAACAACCGCGTTGCTGGGTCATGTAGCTTGATTTCCAAAGCCTGCACTTCGTATCCATGTTGACTGGTTGCCGGACCAGCGAAGCTCTTTTGGCATCCTTAGGCAAACCACGAGTGGTGGAAGCAACTCTAGGCTCGTCGGCAGTATTGGTACCACAATCGCCAAGGCTTTTGCGGCATTGCAGCGCGATCAGCTGCCTCGTGGCGATAGGTCTTCCTGCTCACTGCGGCGTCTGCGGCATTTTCCTATACCGCAAGAAGCAAACATGAATCTACGAGCAGTCGGTAGTTTCCTCGCGATGAGGACGGTGTGAAGCAAGCAGGTTTGTGCGAACGCGCAGGTGGCAAGGAAAAAAAGAGGTCAGCGACTGACAGCGAGTAAGGAATCTCGCACAGGTCACCAGTTCCGAGATCGAAGTTCGACAGTGACGTGCCTGACAATCATGTTGATCGAAGGTTGGGGTGCATCCACGCATCCAAACAGAAAAGGAATCGGTGCATGTTTTCGATCCGCAGAGCAACAGCAGAAACGGCAAAGGCCTGAATAGGCAAGTTGGAAAAAGCTCGTCCGCAGATCCTTCGAACGATGCATGCCTGCGGACGAAGTGGAGCCTGACGTGGCCACCGGAGACGTGGCATGGTCGAAGACCGCACTGGTCATTTGAAATATATTGATTGGGTGGCAATAGACTGGACATGGTAATTTCGACAAGGGTATCGTTGGGGAGACGGATCCCACACCGTGAAAAAAAGCATGACCAACTCTGGGGATGGTAATTATTCAATGTACCCCATGGGGGAGGCGAGCACGCCATGCGTGCATAGGAAATCTGGTGTCGATCATGGCTGAAAAAGGGTTAAGGATATTGACGCTAATGCGAGCTTGTCGTGATGAGGCTGATGAGTGGAGGCGAGAGGCGAGAGTATGCCCAATGGCACTCGGCAGCGTTAGAGCCGGAGGAGTACTGTAGCACCGTTCGCCTGGCTGGTAAAGCCGAGAGGTCGAACACATGAAGGCCTGCATTGACTCGCGAGGTCTGATTGGAGTGTGGACGTCGCTGCAATACTACGTCCAGCTTGAGCCGAGTCAATGCAGGGCATCGATGATTGAAGTTCCCAGAAAACGGAGCTGGATCCAGCAGCAACACGCCAGGGCGGATGCATACCATGCTGTGAGTTTCAACTACGAAAGCTTCACAAAACAAGCGGCGCGCGGCTAACCAGGATTACATCACGAGGTTTGATGATACCAAGTCCAGCTGCCTTTCCGCCTCCTGCGAATGTATGATCCAACTAGATTGCTCGAGGTCATACCCCTATATGGTCAACGTTGGGACCAGTAAACTCCTCCAACAAGTTCAAGGACCAAGAAAACAATCTGTTCGCGAAGAGGTGGTCTGCGAGCCGCATGCATGCGATCACAGTGTTCGCACTGTCAATCGGGAAATGGCAATCGACCTGACCAATGGGACTACGTCTTGTTCTTGCTGAGTATCCCCTCTGACGGTAAATGCGGTTCTTCCGGGCGTTTTGCTCAGGGCAAGCCACCTACCAAACTCTTGGTGCCCCAGAGAACCTCCGCACATACGCGAGTGGCGTTTCTGCGTTTGCAAAACGTTCCCCCACGAGCTCCGCATGAACGAGCATGACCGCATTGCTGCCGATCCATTCTGAATACTATCTGGGGTACTTTCAGATTCGTGAGATGGGAACCCGATCTGGCACATGCCTAAATCGTTGCACGTCTTGTACACCCAGCATATTCAACCGGAATTGTTGGCTTCAGAATGGTGAAAAATCGTGGGAGGCGTTGCGGCGAGCGGAATAGTAACTGGACCGGCCCCTCAAAGGTCCTGGACGACTCCACCAAGAACAACCAGTTTGTAAGTAATATGAGAGGATTTGACCGCTAACAAGAACAAGCAAACGCCTTTGGCGCTGCCTACAGTTTAGCGGAGCGCCACGCAGTTACCCTTCCTTTTAGCATCGGGGATGATCTGAGTGGAGCGCTGGTGCAAAGTGCAGATCCCTCATCAAGACATCGGCATTCCAGGACACTAGAGGGTTAGGCCAGCTCCACAGGCGAGGCAGGACACTACTACGACGCTGCCTTGTACCGATTCAACGTTTGCCGCTCGATCACATTGCGGAGGAGGAGTGAGTTCAGCTCGTCTGTCTCTATGTAACATTTGGCCCTCTCCTAGCTTGTTTCTTTTGGCCTTGGAGGACATATATTGAGCTGCTCCTATCCTTCCGCGACCTCGTTTCCATCCAGCAACCACTTTCTCTATCCAAGCTCCTGGTCCATGTCTTCATCATGAAGTACTCAGCAGTTCTCTTGGGCTCGATGGCCCTTTCGGCCTCAGCCTTCCCGGCCGTCATGCAAATGTCGGACGCCATCCTCAAGGCTCGTAACTTGGAACAAGCCGCCGAGCTTCACAAGCGCGCTGAGGAGGAAAAGCGCCAGCTCCCAGACCCAACTGCCGCCCAGGCACTCAGCCAGGCTCGTGGCAACTGCGGTGTTATTCCCTGCACAGTCTTCGATGCCACCGAGCAGTACGTTTCCAACACTGGCGAGCACGCCTACGCCAGCCCAGCAGCAGATGAGATTCGAGGTTTGTATTTTATAATGCCCAGCACACGTTACCGCATCATTGACAACGATTAGGACCATGCCCCGGCCTCAATGCTGCCGCAAACCACGGCTACCTCAGCCGATCTGGTATTCTTACCATCGAGAACACCATTGAGGGTCTCGGTGCTGCCTACGGCATGAGCGTGGATCTTGCTGGGTTCCTTGCTGCCTACGGTATCATCTTCGACGGCGACCCAGTCGCTGGAACTTGGTCCATTGGTGGCCCGCTGCCAACCAACCAGATCACCAAGGGCCTTCTCGGCCAAGGTCAGGGGATCTCCTGGTCTCACAACCTGTACGAGGGAGACAGCTCGATCGCTCGCCCAGACGCCTACCTGAACAACGGTGACGCCCACTCCCTCGACGTTGATCGTTTCAGGGATGCCTACGCCGCTACCGATTCCCGCTACCCAGGCCGCTACACTCTGGACTCCTTCGCCCAGAACTTCGCCAAGAAGTCTGATGAGTCTGTCGCGACCAACCCATACTTCTTCGCCGCTCCTTTCTCGACCACTCTCGTGTCTCCAGCTGCGTACAACTTCGTCATCAACTTCATGAGCAACCACACCGCCGAGGAGCCCAATGGCTACTTTGATGGCGAGCAGTTCAAGACTTTCTTCGCCATCGAGGGTGACTCTCCAGCCGACTTCAAGTGGTTGCCCGGCCAGGAGAAGATCCCAGACAACTGGTACCGTCGTACCTCGACCAACCAGTACAACGCTGCCAACGTCTTCACCGACTTGATCCCATCATTCCTTGCCTACCCAAGCTCGTTCAAGCTCGGTGGTAATACCAACGGTTAGTTCTGATTCGTCTTCGAAGGCTTTTGTGCAATTTCTGACTGATATGCTGCAGGCGTCAACACCTACGCTGGTATTTCCCTTGCCGACTTCACTGGCGGTGCCTACAACTTGACCACCCTTCTTGATCCTAAGGGCACCCAGGGTGCTTGCTTCTTGGCCCAGGTTGCCCAGGCTGGCATCCCTGACTTCGCCAACTTGCCGCTCCAGCAGATCACCCCAGTCACCGACCTGATCAACAACTTCTTGACGCCAATTGCTGGCGACCTTAGCTGCCCAGAGGTTGGCGCCTTCGACCAAACTCTTTTTAACAAAGTACGCTATTTGCCGTTCTTTTGAGTCCTAGATCGATTGCTAACAAGTTTCCAGTACCCTGGCCACACCTACCGCCCAACCGGCCCAGACACCAACTACTAGACGGTTATTTGAGTCAACGGCCTCTGCAACTATGGAGAGAGGACTGATGGGAGGAATGTGACGTGCATCAGCGTGTGTTATGTCATGAGAGAACGATTTATACGATAATTACCCCAAGAGGTCAAAATACAGTTGTCAAGATATGTTCCTTGGTCCCTACCATCTACCACTGCCTTCCCACCACTGTTACTCCAATAGAAAAATCATGCTTTTTCTCTTCTTGCGCTCGTGCTTGAGTGTTGAGTGGAATGTTGGACTTGATAGGATCTTCTGAACATTCAATCAGCTGCCAAGACATAACACGTGACATGTCGACGCCTCGTCTGACCATCACTACTTGAGCCATAACTCGGCATGATTGACCGGTTAGTGTCTCGATGCATGCGATGAATACCTGGAATGAAAATAAGACGGGAAATCTCAAATTCCTCTGTAAAAATTGTCAATAATCGCTATCTTCATCAAAATCATTAGTTGAGCTACTAAGCATTAGCCATCGCACACCTTGCTTTCAAATGCTCCAGGTATCTACGTTGAGGGTGCTGTACGCTTGAAACTACGGGCGTTGAGCCCTCTGGACCTTGTCGCTGAGGTGTGAAAACAACGAACACATTCGGCTTTCGTCGTCTAACCTCCAAGTCGAGTAATGACCGCTGCAGGAGAGGTAAGTAGGACTGCTCCCAACTTCAAATTTAAGGGCGCTCTCCAGTCAGTGCCGCGAGCTCTTGTTCATCTCTGGCCTGCCGTAAAGAGCGTGGGATGTGCAACATTTACTAACTTTAGGCCTTTAGCTGCCGGTCGAACATCGACCATGATGGAAGCTGTAAAAGACGCTTTCTCCCAGCCATGGCGTCGAGCAATCGTTGTCTGCCAAATGCTACCTTCTTTCTGAGATTCGCATCCTCATTTTAGCATGAGCCGACCATGAATTCAGCTCGAGACAGTATCGAGCAATGTAATTTACAAATTCCTGTTCCGCTATACTTTTCAGACTTCGTAGTCAGTTGATTGTCCCGAATTCAAGGAGCGTACACTTTGGCTCCAACTCTATTGACAGAGGCATCGAGGAGTAGTGATTGTCTAGGTCGGTATGACTTCTCGCCCCTGCTCTCCATGTCGGTGACCTTCAAATCATCAACTCATCGTGCGCTACAACTTCAAGTCTTCTCAACATAGTGTCAGACGCCCCTGGTTCTCGACCTCCGTACGGCGGTGTGCTTCCACAACCGCTATTGACGCCCAGAACTAAGATGTAGACCACAAAGTCTACTGAATGTCCTGCAAGGAATGTCCCTCGGCGACTGTTACATCTTGCTGTCGAGTGACGCTACTTACTCGTTCAAATTATGAGTTACTAGTCTACGAGAAAAGGTATCGCTTCTCAGGAAGTAGGCAACATGGAAGTAATTTGCTTGTAGGGGATCTATACCAGACAAGCTATTTCTAGAAGCCTCTAACATGTATAAAAAGTCAGTAGGACCAGAATGGAAACTTTAGGGAGACCCGTAGAGAGCTGGTAACTGCAAGTAGAAGTTCAAAGGGATAGGAACAAATAAGCGTTTACGATCAAAGAGAATAATTATACGGAGCAGCTTCTTATTTCAAGAAGAACCTCGCCCTTGCAATCTTTCTCCCGTGTACATGTGCCAGACCCCGTGCATGTGCGTGGCGGTGCAGCACCACATGCATTGACTTCACAAGACGATGCTACACATGTGAAATAAGTTAAGCCCGGCTTTACTTGTGACGTGAGGTCAAGGAGCTGATTTTCTAATGCTTAACCGCAATTGATTCATATGTTCCGCTGTGCTTGCATTCGGCGCCTCCGCCACTGGCCACCCTGGCAATGTTGACCTCCCGAAGAGCAGGGACAGCAAGGTCCTTCTTTCCCGGATTATTTGCCCCTTCTGAACCTTCCCCCCTCGATTCCCCCCGATCCGACTTTTGATGCGCTCCAGCATCGACTAGCTCTTGGTAGGACTGCTTAGCCCGCTCTTGAATCTTCTCGGCGTCTTCGATGGATTTGTCTTTCACCACAAGACCTTGCTCCCTTGCCTTCCGCCGGATTTCCACCGCTGCATCTGCATGGCCGAGCCAATCCTTCGGCTCCATCTTCTCGCGCGTGTCTTGTGCGTATGCACTCGCTATCAAACATGTCAGTCGCAATGGATCCTGGCTTCAGGTCATTGAACTTACCCAACATCATGTGGCAGCGAGTGCGAATGATGACCGGTAAGTCGGCTTTGGTGAGCAGCCACAAGGCAAGGCGGTCGCACTCGTCGAACTCTTCGGCATCAAATTTCTCGCGGACCTGCTTAAACAAGGCGGCGTACAGCTTCGCAGTCTCGCTGATCTCTTTGTTCGGCATGGTGTTGTTGTTTGGATAATGCTGGGCCGATTGCGACGAATTTCGCAGATGAAAGACCGCGCGGGCAGGCATTATGGTCGCTCCTTCCTCATCTGGCAGCCGGAGTTAGCGTTTGATCCGTGCACTGCGCTAGTAGTCAACGCACGAGCTCAAATTTCGACTGCTTCACTTTTCCTCACCTCAGTATATCTAGCATCACCAAATGTCTGCGTCGGAATGAATTGTCTGACAACGAGGGCAAGCTGAATGCTGCTAGTTCAAGCTACCGGCGAAAGTGCAGACAGTGTATCGATTTAAAAGTGATATAGAACCTCCAGAGGTCATCATCAATGACGAGGATGCCTACGTAGCCGACAACTTCAATAAAGCCGCGCTTGACGAGACAACCGGCGATCTTCTCGAGGGAGTGCGTCGGGACAGAAACTTGTCCCAATCTGCAGAGATCGAGGCGAAGCTTCGACAATTCCGGATCGACTCTCGAGCAGCCGGGTGCCCAATGAGCTTCCTACAGACGAGGATTGACAGCATGCTCGATCCTAGGGTACCTAGTGAGCAGAAGACATACAACGCCGAGATGTGCAAGCAGAAGACGAAGACTCCTTTGCCCAAGTTGCGGGAGGCAGGCAGTGTTCCACACAGCGCAGCATGAAGTATTGTAAGTTGCAACCCAAAGAGCCCAAGTCCAATGTCAATGTAATCCCGAGCAATCATGCCGACATCTGCATTGACGAAGGCATTGTACTCCAGATAGTCCAGTGTCTAGAGAACTTTTACAACAGCTGTGGAGACATATCTCATGCGCCTCTTGAAAATGCCAGAGCATTCCACGCCCTGGTCGAAGTGACCGTAGTGGTACGGATTGAGCCTCGGGAGCTGTCCATCAAGGTACCAAGCTGGGTGATCAGTGCTGGTCGGACTGTAACGATCCCGTACTTCAACGAGATTTCCAGCGACCTTGAGACCTACTCCTGGGCTACCAAGACTGGGTACGACGTAGTGCGTGATGGTCCCACGTTTCCGGATTCTGCAGACCTGTACAATGCCGACGCTGCTACGACGGCCATTCGTACCTACCTCAGGAAGGATGATGAGAACGAGTGAGCGACGCAAATCCCAGGTGGCGTTTTCCATTGATCAACTGTGGCCCAGGAGATGACGCGGGACGATTATAGCAGCCCCCGAGAACTTCGGTTCATCCCCAACAATCAGCTACTGACCACGCCGACAGCTGCCAGCATTGCATTTTGCTTCCACTACAAGTCGCGGAGATACCATTCCCTTGTTGTGGAACACCCTCTTTGAAATCGGAACGGATCATCATCCAAGCCTGACTGGAGGAGTCGCCTCGAGCCGAAGGTGGATTCTCGCTGGACCGAGGCCGTATATCATTGAGCTCCAAAGTTCACTGGTGCCAGCGATCTCCATTCGAGGCCGTACTACTATGCCGTCTTTTGTCCTATTGGAGAGAGCGTCCGAGAAAAGTTTTTGGGGATCGTTGTTGCGGGATAAAAGCTGGCGCGGCTTCCGCGCTCCTTTCTCTAAGCAAAGAAATCACTCACGCAGGTCACGCAGGAACAGGTCAGGCAGTGGGCTTCGAAAGGGGACCCATACTTTCTCAAGGATGAGCGCATACTGTGGTAATACGACATGGACGACTGGAATACACTCTACACTTTCGTGTGGGCGTCGCCGACCCGTGTGGAGATGGCATGCAATCGCTACAGGGACGCAGTCGACATCTCAAAGAGCCTCCTATCCGAACTCCCGACTCAGCTATTCATGTTTGGTGACGGCCGAGAATTCATAAGTCTTCGGGCCTCTTCAATTATCAACCATTCGCTGATGATCTCGATTAGCCACGACAACCATGGCCAAAAGATGTGCGCTGAGTACAAAGGGGACGTGAGGGCTCTCTTCGTCGAGAAGCGCGAGAGCAACATCCTCATCGAGACGAACTTCTCCAACATGTTCAAGTTCTGCTACAACGAGGATGGGGACGCTAGTCACCAGAAGTGCACTGAGCAGGCGTGGTGCCCAAGAAGCTCTTCGACCCCTCCTAGTATCATTTGAGGCAGCAGCAGTCTTTTCAGACTCGTGTGGAATATCAAGAGGGTTGGCTGAAGGTATTTTGGCATCGGCAGGCATCATCGTAGAAGCCAGGCGATCGATTTCCTGGTCAATGTCCCCGTGCCAGACATTCTCATAGCCGTGTTCGTCGTCGTCGTTGAAGTCGGCAGCGACATAATCTATTCCAGCCTCGTTCGGCTCCTCATCTTCATCGTCACTGAAGCCGTTCCACTCCTCATACTCTTCAGAATCGTCGCCAGCAGAGTCCTCGTCACCGGACGAGAACATGTCCTGAGTTTCCCCGAATGTATCGTGTACGGCCTGATGGCATTCCGTGTCTGGTGTACCGGACAGCTCGGCTTCTTGCTCATCCTCGACCGATGTCCGTAGCTCATGAAGTCGACTGAGTCTGGCCTGGTCGTCAACATGCTCTTGCTTCTCCTGAGCTAATCTAGCATCGCGTTCTGCCTGCTTTGCACGTCGCTCTTCTTCTCGTTGCTCCTTCTTAGCTCGGGCCCAAAAGCTCTTCAGCGATACCATGGCAGTAGCTATTCGTTCCGGATTGACCTTTGTATGGTCGAGCCCATTCGACGATGAGATTGTAGACCATTTCAAATGCATTGCTAGCCGCGACGCTATTCTCGGCAATGCCGTAGAACGTAATAAAAAAGCCCATACCAGTTTTGGTGGTGTACGAATCGCAGCCAAAGAAGGCTTCCATTGCCAGGCAAAGGACGGGGATGTAGTCGTTGTGAAGGACTTTCTTCGACAGGTCGCCGTCACGGCGCTCAATGGCAACAGTGCTGCTTCCCGCGTAGTTTCTCTAAGCCTCTGGCGTTTCGTGAGCAAGCACTTCAGCAGTCGTCACATTGTACGTCGTCATCAGCTTGGAAGCCATGAACAGCGCAGCTTTGACCTCGGCCTCTGGGGTCTCGGGGTGGTTCGCACGAGCGAGGCACTTCTTCATGCGTACGAGAATGTTCTCATCGAGATCTTCAGTAGACCCGTGGACCCGGACCGAGTAGGAGTCGGCAGTCTCGATGACTCTGGCCTTGTAGAGTGGCGGAGCACGCCTTGGTTTTGCCCTGGAGCGTTTTGGACTGGTCAGATCGTTGAGGTCACTGTCGTCGTCTGACGAACGCTTGTTCTTTGCCACTGGCAAGAGACTGTCAAGTGCAGTCATGTCGCAAGACAAGCAATCCGAATCAAGCAGCGGCAGTGGAGATGCGAGGCAGGCAGGTATACGGAGATGAAAGAAGCAAAGAGGGGCTGGAGAGAGGAAAGGAGAACGCTGGGATGGCGTCGTTTGTCTGTGAGGTGAGGCTGTGGGGCACAGGCAGCATTGGAGGCACAGACACCATGCCGCAATGCTGCTGCATTGCCAGGGGTGTCGATGAATCAGACTGCTGTCAAGTTATGCGTTTCTTATCACCAACCCAGCACGGTCGTTACGCGCGACACGAGGTGTCCGCGCGAACACGTGCTGGTACTTCCATCTCATCTCGGACCGTTGAGCCTCACACGCACACAGATTCCGGCGTTCGATGAGCATGTTAAGGAAGAGATGAAGTTGGAGTTGCGATAGCCTAGCCTTGCTACTCAGGGTTAGCGCTCGGCCAAAACTTAGTCAGCGAAATATCGGCGTGAGATCTCTAACGTCGTCGGATCTCCTCCTTTCCTTCGTAAACAATTTCCCTGTCATCATCAGCTTTGCATCCGTCGAGAGGATGCTGCAGTTGCTCAGTCCCTATAGTTGGCCACTGTGGTCAGATTCACGATGCCGAGTGCCTGCAGGCCAAAGCCCTTCATGTACCAATACTCGAGGCCTCGCGAAATCGCGAGAGCAACGACGGTAGGTTTCGCTGGCGTGTCTCGATCTATCTCATCTCAAAATCATCTCTACCTCTCTCCATCGTACTCAGAGTCACGACCGTTCAAAACATCTCATTCCCAATGGACACCAAAGACACCGCTCAGCATGTCGAGAACGGCAACGAGAAAGACGCCCCAGACCGCTACAATGCATCCGCACACGATATGTCTGAAATGGAGCGATTCGGGAACCGAGACGCCTTCGTCGAAGTCTCAACGCTGTCACAGTGGCCTTCTTCATGATTATTGCGATGTCTTCTTGGGCGTATGTTCTCAATGGGGCTTCCATCGGTCTCTCAGCGGCTGGAACGGGCGGCACTATCACGATTTACATCTGCTGTGCGGTGTCGTACACGTCGATCGTGTTGTCCATGGCGGAGCTTTCGAGCATGATCCCGTTGGCTGGAGGGCCTTATCATTGGGTTTCTGTCCTGGCTACAACGAGGTATCATAATACTCAATCGCCACAAATGTCAGAGCAACTTACCATGGCGACAGATGGCGTCGCATCCTGAGCTACACTGCGGGCTGGCTATTGACACTATCATGGTCATGCGGAGTCGCTTCGGGAATGTTCATTTTGGCCTCCATGATCAGAACGACAGCAATGATAGGAGACCTGGATCAAGTCTCACAACCGTGGCAGGTATACCTCATTACACTTGCGGGCATCACAGCATGCACAGCATTGAACAACATCGGCGTTCGATTTCTGCCAGCACTTGAAGTCACCGCTGCTATCGTCTTTGGTGTCGGCTTGATCGTGACAATTGTCGTCTACGCTGCTATGGGCTCGAAGAACGATGCTACTACTGTCTTCAACACGTTTGAAGATGGAGGAGGCTGGGGCAATACTGGCTTCGCTGTTCTCACCGGACATCCATTTGCGCTATATTGTCTGTTTGGCAACGACGGTGCCGCACATATGGCTGAGGTATGCGATTCTCGCCACTCGGTCGTATATCTTTCTCACATTTCTCAGGAAACACGAGACGCCTCACTCAACGCTCCAAGAGGAATGCTCTGGTCATATGTTTTTGGTGCGACCTCAGGCTTGGGAATGCTCATTCTGTTCTGTTATTGCTACACCGAAGAAGCAGCTATAACCAGCGAGACCTACGGCTACGCTTTCATTGGCGTCAATTTAGTCGTTACTGGGTCTATATCTGGTGCCAAGGGCTTGACCTCTATTGTCATCATCTTGACATTACTCAGCATAAACAACTTCGTGGCAGCTTCTAGCCGTCAATTGATGGCATTTGCAAGAGATGGCGGTGTCCCTTTCGGTCGATGGGTGAGTACCTCTTCGGAGACAACGGAGTGAAGCTGACCACCCTTGTGTAGGTGTCACGAATCCCTCCTGGTCTCAAATACCCCATCAATGCTGTCTTCGTGGTCGCTATATTCTCAGCACTGCTCAATCTCATCACGCTAGGCAGCACAGTCGCATTCCAGGCAATCGTCAGTCTGACGATCATCGCCTTCATCGGGACGTAAGTGCCATTCCCACCATGCTTCTCCGCCTATTCTGACACCCAAGCAAAGATACGAACTGGCCATATATGTTCTCCTATGGCGCCGCCTCAACGGCTCCCTGCCTCCGGCACGCTGGTCGTTGGGGCGACTTGGGCTACCCATCAATATCTTCGCTGCGTTGTACGGCCTACTTATTTTGGCTTTCATTGCAGTACCACCTACCCCTGAATTCGATGCAGCGACGTTCAATTGGGCATCTGTGATTTTCGTTGGCCTTATGCTGCTAGCAGTCCTGTTCTACCTTGTAGGAGGACGAAAGAGCTTCGAGGGCCCTGCTCTGAAGCCTTTGGATCTAGACAACGACAAGACGTAGATTGCGTTACACTCCTACTCGGCCCTTACTGCCAGGCACTATCTGAAGACCAAAAAAACCATCATTGAGTTGTCTCACCGGTCCGGCATGCCGACACCAAAGCCAGCTGCCTGTTTAATACTAGTGCTCGCTTTCGCGTTCAAAAGACCTAAGATATTGCTCGGGGACGCCTTTGCTCGCTGGTCGTCTAGCATGCGATTCCAACATGAGCGGTGAAACGGTATCGCAGTGGTACAACGACCACGTCGAGCTCGAAGATAAACGTTTGATTTTGGGCAGATTGGAGTATGAAGTGACGCTTCACTACATCCGAGAAGCAATTGACTGCATACAGCGTCAAGAGGGACATACCAACCCATTGAAAATCGCAGACATTGGCTGTGGCACCGGAGTATACGGTAGGTCGTCTCACAGCCTGAAGCCAAAGCGGATCCAACGCCTGATCATCTCGTGCTAGCCATCCCTCTCGTCCGCGCCGGCCACCACCTCTCCATCAGCGACATCTCCCCTTCCTCAGTACACCTCGCCCACCAAAAAGCCCGCGCCGCTGGCCTGCGTTTCACAACAACCTTCAGCCTCGATGCCCGCTGCCTCCGCTACCACGCAGAGATCTACAAGCCCGCCCACTACGACATCGTCCTCCTCCTCGGCCCCGTCTACCACATCCTGTCGGGGCCCGACCGCTCCGACGTCCTCTTGGCAGGTTTAGAAACCGTTAAGCCCGGTGGATTCATGCTCGCGGCGTTTGTGACGAAGAATGCGCATTTGCGGGATGTCGCCACGAGAGACCCCGAACGTTTGCATACGGAGTGGGGGTTCTATGAGGGGTATTTGCGGGATGGGAGGTATGCGAGGGGAGGGAAAGCGCCGATGTGGCATGGGACGATTGGGGAGATACGGGGGTTGATTGAGGGATTGCAGAGGGCGGGTGGGGAGAAGGGGGTTGAGAGTGAGGTCTTGAAGTTGGTGTCTTGTGAGGGGTTCTTGGGGTTTGGGCATGCGTCGCATTTGGCGTCGTTGGGTGAGGAGGCCTTTGAGAGGTGGCTTGGGGTTGTGTTGGAGAGTGCTGCGGATGACACTACGCTTGGGGCTGCGGATCATGTTCTTGCTGTTATTCGGAGAACGAAGTAGCTTTGAAGGACGTTGCCAGGTGCCGAGTGCACCATGAAACCCTCAACGGTGCCCATCATTTGAATCAGAGGCCCTCAGTATCCGCAACCTTAAACACGTACTTCACCGCACTAGCCGTCCCATCCTTCAACTTCCCCAAAGCACTCTCAATCCCACCCAGTCCTCCCGGAACAATCTCCTGCGGCTGAGGCTTGAACCAACCCTCTTCCAAGCCCCTGGTGATGTACCGAGAGTACACGAATCCCAAATCTTTCTTACTGCCATGCACATCGCCAACTCGCGTGATGCTCTTCTGCACGCTCTCTGGAATCCCCGGATACTCTTTGCCTGGCAGGACGAGCGTGATCTTGCCCTTTGGCTCCAGCACCTTGCAGATATTCTCGTACGATCCCTTCTCCGACACAGCGTCGTATGCATATTCCAGCTTTTGTCCTTTGAGCGCATCGCGGATGCCTTGCGAGACGGCCTCGTTGCCGGCGCGGTAGTCGACGATGGTGTCGCCCTTAGAGCGATCGATGAATGTTTCGACGTGCTTTTGGGCGCGGCCGGCGACGCAGATGAGTGGGTAGATGTTTGCTCGGGTTGCGAGTTGAAGGACGTAGGAGCCTACGGCTGAGGAGGCACCGTAGACTACGAGAGGGATTGGATGGGCTGCTGGAGACCAGGGTTGCGGCAAGTTGAGGGTATCATCCCCAAACAGGCCCACGGCGGCAGTCAGAGCAGCCAGAGGGATAGCGGCACCAGCTGTGACAAGTCAATATATGGAGCCTGACCACAATCTGTATAACCCACCCTCAAAACTGATGTCCTTCGGCAAGAAGAACGTTGTGTGCTCCCATGACAAGCCATATTCCGCATAACTCCCACCAGGCTTGAGCATCTCATGGAACGCTGCCACTCGGTCTCCCTTCCTGAATTCTGTGACTCCTTCTCCTACTTCGTGGACAACACCGCTGATATCATCGCCCTGGTTCGTCGGTGGGGTATCTGGCATCCATTCTGCGACTTTCCTGCAGGCGGTGTCAGTAACAGTGAAGATAGCTCTATTATGCGCGCTCCCTTACCAGTCCTTGGGATTGCTGCCACTGTATTCGATCTTGGTAACGACCTGGCGTGGACCCGCCTTGGGAATTGGCGAGTCCTTGATGGTGACCTTCGGGCCCACTGAGACAACCGCTTCTTTCATTTTTTCCGGCAGTCAATAGTACAGAATAGGTACGAGACAGATTCGAGCAAGATCGTGAGATTTAAGAAAGATCAAGAGAGCTGACAAATGTACTTGACCTCTAGCAGACCACTCCAGTTATGATGCCGGGCTGACAGTTATGAATTGACTCGCCCCAAACAACACCAGGGGTGGTACTTGATGGATGATGCCATTGAGTGGAGTTTGGGAACGGCGACCTCGCGGATTGGACTCCGCTCCGATTTCCACGTGGTGTCTCGCATCGTCTCGCATCGTTAGTCATTGAGATGGGCAGGAGATAGGGGCGTTGGGAGGCACGTACTCGTGTTTTTGCGTAGACTTCACTTCTCCCTACATCACGCCCGTACGAAGTCGATGCTAAGGCCGCGTTTGTGCAGCCGGACGAGAGGCATTACGCCAAGGAGCAACGTCGCTGAGAGTGCCGGTCCTCCCGGATTTCATCTTGAGATTGTATGGGCGCTTATTCAAGGACTCACCAAGTGTCGAATGATGGACGAACAACAACGATAAGAAGGATTCCATGAAGTGTCTCTCTACACCAATGTCGACTTGCAACACAACGCCAGAGCAAAATGGATCGGCACACGAACAGCAAACCACCCCTCCACTCCAACCGTGACCTGACCTGACCTGACCCATGGCGAGAGCGAAGCTTCCTATGCCTGCACGACAGAGGCGTTCGGTGGGCTTCTGGCCAAGTGATGCTTAGATCGGTTGCTCAACCGACAGTACCAAGGCCCTGTTCGACTTCTTCTATTCGGCGTCTACTTGTTATCTATCAGTTCGGTAGCAGAGGATGTGTTGCCATGCTGCGCGCTCTCTCAAGTGTGGGTGCACATGTTCATCTCGCGAGACTGAACACGAGGAGGATCGTACTAGAGTACTTGGATGGCTTGGCCACGATACAGAAGGTCGAGCAATGATGGAAGCGGCACAACGTATCTGCCACTCGCCATGCTGCCGGAGAGAAGTCTTCCAACAAGCTCATTGCCCGACTTGGACCTGTACCAAGCACGCTGCTGTGCCGCCAAAGAGAATGGGCAGCTGATTGATCCAGTGGCGTGGACTGGCGTACCAAGCAAAGGATCGTTCTTTCTATCGTTCTGGAAGGTCGTTGTACAAGGGCTGCGGCGTGCAGGACCCTCGCGTCCATGTGCTCTCCATGTGAACGAGCAAACTCGCGGCTCGTTCGCCAGACCCCAGATGCTCGGAAGGGAGGCAGGGTGCATTGGCGCGGCAGCTTGGCCGCCAATTTCACGCCAAGGAAGCTGGCTCCCGCAGTCAGCGTCTTTCAATCCACTTCACTTCTATCATGATTGATATGATCGCAATCCTCGCGAGCGGCAGAACGAAGCCTTGAACCGCGAACATGCGTGTTGCGCGCCTGAAATGACAAGCATCGCCGTGTCAAAGCCCGCGGCGAAGCGAAAGGTCGAGTACCGCCAAGGGTTCTAGCGTGCTGGGCAGTCCTCTATCAGTGATCTTATTCTTCTCCAGGCGCTGGGCGTCCCTGTCGCCATTGACCGTGGCGGCTTGGAAAGGCGTCTGCTATCAGTGAATGCTTGTCGACCTTCCTGTCGTGGTTTGCCCTCCGGCTTGGCCAGCGACGGGCGGCGGACGACATGCTACGGTAGCATGCTATTTGGTCGTGGTGGATGTACGAGGTGAATCCTGACAACCTCATATCCCTCCTGCGACCAATCCCGACCGAGGCGATAAGATCGCGTGCGTGCGAACCGCTTCCACTATCAAAGTCGCGCCAAGAGCCTCCTCAATCCTCGTCGGTGATCCCGCGCAATATTCACCATGTAGCACCACATGCAAGTCGTGCCACGAGAAAGTATAACTACCACCATCCCCTCCATGTGATCAGCGCCTCTCTCCAGCGGTCTTTGTCCCATCAATCTTGTGCGCGTCCTCGACCGCCACATACAGACCCGTCCATCTGACTCTTTCAGACATTGCTGTCTACAAACATGTCGAACCCATTGGACCAAGACCTCGGGGTCATGGCGGAAGCTCGCCGACCCAGTGTGGTTGTTGATGAGAAGACCGGCTTTCACGGAGAGGACCGAGAGCTCTCGACCTCAACCGGCGGCCGCTACGAGAATGAGCCGACTATGGAAGAGATGAAGACGCTGCGCCGAGTGTCTGGCAAGATCCCATGGCAGGCAATGACCATCACATTCGTGGAGTTCTGCGAGCGATTCAGCTACTACGGAACGACCGCCGTCTTCGTCAACTTCCTCCAGCAGCCGCGTCCGTTCGGATCTCGTACAGGCAACATCCAGCCAAACCAGGCTTGTTACGATGCCATTGGCGAGGATAACTGCCTGCAAGCTGGTGGACTCGGCCAGGGTCAGCAAGCTTCCACTGGTCTTACTGTAAGCAGTTCTAACCCCAGACGTACGTTCACGGAACTGACAGTCTATGCAGACCTTCAACCAATTCTGGGCCTACGTGATGCCTCTTGTCGGAGGGTACATCGCCGATACCTACCTTGGACGATACCTGACTATCCAACTCTCGATCATTGCCGCCATCGTCGGCCACACCATCCTCATCGTCTCCTCGATCCCCAGCGTCATGGACAACCCCGAGAGCGCTCTTGGTTGCTTCGCTGTTGGCCTGGTCATCATGGGTATTGGTACTGGTGGTTTCAAGTCGAACATCTCGCCTCTCCTCGCGGAACAAATCCCACAGACCCGACCAGTTGTCATCACCCTCAAATCCGGCGAGCGTGTGATCCGCGATCCTCAAGTCACATACTCTCGCGTCTTCCTCTACTTCTACCTGATGATCAACTTGGGCTCCCTCTCCGGCAGCATTGGTATGGTCTATGCAGAGCGAGACATTGGTTTCTGGCTGGCATATGCTCTGCCAACATTCTTGTTCTTCCTCGCCCCAGTGGTCTTGATCGGCTGCAAGAGATTCTACAAGTTGGCACCTCCAACCGAGTCCGTGCTTTCCAAGTCCTTCAAGCTGTTGAGTCTTGCCAGCAAGGGATGTTGGACATTGAACCCTGTCTCGACTTACCGCAACTTTCAGGTGAGCATTTCCATCCATAACACAGCTAACGATTGAAGCTGACAACATTTCAACAGCGTGCCGACTTCTGGGATCGTGTCAAGCCTAGCGCTCTCGGCGACAGCGCACCCACATGGCTGCAAGGCGTCGACGACGTCTGGGTCGACCAAGTCGCACGAGGATTCAACGCCTGCAAGGTCTTCACCTGGTTGCCACTGTACTGGCTCGCCTACAACCAAATGGTCAACAACTTGACCTCTCAATCTGCCACCATGGAGCTCAACGGCGTCCCCAACGATCTCATCAACAACCTCAACCCCGTCACGCTGGTCATCTTCATCCCCATTTTCGACTTCTTCGTCTACCCAACCATCCGCAAACTCGGCTTCCACTTTACCCCGATCAAGCGCATCACATGGGGCTTCTTCGTCGCTTCCGCCGCTATGATCAGCAGCACCGTCATCCAGTACTACATCTACAAGGAGGCTCCTTGCCCGGACAACCTCCTCAGCGACCCGGATGAGGGCTGCCAGGCCCCCATCAACGTCTGGGTCCAAGCCGTGCCATACTGCCTGATCGGTTTCTCCGAGATCTTCGCCTCGATCACAGGATTGGAGTACGCCTTCAGCAAGGCTCCCGAGAACATGCGCGGCCTGGTCATGGGTGTCAACCTCGTGCAGAACGCTTTCTCCGCTGCCATTGGACAGGCGCTCGTGCCGCTGGCCAAGGACCCTCTCTTGACTTGGAACTACACGACTGTGTCTATCCTGGCGTTCATCGGTGGTGTTGGCTTCTGGTGGACGTGGAAGGATCTGGATGCTAGGGAGGATGAGCTGAACTTGATTGAGGAGAGCAAGTACAAGGGGCGAGTTAAGGCGAGGGATGTGGAGAGTCCTGAGGATTTGAGTGAGAAGTGATTCAAGGTAGATGACCATAACTCTACGATGCTCTTATGAAGGGCTTTTGCCACTTACCTCGCGGCCATTGCGTCGATGTGATGTCCGTCAAGTATCGATGTCTGTTGTCGCTGGACCAAAACCAAGCCTCGCGGTGTGGGATGCACGGGCATGCATTCAACTCTTCCTAGTCAACGCGATCAGTCATTGACTGTATTTCGTAATTGGATCATCCAAATTAGGAACAACTCCTTTATGGAGTCCACAAGGACGCGAGGACCTAGAAGATGGTCAGATGCGAAGACTTTTGGCGAAAGCTAAATCGGTGTCAGCCTTACACCATTGAGAAATTATCACCTCTCACAGTGACTGATCACTCTTCTGTAAAAGCATATATGATCATTCGATATCCATTTTCTTCGCAAAAATTTCGAGAACACGATGCGAACCATCCGCAGAGGAGTCGGGTCTTGTCTTGCACCTTGTGAGGATCAATGATCTCAAACACGGCCAAGATGCGCAAACATCAATCTTGGACGATTGCCAGGTCAAAAAGACACGCTAGAACGACCTGAAGAAGCCAAACATGAACTCCTCGCTCGCGGGATCGAACCGCGGGCCTCAAGATCAACAGATATGGCTATTACAGTCTTGCGCTCTTCCAGCTGAGCTAAGCGAGGTGTGCGCAATCATGTGATTGGGTGCCAAGTTTATCAAATTGAATATGACTGCTAAATTTTTGGTGCCAAGCGGATTGGAGGTTCCTGATCCTTCCACAAACAATCCGATCAATTGCAGTATTGGTGTCTTATTTCCAAAGTATATATCGGCTTACACATTCCTGCTGCTGTCATGTGTTTATCATTAGAATCAGGAGTGATCTCTGGCTTTGCTCGCAGGAATCCAGTCGATGCTGGATCTTCTATCTAACTTGGTGTAGCTCAACTTTGGATAGCAATGACGAATGAACTGAAGAAACTTGACCACGTCGACTGTTGTCTGCGTATTAGCGTAGTGCCTGACCTTTGCCTATTCCCGAGTATTTACCGTGAGTCGGTATTGAACTCGAACAGTTGACCTTGACACGAGTCTTCAGGATAGATACGAGAAGTTCGTATCACTCAGACTAAGTACGTTCGATAGGTGATCCCTGGTAATCCTAACGCAAGACGTTGTATAATAAGTGATGGGTTGAAAGATACAGTACAAAGTGGTCAGTTTGGATGTCTAGGCATCGGCATATGAAGTATCCAAATCCAAAAGCTGATTGCGTTAACGAGAGTCGTCCGCTATGTCGTCGTTGACTAATGACGATCAATTGCCCAGGACACAAATGTCAATCGTTGCCGTCGTTTTCAATGAGACAGCGTCTTCCAATACTTGGAACAGATGTCAAGCGTCCGATATTGGAGATCTCTCAGAATTTCGACTGCTGGCATCGGAAGAATGCAAGACTGTATCCAATGAGTCAACGGACGGAATATTCGCCGACAAGTCTCCGCAAAATTTCAAAAATTTTCACATGTTAGCGCCAAAAATCGCCAAGACCAAGCCATATAATCAATTTGGGCTCAAATCTCTTCATCAAATAGCAGCTTCGTTGGTGTAGTTGGTTCATCACGTTCGCCTAACAGGACTTCACTGTCTTTGTGCGCGAAAGGTCGCCTGTTCGAGTCTGGCACGAAGTATTTCTTTTTTGCTTTTGCATTGAGTACTTTACTTTTTGTAGACCTTCAGGGGCGTTCCCATGGTCCAGAGAAGCGAGAACGGCATCGAGGGTTGGGCCTTGAAATTTTGCATGAGCTGAAGGTCACTGATCCTCGTCCTGCAAGTACGTGAGCATACATTTTGCCAGTGGTTATCTTCTTTTGCGAGAAACTCATCAGCATCGATCTTGTGTTCGCTCAAATGGACTCACCCTTCCGGCATCTCCGCATGCGATCCCTCATCATCGAAATCAATCTCATCCACCGTCGTAATCTCCCCCGTCTTCGCCCCATACATCTCAGCAATCTTCAACGCAACCTCCTGTGCAAACCTCGCCTGCTCAATCGTTCCTCCATGCCTGACGATACCGCGAGTATGCCACATCGCCTGCATCGGACAATTCGAACACGTCAGAGCCGCAGCGTTGACCAATTCAGTCTCGACGAAGTTGAGGATAGCGTCTTCAGAGACGTACCACTCCAGGCTGTTCAAAGTCATCAGGTAGAGGTCAGGGGCGTATTTCTTGTTGAAGTCAAGATTCGCTTGGGCGGCTGCTGGAGTCCAGAGTTTCTCAAAGAAACGGCGACCTTTTTCTTTGCGGTTGTCTGCGGCGTTCGGGTCGTTGAGAGATTCGTACCTGCTGATGTCAATTTCATTTTCGTGATTGCATTCGTGATAGCAGACCTTGGACCGTAAGAATCGATCTCTTCCTCCTTCAGATCTTTGAACAGCGGAAACAGCGCATGCAAAGCTTTCGGTCCTCCATACAAGACACTGGTCTTGATGACGGCTTCTTTGATACGTCGCTGGACTAGCTTCTGCTTCTCGAGGTCCAAGTCCTTGGTCGCAAAGCGATAGAGCTTCACGACCTCCTGGCCAGCAGATGAAGCAGCGAGGGCAGTCGTCTAGGGCTTCAAGGTTAGTCATGGCAATGGTTTTCACTGTCATCTTTTCTTACCGCAATGGTGTACCAGTTCGCTTTGAGGATATCAGATTCGCCCTCCTTCTCTTTGAATTCCGCAAGAAGATCTATGAGAGACATCGCAGTTACTTCAATCTTAACCAAGGTCTACATATCATGAAGTTCTGCAGTTGTGAAGAGACTGCATTGAGGGACCCTTCGCAGTTGGCGGTGAGGTCGAAGCTTGCTTGAGCTTTCGAAGGCCGACCTGACATGAGTCGTGAAACGTGGCACAGCGTCTCGCAGCCCTGCAACAGCCATGTTAGGCGGATCGAGCACGGTCAGAACTCGACTTGATGGACTGAAAAAATTGCATCAGTACGAATTCGTGGCAACATAGCCCACGGCGAGCATTATACCGCCCACACGCGAATGCGAGCTCCAGCATAGCTCGAGTGAAAGTTCATCCGGGCGACTTTGTCAGCCCAGGGTCCATCACGTGAAGACCTAAAGCAGCACAATCCCAATTCGGAATGTGGTGTAATAACATTCTTAACAAGACTGCTGGCCGACTTCTCGCATGTTGCAAAGACCACGACATGATGCTCATTTCCGACTCCTCGGCCGCTATGAACGGATCAATCATGGGTTTTAGGCCAATCGTTCGTGAGATGGTGGATGAAGGTGGGCAATGTTATCGCGTTTGGCTCGCAAGGATCATTTTTTGTGTCTAGTATGCCAATCTGTCTATGCGTTAGTCTATGGTCCGCAGTCCTTAGCCAATGTTGCAAGAAACCATAAGAAGGAGGCCTTCGTACCCCCCTGAGAGATGTTATCGAATACTCCATTCCAGCAAGTTTCCATCATGTCTTCTCAGAAATCAAGCCTACTCCAAACGGTCCTCCTGGGCGATGACCTCCCCCTATCCAACCGCATCGTTATGGCGTCAATGACCCGCAACCGCAACATCGACAACATGAAGCCCACGCAGCTCACAACTACATACTACACTCAACGAGCTTCCGCCGGCCTCATCATCTCCGAAGGCATGCACATATACCCACAAGCCACTCAATGGGAACACGTCCCGGTGATGTACGAGGCTGAACACGCCCAAGCCTGGAAGCCAGTAACAGCGGCGGTTCACGATGCCGGTGGCAAGATTTTCATGCAGATATGGCATGCCGGCCGAGCGCAGAATGAGAAGATGAAGTGGGTGAAGCAGGATGGAAGCTTTCCGGGCGTTCTGGCTCCGAGTAAAGTCAAGGCAGTGGGAGGGAGGTTCAGGACTGGAGATGGAGGACATTTGGAGAACACCGAGAACTTGACCGCCATCGAGGATCCGAGGACTGTGGTCGAGCAATACAAGAAGTCCGCAACTCTTTCCGAGGACGCAGGTTTCGATGGCGTGGAGGTGATTGCTCTGGGAGGCTACCTCGTACACAGCTTCATGAACTCAAGGGCCAATCTCCGGACCGACGAATATGGTGGTTCCGTCCAAAACCGCTGTCGATTTCCGCTCGAAGTCGTCGATGCGATGATATTGGTCTACGGCCAACGTCGAGTTGGGGTCAAGATCAGCCCATTCGACTGCTACAACGACTCGGCAGCCACGTACGAAGAGTGCATGGGGACGTTCACGTACCTCGTTGAACAACTTGTGCAAAGACAGATCGCATACATCTGCTTGAGTCGTCGAGCAGTCGAGCCGTTTCTTGGTCGTCGACCTGATGGGTTTCATTTGCCAGCTGGAACGGATCCTGTCGACATCTTTGGCCCGATGGTCAAAAATGC
Source organism: Zasmidium cellare ATCC 36951 (assembly GCF_010093935.1). NCBI lineage: Eukaryota > Fungi > Ascomycota > Dothideomycetes > Mycosphaerellales > Mycosphaerellaceae > Zasmidium > Zasmidium cellare. The sequence continues at coordinate 242,967 of NW_022986945.1, read as the reverse complement.
TGGCAGCAAGACCATTCTGATGGTCAATGATGGCTACACTCCGGGTGAAGCAGAGAAGCTTGTGGAGGCTGGGAAGATCGACTTGATTGCATTTGGGAGACTGTACATTCCCAATCCAGACCTGGTGACAAGAATTGAGAAAGGACTTCCGTTGGCTGAGAACGATCGAGGTAACCATGTCCATTATGGCCCATTCAGAAGTCCGGAGGAAGACTACATTGACTGGCCTGCTTCAGGTTCGTCTTGACTGGTCCGATGTATGAACATCTTAAGATAGAGCAATTCGCCGTAGATACTTCAAGCACGAGCGTGTTTCAAATCATTCCAAGAACTCGTTCCTCACATATAACGGCATTGAATCCTCCCACAAGCTGTCCGTGAGTATACGCTAGATCAAGTCAGCCATGATATTTCTCTGTAGACTAGACATTACCTTATTCGACCCATCAGCATCCATGGCAAATACCTGACCATACGGTTGGAATGTCTGATCGTAAGTGGCAGCTTCCGCCCTGAAGCCCTTCTCGCCGCTTGACCACAGGATTCGACCTAAGAGGCATCAGTGACCAGCATCATTAACGTCGGAATGAACGATGTACCGTCATAATTCCAGACTGCATGAGCATCGTTGGCTCCGCTCGATGTCAAAACCTTCAGGTCCGTTCCGTCTGGACGGATGGTGCAGATGTCGAAGTTGGTATAGTTCATGCGCCTGGTGAACACACAAGGTAGGTCAGCGAAGTTCAGATAGTTCACGAGTGCTCAAGTCGTTTACAGATTATCGTAGACATTCCCAGTGGAGTTAAGGACACCAGTATTATTCGTGAGCACTCGTACGCTTTTATCAGTTAGATTCATGACACGCAGGCCATACTCTGATCCCCAGACTCTGTAGACCTAGGGCACAATGTCAGAGCGACCTTCACCAGAGGCACAACACTACTCACAAGCTGCATGCCATCATGGCTGTAGCTCGGAAATCCGGCGTTCAGGGAACCGAAAGTTAGCTGCTCATACCAAGTCCCGTTTGACGCCGCTCTGTAGACCCATGCAGAATACTCGGCTCGTTCTTAGAACCAGGCACCCAGGCCAAAAGCGATGTACTCCCCGTCAGGCGACCAAGAGGGCTGGAATGCTCCAGCCAGGCCTTGGCTGACCAACGAAGCATCGCTCTGGTTTGTGGCGTATACGTCGAATACCATCTCCAGGTCAGACCCGTCCGGGTTCATTTTCACGATAGAGGAGTTGCCCAGTTGCTTCTGCGTTATGGCCAGCTTCCCTTGCTGAGGCAAATCTGGAAAAACGTCCGTAAAACGTAGTCCCATTCGTCATCCCAACTGTAGAGAGGCTTTTCCATAGGTCGATTGACCCAGCCAGTAACTTCGTAGACCACCTTCTGTCCGTCGGCAGACCATGCTGGTGATCGTAAGCTGCGAATAATGGAGTTGTTTCCGGACGTATAGTGGAGGCCAGTCTGGTCTGTAGGCCCCTTGACAAGATACCCTATGTTGTCAGCGCTCACATACTGAGGAGCAATCTTGAGGGTTGATGTGTTGGTTTCTTGTCGGCGGTCTTGACCAGTCGCAAAGTCAACAGAGACAATTTGACTAACGGTAGAGTTGAGGTCTTCCGGCCGATGGGCATTCCAGGTATATTCTCTCGGCATTTCATAATACTGCAGGTTGTCAGCTGACGATATATTGTATGCCCTGAAGAACTTACAGCTATGCGATCCCCGGACGGCGACCACTTCGGGCTGAGCATTGTCAGCTTGAAGTAAATTAGTTTGGGGTCTGCTACTCACGACCCAAGACAGTACCCGTCTTTCTTCGCTACCAGCCGAAAATCGCTCCCGTTTGGACGAATAGCATAGATCGATAGCTCCTGGGTGTGCTCCCAGCCACTCCCGTTGCCATGCCCAGTCCACGCAGTGTTGCGATCGGAAGAGAAAGCTATCCAATATCCGCCAGGCGACCTGCCATGTACCATTAGCAACCAGTCGATGAAGCTGGAACTTTTCACTCCCTTACCAGCTGGGCATAAAGTAGCCATCAGGTGACCTGCTAATAGGTAAGAAAGTTTCTGATCAAGCCAAGACGGGAAGATTCTCACCAGTCAACGCCTTTGACAGCATCTGTATTGGTGAGATTGCAGCTCACACCAGTGGTGATGTCCAAGACCCAGATTTTGGTCTTGTACCCATTGGCGGTCGAGACATAGGCAAGTTTGGTACCATCCGGGGACAAGACGCCAGCATCTTCCACCGAGGGCGTCGCAATGAGTTCCTGCAGATCGGAGCCGTTGGCACGTATGCGGTAAAGGTCTGAGTTGCCGTCGCCGTTGCGCTCGCTCGTGAAAGTCACCCACTCGCCGTCAGCAGAGAACGAGGCTGCTGGCGTCAGACATGATTCGAGCATCATTGAGGCTTTCATACCGTGGTAGTCATATCTTGACTCGTTTCCAAGAAGTCTTCTCGCACCCGTCCCGTCGGAATTGGCAATGTAAAGCGTTGAAGTCGAGGGGGCAATGCGGTTCATGAGCAAGACGCCTTTCTTTCCTTGCGCTGGCAACCCGCGAGCAGAATGTGATCGTGGGAGGACATCGAAGTCGTGGGATACATATTCAGGTCTGGCATTGCAAAGGCTTGCTACATGGCAAACTAACCCAGTAAGTATGTTTAGCCTCATGCTGGAAGAGAGTTCTCGAAAATATCGAACAGATGAAGCGAGAAAAGGCGAGTGATGAGGTTGATATCAGCCAATACGTCGAGAAGGCTAAGGAAGCCGGTGCGTCGACTGCCACACATTGACAGTAATTAGTCAAATGCCTTGCCTCCGTAGTGACCTACCATATGCTCCAGAGATCATATTCAAGCAGCTTCACAGGCTGCTGTGATGCATCGAGACGGCGAGCCGGGATCTTGATCGGACTTGGCTCGCTGATCCATGCTGGGATGGCGGTGATGCTTGATGCCTGGCCGAACAGCTGGCTGGACCGAGGACTGTTCGCAGCCGTAGAGCATACCGCCCAAGGATAGACTACGACGCATGGTTGATGTTGCGCAAAGATGCCATTTCTCGCACTTGCCGTGGCACCGCATACGCCGTGCTTGTGGTCAGCTATCAGGGGAACACAAGGCCTGACTCCCAAATCGCTGAGACGGAGACATGCCCACGTTCATGCTAGCCCAGGCCTTCCGGCTACAAATTTTTGCACGGCGAAATGTTCAATATACATATATCGTTCTTCGGCCGAGGTGGGGAGACTGAATATCCGAGATCTGTGTGTTCGAGGCAGGCGGATCGTGTGCTGGTCGAACTGAAGGGGCCATCGCCAGCGCGTTGTTCTGGGAGCCATCCAATGATGGTCTATCGCCTGTCTTCATGAATGGCCAGGCAATGGTGATGGGGATGAGGAGAGTTGGTGACGCGAATGTGGAAGGACCCGACGCGAGTGAGGTCGGAAAACCCATCTGTTTGAATGATGATGTGTACGCAGTGTGACGAAAGATGCGTAGACTCAAACCTGAGAGCTTCCAGGTTCCATTGACTCCCGCCCATCTCGAAAACCTTCGGCTTGAGTGCCTTCCATCACAATGCAAGCGACAGAATAGAAGATCGAGGCTACTCCATGATCGGGACATCACACAAACCATCTTTACTTGGATGATTCGCCACCGACATGGCATCAGAAAGGGACCAACGGCTGGCCGCAGAAATCGCCCTGCTGGAATCGATGTATCCAGAGCAGGCCACATTCACTCCCGAAACACAGGAGCTTAGCTACACGACCGGTAATTCAAATCTCCAACTACGGCTCACAGATGGATATCTTGTCGACTCTCTTCCTGTTGTTCTCTCTGCCAACGCTGGCAAGCAGGACTTACGAAATTCCGTAAAGGAAAGTGTGAACGGCCAGGCTCCAGGAGAAGAAGTACTAGACTCAATCATTCTGAGTTTCAACGACATGGTGGAAAGCCTCGCCACCGGCGAACCGATTAGCGTCGATGTTTCTGAATCTCCAACGCAAGACGATACCAAAATCACAATCATCGTCTTCCTCCATCATCTTCTCAACACCAACAAGCGGAAGTTGTGCCTCTCACCATCGCGGCCGTCCATATCTGGTGTCACAAAACCAGGCTATCCTGGCGTTCTAGTATACTCAGGACCTTTGCGTATAGTTCACGAGCACATAAATGAGCTCAAGGCACAGAACTGGCAAGCGTTTCAGGTTCGTTCAGAGTTTGAGGGCGAAGAATGGAAGTTCAGACATGGGACTGGCGTAGTCGAAGTCGAAGGAATGGGAGATGTTGTTGCAGAGGTAGATTTTCAGCCAGGGAGAAAGGAAGCATTCATGGAGGCCATGAGGATGAAATGATTCACTGGCAAATGAGAAGACATGCAACGAGCTCTGAAGGGAAAGTGCGATGTCTTCAGGTTCACGGAATCTCCAGCCTTGAAGGAAAGCACCACCGACGGCATTTATTCCTGTCATCCAGGTAATCCGCAATCAACAACATGCGACAGGTCATTTTCTGCACATTCACCTGCACGAACCCGCGCCAAGCCTCACATGCGGCAGCGCCCAGCGCCAACCTTCTAAAGTCACGTCACCGTTTGCGGGAAGCTGCAGACAAACGCTGTTGTCCAGACACCGTCCCTTCCATCTCAACTATCGAATTCTCCAGTTTCTCAAATCCTCCCAGGTCAATCACAGAAACCGGTCGAAATGGGTTCCAAGAAGCAGCGGGCCAAAGCGACCAAGACGAGCAACCTGCCCATCATCGGCAACAGCAGCAGAAATGTCACGCAGGAGAAGATTCTTGATCGCAAGCCCATCAAGCCAGGTCATGTTTCTCCAGGCAACTCGCCTTTCATGAAGAAGCTCCCGCGCGAGGTACGCCTTGCTTTCACTCCCTAACGTCTCCGTCAATGCGAAGCTAATCATCTACAGATCCGCGACAAGATCTACGAAGAACTCCTCATCGTCAAAATGACTCCCGAAATGGCCAACTCGTGGGATGAAGAGAAAGGCGGAGCCGAATCGTACGCCGGCGAGTATGGCCGCGAGAAAGCTCAAGACATCCTCGACCAGGACATTGGTCTTATGCCCGGTGGATCGCAGAACTACGGTTCCAGATTCATTGGCAAGAACAAGGGCATCTTGCTGGCCAACAAGCAGATCTACGAGGAGGCGACGACGGTTCTCTTTGGCAAGAACCTCTTCGTGGTCTTGCCGGAGTTTGAGCGCATTTGGTGCTTCTGGCGCTGTGACTCGTATGGCTGTCAGCCTGTCACGACGCCTTGCTTCGTCCGGTATGTACATTCATCGTCCTCGAGGGCTACAAAACCCGAGCTGACACGGCGAACAGACCCGAAACTGCAGTCAAAGTTAAGCACCTCCTCATCATCGTCTCCAACCCCTGCTTCGACCGCGACCAAGCCATCGAGCAAGCGAAGTCCGCCCTCAACAGAAACCTGCAGACTGTCATCAGCATTCTGGGTGAAGTGAAGCTGAAGCTCAAGACGCTCAAGATCAGATACTGGAGCTGCTTCGGCGGAGAAGTCGACAGCGTGAGGAACGAGTTGGAAGGCCCGGCGAAGCCAGGCTTTCCAGAGCGCCCTGTCATGCTGCAGCGTGTCGGAGGACGCTTCACCACGATCAAGCGTGGTGAGGCGGAGCAGCGTATCTTCTCTGATGCCCGTCAAGTTCTCGCCCCGCTCCGTGAGTTCAAGAAGGTGGCTGAGGATGTGAGCGTCCGCGGCGATGTGCCACAGCCTCTTATCGACGAGTTGTCGTGTGTCTTGGCTGTTGATGGCGCCGCCATGAAGAAGAAGCTGGCAAAGGCTGAAGTGGCCGCCAACACGTACGAAGCAGCCAAGACCGGCCTCGCCGAGTTCGCCCGCGAGCGACTCGATGTGACTCCTGACACCGATCCTGAATCGAGGGCTTTGTACGAGCGGATGATGAGGATTCCCGCCAAGTTGCCATCGGTCATGGTATTGTGAACAATATTTGTATTGTATGAAAAAGTCAACGCTGACTTCATTCACTAGGCGAAGTACATGCAAAGTCCGACCAAGGAGGAGGTGGATCGGTACGACAGACATTGGCGTGCTCAAGCTGCCAACGCTGCAAATGCCGCCAACACTGCTGCTGCCTCTGTCAACCACAGCAGTGACGACCTGGGAGCCCAGCCACATCCAGGTATGTGTTCTCGATCTCTGCCACATTTGATTGTACCATCTGATATGCTAATGTTCGTCCAGTCGCTGACGGTGCTCCTGTTGCCATCGGCTTCATTGCTGGCAAGCCCGTCTTCGGACCTCCTCGCCCACCGGCCGGTGATGGTGCTTGTGGTCTGCACAAGGGAACATTTTGTGTCCAGGGCGGAGAATCTCATCTCTGATGGCTCTCATGGCGAACCGGGGGACTGGCGTGAAGATGACCTGTATGACAGAGACTTTGGCAACCACTGATGGCCAGCTGTAGCGCCTGATAGCGAAGACCAGAACACACATTCGTATAGCACCTTCTCACTTCACATCGATCATCTTCCTGCTTCGGCCAGCCAAACGCCCAAAAGGGTCAGTGTTATGACTTCATCCACTCCATTCATTCCTTACACAACACCCTCACACCGTGCCTTGAAAGCCTCGACTGTCATGCGCGATATAATCCGGCGTCCAGAAAACCTGCTTCTGCTCCATAGCCAACAGCGCATCGCTATGCCCCCTCCCATTGGCAATATGACTCAAGTCAACAGGCAGAATAAGCTGATCATAAGTCGCAGCCTCAGCAGCCATCGCCAAAGCCATCGACTTCGCTTCCTGGAGGCTGGTCGCACCGGCGAAGATCAGCATGCATTGTGCGTAGCTCAGGATCAGAGACCGTCTTCTGCCTGTTGGTGATTCGCGTTTTGTTGCGTTTCTTCTCAGATCGAGGATGTGGTTGCCGTAGAAAAGCCATTGGTCTGCACAGAGGTCCCAGCTTGAGACGGGTGGAGTTGAGCTGGGGAGGACTTCGTCGAGTTGGCATTTGCCGGCGATCCATTGGAGCATGACGGCAGATAGGCATTCTTCTTCCTTGGCAGAGAGTGGACGGTCTGTCAGTGAGCGCTGCTCAACAAAATGGTCCACTGTTGATTTCCACTGTGCGAGGCTCTCTGCAATGCTCTCTTTCTCTCGCAGTATTTCAATGGGGCAGGATGCATACCCTGCAAGAATGTGCTTGTAGTTGCAGATGGTAAAAATCATCATCGCCTGACACACCACGCTATAGCCATGCACCACATCCTCCAAGCTATGGAAACGACAAAGTTGTGCTCCAGGTTGGGTAATGGTGGGCACACGAGTCTTGTCTTCGATCGTTGCACTAAGGTCCACCAGTAGCAGTACAGTTCAGATTGTTCTGAAGTCGTCTGGCTTCTCGCGTCCAGCGAACGACATTGCCCATGTGTCGAATATGTGGATAGCTCTCTCGAGGTGAGTAGATGCTGCTTGCTGATCGCCGAGCACCTTGGCGTACGCATACAGGATAATGGCGCACGTCAGCACAACGGCATGTGAGGGACTCCCGTCCAACGAGATGTATGCTCTCAGCATGCTGATCGCTTTCGACAATGCAGCTGACGGACTCTCCGAGAGCTTCGAAGGAACATGACTCGGCCGTGCGTAAGCATCATCTGTCTCTCTGAAAGCTGCACTGAGTGCGATCAATGACTGCATGACAACAGGCAGCTGGTGACAGGACTGGAGTATGTAGGTTTGCCAGAACTGGCTCGACTTGTCACAAAAGATGTTGTGAGCGACTACTTTAGTGTAGTAATCGTAAAACCTGCATTCAGTCGGGCTCTCCCACTGGTATAGAGGTAAGGCGAGATCTAATGGGCCTGGTCCAGTGTGTTCCACCACGGTAGAGGCTTCTGGCACTCGCTTGCGTTTGCGAGGGCTATTGCTCCTTCGGGAGAGACTGCTGAATTTGATCTGGCGAGGTAGAGGAGTGGCTGTCGTCCATCGCCGAGGATCATGGCGGCGGCAGGTGTATTGGACATGTCGGTTCAAATCTTTCCTTTCTCCTTGATGAATTCGGGCTTGGTGGCCATCGCAGTTCACGAAGAGGAAGTCGCTGCCACGTTGCATGGCCGTGGTATCGTACGCAAGTGAGTTCCTGTGAGTTCATGTGGGGGCATTTCTGCATGCAGGTTGGGGAAGAATGTATATAGACTGCATTGAGGCTGAACGTCGATAGCCAGATGTCGAGACTAATGCAGACCTGCTTCCTAATCAGATTAGCCTTCCAAACAAGCTCGGATCCTGCAAGCCACAAATCGGCTCGTGCGTTGCAGTCTGCAGACTTGAGGTACCCTCGGTGTTCCGCTCAAAGTGGAATCTTCATCCCCATTACTCCCAAGCCGTCAAAGAAGCTTAAGGTGCAATCAGCAGCGCAGTCGCTTCTTAAATCGGAGAGATGGCAACCGCATACGTTCCAGTTTGACCAGAGCGAGGAGGGTAGTTATCGAGAACTTCTGGCTCTTGTATGTGATAGGTCCAGGCCTCGCAATGGTTCTTGTCGAATATCTGCGGCAATGCACATTGTGCAGCAGAAGTCAGCATTCGAGCTCCGAGGCCTGCGATGATTATCAGCATCGAGTGCCATGTGAAGGCACAGCAATCAAGGCAAACGTTGAATGGAATCAGGTCATGTTGGACGATGAAGACCAAGGGGATTGCATAATGGCCCTGCATGTTGAAGAGGGCTTGCTATTGTTCGTGTACGGATGCCGTCAGGTCTTGCGAGACACATATCGCAGATTCGGCGGTCAGGCAGAACCTGTCGGCGAGGCGCAGTCCAGCAAGATGCCTGGGGTCTTGTGTATGAGCAGCATGTTGCCGGACTTGGTGGTCGCACGGCCAGTGCGCGCTCGTGTAGCGATGTCTCATAATGAAGCCCTGAAGGATGTGTCGGATTCGACCGGTCACTGGGTCGATGCTGTCCTAGGCTCGAGCCAGTACGGCCTGTCCTGCTAAGCGCAGCCCTGCTCCAGGGGCATCGTCAACATCGAGCTGGCCACTTCCGCACTGTCAACTTTGAGAGTAGAGTTTTCATCCATCAAATTTATCCCCCACCGTCTGCTCATCCCTTCTTCATCTCATTTTCTATCGTCTCGTCTGCTGCATCATCATAGAACTCCACATCGCCATCAGCACCTAGTCTCCCCTTCCTCAACTTCTCTCCATGCTCCTTCGCGATATCCTCCATCGTCTTGCTCGTGTCGGAGAAGATCTTCAGATGATCACTGATCAAATGTTGGCTCTTGCACTTGGGGCAATTAATGACACATGTTCCAAAGTGGTAGGCCTGCTTGGAGATGGTGTGGCCGCTGCGCTCGAGGCACTTTTTGCAGGTAAACCAAAGCTGGTATGCAGGAGACAGGGCTTTGCGGAGGGCGATCGAGTCGGCGTCTGAAGTGCTCGTTGCTTCGCGATCGGTCAGAGGTCTTTGCGTCGACTCGGCGTCGGTGGAGTGGTGTCGTCTTGGCTGGAGAACTTTTTGCGATGCTGCCAGGCGGGTCGTAGGAGTAGGGAGGTGCAAAGCTCGGGCTTGTGGTTGTGTCCTGAATGGCGCGTAGTGTGATCGGAATGCCTGTTCGAAGGTTCGCTGGAACGATCGAATGCTCCTAGTCGTCTTCATGGTGATGGTGAGGTTTGGGAGTAAGATGTTTGTGGCAACTGGAGTCTACATCTATTCGGCGCGAAGTCGAACTCGATTTTTAGTCAGCCTGACGTCGATGCCAAGCTCTCGCTGGCGTGAAGTCTAAAAGCTCCTTCACTTCACCCGAACGGGATCGCGTGCAAGCTTCAGAGTACACAAAACAAGCGTTCCAATTTCGCTGAGAGCTGGCCGTTGTTACTTCTCACTACTGAATACGCTTCACTTCCTGGCCCCAAGACCATGATGTTCCTCAACTGGGACGCCCTCAGAGGTAGTCCTTCACCTGCTCTTCGTTCCACTCCCAGAACTCCTGCGCGTTTCCATTGCCGCCCTGCTCCTTGGGTTTGACAGCAACCGGAAGATCCTTTCGCAAAGGGGCAAGACGACCCCATGGGATGACTGTGCAGCGAAATGAGTACTTGGAGCGCAAGCCAACGACACTGTCACTTACCCCATTCAGTGGTCCAATCGGCCTTGCTTATCATTGGAGAGAAGGCCGCAAACAATAATGTATAAACACCGTGAATGGGCGGGTAGCATACCGCACTTGCAATCAGCTTAATCATGCAGCCTTGGTTCCGGGCCAGTTCAGTGGTAAGGTTCCCTGGATTCAGCGCCACGCTCTCGATACCATCGGACTTGTGCCTATTCGCATATTCAGCGGATAGCAGCCAGTCACCAGCTTTACTGATGCCATAGCGATCCATTCCAGTCTTGGGGACATGGTAGTCAAGGTTGCTCATGTCAATGCCTTTCTCATTCGGGGCGTAGGCAACCAGACCATAAGAGCTCAACCATACCACACGCACAGCGCCAGACTGCTCTTGCTGGGCAGTCGCTTTGAGCACAGGCGTCAAGAGCTTGGTGAGTAGAAATGGCCCAACACAGTTGACGCCGAGTGCTAACTCGTGCCCCTGCACCGTCTTCTTTGGCGGCTTGGATTCCCCAGTCATTACGCCAGCATTGTTGAAGAGAACGTCGAGCCTCGACTCCTGTGCGAGAAAGCTTTCAGCTGCCTTCTTGACATTGCTCAAATCGGCTTGATCAAGGTGAATGAAGACGAGTTTGCCTTTCGAATGCGGCACTGCGGCAGTGACATTGTCGATGGTCTTCTTCGCTTTCTCTTCTGACCGGCACGCGAGATAGACCTTTGCATTCTTTGAGAACAGAATCCGGGTCAATTCTGCTCCAATGCCAGAGCTCGCTCCCGTGATGATGTACACCTTCCCCGCCAAGTCAGCTGGAATGTCCTTGTCAGTGAAAGCTGCTTTCGGTGGAAAGAATTGGGTCCATGTGCTCGGCGGTTCTGCTGCCATTTTGTTGCGGAACGACGAAGTGGGCTGGCAGAGAGAGTGACGAACGGCGGACAACGAGGACGACACTCTCGAGTGGCATTCGCAAGGAGAACTCCATGCGCTTGCACTGGAAAGCGAATGCGGATGACAACCGTGCAAGGATGTCTTGTTCATGGGTGAGATCGAATACTCTGCCGATCATCGCCTACTCCAGAGTCCTACGCGCACACGGAACAGCTACCCTCGGGGATTTGGCGTTTTCCCGTAGTCGTCTTACGCCAACCAAGCTTCATCAAGCAACTCGATGATACTGGATAGGGCCAGCTAACATTTTCCGCGCACAGAGACCATAATGTGTGTATGCTAATGCTGGCGAAGCTCCGCGTACGATCGTGAAAGGACGGGCGACATTCCTGGAGGAACATTTTCGACGACTATACCACGTAACCCATTATGGATATTGGCGATGCTTGCCTCGAATGAGTGTTATCTCGCAATTGGGAACGGGCCAAAGGATTATATCCGTGCATCTGGCTAAATGTAAGTGAATGTTCATTCGCTTGCTCGGAAAAGGAAACAGATGATTGGTCAGACACGCTCCACAACTGTGCGCTCCTCTTTGCAGTCCTCCACCCTAGTCATGAGTCAGCCTCGAACCCATGGTGTTTGTTTTGGTGAGTAGATGGCAACTTGACTTTCGTCACTCTTGCTCCGTCTGGCACCGCAAAGACTCCATGCTGACGATGAAGAGCTGGAGTCAACTGCAGATAAACAAGTCAACGAGCCGTTCATACATCCGTCCATCAAGCAGTCGTCGAAATCAACCCAACACTTGGGACGACTACGCCCCAGAATGTCCACGTGAGAGCTGCCACCCTTGACAAAGCTGGAAGAGTTCAAGTTGCAATGGTCGGCCGTGCTCGAAGAATAGTGAAGACCACTCTGGCTCACAATGGTTCTGGATCCCTGGGTTCGACAATCGTCCCGCGGTACGACACTCTTCTATCTGAGTTCATGTGGGTAATCCTTCTGCAAACATGCGCCTCGAACCTCATCTTCAGTTTGGATCCGGCTGTGTAAATCCATCGACGTGGCTGGTTTGGATTAGCATGCTCGAGGACCATCGCAAGCGTGAGTCGGTCGAGTCGAAGTCGGGACCCCGTTCACTGGCCGTCTTGAAGCTCCGAATGTGCCATGTCGACGAATCTTTGCCGCTTCGATGGGCTCCTCAAACGCGCGCTTGAAGCCTTTCCCTACGTCTCACGTGTGTTCCACAATCGATGACATTTCGGCAATCGCACATACCCACCGGAATCGTGGCGGCAGTTATGTAGGCCAAGCCATGTCACTATGCCGTTTCAACTGCCTTTTACCTTGGCATTACATCTCTCTGCTCGGGAAAGGACACTTCACTGCTCCGCTGGGGACCTCGAGCATCGAATACGCGGTTTCGAGTAAGCTGTACCGCCCAGTCTGTTGATGATGCTGTTACACAGCCATTGCTTACATGCCCTATCCGGCTCCTCGTAGACCGACGGTTTAAACACATCTGCGAATTCCGCAAATGCTCCCGAGAATCTCGCGTTCCCACAGCAAAGACCGATCCTCACTCCAGTCTGAGACCAAAACACCGATTCTCGCCTGTTCCCATCACATCGCACAATAAGCATAGCGAAAACAGCAATGAACAACAACGACATCACCTTTTGACGTTTGTAAAACATCGGCACCATCGCCTAGAATCTGCACTACACGCTCTAAGGCCTTCTAGTCTCCGTGCGGCATTTTTCTAGAAGCATCAGAAACACACTAGATTCAGACCGGTCGTGCTCCCAAAAATGTCGCAGAGCGATCAAAGCATGGCATTCTTACCAAACGATTCGACAACTTGGTAACCGTATCTACCGCGGCGGTATCGATTCGCTGCCAAGCGATTTGTGTCGCAATATCTGCGTGGAGAATGGAGCCTATACGGGGACCACATCGGCTGCACTATGGGTCGAACATGGGTTCGCATTCCACCCCAAAACACCGAACGAACAAGATCGCTTTCTGAAGCAGAAGAACCCTCAGCGAGGCTGCAGTTATCGCCGCTTCTGCTCATCGAGGAAGTCCTGCCGTGGATCCGTCAATAGCCGCCCCCATGGGCATGCAAAAACTATCAAGTAATTAGTTCAGATACCGTGGGCAACGTGCGAACGGCGGACACTCTATTTCAAGGCGTCTCTCTCCCCTCTTTGAAGGCCACGCGACAACCATCCATCACCTCTACCCTTTCTTCGCACTCCTCGACAATCAATTCATCATGTACGGAGAAAAGAAGGTCGGAGAGGACCTCCCGCCGGTTCAGACCAGAGGCGTTGGCGAAATAGACGACTTGCCGAAGATTGACGATGTCAACCAGGACGCAGTGTTCGGTGAGATCAGCGAGGACGGTCCGAACTATCGCGATGTATGTGAAAAATCATCGGCAAACCGAAGAAGTGCTAACGAATCTTGACAGGTCGGTTGGATGGGGACGGTCGTGTTGATGATGAAGACCCAGATTGGACTGGGTGTTCTTGGTATACCTTCAGCCTTGCATACACTTGGCATGGTCCCGGGTGTCATCATCATCTGCCTCATCGCAGCGATGACCACTTGGTCCGGATGGATGGTCGGTGTCTTCAAGCTTCTGCATCCTCAGGTTTACGGTATCGATGATGCTGGTCAAATCGTTGGAGGGCGCATTGGCAAGGAGATTCTGTACTGGGGGTTCAACATCTGTAAGCATCAGTACATATCTTTGAAGGAGAATAATAAACTCACACCATAAAGACTTTACCTTCCTCGCAGCATCTGCAATGTTGGGTATCTCCATCGGATTCAATTCGCTGTCGTTGCACGGCGCATGCACGGCCATCTTCGTTGCGGTCGCCGCCATCATCGGCTTCTCCTTCGGCAGCATCCAGACACTCGGAAAGGTCTCCTGGATCGCTTGGGCGGGTGTCGCTGGTATCCTTACCGCTGTCTTCTCCCTGACCATCGCAGTTGGTGTACAAGACCGCCCTGCCGCTGCTCCACAAGAAGGCCCGTTCAAGAGCGACTTCAAGGTCATTGGAGACCCAACCTTTGAGGAAGCCATCTCCGCCGTCGCGACCATTGTCTTCGCATTTGCTGGCTCTCCGGCTTTCTTCTCGGTGATCTCAGAGATGAGGAATCCAAGGGACTACACCAAGTCCCTCATGATCGCACAGGGGGCTGTCGCTCTCGTCTACCTCATCATCGGCATCGTCGTCTACTACTACTGCGGATCCTATGTTGCCTCGCCCGCTCTCGGATCTGCTGGTGTCACAATGAAGAGAGTCTGCTACGGCCTCGCCCTGCCCGGTCTGGTCGCCTCGTGCATGTTGTTCGTCCACCTGCCGGCCAAGAGCATCTTCATGCGCTTCATGCGTGGCACCAAGCACTTGACCACGAACACACCCATCCACTGGATGGTCTGGTTCGGCTGCACCGGCGGTATAACCATAATCGGATACCTCATTGGCTCCGGCATTCCCGTTTTCGATGGCCTCATCTCCCTCATCGGTGCCCTGTTGGCTTCCTTCATGAGCTTCATTCCAATGCAAGTACTTCGCTTCAAACCGTGTGGACTGAGACTAACGCTTCCATAGGGGCTTGATGTGGCTGCACGACAACTACAGAAGAAGCAAGTCCGAGCGCGACTGGAAGTGGACGTTCGGCGTCTCCTGGAGTATCGCCATGATCGTTCTCGGCGCATTCATCATGATTGGTGGCACCTACGGCTCCGTTGTTGGAATTATCAACTCGGAGGATCGCACCGCTCCATGGTCTTGCGCCGACAACTCGAACTCTTCGTAGAAGAGTGATGGTGGCCACCTGTGGTCCAAAAGTTTATGCTAGACGAATCATCAATGCCAACGCCAATTTCATCCACTGACACTTCCCATCGCATTACATAGGGCTTCATTATCAACCAGGGGTCCATGCGGTGTCGACGCTATTCCGCTCCTTGTCTGCCCTACAACGCCTGAAGAACCATCAGTTCAGGATTCGTCGTCATTCTTGGCTCTGTTGTGCGATCGTCGCTGCGTATGAGATCCTACGGAGTGAACAATTTTGACAACACCCATTCTTCGGCACCGAAATGATAGGACTCGGCCTTGGTCCGAAGATTGCAAAGGCTCTGTCTGGTTTAGGAGGGATCAATCAGCATCTCATCGTTGATCTGTTGCTTTGTTTGTATCGAGTACTTCGAACTGAAGTACTTCGGCGCCGAGAGAGAGAACGGAGGAGAAATCGGAGCGGGTCCGAAAGATCGTCAGATTCCGGGCAGTACCACACAAGCCTCGTGTGGTAATTTGCCGGACCGCGGACACTTCATCCATTACGATTCACTCCTTCACATCACACATCATGCGGCCTTGCCGTCGGTGCAGTGGACCCCGAGCTCATTGGGTTGCGCCTCATCATGCAGAGCATGTCGTGGATCGAAAAGGTTCGGGCCAAAGGATTCAGGACCCGGTGGGCACATGCGTGCATGCGGTGTTGGAGGAGCGTCGAGGTAAAGCCTTCGGATGGCTGGTTGATCCACCAGCCGACGATGAGGATTTAGCTGCATGCTTGAGCGTAGGGCGACATGTATCGTGAAGTCTGATGTGACACGGCGTCGATGCAGTTCTGCCTCCCGGCGTTTTGAGACGGGGTCGTCTTTCAGCTGTCGGCCAAGGGCGGTTTTTCGGACTTGGTTCTTCGGCATGATGCCGAAGCAGACCAGTGAAGTGAAATATTGCTCACCCATGTCCACGACATCATGGTTTTGTGATGGTGCCCACTCTCGATGGCGTCTCTTGCCACGAGGCGTGACCTCTCACAGGAGCGCGACCATAGAACGTCACTCCTAGACGAGCCTAGGAGAGCATCCATGCACGCATGTGATGGAAGCAACTAGCGTCAGGTATGTTAGAGTTTACTCTACCGATTAGGGCAGCATGAAGTTCGCCAGGAACCGTCCACACTCCTGCCGGCGCAAGATGTGTGAGGGTACCCCATGCATCTTGGCTGATACTGCATGTGGAGATTTTAGGAGACCTTGCAGGATGAAGGATTCGTAAAGTAGACGTAGTAGGGCGGGCACATTGCATGTCCGTCGGCGATAACCGCTTCGATCAAGCAACCTATTCGTCGAACGTAGTTTCCAATTGTTGTGGGGGCCAGAGGAATTCCGAAAGCTTGTCGACTGCCGTTCTGAGCGACAGCGTTGTTTGTCATATCGGCACCGCCATACACGACCAGGCTGCAGCGATTCCTCATGCGGTAAATAGTCTTTCCATGATTCCACGGCCAAGGCTGACAAACCTTTGTCATATTTGCTACCTCATGCTCGCTATGCTTACCTACTCTTCGGTGCATGCTAGGCCTCTTCTCTAGTATCCACGAAGCCATACCCTTCGCCCGATGGAGGCTCCCTGCCGCCCATGACCTCCACACTATTGACGAAAGCCCGGATCTCCTCCTCCTCCTCGCTTGTCAACTGCACGTCGAGTGACGCCCAGTTCTCTTCCAAGTACTTGATTTTCTTGGTCCCTGGGGTCGGTATGACGATGCCATTCTGTGCTCGGAGCCAAGCTAGTGCAAGCTGCGACGTGGTGCATCCCTTCTTGTCGGCGAGAGCTTTGAATTGGTTGACCAATTTAGCGTTGGCAGCGATGTTCTCTTCACTGAATCGAGGGAAGACTTTGGCACGGTTGTCGCCTGCTCCGCTGACCGACTCCTGTGTCAAGAAGGCTCCGGTCAGGAGGCCCCGGCCCAGAGGTGAGTAACAGACGACTGCTACACCAAGCTCGCGGCAAGTTTGCAGAAGGTAGGTGCCTTTCTCTTGTTCGATGTCGAGAGAGAAGGGCGAGTATTCCATCTGGATTGCAGCTACTGGAGCGACTTTGCAGGCTCGACGTAGAGTTGCTGAGCTCACTCCACACAGGCCAATATTTTTGATTTTGCCTTCTCTGTATAGATTTCCATCAGTAAGTGCAGGTTCAGAAGGGCGCTTGGTGGGACGTACGCTTTGAGCTCGGCCATAGCTCTCATGGTGCTTTCGATAGGGATATCAGGATTCACCCGATGAGCGTAGTCTAGATTAACGTCAGCCACCCAAAGTGAATAATGATGTTCCGTACAGACGAACATAGATCAAGGCAGTCAACACCCAGTCTCTCCAGGCTACCATTACAGCATTTCTTGCAATTCTCAGGGGAACTGTCAATCACGAAGCTGGCGACATCCCTAGACTTCATGCTAATTCCGAACTTGGACGCAAGGAAGATCTCATTGCGTTTGCCGGTCTGCTTGAACCATTTCCCGAGCATGGCCTCGTTGTCTCCATACAGGCTGGGTGTTGTAAGCGTTTTGTCAAGCCTTTCTTCCCATTGGCACTCACTCAGAGGTATCCCAGAAAGTCGCTCCAAGTTGAACAGCTCTGTCCAAAAACTTAAATCTTTCTTCATCGGGAGGTGCTTTGCCATAGCCTCCAGACAAGCCCATGAGTCCGAGGCCCAATGGTGGCACTGACGGACCATCTTTACCCAGCGTACGATGGGTAGCTGAGCTCGTGGACATGACGATGAGATCTGATGTTCTGCCAGTTGTAGTCTTGATCAAGAGACGAAATGGTTTGATGAGTTCGAATATCGCCGGTCGCCCAGGCTTTTATACCCCTCATGCATTCCGTTGTCAATTCCATTCTTCACCTTCAATTCTCGCTCTCATTGAGGTCAATCTGGTGCCAACTTGCCTATTACGGTAGTTTATATGCGGACGATGAAGGATCGCCGCTTAAGTCCGCTGTTCACGGCTGGAGTATTCCTTTGCTGCAAAGAACCATGTCAACAGCAGCCAATGAACTTCCAAGCTGTCCGAACAAACTAATCGGCAGTACAGGAAAGATTGAGGCTTCAGTGTCTCGTCAGTCGTGAGGAAGATAAAGAATTCATACCCGTCGCCGGAACGACACATGGCATACGTCGACTTTCCCAATCCAGTGCATCATCTTGGGCATATGTTCCTTGAACGTGTTCGTATTCTGGAAGTCCTTGTGTGCCTCCACAGACCGCCAGCCTGCAACGAATACTGCTGCCTTTCCCTTCGATCCGTTGAACTCCATCTCTTCCTCTGCGATGCCTCCTGCCGATGCAAGTAGACCACAGCCCTTCTCGTCTGCCGCCGCGGCGCGGAATTCAGAAAAGACGTTGAGATACTCTGCTAGGGGCTCCCCAGAGAAATAGAACGTGGCTACTTCGGTGACAGGACAATTGAGACCCTGCTCCAGGTCGTCGTAAGGATTCAACTCGACATGACATCTTGCGTCTGCTTCAGTATTGTTTTTCTCCACGCTTTCCTTACGTTCGCTGGACCAGTCTTTGTCGTTATTGGCACTTTCGTAGGCTGGGAACTGGTCAGTCAGACGTGTATGTCTTTGCGGGTCGAAACCCACTAATCAGGGCTTCAAGCATGTCAGGTCGTTCATTCTGCCGGCCGAAGTAAACATGTCGGGGAGAGTATTTTTCGAACTTCGTGTCAAGGTCTTTCATCATCTCGCCTTCAGCGGCTCTGCACGGATCGCTAACGTCGCTGCCGGCGACCAGCGGATAGCTAAACATCGCAGTTATTGGCATTGCAATCTTGACGAAGGTATTCCTGGATCAGAAGCTATCGCAAGAGCGATGAATGCAGCTTTCCTGGTGGCATCGCAAGACCTTGCCCTATGTGAGCTCGGCCGCAACTACAACTCCTTGCCCTTGGCGTGCGACTTCTGCCCGAAGTCGACGTGCAATAGGCCGGTCGAACAGAATCCTTAGTCTTGAACGATGACAACATTCTGGTCAGTGTCGTCGTGATGAACTTCAAGAAGTAAAGACTTGATGAGGTGTTGAAGAACGAAGGGACGAACTAGATCGGGTTAAATTCCTGCCCCAAGGTCGTCATTTCCCACAAGTGGTCCGTGCGGACTATACTAGAAGGACAACATGACATTCAACTTGTATTTTCTTGAAGTACAGTAAATGACGGGATCAAGATGGGTTGGGGTGGAATCTCAGTTGCTGCAATAGTTAGATGAGTCTGATAGCCACTTAGCGGCTTACTTGGCAGATCACTCTACTTTGGGCAAACAATCAAATACTGTATGGGGAAACCAACAATGACACAGTGACACATGCGCATGCCGATGGATGGTGTTGATGACTGATTGCTATGCCGATTATCAATGCAACCCCAAGCGCTGAATCCCGCTCTCTGAACTAAATGCAACTCTTCCTTCTCGAGCTGCCTGCAGCCGATGCCAGCACAAGCGTGCGAGTGCCCTACGTCGTATCCTCTAGTGGAGGCGGCAGGATCAGAACCCTCAAAGATTGGGGTCGATGGCTGCCAAGTTCAAAGTCTCACTGACGGGCCACGCCATGGCGTCGTCAAACTCGGTCCCGGCGAGATGCAGAGCTATGGCCGACAGAAGCCCGTTGAAGAAGTCTCCCACCCACCATTTGGTAGGCGCGTTGCAAGCAGGAACACACCAATGTGCCAAGGTACAGAGTGCAACAGGGTTCCGTGCCTCCAGTAGCAACGAAAAGTCTGGGTCCAGAGATATGGGCCATGACAGGATGTGGACCCAGTCAACCGGTCTGGGGCTGGAAAGAGTGTAAAAACGGCGCAGCTTGCTGATGGCCTCGCCCGTGCCGGACGAATCGAGTACAGGGGAGGGATGGTCAGCGTGTTGTAAAGCTAGGCCCTCCAACATCGTGATCGAGTCGTTGACTTCTGGGGCGATAGCATGATGTTGTCGGTTCCACGTGTGCTGTAGCAGGTAGCCGATAGTGCTGGTCTGTAGGGTATCACGGATTTGGAAAAGAAGTCCGATGGAGCTGTGAATGGTGTGCATGAGACTGATGAATTCGGTGATTGGGTCTCGCGCTTCGGGTGGCTTCTCGGATTCGAAGTACAGCGTGAGGAAGCAGACGAGGATGGAGAAGCATAGCAGAGCATCAGCCTTGTCCGTGGTGATCGCTTCGACTTGGTTGCGGAAAGCCTTGAGTGCTTCGACATAATGATGGCGTGCTGCATCTCTACTCGATTGCTCGTGGCTCACTGTTGCTTGGTGTGCTGCCGCGAAGCCGATGACGGCGTGCATGAGGAACCCATGGGTTTGAGCGAGCCGCGGGACTTCATGCTGCCAGATGATGCGGTATTGCTCGCAGTCGAATGCGGGTAGTGTCTGAGCCGTCTGTACCGTGAAATGATGAAGCAGACCCAAGTCCTGTAGACTGAATGCCGTTCCACTAACTGCCGAAACTCCAGACAGACCAGACAACCCCGTCGACCTGGATGTTCTGGACGCCTTCGATGTCTTGGACGTCCGCGAGGAAATGCTCGAAGACGACACCGATCCGGGTGAGGATGCCTTTCTCGGTCGTTGCAGGCTGGCGGGGAAGGTCGCTGGCGTGAAGAGTTGGAGGTTGTCAATAGCAGGCTGGAGGTCTTGGTAGTCGCATTCGATGCCCTTTTTGGCACAGTTTCCGCAGCAAGGCGGCGTCTCATCGCATTTGATCCTGCGACTCTTGCACTGACTGCACCCCAGACGGGATTTGGTGTGAAATCGTTTAAGAGCCATGATCAGGCTGCACTCAAGGCTGTCGATTGAAGTTGGAGGCTCATTTTCAGCGCGAGATGGCTAGATGGCTTATGAATATATGGGCTCTGGCCTTCGTCACCCAACAGCAGATCTGCGGCACAGCAGGCTTCACTGCCCCCATCGCTGAACCACTACCCCGGGTCTCAGCCCTCACGTAACTAAAGCGGCTGGAGGCAGTATCATGTGGATGTCGGCGTCGGGTCCTGGCCAGGAGGTGGAGTTGTCGGTTGCGAGCAGGTTCGTCCCGGCGAAGTCTCGCCGAAGTCTGTCTGTCGCACACTATCCCTCTTTCATCGAGGATTCGAGGATGATTAACCACGCGGGCTGGCCGAATCCTTTGCGATCCTGCGGACGTTGAGGATGATTAAGGGACTGCTTGGCAGAAGAGCGGACGTCGCTTCATCGTTCGCCCGAGCGTCGACCCGTTGTCCGAGGAACGCGCTCCCGTATACGTCTACGCGAACGAGACGTACACTGCCTCGACTGTCGACGTATCGATATATTCTATCTATACCCAAGGCCCCAGCGACACCGCCTGCAGTGACGAATCGCAAGACTATACGCCCTGCAATCGCCGGGCACCGCCAGCACCGCGTGTATACGCGGCCTACAAAGAAATGACGGTAGAGAAAATTTGGCTTGCCTTTCGGTATCATGACAAGCTTCACGGCATCATTCCGAATACCTCCAACCACCATTTCTCCAAAGCAGCTCTGTTGCGTACTCTCGCGTTTCTACTTACACCGTCCTAACTTTCAGCGTCGTCGAGGCCTCCCTAGCCTGTCTAATCAGCGTTCACCAACGAGACGATTCGAATACTACCAACAAGCCAAAATTTGAGAAGCACAGCGACCTCCGGAGGCAGGACAACGTTTGCCAGAGTTCGAATTGTTGAGGGCGAGAGTAGTGTTGGATGAGGTGACACTTTCGAGAAAAGGCGCAGTCATCGATGGCTTGACAGAATTCATCTCTCCGAGCTTGTACACAATCCTTGTCAATTCGACGGATGATGATAGATCTCGAGTGCTCCAGCAATGAGTTCGTTCAGACACTGTCGGAAATAAAATGGATGAACCTCAGCACGTTGCCTGCATTCGAGTGTAGGACTCAGCATAGCTTCCAAACGTGCCCAAGGCAATATTCTAGGACTTTCGGGCATTCTCTGTTGAAATGTTCGAGACCGTTCCACCATACGGTCGCCATGCTGTCAGAGATACGCCAGCATGGGAAAAAGGCACACAGAATCGTTCTATCGCTGAGTCGTCTACTCAAGCTTGTTGGAACCGATCTCGTGAACGCTTGGTAGTGCAGACCTTTAACACAGTTGCCAGCACTGGCAAACAGCCTAGGTCAGAAACCAAGCCGGTGCCCTCGATGTTGCTACAAGTCGATGCTGAGCCCAGCATTGTCGACTTCTCCAGCCTTTGCAGGAGCATAGTGGTTTGCATTCATCAAGGCAGGGATCGGTTTGGGGACCAGACAAGCTCGGTTGCGATAACACTGGGACATTGCTGCATTGCCCATATCCATACGAAGCCTTGGTCAGCAAGCCCTGTTGACTGAATAGCCCCTTCTCCATCCTTCGTCCGTCATCTCCAGATGCTTGATGTTGAGTGACTTGTGTCAATCGTCGAAGCGTCTACTGTAGCGTACACTCTTCGCTCCTCCACTTGGGCCCGAGGACGTTCACTAACCTTCACAGTACGTGCCACATGAAGGACTCGCTCTTACCTTGTCCGTAGATACCGAGCCACGAGGATAAAGTTTCTTGGATCAATCTCCTCGCTGCCGACCCTCGTGCCACCACCACCACCACCACCACCACCACCACCACCACCATATCTACATAACCTGCCGGCTGCGGGCCAATGGCTCGATCAGCGACAACGTGATAGGGGCCAAAAGGTTGCCTCGATCCTGCAGATCAAGGACCACAGTGGCGTATCGGGGGACGTAACTCCCTCGACTCCTTCAACGCCTGGTATGCGCCCCACAGGCTAGCCCTCGCCTCGCGCAGTCGAGCTTCTGCACGATGCCAACGACTCCTTCAACTACACATGCCTTGGTGGAGACGCTGGAGCCCTTGATGATAGGTGGTGAACAGAGGAGGATTAGGTCCTAAGGGCTCAGGGCTGCTCCTGTCGTGGCAGGTGGATCTTGAGATGGGTGTGACTAAGGTCCCTTGCTGCTAGTTAGTCATGTCGAGGCCAAACTCTCAATCAAGCACCTGTGGTGTTTCCCTCTCTGGATATTCTGCTCCGTCATCGTTGGTCTGCTTCGAAGCGCCGGCACTGGTTCAGGCAAGGCGACGATTGCCAGGCTGTATGCAGACATATCTTGACCCTTGGCCCGAACTCCGAGAAACCGGCGCTTGCATATCGACAGAAGTGGTCTTTTACCCTAGATCGATCGAATATCGTCGATGACACCGAGATCAGTGCAAGGAAGAAAATCTGCTGGTCTCTCTGAGATTCCACCATGACCGCGCCATTTTCGACTTCTGGGCTCTCGGTTCCGGGAGCTGGACTTTCACTGTGCTTCGAGTTCGGTCATACCGCTTCATGCTTGCCAGAGACAGTCAATCGCTCCCTTGGGTCCTCAAGATTCAAATTATTCCTGCCTCCTGTCGTCATCTCGGAGCATCTTTTGGATCGTTTGGCCACGACTGCCCCATTCTCGCTTTCGACAAGTAGCCCGAGATTTCAGTCGCACTCGTTGCCTGTGCGGCCAATCTGGCGGGGGCATGAAAGAAAATCAAAACAAATCACATCCCGCAATCACGCGGCCACAGTCCATTGTCCACACCAGCAGTCGTTGAAGTGCAAAGCCAGGGCTCATCCTCTTCAAGGGACCTCAGCGCGGCACATTTCAAGTCCTTAATGTCCGCTGGCAAGAGATTGTTTCTTAGGCTGCGTTTGAGACCCGAGTACTTCATTTGAAGAAGAAGTCGATAGTGACTAGGTTCCTCCTGGAGGTCTCGCGCCAAGTTCGGATGAGAAACACTCAGAAGTTCCAGCTTGGGCGCAGTGTCAGGAGTCCATTCCAGACGCTTGCTTCCAGCACTTGGTCCAGGGAGTAGGCGTTGGGACCCAGGCTGCACTTTGATTGCTGTATCATACGCCAACTGGGCCCGAAACTCCGCATAGAGTCCCTTGACTGACTCGTTGCCCAAGTCTGGGGCGCTCTGGAGAATATTCAAAAGGTGTGAGGTTATTCGTTTTGACCCGGACTGTAGAGCTGACTGGAGAAGTAATTTCCAGTCCACCCCTTTGCTCTCACGAGTCTTAGGCGGTAGTACTCTTGGTCCAGAAAGCCCACAATCGAGTCGTGACCTCCACACACGGCCAATTTCAAGACTTGACTCGAGTCGACGTAGGGGAAGAGCTCTTTCCCAGTTTTCCATGAACGCGCCTCGAAGATGTGAGCCAATACCGTCTTGCCATGCATATCGATGGCTTCTACATCCACCCAAGGGGCAAGAGTCTTCACGACGGCTGCGTGCCTCTGGAATACCGCATGGTGTAGAGCCGTGTACAAAGTCTCCTCATCTTGATGATTCGGCTCCACTGATGGTAGTTGTAACAGTCGTTCAACCAAGGCCGCTCGGCCATACTCAGCAGCATGTGAAAGAGGCGTCCTGCCACCAGAATCGATCTCGCCAGGGTCGGTTCCAGATGCGACCGCAGCGTCCCAGAACAACGACAAACCTCCCCTTGCAACGACATGGTAAGGTGTCTCCCAAAAGAGATACCAGCCTCTGCGTAAGCTGAATGGACCGCCGGTCATAAAAAGTGCTTTTGCGACTTGCTGCAAGCATTGTGTTTCAGCATCAGCGAGCTGAGCTCGTACTGCGTCTTGAACATGAAGCAGCCACCACTTGAGGGCGTACTCGCCAAGACCAGCGCCCATGAGTTGCCACTGTCTGGCCTCACAGCCTGTGTACGTCTCCGGTGGACCCACATGGTCCACGAATGTGAGTTGTCGTGGGCTGAATAGCTTCTCATTGGCACTCTTTGGACTCTCAAAGTCAAGAGACAGATACTTCATGCTTGTGAACGCAAGATTGTAGAGGACCCTAGGGAACCAGTCTTGTTTCCGCACCAAATACTCTTTGAGAGTCTCATGGACCAAGGTCACATGGTAGAATCCCTCATTTCGACGGCTGAGGCCAGGAGAGACCAGTAAGCCCGCACAAAAGCCAAGAACATAGTCGATGTCTGGCAGGTTAAGCGTGGTGCTGGTGCTATCGACAGCCAGCGCGTGTTGTAGCTCTGTCCTGTCCAAGGGCCGTTTGGCAAAGGTGACCCAAGCAAAAGCAGCCTTCGCAAGCTGCAATCTCCTTCCTTTGTTCCTGAACACTCGGGCTAAAGCTGCTCGATACGCTATGTCGTACGCCATCCCAGATTCAACATCTGCCTTCGTTGCAAAGTTGATAAGGGTGGATTCCACGTCCTGCGCCGTGACAGCGTCTAGAAGCAAATCGACATACAGTCTTGCTAGAAGAAAGCTACTCCAACGTTAGCTCGTTGGCCGTCCATTGGTGAGCGACCGCCTTTCGCACTTACACGCCATCCACAGCGTCAATGATCCTTTCCACCACTCGTTGCGCCAAACCTACAGTGTCATGAACTGCCGGGGATAGCTCAGCCGCCCGCGAAAACACGTAAGTCTGTACGTCAGCATCTTTACCTCGTATTGGCAGGCAAGGGTCTGCTTGAAACAATCTCGAGATTTCTGGTATAGATCGGGAAGATACTATCAGCTTGAGTCGGCCCTGGGCTTGCAATTGGCGTATAAAGGCTATGAGTTCCGTCCGCACATGTCGCTTGCACTCGTCGAGAGCATCGAGTACAATATAAGCACCCTTCAAAGACTCGACAACTTCACATAGCTCTTCCTTCAACTGTGCTTCGAACGGTCTTTTGTTTTTGGCGTGATGTTCAATGTAGAGTTTGCTGATGCGGTCAAGCGTTGCACCATCGGACGAACCCAGTTGTTTGAGGAGTACTGCCAGAAAGTATGAAAGACTCTGCTCATCTTCAAGCCGATAATCGCAGTATAGGTACAACACAGGTACGTCGGAGGTGTGTTTGGTACTGGTGAGATGATCGATCACCAAAGACATCAGGGTTGTCTTTCCAACGCCAGGACTTCCTTGGCAGAGCAGGCTGGCGCTCCCGTCAGTGTATACCCAGTTCACAAAAGTCGTATGTTGCAATAGCCATTGTCCAGTGCCATCCTTACGGCTGGCCAGATGCTGATTCAACTGGACGGAGTAATCAACACCACACAACCAGTCCAAGACGATGTCATGATGCTGCTCGCTGGCCAATTCCGTGAGGACTGAAGTCTTCTCATGTATCTGCTCAACTTGGCTTTGTCAACTACGTCGTCCTGAATCCGGAAAAAAATCTACTGACTTTGGGCTTTCAAAGCTGCCACGGCCTTGGGAGTTCTCGACACTTCTCGCACCTTCATGCTGTCGAGCAGGTCTTTCGCATATGCAGCGGCGGCAAGTGCAGCATACTTTTGCCATTTGTCGTTTTTTCTTGAGTCGCCATAGTCGCATATGCCACGGATCACCAGGCATGGAAAAGCATTCATTAAGCCAGCAGCCTCCATCTCCAGGCACAAGCATTCCGCTGGGAGTCTTTGGAGGATGGATTCTCGCTGTGCAATGTCCTTCACCAGCGTGTCCCCTGAGCCAATGATGCCAAGGTGGATCTCAGGGCACAATGTTTTTCGCCCTTCCCGAACAACATCACCTTCAGCGTCTGTGCGATCCTCTGCCAGTGATATCTCCGACCCACTTCGCAGGTAAGTCTCTGCGGACAGCCTGTCTCGCTCACTCTTTGGATACGCCCACTGGCCAGACTTGGCAAGCTTCGGACGCTTTTCGAAGACTTCCTCGATGATTTCAGGTATTTCCGAGTCTTCAAGGGCGTGATGGGAAGCAAGACTCATGGCCGCCTTCTGAAGAGCAGCTGGCGGGGCAGCAAGGTGTCCGGTGAGTTCTGAACCTGTCGTCTTGGCTTTTACCAAGTCGTATTGAATCACTCCACCGCTAGTACCCAATGGACGGCTGACCACAATGTCACCAAGTCGAACATCGTGATCTGGTCGTGGAACGCCGGCACCAATGCCCACCAAAAGACCAAAGCGGATGTGAGGATGAGATATGCTCATTTCCTTGGCGGTCGTCGCTGCGCTCGCAATGCCGTAGACCCCCGGCAAAGATGCAATCACAATGTTGTGGTAGTTCAACCCAGCTCCAATGTGCCCCCAACGATACGTATTCGTGTCATTCTGCGGTTGCTCGAAGTCCTCTGGCTCAGCGTGCTGCTCATCGAGCATGGCTAATGCAGCGGTGAGCTCATCGTCGAGAGCCACTATCCATCCGACCAAGTAGGACTCCAACGGTAGAGACCTGGCAGGCAATCGGCGCTTTCTTCGGCTGGGCGCCTCAGTGGAGTCTGCGCGCCTTTTGAGGCCATCTCTCGCGTCGTCCTTTCCGTTAGCCGCGCCATCCATTCAGGCTGGAGGTCCTTGGCCATCGAGCGGTTATGATGCTTGGGCGTTGTACATGTACTCAATGTCGAGAAGTGACGAAGTGAAGCGGCTGAAGGTGTTACTGCACCAAACCTGCAGCCTCAGCTGATCTTGTGCAAGTGCAGGACTTGGCGGCATCTAAAGCCAAGCGATCGAATCATCAATTTCTAATTTGCGAGCCGACAACCGGTGTGTCCAAGCTGAAAGTCGGAATGAAGATATGTCGTGTTCAGGAACGCAACTCAGCCTTTCGCTACGAAAGTTCTGCGACCAGTAAAGGCCAACGCATATTTTGCATGTAAGTATTTAAATTGCAGACAAAACGTCAGCTCTAGCTGCTTGGCGAGTATGTAGTAGTATTTCTTATCCATTTTGACTTGGTGCACTGTCATGGAGATTACAACCTTCTTTCAACAGCTCACCAGCACGCTGCTGAAGTTGATAGAATCAAAGCAACCCGGCTTTGCACCGTTGTCAATGTCAAGCTGAGGTGAGCCTTGACAATTCAGGTCTCGATATACCGCGGCAGCACACTTCTCCGGAAGGCTGTTCAGCTCCAGAACCGCTCCATTGACGGTGTTGCAGCAGTGGTGCTTCTTTGTGACCTTGGCTAGAATCTCGCCATGGCAACCTTGGTTGATGTAGACCTTGAGGTCGATCTTCTTCTTTTTCGCGTTCTGTTCCGATCGTTCGCCAACGGGTGCCGGGTATAAGTCTGGGTACATGATGTGCAACGTTCCATTGGCTTCATGTTCGACTTCCTGCTTGGCTAGGCAGTGCCATTCCTCTTCAGTGATGAGGTTGTCGTAAGCATCGTGGTAAGAGATCTCGGGTAGAGCGGCCTCTTCTTCGTCGATGTAGCCTGCAGATCCAGGTTAGTAGAACAGTCGGGAGCTGGACATATCACAGAACCACGTACCTGGATGATCCTCGCCAAGCGCTGTCAGATTAGAGTTCCAGAAGTCTTCGTCCCCGCCTCTCTTTCCTGGGTGGCTGTGAATGTTCAAGCATCTCTGTGCGGAAAATCTGCTACCGCATGGGAACCACAGTCCTGTGCCTAGGAAATTGCTAGAGAGACAGGTCAAGTCCCCAAATTGCACGTTTTGAAGGCGGACACGGCCGCAATATCTTCTCTCGCATGGAGGGGGAAGGGCAGAATTGTATGGCACAGCAATGTCGTAATCGTGCGGAAGATTCCCAATTGCCAAACTGCCTCTATTGTATGGCGGGTTGTTCGCAGTGCAGCAACGTCCAGCAGGAAGTCTATTGCAGCGAGTATAGATGGAATTACCACATCCTGCATTGCCACAAGGTTAGCGCTGCTCTTGATCTGACGTGAGGGTACATGTGTTCACCTCCAAGACTCTATTTCTTAATGTATGTTGCCTCAATGGCTGTTGTTAAGAGAGCAATGTATAGTATGAAATGCATGGTGCAGTCTCCAATCTCTCGTGGATGGGTCGATAAGGATGTGATGGGTGCGTTATTTGTGATTGCATCGAAGTCCTGCTATGGTACATATATGTCCCGCATGTTAACCGCAATGCTTGGTCAGAGCATGAGCTGCGTTCCAGGATGACCGGTGCGGAGAAGCAGTGGTTACGCTGGCGCCCATTACACTGCTGGTGAGTGGATGGACCGTCAGTTTTGATACGCCCGTCCTGCAGTACAACCAGGATGTGATATGCGGATCCATCTGCAATAGCCCACAAACATAGGATCGACGGGGCATTTTGCACCGGCGCAGACATCGCTGGTCTCCATTTCAGGCTCGTGTAGGATAGAAGCTCCAGAGTTTGCTTACCAGCTTCTCCTCCCGCGGTCTGGCCTGGAGTACTCTACACGTGGAGTATCGCTAGATGATCACACTTCCGAACGCCGCGTCGAACAAACATGTACCTGGCTGAACGATAATGCCGTTTGCCGGTCTAGAGAACCGAAGGACTGAAGGCCACAGGAATGTTCGAGGAGACAGGATGTCGACTGGACTGTAGCACAGCACATCGGAATCGAGAGCTTTCCAGGAAGGAGATGCACATATCGTCGCTGCCAGTATATCGCCACATGGGAAGACCGCGTCACCAGTGAAAGGGGCGGTTGATGGAGTTGAGGTGAAGTAGCATCAAGCTCGCACGTGCCGTCGGGCCGCTGTGGTCGGCGGAGAGCTTGGCGGCCATTGGCACGGTTGGCACGGGGGGTGGTCAGACTTTGTGCTGCCAAACTCCCTCATCCTTCCGTCTCCCTCCAAGTCATCTCTGAGATGCATGTATGTGGCCCTCGTTGTTGAGGATGAGCTGCACGAAAACAAGGACAGCCTGCCTGTTGCCGTGAAGACGGACGCTTGCCCGATCCAGGCATCGCGCTCTCCAATACGGACTTGACGTCACTCGGTAAACAGGCACAGCTGAACTCTATCCAACCTGGCCAAGTTCTTCACGAGCAACCGCCTCACGCGACCTGGTAGGTACACTGTTCCTCACAGCTTCTCCTCTTCTTTACCTTCGACCAGCCTTAGGACAGAACTCAAGCCAGCAGACCTACCATCATCCACCCACTACGCCGACCATGGCACGCCTAACTACTCGAAGTCTCCTACTGCCAGCCTCCCTCCTAGCAGCTCTCGTTACTGCGGCCCCGAATCCAGTCCTCGAAGCTCGTGACCCATTGATAACACCCTCACCGGCGAGAAGAGACGCGACCAAGACATATAAGAACAGGCGAGACCTGCTCGATGGCATACAGTCGGATGTCGATGGCATTTTGAGCTCCCTCGGGAATGTGCCCTCATACGTTGCCAGTGGTGTACCGGACTACTTTCAGAACCTGCCTACGGGAGACTCAGTTGTGAGCTCACTTGGTCTGAGCGATGAGCAGCTGGCAGCAGTACCGACACAAGCACTGAACATCCCCCCATATGCAAACTTCACCGATCAAGGCTGGAACGTACGATTTCACGGAAACATCTACAAACAGCCGACCATCAACCAGAGCAAGCTCAATGACCTGGCAAACGTCTTCTTGATCGATACGAGCGTTGAAGAGTTGCCAGCAGATCAGGCGGACGAGGCCAGGAATGTGACAGCTTCCATCTTTGTGGTTCAGCAAGGGGATGTCAATGTTTCCGCCATTCGTGTTGAGCCCTTCGAGAATGGACCCGGTGAGGGGCAGAACATCACCCTCCCATACGAGACTACACCAGAAGGCGACTTCGACGCCTTTTTGCCTATCAACAGCAATGGTCTCAGGAACGGCAACGAGACACAGGAGATCCAAAAGCTTGCAACATGGGTCACCAACACAACCGAGGGAAACGCAACCGCGTATCTAGTCCCGAACGAGGGTCTGACTGTTGTGTCAGATATCGACGATATCCTGCGTATCACCAAAATTTACGACCCCAAAGAAGGCCTGCTCAACTCCTTCGCTCGTCCATATGTGGCCTGGGAGAACATGCCGGACATCTATGCAAACTGGTCGCAGAGCTTGCCGAATACGCATTTCCACTATTTGACGACGCTTCCTGAACAGGTGACACGAAATTACGAAGAGTTCATTTACGACACTTACCCAGCTGGCTCTTTCGATACCCGTCCACTCAACTTCAGCGATGTCAGTGCTACGCTTAGCATTCGACAGTTCCTCCTCACGAAGCTGTTCGAGACCTTCCCGCAAAGAAAATTCATCCTTGTAGCGGATACGTCCAACAGCGATGTGATGCGAGACTACCCTGGGTGAGTACCCTTTTTCATGTCTTTTACTGTGCTAACCTCGATCCAGCCTCTACCACTCCAACCCCGACCAGGTCCAATGCATCTTCCTCCGAAACACCACCGCGACCGACAGCAGCGATCGCTTTCCGTACAACACCGACAGTTTCAAGGACATTCCTCAAGAAAAGTACATGTTCTTCGTCAACGCCGACGATCTTACAAACATCAACATTGCGGGCAACACCTGCTACAACACCTCCATCCCCCAGAACTTGACTTTTGGATATCAAGGTCTGCCGTTTGGCATTGGAGATCAGCCGGCGGTGAATGGAAGTGCAAACAACGATACTGGCGCGGCTGCTGCATTGGGCGTCAATACTGGCTTGACGTTCTTCGCGTTTGTGAGCATGCTGTTCTGGCAGCTGCTCTGATGAGATTTGGATCTTTCTATGAGTGATGAGATGTAATTGAAGTGTACAGACTCCAACAGTGAGGAAAATGCATAATGTCTTCAGCGATGTCTGCGTGTCTTTCTTGGCCGCATCAGATCATTCTTAAGAGACAGACCTGTCTGTCTATTCATCCTATCATTCCTATCATCACTCATCTCAACTGATACCCCCTCCCAGTCGAATTCCCAGCAGCTCCCAACCCAGTCTTCCTCCCACCCTCCGGCAACTTCACCCTCCACAGCGAAAACGGCCTCTGCCTGCGATCCGTCCCCGGCACCGTCGCAGCCCCAAACACCAACTGATTGTTCGTGAAATACAAATACCCATCCCAGCCCACACTAAACGTGTCCAACCAGTTCAACCTGCGATCCCGCACGAAAATCCCATGCGTGCCGTTCTTGGGATTGTACACTCCAATGCTATTCTGCTCCATATTGCCGTAGTACACGAGGCCGTTGGAGTCCGTCTCCATCCCGTCGGAGATGCCGCTCTGGCCCAGGTTGTGGACGTTTTGCTGCGCGAGGAGGTCCGAGTTGGGGGCCGTGGAGCGGAGGTACGTGGTCGGGATGCTGTACATGTAGCGGCCGCCGACGGATTTCCAGAATAACGTGTCGCTGTCGGCGGAGAGGGCGATGCCGTCGCTGCCGAAGGGGATGTGCGTGTATGGCGCTCCCGGCTGGAAGCCGTAGAGAGGGATGCCCCAGAGGTAGGGGAGGTTTTGCTGTTGGGGGTGCACGGTTGGGGAGCCGTCGAGGTGGCGCCAGGATTGACCGGTGCCTAGGTCGGCGATGATGATGCCGTTGCGGCCTTCGACGGAGGAGTCGGTGATGTAGGCGACGCCTTTTCCTGATGCTGTGATGTTGGGGCGCAGGTCGAAGCGGACGTCGTTGAGGTAGCTGTCGGCGTAGGCGACGGTGGTGGGGAAGACGATGGTCTGGATGATGGTGTCGTTTTTGTTGAGGTCGACGCCGATGAGTTTGGGCCCGCCGTAAGAGGCTGGAACGAGAGTACCGTTGGGGGTTTGGGAGCGGCCGGTGTCAAGGATCCAGGCGCGATTAAGGACGTCGACGACGATGGATTGTGGTGCGATGATGTATTGCTGGTAGTTGGCACCAGATGGGGGATATGTGGTGTAGTTGATCGATCCGCCTGGAGGATTATTCATCTACCATATGTCAATGTCAGGTCTGTTCTGTTCTACTTCCTGATGATATGGGCCTACCTCTGCACTGGGCCAAGCTCTTTCACTCTTATTCCCAATCAACTCTGCAATGCCATACTTCCCATTCGATCCACTGTTCGTGTTGTTCATGTCCAAGCCAGCTGGATAGTTGCTGAACTTCCTGCCCTCGCAGGAGACGGCAATGCCTGTGCCATACCGTCAGCATGTTCTCCATCTCTACCAGCGTATTGCAACTTACCAGTTGGGAACTCATCATAGTACAAATGAACCAGCTCAATCTCCGGTCCATACTTGACAGTATCGTAAAAAATCTCGCCTTGCTTCTCCCAATTCCGCTCGCTCTGAGCTGCCACGCAGGCGAGCAAAGTGCTCAGTATCTGTGTTTGACGCATCTTGAACTGCTTCTCTTCGTCCAACAGCAAAGAAAACCCGAGTTGAAGAAACCAAACGTCAAAGGGATTGTCACCGGGCGACGAAGGAAGAATAATAAGAGAAGCTCGTCCTACCTCGACACGATGCTACTGCATCACTGCGTCCTCTACGTCAGGCACCCGGTACCTTGCAGCACATGTGCCCACAACCAGTGGCCGTCTTCCCCATCAAAGTGCTGTTCCAAGATCGAGGGAGGCTAGATGGATCAGACTGAATGTCGATCGCGCAATGGCGTAACTTGGCAATGACAATTATTCGAAGTCAATCAACATCTGGGTTCTCTATTGCAGGCTCATATCCGGTCCTATGGAGCGGGAGACAACATTCGGATGCGAATGTGTCTGTGGGCGTCAGATTGAGTGTCTTTGCGCCTTCGTCGCCTTTACACGCTCGAGAAGTGGAGAGTGGATGTAATGATGAGGTCGTCTTTGAGCTTTGAGCCTCCAAAAAGAAGGTTGTGCGGGGAAAAATCAATACCATGTCATTCTGCATGGTCTCCCGAAAAGGGTAATGACGACCAGGGCACCTTCCGATCGGAATCGACGTCCGAGAGAGAAGAACAATAAGAGAACAGACCAACATGAACCAGTCAACTTTCCATTTCTCCATTTTGCATATCAAGGACAAACAAAACAGCAAGTCTCGTCTAGCCCTGGGTAGTAAACGCAGCAGCAGCAGATGAGTATCCTTTCCAGACGCATGTGCCACGACTATCCATCATCCATCCACACAAGAAACACTTTCAGCGCCAATGCAAATGCAATCACCTCTTCCCATGCCGCTGTCATCCCATCAAAAGCCGTCGCACAAATCTAGTCCCAGCAGTGGCCGTTGATGTTGTTGAAGAGTCATGATGAATCGAAGTCGAACGCAAAGAGCCTATCCCTGGATACAGCAGAGCAATACAGTCGAACAGAAGAAGTCATCCATTCAGCCAGCGCCAACACGTGATGTACCACGGAGTTGACTTGGCTCCATCGCGCTCTGCCGCATCCGCGCACCCCTAGCAGGTCTTTGGCCGCAGCGCCGGATCCAGCTGAATGCGAATGTCGCCGCTGCTCGAGGAGAGGGTGGTGTTTCCGCTTGATGGACTTAACTTGGGCGTCGATTTGGACGAACGGTCTGGCGAAAGCGTGCTGTTCTTGCAGGCCGGCTCTGGCGGTGGTGGGGGAGGCTTCTTGACCGTAGACCTCGAGAACGATTTGTTGCTGTGAAAAACATTAGCATGCGGTATCTTGAGAGGATGATCCATATTACATTTGATAGTAGAAAAGGAAATGAAAAAAAGGAAATTCGTAGATGGTGTCCGTTACCGCATAATCTCCTCGTAAATCAGACCTGGTTCGGCTTGTTAGCGCTGCATTGTATTTCGTTTATTCTCCGCTTACGCTTCAGCTGCTCCTTGGACAGGTTGTCCTTGCTCTTGTCGAAATCAAAAAACTCCTCTGGGATGGGATCTGCCGTCGGCTCGTCTTCAGGGTCGTGGTATGGCTCGAGGTATGGATGCTTGAGGGCATCCTCCACGCTGATACGCTTGACTGGGTTGAATGCAAGCAGTCGCTCCAGCAGGTCGAGTGCGAGGTCGGACGTCTTGGGGAACATCGCCTTCCACGGGATCTTCTTCTTGAATGGTAGACTCCGAATGTACTCTCTCGCACGCCTCGACTTGATGCCATAGTAGTCCTCCATGGTCGGCGTGCCAAGAACATCAAGAATGAGTGTGAGCTGATGATGGTAATCCTTGCCAGGGAAGAGAGGCTTGCCGCTGAGCATCTCAGCCAGAATGCATCCCACAGACCAGACATCGATCGCCTTGGTGTACTCCTTGAACGTGAGCATGATCTCGGGTGCACGATACCATCGAGTCGCCACGTATTCGGTCATGAAACCCTGGTTGTCCTCGGTGCTGGCTGCTGATCGGGCAAGGCCGAAATCGCAGACCTTCAGGTCGCAGTTAGCGTTCAGCAGAAGGTTGGACGGTTTCAGGTCGCGATGCAGGACGTTGGCCGAGTGCATGGCCTTGAGTGCGCGGAGGGTCTGGTAGATGAAGTACTGGCAGTGGTCGTCTGATAGCTCTTGAGTGCGAATGACGCGGTGCATGTCGGTTTCCATGAGCTCCTGGATGAGGTAGACTTCGGAGAAGCTCTCGTAGTTGCGTGGCTTTTGGATGTCGAGGATGGAGATGATGTTCTCGTGGTTGAAGTAGCGCAGCAGCTTCATCTCACGCAGCGTGCGCAGGCAGAACATGGAGTGATCAAAGGGTGTGATCTTCTTGATGGCGACCTTCTGGCCCGAGGGCTTGTGCAGAGCGGAGCAAACGACACCGTATGCGCCTTCGCCGACCACATCTTGAATGTCATATTGCTCCGAGACGTTGAAGGAGATCTTGCGGGAGCCGCTTCCCTGCTGGGCGGGCGCTCGAGACATGGTGGCGGTTATGTGTGTGTGGTGTTGCGGAGCGCGAGAGCTTCCAAGGTTGTCGAAGAGGTCGAGCTGGTCAAGATGTCGTCGTTGCTAGGCAACCCGCAGAGGAAGGTGCGCTGTCTGGCGGTGGGAGGCAAGAGCGATGCGGAATGGGCGAACGAGGCGAAGAGAGCGGTTGCGGCTCAACCAAACCCGGAAGCAGCGTGCTCTTTTTCGTGGATCGGGTCGAAGAGGTGTGTTCGTGTTCCTGCTGCAGGCGTCGCATAAGGTCAGCGTTCTGATTTCCGATTCCGTCAATGGGCATGAACAATGCCTTGGCCGCGCTGGAATGTGCTCTGCCACGTGCGTCCCACGCACAAACCGCATGCATCGGGCAATGTATTTGCAATCCCTCAGGCACGCATGAGCGACGCGGGTGGTGCTGTTGGACGTACCTCCTTCCGGCTGCTCTTGAAGCTCTGGTCTCTTCTCGTCTCGTCTCTTGACCGCGAGGCTCGAGCTGTCCACGCCGAGCGAGGTTTGGAGCTTACCGCTGGCGGATGCTTGGTAACGGGAGGAGGAGGAAGAAGGTTGATCGCGGCGGCGGCGGTGGTACCTGAGGCTCGATCAATACACAGCGTCAAACAGAGCTCGTCTCACCAACGACGGTGGGAGGTGCAAGGTGGGCAGCGAGGCTTGGAGCCACTTGTCATGGGTGTGACACTGCAGGCTCATCACTCACCAGAATCGTGACTCTAGGCACAGGGTCCCCGCTAGGCACGGCAAGTGGTGGTGCTCACGGAGGAGGGAGCTGGTGAGAGAGGTACTACTGTACCAGCAACCGACGAGCAGAAGGATGAAGAGAAGTAGGCAAGAAGCTCGGGTCGTCGATCCCAAGCTGCTCGACACCAGCGTGCGCAAAATAGGAGCGTCTCAAGAGTTTCAGGAATGGCAGAGAGTCAATCGTCGCCGTCGCTCACATCCAACACCGCCGTTTGTGGTGGGGTCGCCTCTCCCACAGGCGCCCCGCCTCCTGATTCGTCGCTGGCCCTCCAACTGCCGCCCTTTCATCTCACCCCAAAGCAACTCGTTCACACACCCGTCCGACGAATCTGCCCAAGCCAACACCCGCGAGGCGCTCGGCTCGTCGCGACAGCATCATCCTGCCTATTCTTACCCTGCGACAGCCGCGTTGAGGCGGTGCGCTGCCGTTTCAGCCTTGGCCGTGCCTGTTTCACTCGTCCTCCCTGCTTGTGCAAGGCCGCCAGTCTGCGGCCGACCACCCCCTGGACAAGAGCCACTCTCTTGGTATCCAACAGACGCCGAGATGTTCGTTGCACTGAGGCTTGTGGATCCTGACTGACTCTGCGACTCTGTCAGATGGCACTATCGCATATAGCCGTGGCGAATGCCTTCATCTCCAAGCCACCATCGTACTGCCAACTTCTAGGATCAAGAGACATCGGCATCTCCGTGAGCCATTACATCGCCAGCCACTGAGTTTGGATTGAGATATCATGTCTGGATGAGTATTTACTGCTGGGTTTTTGTCTTGGTCGTAAGCTAATTTACACGTCGTTGGCGGGCCTCGCGACACCGTTTTCATGGTTCTAAGCAATGGCGCCTCCCATGCTCGAACCTGTCTTTCCACCGAACGCCCCAGAGCTACAATACACTAAGTGAACTCACATCAACACACACATCAACTCGTGTAGATGGCCAGCATTGCATGCATCGCATCTACCACGTCGACTTGACCTTGGGGTATTCCTTCGACGAGATGCCAAGATCCTCAAAGATGGTGTCGTCACCCTTGAGGTTCTCAATGCGGTGTTCGTCTTCTTCCTCGAGCTTCTCAAGTTCCTCCTGCGGCACCTCCTTCTCTTCCTTCTTCTCATCATTTGGATTTGCTTCCAATGCGCTGCCTGAATCGAAGCTCTCGCCGATCAGCAGCATCTGGGCGTTGGCATAGTCGAGATGCTTCGGCTCAATTGGCATCCACCCGCGTCCTTGGAACTCGTCGATGAACTCCTTTGGAAACTCTGGCTTCTGTGGAAGTTGCGCATTCGCCGGACCTGATGCCTCTGGGTTCTTCAAGCTCAGCACGAAACTGCCCTTGTCGGCAATTCCCACATCCTTCTGGACTTCGCCAATCTCCATTGGAATCGTCAACATGTACGCGAGGTGGGTGGTGGTGCGTCCCTCGCCAGTCGATGTCATGGCGTAGACTCCCTCGCCAAGTGGGGTCACTTCTGGAGTATGACGAGTGCCAGTGGTCTTGGTGCTATACTCGGATCCAGTAAAGAACGACTCCTTCAGCTCGTCCATGCTTGTCTTGCCTTTCTCAACGAAAGCCATGAATCTGTCCTTGCCTGACTTTGGGAAGACCTTCTTTGGTAAAGCGATGAGGCGATTGTTTCCAACGTCCTGGATGGCTCCCTCGGTGAGCTTTGCGCCGTCAGGGAGAGGCCTAAGGACGAAGAAGGTGCGCTGGAGATTTTGCACGCTATCTGGATCATCGACACCGACTCTGCCGCGGGTGAAGAAGTAGATGATGCCCTTCTCGAGAATATTCGATGGTTGTGCTTTCTCACGCTGCTTGTCCTCTTTTACTGCGGTGCCTTTGGTATCTCCATTGGCGGTTTCTTTGCTCTCCTCGGGCTGTGAAATTGTCAGATTCGCTACCCATCCCTCGACAAGTTGATTCGACTCACCTTGCTCGTTCTCCCAGCGTCCTTCTCGTCAGCCTTGACTTTCTCAAGCGCATTGCCCTCATCTTCCTTCTTGCTGCCATTACTCCCCTCGGCTTTCTTCTCATCGTTGGTCTCCTCTTCCTTCTTGTTACCGGTAGCATCAGCTTCAGCTTGTCTCATCTCTTCATCGAAAGTCTCGTCAACGCCTTCGTCAACATCTTCAGATGGTTGCATGGTCTCCTCGAGAGTCTTTTGTCCTTTGGATGGACGATCATTCTTGGCCTCGGTAGGGGCGCTGTCGCCAGCCTTGCGCTTGGCACCGCTTTTCTCGGCCGATTGTGGGCTCGAGTTCTTCTCGGCCTGACGGGCTGAGGAGCGAGTGCCTGCCATTGTGAACGAGGGGTGGCAAGTGAAGCGATTGTTCTCAATCGATGTGGGTTGGGTGCGACGGCTGTTGTGTAAAGTATGGTTGGGACGATGTAGCTCTTTGATGTTGAAGGTGTTTGAAGGGTAAAGAGAAGAGGAGCGCGAGGGTCTAATGTTGAGATGGACGTCCAGTCCTCTACAGTTCGATCGCAGACGCGAGACGCGATATTGACGTCACCGATTCTCGACACGATGTCACGCGTCTGACCTCCCCTCTTCGTCGAACTGCGTCTTCACTTCATCTTCGTCTTCTCATGAATCTCGAGTGCCCTCCAACACTCCCACCTC
This sequence comes from Zasmidium cellare ATCC 36951, assembly GCF_010093935.1. NCBI lineage: Eukaryota > Fungi > Ascomycota > Dothideomycetes > Mycosphaerellales > Mycosphaerellaceae > Zasmidium > Zasmidium cellare. The sequence continues at coordinate 204,137 of NW_022986945.1, read as the reverse complement.
TCAGGGCGCCGAATTGTGTTTACGCAGGTTTGGGGGTGGGCAGGATGGGAGAGTCCAAACATCGCCGTCAGAATGTCAGCAACCCGCCCGTTTTTCGACCCCCTGAGGTCGTCAATTGCGACAGGAACGTATGCTGGCTTTGAGCACATGCCCAGCGTTACGCCTACGAGCCACGTTTGAGACCATGTCAAGCCTTGCAGCACCGCGAAAGGCCAACACAAGCGGAGCGTCTGTCATCTGGACATTGTCGATGTTGACCTGGACCCAAAGGTCATGCGTGAAGGCGATATCGTTGTGACGTTTTGAGTCTGGCTCCCGTCCGCATTAGCTGGGGCAGAGTCAGAGTTTTGAGACGAAGAGCAAAAAGAAGAGGTTCGATCTTGTCCACGCCTTCAGATTATGGTCTTGATCTTTCGACCTCTATATTTGATAACTTCCATCCTGTACGTATCAGATCATCGGTCTCGGCGTCTTGGGACGATACAGCTGCGGCTCTGCTTCGCCTCTTCGCCGCAAAATCCATCTCCGGAACCACCATGGCAATTGCTCCTGGACTTGGAAGGCTGCGTGCCTCGAAGTCGAGATCTCGAAAACGTATTCCAGCTCTTCAAGCGAACGCTGCTTTGTCTCAGGTACGAAGAAGAAGATCAATACCAGCGCCAACGTGTTCAAGCCGCCATAGAACCCGAATGTGCCTGCTGGAGCTGGATTCATCATCAGTGTGGCTCGCAGTATTGTGTCTCCTCACTCACTGAAAGCAGCCAAGATACGAGGCAATGTCAATGTCACGATCGAACCCCAGAAGTTGTTCGTCGCCACGGCCCAAGACATGCCCATCTCTCGGTGGCTCAAGGGGAAGCACTCTGCTGAGTATGTGAAAGGTACCGGCCCTCCACCCGCCGAGTAGAAGATCTGGAAGATGAAGATGAACAAGGCGATCAGACTCAGCCGAGCGTTGGATGATTTGTCGATCAAGAAGCACAATCCTGTAGCGAGGAGTGTCCATGTCCTGCCAGTTCGTGAGCGGCCAATTAAAGACTATCGTTTGAGCAAGACTGACATGTTTGGAAACGTAAAGTTCAGCAGCGCTCGTCGGCCGAACGTGTCGATGATGAAGACGATGAAGCATGTTGTTATCAAGCCAGCGATTTTTACGCCGAGTGATACCACCAGCGCATTGGTTATGGTGAAGCCGGCCTGGACGAAGATGGTCGAAGAGTAGAATGCGATGACGTTGATACCGCCTGTGAGTCTGTCTGTCAGTTCATCTCACACAGATTGAACAAGGGTGTCTTTACAAAGCTGTTGAGCAAGCATGACGATTCCAGAAGCCTGAGTGGCTCGTCGAATGCGAGGAACCGTAAACAGCTCGATGAACCTAGTAACTAGATCATCTCGACTTGCTACCGCCGACTTCTTGATCATTTCCTTCTCTTGCTCCAGCTGAGCGTGGATGTAATACAAGTCCCTAGCAGCCTGAAGCCGGGTATTGCGCAGCCGAAGCAGCGACCCATACGCCTCTTTGACCTTCCCCTTCTTGAGATACCATCTCGGACTTTCAGGGCAGAGGTAGACGAAGAGAAGCAGAGGTACCGCAGGAATACACGCACTGCCGAGTTGCAGCCTCCATGCAATGCCTCCAACTTTGTGAACTGCGAGATTGGCTGCAAGACCCAAAACGACGCCAAGTGCGGTGAAAAGTTGCCAGGTCATGACGAGGCCGCCGCGGATTGTTGATGGGTCGCATTCGGCCCCGTAGACAGGGACTGTGACTTCTTTCAGGCCTGAAGGGAAGTCAGTAGATCTTTGGGATAGAGGAAGGGCTCTTCTTACCCATCCCAATCCCCAGCAGAATCCGACAAGCTACCAATTGTCCCCAATTCTGCGCGAATGCAGATCCAATGGGCGCCAGCAACGAGAAGATACACCCGATGAAGATGGTCCCTCGTCGTGCCACCCGCTCATTCAGAGGATCGGATATCCACGCCGCACTGCCCACGCAATCGTCAGCGGGTGCCATTGGAAAAGTAAGACGTGCTACTGACAAGAAAGCAATAGCAATGAACGGCGCACTATTCACGAACCCCACCAAACACGTCCTCCTCGCACACTCCCCCGTCGCCACACTGCAATAAGGGGGCGTATCTGCGATGCCGAACTCCTGGGGAAAGGATAGATTCGCTCCGTTGGAGCCTGTTTGATCCCAGCCTTGGATCACGGCTCCAAGGGAGTTCATCACAATGGTGAGGTAGAGGATGAAGGGTTGGCTCCAGCGGTGGGTTTGTTCCCGTTGCAGGATGAGGCGTTCGTCATTGGTGAGTTCGGGGAGAGAGGTTGGGGACTGGGCTATGAGGGCGGCTTTGAGGAAGATGGAGAGGTCGGCATCCAGGCTGTGGGTTTGGACGAAGGTTCTGACGCTGGCGAGGAGTTGGTCGTTTGGAATTCCGTGGAGGGGGTTCTTGGTTGAAACGCTGGGTATGTTATTCCTCCTTGTCTGTAGGGGAGACCGCTGGCGGGCGTTCTCTTCATCTTGATGGTAGATTGGTCTGTGGCATGCTGAGTACTGCACATGCCATTAATACAATGTTCGGTTTGACTTACCCCTGCTTAAAGTCATCCATCTCTACGTCTTCTCCCTCCCCATCACATTCAGCCAACAATCCAACTCGCTCTTCGTGACCATGAGAAGAGCTTTCGCCCCTCCGCTCCTGCATAAGTGGTCATGTATAAGAGCAACAAATATTATCTCGAGATCTTTACCACCTCATCAACCCCTCTTGAGAGATCATCCATAGCTAAGACAAGATCGCGAGGAGCCCGATAAGCAAGCTTCGCGGCAACAACGCAGCCGTCCCAGGCTGTTTCCCTTGTATTGCCAACCCTGTGCTTGTCGAGGGTTCGAAGGAGCTTGCCTTGTTTCAGATGCTTGTTCCGATCGATTCGTTGTGGTCAAGCTAGAGTTGGAGTGAAAGAAGGTAATCCTCATTGCAGTCTCGAACTTCTGTCAAGGGCCATATCTTTGGCAACGGCAACCGAGAAGATTATACTGGCTCTCTCTTCTCCTCTGGATTGTGCTATGGCTGTTCATTGACGGCTACTTGGCCATCGGTTCAGTTCGAGTGGGTCTTGTTGACCTCGCGGAATCTCTGCCGGGGTCCAAATTAAAGCTATAAACAATTTTGAAGCAATCCACCAATCACAGCTCATAGCCGAAGGCATTGGTGGTTTAGTGGTCCGTGGCTGTAGCCTTTAATAATGCCAAAGCAATTATTGACTACCTTGCAGGTAAAATGTAAGGCTCAGATCAACCATGGTCGGGATTGAGCAAGAACTAATCGACTCATTAGTCGTCGTTGCCATGCACTGCATGTTCGACGAGCCCCGGGTTCGATGTGAGTAACACCAAGCTTATTCTCAAGTAACATGTTACTGATATATACTAGTCCCGGCCGATGCAAATCAAGCCGCGAGCAAGCACACCTGCTCTCTCACTCTTTTTTCCCTTTTGCCTGCTTTATCCTTGGAAGGTTTGTCTTTTTGCGTTATGAGGGAAGGCATCCTTGACATTGAGCTCAGTTACTTCCAGTCCACTGGTATTTGCTTGGTTAGGACGGTCTGTCCGACGTTGATCTTTTGTGTACGATTCGTTATGACTATGATCAAAATTTCAAATTCGGTGAGCCACGGCCTGGAATTGGACATCTTGCTTGTCGCGCCGCATGTAAGTAACACAATAAAGACGCATCTCAACCGTACTTGGTCTGCTCCACGGCTTGCTCTTCTACAGCTGCATCATTCTTAGGAGAAGACTTCTTTTTGGACCGGTGTAGATTTTTCGCCCATTGTCGCATTCTACCGAGAGAGACTGCTCGGACAGCAGTGGCTCCAAGCAGCAGAAGCACCGTGCCAACCGCTAAGATAGCGAGCGCGACGAAAACAACCCAGACGGACAGAGGAGATTCGTTGATCTCCTTGATATTCATGCCGAAGATACTTGTAGCCAGAGACAAAGGAAGATATACGGCCGCGAGTTGTGTGAGAGTTGTGCTTCGCTTGGCCTCTTCAAGACTGGTCTGCGAGTCAAGCACGCTGATCGATCCCATCAGAAGCTGGAAAGTGTCCATGAGGAATTGGTAGAGATGCTCGGCTTCCTCCAAGACCTGGTCCAGCGCGGCATGCGGTGACGTTGGCTGAGCCTTTCGGATGTGTTTGAGAAAGTCGTCCAGGTCTTCAGTGAGCATCCACTTCCTCGCAGACTGGACTTCGGCTTGCAATCCGGCCAGTGCTTGCCTCGCGTCGTGCAGACGGTCGTTGATGAGGATGCTTGGACGGCGGACGTCTCTAAACGCAATTGATTGGATGTTTTGTTTGAGAGATAAGAAGTTGGTCCTCCACATGGATGCTGCAAGGAAGTTGGATAAAATCATCGGATGAACCGCACCGTTCTGCAAATGCTCTGCAAATAGGATGCGCCAATGCCAGGCGTGGTTGAGGAAATTGACGAAGATGTCCAGCGCCGAGAACTCGGGTCGATCGTACTCCTGTGGAATGGCCAGTCCTCCATAATTTCGAGAGAACGGGACGCGGAAGCAGAGATGAGTGTGAAGGGGATTGTCGCGAAGTTGGACATCGGTGGACTTTCGAAGTGGTAGATCGGTGAGAATAAGATCTGGGAAAGTACTTGAGTAACGTGCAACTCTCTGCACCAAGACTATGATACGAGGACTTACAAAGGCATGGTGAGACCCTACAGTATGAGATTTTCGAGTTGCCTTGGAGACCCCAGCGAGGATGGCGCTGGAGACGTCGAGGGAACCGATCTATTTGAGGCCTCGGGCTATCTTCTCCCAGATGCTCAAAGAAGCCGTGGAGGTGGCCCATGTGGTGGATGGTCGGGTCGCTTCTATTGGGAGTCCAATCCTCCCATTTCCCGCCCGGATTCATCAGCGCTTCCCAGACAGACTCTCCAATCGGATTCGATGCATGGCCGAAGAAGAAGGTATGGTCGATATTCCACGCCGTGCCAAGGGCAGCTACCCACTCGTGGCAGATATTCTCAACCAAGCAGACAGCGATCTGATTGCGAGCTTCGGTCTCGGTATGCTGCTGGAGAAGCTGGGGAAGGCTCGGTGAAGCAATCGTAGATCCATTGAGACAGGTATATAGGACTTTCTGGCGCTGAGGCTGAGCATTGGTGGTGATGTTGCGAAGGGGGTGATCTGGAGGCAGGCCCTCACAGACTTTGTTGAGATAGTCCTTGTCAGGGATTGTAGTAGACATGATGTCCTACATGCTGTAGCCTACGACGAATCGCATATGAAAGGACGAGTATTGGAAGAGGGAGAGGTATAGCTGGCGTGATGTTTTAGAAGAATAGGAGAGACGAGACGCGACCTGCCGTCGGTGGCTGCTTCATGCGGCTGATGTTTGGTTCGCTGTCAGTCAATGTTTGAATCAATTACTTAGGTGGCGTGGACTTTTGATTAAGCCCATTTTAACAGTATTGATTGCTACGAGAAGGATGTGATGAGATGGATATAGATGTTGGGTGAGATGTGGGTGCAGGAAACAAACAATGGATGATGAAAACCGAAGCTTGCCGGATTGACGCTGGGCTGCGTTCCTGAGCGGACCCTGGCCGAAGTTTGATGGGGCGCCACATGAATGCTGAACTAGTCTCTCTTCCGTCTTTGACACCACCACTGCCCACCGCACCTCAGCACTCACCCACCACCGCCACATGCCAGCGCTACATCTCCGCCGCATCCGGTCGTAGACCCTCCGCCGCCATAGGATACCCACCTCACCGACCAACAACACCTCTGCTACACCACAAGCCTCCTCCAGACGCCCGCACAAACCCCACCACGGCCAGCCAGCACTGCGGGCTGAGGGTGGGCGGGCTCTTTCTTTGTTCCGCGCCATGGCGGCCTCGTCCTCAGTCGCAGGCAGAGGCCGTGCCAAAATCAGAGCTCCACGACGGGTCAGTACACGTGCACTTCGGCCACATTCACTCACTTCCTCCCCCTCTCACTCCCACCCCCGCCTTGCTCCGCTTGTTCCTGGTCGCAAACCGCGACCTTGCGTCTTCGGCAGCCCACCTTACAAGGCTTGCTGGCTTCAAACACACGCATCGCTACCTGAACCGCGACCATGGCTAACCCTCGTCGACAGGGCCTCAACGGTGCCGACGTGGACTTTGACACCACCTGGCAAGTTCTGGAACGCGCATTCCTCGAAATCCACACCAAAAACGCCTCTCAACTGTCCTTCGAGGAACTATACCGAAACGCCTATAAGATTGTGCTGAAGAAGAAGGGCGATGAGCTGTACAACAAAGTCGCCGAGTTCGAGGAGAAGTGGCTGGGCGAGACAGTGCGCAGTCGGATAGTGAGGCTGCTGTCAGCGCCCTTCCTCTTCAACGACGATATTGGACGGACGCTTGCGACCTCGGCAGAGCGACGTGTGGCGGGCGAGGGCGTGCTCAAGGCTCTCAAGCAGGCATGGGAGGACCACCAAGTCTGCATGAGCATGTTGACCGATGTGCTCATGTACATGGTAAGACGAGCACTCACACCGTCCTTGGAGCTGGTTTGACTAATCACAAGCACAAGGACCGAGTCTACTGCACAGATCACCGCCAACCATCCATCTTCGCCAAGTCCATGGGCCTCTTCCGCGACCAGATCCTACGAACGCCAGTGCGGCAAGGCGCAGACGACATCATCACCATCCTCACCCGCATCATCCTCGACCAGATTTCCATGGACCGCGATGGCGAATCAATCGACCGTTACCTCATCAAATCAAATGTGTACATGCTCGAAGGCTTGTACGAGTCGGAGCAAGAGGTGGAAGACGAAAAGCTGTATCTGCGAGAATTCGAGGAGAGCTTTCTGCAGAGGAGTGCACAATTCTACCGTGAAGAAGGCGAGCGGTTACTGAAAGAGTCGGATGCTGGGACATACTGTCACCACGCCAAGCGGCGCATTGACGAAGAGAGTGATCGGTGCAGGTCTACTCTGTCCGAGTCAACCGCGCCCAAGATCCAGCGAGTGGTGGAGGATGAGCTCATCAGACATAAGATGAAGGGCTTGATTGAGATGGACAGCGGTGTTCTCTACATGGTCGACAACGACAAGTTTAACGAACTTCATCTGGTGTTCGACCTCGAAGCACGCGTGGATCCCCGCAAGCCGGAGCTCACCAAAGCTTTGCAGCAGATCATTGCAGACATGGGTTCCAAGATCAACGAAGCTGCAGTTGCTACATCGCAAGCTCCACCAACGGCAGCTCCAGCTGCGGACGACGGCGAGGGCGACAAGTCAAAGGCGAAACAAGACAAGCAGATCAACCAGCAGACTCAAGCCGCACTCAAATGGGTCGCAGACATCTTGGACCTGAAGGATCGTTTCGACAAGATTTGGGAGATCTCGTTTGGCAGAGACCAGACCATCCAGACCGCGCTGACCCGAAGCATGTCCGAAAACATCAACTCATTCAACAGAAGCAGCGAGTACATTTCGCTCTTCATCGACGACCACATGAAGAAGGGCATTCGCGACAAGACCGATCAAGAAGTCGATGCGATCCTCGAGAAGGCGATTGTACTGCTGCGATATCTTCAGGACAAGGACATCTTCGAGACGTACTACAAGAAGCATCTCTGCAAGCGTCTGCTGCTAAAGAAGAGCCAGAGTACCGATGTGGAGAAGCAGATGATCGCCCGGATGAAGATGGAGCTTGGCAATAGCTTCACACTCAAACTCGAGGCCATGTTCAAGGACATGTCGCTGAGTGAAGACCTGACTCGTGGCTACCGCGAGCATGTCGCCGGTCTGGGTGATGCTGATAGGAAGCGAGTGGACTTGAGCGTCAATGTCTTGACCTCAATGACCTGGCCGCTAGAAGCTTTCCGGAGTTCCAACGAGGACGACGGCGAGACGCGATCCCAAATCATCTTCCCTCCTGCTCTCGACCTGGTCCGCCAAGGATTCGAGCGGTACTATTCCGAGAAGCACTCTGGTCGGAAGCTTTCGTGGCAGACAAACATGGGAGATGTGGACATCAAAGCGTTGTTCAAGAATAAGAGTGGACAGACGAGAACGCACGAGGTCAACTGCTCGACCTATGCTGCCCTCATCCTCTTGCTCTTCAACGATCGACAGCCTGGTGATCGATTATCACTGGAGGAGATCGAAGCTCAAACCAACATTCCCATGCAGTCTCTGACGAGAAACTTGCAAGCTCTGGCTGTTGCGCCAAAGACGCGCTTCTTGACCAAGGAGCCGATGAGCCGAGACGTCAACCCTGGCGACAAATTCTCCCTCAACGACGACTACCTACCAAAGACTGTCAAGATCAAAGTTGGTGTCGTGTCAGCTGGCAACAAGGTCGAAGGCGACAGGGAGCGCAAGGAGACCGAGAAACGCAACAATGACAGCCGTGGCTTCGTCATCGAGGCTGCCGTCGTGCGGATCATGAAGTCTCGAAAGGAGCTCGCTCACGCGCAGCTACTCAATGAGACCATCTCAGTCTTGTCGTCTCGCTTCAAACCGGACGTCAACATGATCAAGAAGCGCATCGAGAGTCTGATCGAGCGCGAATATCTCGAGCGAATGGAAGACGCACCAGTCCCATCGTACAAGTATGTAGCTTAACCAGGGAAGATTGGGCGTCGCTATTGCATGGCTTTGGCGTTCTGGTTCTAATCGACAGGGAAAGGAAAGCATTCAGACGGGGCGTATCAGCATCTTGCATTGGAAGAGGCGTGAATAGGGTGACAGAAGGATCTGTAAAACAGCGCGGTGCTTGAGCTTGGTTGGGGCATGGGACGATCCGATGAGTGATGATGCAGTTACCTTCGTTTCAGGGGCGTTTGCTCGCAGGCTAGCGATGAAAAAGTAGATACCCCAATGAATGCGAATCGGAAAGATATTGAAAAGTCAATCAACTGGAGATCTGTTCGAGACATTATCATAAGCTGCATGCTATGCTATATAAAGCAGTGGTATGATGAAAAGCCAAACAATATTGCCTGGCATCTTGCGAGAGCTCGAACCCGTGCTACTCGCCGTGGAGGCAGTGCTAGGTGGGGACGTAGCTGTCTCGGCTTCCTGACTGCTCGGTGTAGCGGTTTCGCTGTGGGTGGTCGTGCTGCTGGTCCCTATGGCGATTGCCGGCAAGGAGGTCTCCACGAAGACATTACTGACTGCCAAAGTCCTCGAAGCATCGACAACGACTGCACCTCCTCCACTCGCCACGCTGAATGTCTGTCGCTGGTATGTTGTGCTCTCGCCAGGGGCAAGGGTGAAGGTGCTGCTTGAGCCTGCTAGAACGATGCCGTCATCTGCGCCTGGGAGAGCGGAGACTATGGCTCCATTGGATGCTGTGAAGATTGTGGTGTATGCCGCTGCAGTGGGAGGAGTCGAGATGGGCAGTGAATATCCATCGACGACGACACCGGCGTTTGAAGGAAGTGCGCTGACAGTCTGGCCCGCGAGAATTGTGGCGGCGGTGTTGAGAGTCGCTGTGGTATCTGCGCCTGCAAGGATGATATTGCTTCCTTGAATGATGGCTGAGAAGGTTTGGTCGTCACTCGCTGTCCATGCTGCCGCTGCGGCGGTGGTAGACGAGGGTGATGAGGGAGCTGGATCCAGGGGTACGGTTGAGTCTCCCATGACTAGGCCTTGGGAGTCTTGGAGCTTGAGCGTCTGAGAGTTTTCAATGATGGTCTCTTGTCCTGGAGTTAGGACTTTGGTGTTGCTTGCGTCGATAATGAAGACGTGGCTTCCTGATTGAACTGCGCTAAGTGTTTGGTCGTTTGCTGTGATGATTGCGAAGTTTGGTTCCGGCTGGACTGTAGATGCTGTCTGTTCGCTGGGGTTTGAAGGGTCGAATGTGAATAGGGGTGAGTTGCCAGTGGTACCTAGGGGCCCGTTGAGTAAGGTAGACGAGGAGGCAGCAGTATTCTGCTCCTCAACCGTCGAGGGGTCGTACGTGAAGAGTGTCGGATCGCTCGCACCATTCGCGGCGTCGTTAGTGGTAGGCACGGAAGCCGTCGTGTATGCCATGCTCGCAGCCTCTGACGACCCTAGCGCGGTACTTAAAAGACCAGGCTCATTGGAGAATTGTGCCTCCGCGTCTGTCAGTATGTCAAGGGCATTCGTGGACGTTGGATCGAATACTGTTCGCGGGTCGGTTGAGGCGATGTCACTCGAGCCTGCTTGACTCTCCTCGGCGCCAGTTGGTTGTGACAAAACCACAGTATTGCTGGCAGGGGTGTTTGTGTCCTCAGTGGACCACAATTCAGTCTGATCATCGTGTGAAGTCTCTGTCGATGTTGGAAAAGGCGGGTGCGAAGTTGTCGGCTTTAGAGTAGGAGGAGGCGCCTTCGAGATCGTTGGTGAAGGTATTGCGGGCGTAGTAGCATCTGGACTCGAATCACTTTGTTCGGTTGTCTTTGGCTCTGACGGCAGACTCACACCAGCTGCGGAAGCTGCCTCATGGAGAGCCTGTGGTGGACTTGGTCTATGTTAGCATGTTGATTTGACCTTGAAAAAACCGGAACTCCTACTCACTCGTAAACACCAATGATACCCCCGATGCAGTTATCCCACTCTGGCTGCAGCTGCTGTACTTCTTTCGGGATGGCGATCACGGGCTCATATGGCAGTGTAGTCGCGCATAGCAAAGGCGTGTTGGAGGTATCGCAAGCAGCTGGGGCTTTTGCCCCCAGCGGAGCGCAAGAGTACACCAGTGAGATGGATGATGATGCGCACCGCGGTTGACTGTGAAGGGCATCAGTCCAAAAGATTTGCTGCCAACGACGCGGACGTGTTTACCTCATATAGATGTTGTGAGGCACGGGAGTGGCATATAGATCGGTCAAGTTGAATGAGGCTGTTTGTTGCAGGCCCCAATAGCGATCCCAGCCATATAGACTCGATAGTGTAGCAGAGTTAGTGACCGCCACGATGATGTTGGACAAGGTCTTGCCGATAACGCTGCAGGAATTGGAGGCATGAAGCCTATCGAATGAAATGTACACTGTTGGGCTTGTGAGTGTGGTACCGTCTGTAGTGGCAGTGACAGTGTGCTTGCTGCCCCCGGTGCCAGCGAAATGGGTTACATTTGGCAGTCCACTCGTCACTGGTGGCCAGTAAAGCAGCTTCACGCTGCTTCCACTCACTCGACAGGACTGACAACCTACTGTGCAACCTGGCGCAACAGCACTCGAAGTCGGCCAGTAGTAGTTCGTGGTGGATGACGGCCAGACCGTCGTGCCATTGTTCGTCTCCGGAAGCCACTGCATTCCAATCTTGCCGCTGATTTCGCCCAGTTCCGCACGCTGATAGTTAAGCCATTGTGACAAGACACTGCTGCACATGGGCCCGGAAATGGAGGCTTGTGTGCATGCTGGTTGGCCATATGATACGGCTCCATTGCTTCCCCAAGACATCCAGGATTCCTGGCACTGGGGCACGTACGATTGAAGCGGACATGTAGGCCTCGTGATCGTGGTGGATATTTGATCAGTCACCACGTCTGTAGTGTTCGCTTCCGTTGTGGCGAAAGTCTGTGCGATCTTCTCGGATGTTATGAAGGTCGTGACATAGGTCTTTGTAGGGAAGTTGCCTCTCCCTTTAGTGACTGTGGTGGTCACTTCAGAGGTGCTGTACCACGCCGGGATGGACCATCCTGTTACCGAATTGTACACTCTCTCCGTCGTAAAAGTGGTGTACATGGTTTTGACTTTAGAACTCAAGTCCCAATAATGGGACCACTGTGTCCAGCATTCATCGGTGAGCTGTGTACCGTTTTGCTGAAGGGGTCCGTGGCCAACAGAGCTGGTCGAGGCTCTTCGGTCAGTGGAGACAGCATGCGAAGATGCTATAGCAGAGCCACGAGAGACCATGCCAATTCCAGAGGCGACGTATCCTCCGACGGGTGGCGTCCAACGCACTGCAGCTACGTCGCTCGAAATCGTTCTCGTGGAACTTTCCGCGTATCTTGCGTTGGAAGTCGCAGAAGCCGCTGTAGGTGCCGCGAAGAGGAGAAACGAGAATAGGCGCAGGATAACGACAGACTTAGAGGACAGCATGGCAAGCCTTGGGCGTCAACGTGCAGCGAAGGCACAAAATGGAGATGCTCTTGAAGCGTGGGCATGTTGGAACTTACTCTTAAAGACATGCCCCTAAACGCCGTTATGTGCAATGTCTACTGGGTTCAGCACAGATGGGCTGTGCCGCAATGTATACTGGGCGCGTAAAAATTGGGTCCTGGACGGCCAAGGTAACTTACAAGCAAACGAGACGAACCAGGGCAAATATATATAGTTGCTTGATGTTCCCTAGGTGGACTTGTCTTCGATTTGCTTTGGCTGCTTGGGACTCCTTCGACCTTCTGGCAGCTGTGATGGAGGAATGTGATGGCCATTGCTCCTTTGAGTCGAATGAGCGTTCCGTTCCACCACACATTCAATCTTTCTCGTGTCGCGGCTAACTTGGTTTCCGTGGCCTGCTTCGTGCCTCATTCTCAGATGCTGCTTGGAGTGCAGAGGAGTGGCAGGTGCAGCATCGACCCCACACGACTCCCTCTCACCATATCTGACGGAAGCGCTTCCCGGGCTCTGGCTTCACTGGGACCGCCCACGACCAGTTCGACGGCACACTCAAGAGTTTGAAAACGCGGAGTTTGGTGTACGACTAGGCGCCCTGCCGGCGAAAGAGGATCGCTCTTGTCCGCGTGTCACACGCTGGGGGAGCAGAGGTAAACACATGGTCCGAAAGCTGCAGGGAGGAACCATGTCGCTGGGTGGGCGATGTGCATAGCCGCGAGAAGTCTCTGATCAGCCAGAAAGTCGGGAGCATCGTCACGATGGGGCGGCGAGGAGTTTTCTGCTGCTGCTGCGATGACCAGAGGTCGGAGAGCAGGAAGAGAAGAGATCGAGACTCGGCTGGCGACGTTTCAGCCACGCCCACCACTGCAGGAATGGGCCCTTAATCAAAACTTAGCGACCAATCCGGCGACGACCTCTTCCCTCGACCTTCGCCAACCACGTCTCCCGCTGCTCATCTTTCGCTGTGCTTCGCTGCCGCCCTGGCGCAGCCTCGCACACGCACATCCACCACCTGCCAGCGCACGCGAATCGACACCTGTCGCGAAGAGAGACATCTGGTCGCATCAAGTCGCCTTCTGGCTCGGCGTTGGCCAGGAACAGGGCAACGCGAGGGCAGATCTTCAGCCTTCCGCCCACTCAGCTCTCGACGACAGTGGGTCTGGCGGAGTTGATCCGGACGACGCTGACGCGATGCGACGCATATTTCTCCTGTCGGGCCCCTGCCATCTGCTGCCACCCGTTCGACTGCCACGCAAGCACTCGACCATGCCGACGTCGTGAAACCGCTGCGTTTGGCCCACAGCAGCCCTTCTCCGTCAACAGCACACGAATAGGCAAGATCTCCTATTGTCGCGGCTCTGTGCGCCAGGCCATGTCGTGGTAACGTACAACTCTCCTCGCCGTCTGCCTCTTTTCTTCTTCTTCTCTGCATCGTACGTTCCTTGGACCGCAATTGCTCTCACTCTCGTTTTTTGGAGCCTTCTGCTCGTTGCTGTCCCTCCTGCTTGGCCCTTTGGACCACATTCGTTCCTTTTCACCTTCTAGCAATTGCCCTGGTTGGCATCTCGCACCCAGCGCTCTAGCAGCCGCTCTTCTGTGTACACCCTTCTCGAGCCTATCCCGTCCAACTCGAAACACCGTCCTGGAACGACTTTCGACCAGCCACCATGTCTCCAGTTAACAAGCTCTCCGTCTTGGCCTTCGCCTCGACCGTTCTCGCGGTTCCACACGAGGGCCTTGGACATGGCCATGTTCACGGCCACCAGCACCTGCATGAGAGGCATCTCACCGGTACCGCAGCGCCTTTCCCTTACCCATCCGCCAACGGAACGAGTGTCTGGGGAACTACAGGCACTGGTGCTCCTACCGGCTCCAGCTCTTCTCAAGCTTTGCCAGAGACAGCCACCGAGCAAACCATCCAGACTCAGACCGTTTTCCAGACGGTCAGTGCCAACCAGGCCTACCAGTCCAGCGCTGCCGGCGGCGAGGGCGAACAGTGCGGCGTCTCAACTGTTACCAGCACCGAAAAGGTCTACGTGACTGTGACGGGCGGAGAGGCCGCCTCCTCTAGCACCGACGTGTCGCCAGTCGGCAGCTCCTCTGGCCGCCCAACCTCGACCGTCCACATTACCCAGACCTACCAGTCGCCAGGCGGATACGGCTCCAGCAGCTCTGAGGCTGCCGCTGCATCGTCGAGCGCACCGGCCAGCTCTGCTCCAGCATACTCTGCACCGGCATCCAGCAGCAGCGAGGCTTCTCCCGAGACGACTTCTCAGGCTTCCGCTCCAGCATACTCGGCCCCAGCCTCGTCGGCGCCGGCTTCCAGCTCAAGCAGCGAACAGGCTCCTGGGTCGGTTTCGATCTCCGTCCCGGTGCCAAAGGACAGCGCCCCAGCCTCGTCTTCTAGCGCAGCTGCTGTCCCCACAGCCTACTCTTCCGTTGCCGATAAGGGTGCCGAAGGTGCGGCTGCTACTGTCACTTCTTCTGCCCCGGCTACTTCGAGCTCTTCGGCTACTTCCAGCTCTGGCAAGCGTGGTCTCGCGTACAACGACGCCAGTCTCCTCGACTGCTTCAGTGGCTCTGAACAGATCTCGTGGGCGTACAACTGGGAATCCTCGGCCAAAGGTCTTAACGGCTTCACCTACATTCCAACTCTTTGGGGCACCTCTCCTACCTACTGCGACTCTTGGAGCGAGAATGCCAAGTCGGCCATCAGCAGCGGCTCCACCCATCTCTTCTCCTTCAACGAGCCAGATATCAGCAGCCAGGCTAACCTGTCTCCTGCCGATGCTGCCACTGGTTACAAGACTCACATGAACCCATTCGCTGGCCAAGCTAAGCTCTGCGCTCCAGCCGTCACAAACGGCCCGGCCAGTGAGAACATGGGTCTCACGTGGCTCAAGCAGTTCCTCAGCGCCTGCACGGATTGTACGATCGATTGTCTCAACATCCATTGGTACGACTCAGCCACCAACATTGACTACTTCAAGCAACATGTCACGGACGCCATCAGCTTGGCTGGCGGAAAGCCCGTTTACATCTCGGAGATTGGGGCCACGGGTTCGAATGACCAGATCAACAGCTTCTTGGAGGAAGTGATGCCTTGGATGGACAGCAACGATGGTGTTGCCGGCTATGCTTACTACATGGCTTCCGAGGGTCTCCTCGTCAGTGGCTCTGAGCCGTCGACTTATGGCAGCACATACAAGACCTACTCCTCTTAAGTAGTAGACCGGGGGATCTCTACAGATGGATCGGCGTTGGAGGAAAATTGGACAGGAATGGGGATTGATGAACATGGCGCTTTCAATATTCGATTCTTGTAGACACATCTTTTGAGCAAAGGGTACAGGATCACAGACACGGGCGGCCATTTGGGCTGCGAGGTGCTTGATCTTTGGAACGGTCCATTAGGAAAATGATTAAGACCAAGCCAGTGGTGTATAGATACTGCATATACGAAGCCATGACAGCATGCTCGTGTTTCGCACAAGTGTCTGCGTGCCAGTCTCACTACACGTGCTTTCCACAGGTAACTTAGGTCGTTTAGGAGTCCAATACGGAGGTACTTAGATGCTCGTGATCGTGCCTGAGGCAATAGAAGGATAGTTTGGCGGACCGCAAGTCGATCCCGAGCATGTGGCTCACCAGCAAAACTGCCTGCCAGCTTCCGCGGCAGTGCTGGCAAGTGGCAGGCATCACTTCTCACGTCTCACCTCTTCACTTCACTCCATACCAAATAATAATCCCATCTCACTACTGCCTCGAGCTGGATACGGCGGAACAACAAAGGGCGGGCGGACGACGTAACGTGGCCAGAGCTCCCGCGCCAAGCTGACGACAGCCTCATCTCCAGCCAAACTCTCCAGACGGCGCCGGCTGGTCGGATTGTTGCTGTCGCGGCTCCTGAGAAGTGAATACGACCACAACTTTCACCTCGCCTCTTGCGTGGCATTGCGACGACCACTGCCCTTAGCCCACCATGCGGCTGCTCGACCAGCTGCCCACGCCGCTGCTGCTGTTGCTGGCATCTGCGCCGGCAGCCCAGAGCTTCTATCTCCCCGGTTCGCAACAACACCCATTGCCTCCAATCTCCTTGTGAGACATTCACTCATGCAGATCCTGTAGGCATCACCCCCACCAACTACAAAGAAGGCGACCTCGTGCCCCTCACCGTGAACCACCTCACTCCCGCCCAGTCCGCGCGCGACACCCAAATCCGCTCCGCCTTCTCCTTCGAATACTACCACTCCAACTTTCACTTCTGCAAACCCGAGGGCGGCCCCAAATATGTCTCCGAGTCCCTGGGCAGCATACTCTTCGGCGACCGCATCCAAACTTCGCCCTTCTCCTTACACATGGGCAAGAATGAGACGTGCAAGGCCGTCTGCAATGCCGAAGAGTTTGAGCCGCGCGACGCCAAATTCGTGAACAGGCGCATATGGCAGAACTACATTGTGAATTGGCTCGTCGATGGTCTGCCGGCCGCACAGCCGTATTTCGATCCAACAAGTGGCACAGAATACCTCCAGCCAGGCTTCTTGCTGGGTTCCGTGGAGAATGAAGAGCCGCGTTTGAACAACCATTATGATATCTACATTGACTACCATGAAGTGAGGAAGAATCAGTACAGGGTGGTTGGGATTATTGTGGAACCTGCGTCAAGGAGAGACTCCAAGAGACGCGGCAACCAGGACTTCAGTGCGGATTGCGGTGAAGGAGGGCCGCCCATGGTGCTCTCGGAGAAGGACCGCACCAAGGTTACCTGGACATACAGCGTCTACTGGAGACCCTCTGCTACATCTTTTGCCACGAGATGGGACAAGTACTTGCACGTGTTTGATCCCAAAATCCACTGGTTCTCCCTCATCAACAGCGCCGTCATTGTCATGTTCTTGATCGGCATGGTCAGCACCATTCTGATTCGAACCCTTAGGAAGGACATTGCCCGCTATAACCGACTGGATCAGCTGGGCTTGGACGACCTGAATGGAAACAGCGCGGAAGATGGAATTCAGGAAGACAGTGGTTGGAAGCTCGTCCACGGCGACGTCTTCCGCCCGCCCAAGCACTCCTTGGCGCTCTCTGTCCTTGTTGGCAACGGTGCCCAGCTTTTCATGATGGCTGGCTTCACAATCGTCTTCGCTGTGGTCGGGTTCTTATCTCCCAGCAATCGTGGCAGTCTCGCCACTGTCATGATCATGCTCTACACCATCTTTGGCTTTGTTGGAGGATACGCAAGCTCACGCGTCTACAAGTCCTTCCAGGGCACCAAGTGGAAACACTTGTTCATCCTCACGCCCTCGGCTGTACCGGCTTTCGTCTTCAGCGTCTTCTTCCTGCTGAACCTCTTCGTCTGGGCGAGACAATCCTCTGGAGCCGTACCCTTCACCACAATGCTTGTCATTGTCGGGATCTGGTTCGTCATCTCAGTCCCCCTCTCCATTGTGGGCTCCTGGCTTGGATTCCGCCAGTCGATACACGATCCACCAGTACGCACGAACCAAATCCCCCGTCAAATTCCCCCATCAACTGGCTATCTGCGCCTTGTCCCCAGCATGCTGCTAGTCGGCGTCTTACCGTTCGGTGCCATCTTTGTCGAGCTCTACTTCATCATGAGCTCGCTCTGGAGTAACCGAATCTACTACATGTTCGGCTTCCTCTTCCTCAGCTTCGGCTTGCTCATCGTCACCTCGGCAGCCGTCACGATCCTCATGATATACTTTCTGCTTTGCGCCGAGAACTATCACTGGCAGTGGCGAGCGTTTGCTAGCAGCGGCGCCAGCGCAGGTTACGTCTTTGTTTACAGCTTGCTGTACTGGGCGAGGATGCTCAGCTTCAGCAGCTTCACCGGTGGGCTATTGTATCTGGGGTATTCGATCCTGTTGAGCTTTTTGTGGTTCTGTCTGAGTGGTAAGTCTGTTGGTGATGTTCTTGACATGAGCGACTCTAACAGTCCTTGCAGGTTCGATAGGATTCTTCGCATGCTGGATCTTTGTACATCGGATCTATGGCTCGCTGAAGATTGACTGAGTGCCGGGCAGCCTACTAGAAGCGCTAAAGGCGTGACCGAGTTGAGTACCAAACTCTTGGGTATGTCGTCGTGTTTATTTAGCGAGGAAGCCTATACACAGACAGATTGTATCATATCACTGCTATTACGTCTTTCGCTTCGGTGCAACCTAACGTAAGCAGCAACGGAAATTCTCACGTTACTTTCGCCCTGGGTAGGCACAAGATGCGAGCTGAAGTCCAGCTGACTGCTCTGGAGCGGTTGCCAGATTTAGAATCATTCGACTGCTGTTAGTCGGGAGGCATGGATGCTTATTACTCAAGACGATCATCTTAGCTTGGATTCTCAGCTTGCAATGTACTCTTCTCACCCTGACTAAGTACGAAAGCCGAGAATTGATCTTCCTGAATTCGACACCTGGCTCTTTGTCGTGGTACTCGCATCATGTCGAAGAACGGCAAACTGACCATCGTCATCGGCTGCGGAGCGCATCATATCCCCTACCACTACCGCTTCCTCCAGGACGCTTTGCACAGTGCTGGATACGCCGTGAAGATCGTACAGCTTCCGTCAACGAGCGCAGAGGTCGTGGAGGATGCTATGAGCAAGGATGTCAGAGCCATACGCCAGGTCGTCGAAGGCGAGATCAGAAATGGGAAACATGTCATCATGGTGCTGCACAGCTGGAGCGGGTTTGTAGGGAGCGCTGCGGTGGAAGGGTTGGAGGAGAATGTGAAGCACATTGTCTATCTCGCATCGTGGATCCAGCCGAGTGGCAAGAGTTCGTGCGAATGGTTGGGGGTCGAAGAGTTGCCTATCTACGAGGTCAAGGTCGGTCTTTCCACTTCCCCATCTTCGGTTTATGCTGAGAATGCTGAGGAGATGTGTGACTAGGATGATTTGAATCACGTCAAGGAGCCTATCGCGAAGTTCTACAACGGCCTCCCAGACGAAGTTGTCCAGGATTCGTTGAAGTACTTGCTCCCGATGGTCAACTCCGTTACCAAGACGCCCTTGAGAATTCCAGCCGTCTGGGACGCGATCTCATGCACATATGTGATATGTGATGAGGACGACGCTGTTCCTCCAGCTTTTGCTGAGATGATGATCCGGGACAGTCACGTCAGAGCAGAGGTTGTCAGGATGGCTGGAGGCCACAGTCCGTTCTTGGGAGACAGAGTCGGTAAGTGAGGTGATACGCTTCTAATCGTGGCCGGTGTTTGACGCTGTCGATACTGATAACTTCCAGGGACGTTGGTAGACATTTTGAGGAAGGCTGCTGGGGAGGACATCGGTAAGATTGAGGGAGTAAGGGTTGACGAGGAGAAGTTGTTGTAGATGACTGCATGTTCGAAGAATGCGAAAACATGAGAACTGCTCCAGGTCCCACATAACTTATTGTGCTCGGTTGGTAATGGTGAATGCCATGAGTACATCGTTGATTTTACCTTGCCTCACTAGGACTGCCATGTGCCTCGGAACGAGATGCGATACCGAAGGTATAATACGCCACGAAAAGCGAAGTAGCAGTGGCTGGCTGGGCTTCGACGGGGGCACGCACCCAAGGCAATCCATGTTCTCCTACAACTCTACCACGACTCCGTGACATGGCAATTACTGGCAACCGGGAGCCATGGCTATCGTGGAGACGGGCCTGCTTCCTCTTGACGGGCATCCTCTTCCTCACGCTCCTCATTAACGCCCTTCCGCATAAGGCCTCCATACCGCTCTTGCGAAGCCCGGGACATTCATCTTCCAAGCCGACCACATCATCATACCACTTCGGGAGTGCGGCAGCGGATAACGAAGCCATAGATGGCCTTACTGATGCACAATGTGCGGCGGAATTCCCTGACCTGTATGCGGATATCGACCGTGCGGTCGCGTACTGGAAACAGAAATCACATACCATCACGGCCAAAGACATCGAAATCAGCCACTCACGAGCGGCTATTCGAATCCTCATCCACGAAAATGAGCTTCGAATCTTGGAGAGCAAGCAGTCGGTGGATCCCATGAGGGCCGCGCCTGATAGAGCACTCGGCGTTCTCCATCTGATTCAACGCGCTCTGGACGCATCCATGGCGGCTGGCGAAAGACTTCCCACTGTGGAAGTCGTTCTCAACTTCCAGGACGATGCCGATCCAGGAGAGTCGCATTCATTCTGGACGTTTGCACGACACGTTACCAAAGAGACTCATCAACGGCTATGGCTAATGCCAAATTTCGACTTCTGGTACTACGAACATACTGGAACTTTCATCGATGCCAAACGTGATGCGATGCAACGCGACGCAGCGTTCACGAGTAAGATTCCACAGATCGTATGGAGAGGCAACCCAGACTTCAATCCTGAGCTTCGAGGAAGTCTGATCAGTGTCTCGAAAGGCAAGGACTGGGCGGATATAGCGTCGGTCCATGAAATTGAGAGCTGGTTTGATGTCGACGAGTTCTGCAAGTACGCCATGACTGTCTACACCGAGGGAGTCACGTATTCGGGCCGACTCAAGTTCTTGATGAACTGCCAATCTCTGCTCTTCGCCCATGAGCCAGCTTACGAGACGCACTATTCGCATCTGTTGGTCAAAGAAGGACCCCAACAAAACTACGTCTTTGTCAAACGGGACTGGAGTGATCTGGAGGACAAAGTGATATGGTATCTGGAGCATCCCGACGAAGCCGAGAAGGTCATCGCCAACTCGCTGGAGACGTTTCGGAGCCGGTATATCACACGAGCTGCCACATCATGCTATATTCGTCGACTGATACAAGGGTATGGTGAGGTTGCGTGGACGCCCGATGTGCATGTGCCGATGAAAGATGGCGAAGGCGTCAGACTGCGAGGTTACGGTTACGAGAAGTTCATGGACAAGCCAGCAGATGCCAATTTTGAGGAGATGGAGTGATTGAATATTTGCCGGTTCGGTGAGAGTTCTGGAAATCCTTCGACATGACCTTCGAGACCGACAGTCCCTTCGCCGACGCTACTGGTCGTGCCCAAAACTCGATCAATATGATATGCAAGCTCTTGTGGAGCCCATATTCTGGATGTACTACAGTGCGAGAATCGACACACGTGTTCAACAAGAGTCGGATCATTGATGGAATGCAGAGGCGCGTGCATGGGGGCATTGTGTTGTGACCTTGGCTGGTTAGGAGGGAGGGGAGAGGAATGAACCATATCAGCCGGCTTGTCCAGATCTTGTCAAGTTATGGAGAGCCTGGCAGCGACTGCAGAGGCGCAACTTTGTAACTGGTCGAAGCACCGTCGAATGCGTATGGGGTCTGGAAGAGACTTCGGCCTAAGTGTCTTGAGAACAAGGGGACTTCGCGTTTTACATTACCTTTGATGAATATCAATGCAGCAATTGCCATCCCCTTCGTACCCTTATCGTGATTGATATCGTGCACGGATCGCACTGTACACGCGCGATTGTTCAGCTTCAGCTGATGACATAAGGAGGATTGTACATATAGTGTTGTCTTGCCTCGTCTCAGCCAGCTCCGCGGCTCCTCACACTCCGCCCTCTCGCAAAGACTCCCACCCACGACTTCGATCATCCCAAAGCCCCGCGATAAGATTGTATATGCGCTCTTCAGTTCGCAAACATGGTTCTGCAAACGACAAGGATTGAGATTGCGAGATCGCCTGCAAAGGTCCGAGAGGTGGTGAGTTTGGTAGTACGGCGAGATCGGCTGTCCTCAACACGGCTAACGGCATACACGTTCTGTAGTTCCTCGAGTTCTCGTCCTGGCCACAATGGGCTTCAACTCATTTCAAATCTGTCGACAGACTGGCGCCACAGAAGGAGTCGATCGAGAAAGGCGACAAGCTGAAAGTCGTGATGCCGGGAATGACCTTCAATCCTACCGTCTTGGTTCGTCGTTGACAACCGCCTCCAATTGTACTGTGGCTCAATCTCGGTCTGACATTTCTACCAGGCAAACGATCCGTCAGTCTTCCAATGGCGAGGTAGTCTATGGGGTCTGTTGAACGGCGATCACTCGTTCAAGTTTCAACCGAGTGAGACGACTCCTGGAGGAACGACGTTTGTGAATGAGGAGAAATGGCATGGACCAGTGCTTAGCCTGATCAAGCCATTCTGGTCGCCGAGTGAAGAGGCACCCAAGGGGTTCTTATCATTCAACGAAGAGTTGAAGAAAAGGGCAGAGAGTCTCAGTGAGTGAGTTGGGTTGTCGGATTGACGTGAAAGCGGCCATGGAATCATATGGCTTTTCGTGGTTAAGAACAATGGCGTGGATGGTGGAATTTAAAGTCAGGATTGCGTCCTGGTACGCCGCCGATGATGCAGAAGTGAGACGAAAATACAGTTCCAGATTGACTCCTGCGGCTCAGGCGATCACAGATTCAAGACGCCATCTCACTCATCACGCGAGAGCTGCGACTGCCCCACGATTGACGATGGTTGACGTCAGGAGGGGTCGCAACATAAAGTCCAGTCGTCTTGATCTTGTCGCGCAAGCACAGCGGTACTTACCTACCAATACACTTACTTTTCGACTCTCCTCTTCGACTGGTAAGTCCTCCATCATGTCCAGAGTCGTCCTTCGCGTTCCACCCCTCAGATCAGCGACTACAACCACCATCCGCCCCTGCCTTGTCTGCCGGTTGAGAGCACCGTGAGAACGACGGCGCTTCTCAAATGTCAATGCTGAGGTTGTCTGCAGGAACCTCAAGTTCAATCAAATCACCACACCAACTTCACCCAAAATGTCGTCCTTCTCCAACACCGACACTGGCTCCAAGCCAGCCGACCCATACACCCAGAAGAATGTTGAGGAAGAGTCATTGAAAGAGAAGGTGGAGGACTTCAAGGCATTCGTCGACAAGGCCAAATTCAGCATGCTTACTACCAAGACGCAAGACGGTCTGTTGGCAAGCAGATGCATGGCGGTTGCCGCCAAGGTACGTCGTCGGCACGTGTGAAGGGGAGGGTCATTGACAGTCCAACAGGAGGGTAATGGCGTCGATATCCTCTACCACACCAACACAGAATCTGGCAAGACGGACGATCTTGAGGCCAACCCAGACGTCAACGTAGCTTTCCTCACTGCCAGCGGCGAATGGGCATCCGTATCCGGCAAGGCGACTGTCGAGACGGACCGATCGAAGGTCCGCGAGTACTACTCACCAGCCCTGAAGGCGTGGCTAGGTGATCTCGGCGACGGCAAGCACGATGGTGGCCCCGAGGATCCTCGCATTGCCCTCATCAAGGTTCAGGCTCTCACGATCCAATACGCAATCAGCCGCACGAACATCGTCAAGAGTGCCATTGATTTGGCCAAAGGTGCCATTACCGGCGAGACTCCTGCCATCAACAAGATCCGACACTTGAGCAAGGAGGAGGTCCAGCAATGTAAGTCAAATTATCCTGATTCATGGCAGAGCAGGGCTGACATCTCGCAGGGCGATCTTCTGCATAGAGTCGAAGGGTCGAAGGGTCGAAGGGAGGATAGACTTCTGCTTCAAGAAAGTCCAGCTATAGATCCGATAGTGAGCAAACGAATCATTCGCAGCACATCATCTACTAGACGGCCTTGCGTGTGTCTGTCAATGTTTCGAAGACGTCGGTTAGGGAAAGAGCTCACGTGCTTAATGCTAGCTCCCTGGTCGAGAGCGGCATGCTCTACCTTGGTACTGTGGACTTGCTGACCGGATACGCTTCGAGGTTCGGTGGCAGCACGCCCATTGATCCCCACAGCAACTGAGGTGCAGTGCCTTGAAGTTGACGATTGGAATATGGTAGAAGATGTACAGCCAGTTTCGTGATTTCTGGTTGCAGAGAAGAGTGTTGCTAGCCAGCCTCTCTTTTTTCTTCATGCGCGTAGCCTCGTGGTGGTACAGGGTGGTGTGATTGGTCAATGGACCACCGTGCGCAAATAAGCTCTGGTGTCAAGCTCGAGCTCCATCACCAGCCGAAGACTCTGGGTCGGGTCGACGGTGGGTGCGGCGAGTGGGTGCGGCCGAGACGACGACAACACCTCTCCACCTGGCTTGTGTTCATCCACTCACTCACTCACTCACCCCCTTCTCTGCACCTTCCGTTCGAGGTCCTCACCACACATTCCACAGCCATTGGGCGGCCGTCATCGCACCATGAGGTATGTCTGCTTGCCCCGCCACACACAGCGGAGAGCTAATTTTCCGCCCCGTTCAGATTCGGCCAGCAGCTCAAGAGCTCCCTCATCAAGGACTGGTCCCACTACTACATCAACTACGACGACCTCAAGAAGAGCCTGCGCACCGACTTCGACCACACCCCCCTCGTCCAGCAAGGCCACAAGCAGAAGGCGCCGTGGAGCGAGGATGATGAGGCCCGCTTCGTGAGGCAGCTTGAGCAGGAGCTGGACAAGGTCTTCACCTTTCAGAAAGTCAAGAGCCAGGAGATTACCCGCCGCATCAAGACCACCGAGCTTGAGGTCGACGATGTCATTGCCCGGCAGGAGGCTGCTGAAGTGGGAGGCAACGACCAGGCCAAGAAGGATGCCCCATCCGAAGATGAGTTCCTGTTGCTGGAGGAGGATGTCTCAGATATCATCGCCGATGTTCATGACCTCGCTCGCTTCACCCAGCTGAACTACACTGGCTTCCAGAAGATTATCAAGAAGCACGACAAGCAGACCCATTGGCACCTGAAACCAGTCTTTGCCGCCCGCCTCAACGCCCGCCCCTTCTTCAAAGACGACTACGACACCACCATTGTCAATCTCTCCAAGCTCTACGACCGTGTCCGCACGCGGGGTCATCCAGTCACTGGTGACTCCTCTGCTGGTGGAAAGCAACAGAACTTTGTCCGCCAGACCACCAAGTATTGGGTGCATCCGGACAACATCACCGAGCTCAAGCTCATCGTCCTCAAGCATCTACCCGTCCTTGTGTTCAACCCCAGCAAAGAGTTTGAAAAGAAAGATTCCGCCATCTCGTCCATCTACTACGACAATACCGATACTTGGGAGCTGTACGAAGGCCGTTTGAAAAAGACGGAAGGAGCAGAAGCTATTCGTTTGAGATGGTACGGTGGTATGGAGACGGACACCATCTTCGTGGAGAGGAAGACACATCGCGAAGACTGGACGGGTGAAAAGTCTGTCAAGGCCCGCTTCTCGCTCAAAGAGAAGAACGTCAATGCCTTCTTGAAGGGTGACATGACCACCGAGCAAGTCTTTGAAAAGGCGCGACGAGAGGGCAAGAAGAGCGAGAAGGAGATCAACGATCTGGAGCAGCTTGCCAAGGAGATCCAATTCCGGGTCATCAGCAGGAAGCTCGAGCCGGTATGCCGCTCTTTCTACAACAGAACAGCCTTCCAACTTCCTGGCGATGCTCGTGTGCGTATTTCACTCGACACGGAGTTGACCATGGTTCGGGAGGACAATCTGGATGGACGCAAGAGGTCAGGCGACAACTGGCGTCGTATGGACATTGGTATCGACTTTCCCTTCTCGCAGCTTCCTCCGGAGGATGTGGAACGGTTTCCATATGGCGTGCTGGAAGTCAAACTCCAGACTGCCGCAGGTCAAGAACCTCCAGAATGGATTCGCGAGCTCACCGCTTCACATCTGGTGGAAGCTGTGCCCAAATTTTCAAAGTTCATCCACGGCTGTGCAACCATGTTCCCCAACCGCATCCACCTGCTACCATTCTGGTTCCCGCAAATGGAGACCGACATTCGGAAGCCCGTCTCCCACAAGTTTGGCATCGAGCGACCGGGCCAGAGTACCGAAGCCAGCACGAGCACCGCCCTGGATGATGATACCGAAGATGAGCTTGAGGGTGATGACGACAGAGCTCTGAACGACCGCGATCCGGAAGATGAGAACATCAGACGACTTCGTGCTGCCAGGGATGCGTTGGAGGAGCACGAAGTTGAACGACATATGAGTGCTGCCAATGGTGACGGTAATGTTTTGGATGAAGAAGAGCGGATGGCCCACAAGCCGCTCATCAGTGCCGAAGACGACTACCCGTTATACGACTCCGACGATGAGGAGGAGGCACTGGCGGTCGCGAAGAAGAAGGGTGCGTGGGCTTATAGATGGCAACTCATCAAGAGCCACACAAACCTCGCGGGTGACAGACTGCTGGACATACTCAAAAGCGCCACTCCGTTCCCGAAGCCGACGCAGATCCCTGCGAGAGAAGGCCGTCTGGGTATACCTGGAGCTGCGACTGTGTCTGAGAAGCGATTCAAGGCTCCACCAGGAAAGAAGATTCACGTGCCCGTCCGCGTCGAGCCCAAGGTCTCGTTCGCCGCGGAAAGGACGTTCTTGGCTTGGGTAAGTGTGGAGTGTGGCATGCATTGGACTCGTGACTGACGACCTTCCAGCTCGAATTCTCAATCATCCTCGGCTCCATTGCTGCGACTCTGCTCAACTTTGGCGACCAGATCTCCCTCGCTGCAGCCATCGCCTTCACCATCGTGGCTATCGTTGCCCTGTTCTATTCCATGGCCATTTTCTTGTGGCGTGTCGATCGAATCAAGCAGCGCAAAGCCGTCAGCTATCACGACAAATGGGGACCGACCGGGTTGTGCATTGGACTGATTGCTTGCGTGGCTGTCGCCATCAGTTATCGCTTCAAGTACGGCGGCGATGGAGACTTGAGGGGTAGGGGTGGTGTTATTGGCAGGGGTTGAACGGGGGTGGATAGTATGGAAGAACGGATGCAGACGTTTTGGGCCAATAAAATGTACTATGTGTGCTTGTGAAAAGTGTAGAGCTGGAAGTATGGCAGACCGGATATGCCATTTGTAAACGCCTATGCAAGAATATGAGACCGACGGAACATTTGCAGTATCCTGCAGGTATTTCCTATTTACCTGCAGATATCTCCAAATACCTGCGGGCCAAATACCTGCGAGCTCCTATTTACCTGCAGGTATTCTAGATACCTGCGGCCATTCCTATTTACCTGCGGGCATCTAACACCTCGATACCTGCAGGTATCTGGCTCGCAGGTATCTGGCTGGATACCCGTAGGTATTGGGGATACCTGCGAGATTCTATTTACCTGTGGGTATCTATAGATACGTGCGAGCATGCTAAATACCGGCAGGCGCCTGTAATCTCCCGGCAGTTCTCCTGAATATTTGCGGAGAGTTACTAGTAACTGCCCAAATAACCGCGAGCACCCCAAATACCTGCAGGTATCCCCGTTCCCTGCGGGTATCCGCCAAATACCTGCGGCCAAATACCTGCGGCTAGATACCTGTGGGTATCCGAGGTACCTGCGCGAGCCAGATACCTGCAGGTATCTGCAAATACCTGCGAGGGCTAAATACTTGCAGTAAATTCTTTTCTGGCCAACGATGCCTTGTGCACTGAGCAAGTGTTGGGATGACGGGCAAGTGGGCAAGAGCGACGGCAGCGATGAGACTAATGACGACGACATTTGATTTGCGTGTCAGGAGTGATCGACGGGTTATATGTGTGACATGGCTGCGACGATGACGATGGTCGTATACAATGACAGCGAGAGCTATGTGCCAGTGGTGGCGGCGGCGGCCCAGCAGCAACGACGGCAAGCGTGCATTGGTGACAAGGAGTATCAAGTAACTACCGGTGCGGGACTCCGAATCCTGGTACAAGCCTCCGTGGGAACAAGATGAATGCCGTGGAGGTTGAGGGGATTTTGGGCTCTCTATTAAGGCCGCGAGTTCTTTTAAATTCTAACTGACGTGTCCGGTCTATCGGTTGCACAGCTCAAGCGAGGCTTCTTCGGAGTTCAGGCCGGTGGTACTCTGGCTTGCTCTTCCATGGGTATGGTTGGCGACGGTAGGTTTTGCACATGTGCACGGTTGCGGACACTGTATAGAGCTTCTCCGTGGCAAACACGAATGAGCAGCTCGAGGCGAACGTCGCGAGGCTGTATGCTGGGATCACTCACAAGGCTGGCGCCTGTGGCGGTGGGCATTGGCATGGTTTTCGCATTGGCGCATATGTAGTGATATCGAAGGTCAATATGCTTGGTGCGGCCGTCAACCGTGGTCTTCTTGGTGATGTCAATGCGGGCATATTGCCTTCATACAAGCACCGATGGCGTTGGCTTCCCCAAGATCCCCAGTGTTGACCGTAGTTGCGCATCGGTTGCACGTTGGCGTCGATGGACTGATCCCGAGCGAAGGTGCGCTGTTGATACGTACTGGTTTTGGACGTCGCCGTGACGGGGTTCGCTGGCTCAGTTTGTAATTGTTGGCCCCACGGTAGATCACTCCATGATTCAAAGTTGGCTTGCAGGTACTCGATGAATACGTGTCGGCTTGTCCACGTTGTCCAACTCGAGCGCTGAGCTGACTGATAGCCCGACAGGCTGGTACTGTGTCGATCTTATCCGTCGTGTCGCACTGCCTTTCGGGCTTGACTTCGGAGGGAAGTCGTACCGCTCAGCAGGGGGATTCCTCGGCGGAGGATGGAGGTTTTTTTCTTGTTGGCGTGCTTGCGTGAGGTTCAAAAGCCTTGTGTAGGTTGCCGAGCATCGAGTTGTCGAGGAAGATGTGTCCAGAATGTCTCTGCTGCTGCCGGCCAGTTCGCATCCCCAAAGTCCTGAGTATGATGATGTGAAAGACAGAGTCTCTCATCATGGCGAAGATGGAGTCGACACACACGACTCCGTAAGAGAGCCTCCAACCGACGCTCAGGCCAGCATTGCCCCGGCGCCTCATCGATGATATCGAATCTCGACGTGATTTGCGCGCAACGCCGCCATCTGCCTCAAGTCGAAGTTGCAGGCTTCCTGGACTCGATGCCCTCGTAGGCGATCCTGATCACGTCGGAGCTCGCTTTGCACTTGACGAAGTACCGTTGCTGGGCGGTTGGCGATGCGCGGCGGGGTGATCCAGCCAGAGACGGAAATGGAGACGCAAGCGTTCGAGGTCCGAGATGTATGGCAGACCGGATATGCCATTTCCTGGGCAATGATGTGACCTGAATGGAACATTTGCAGTATCTTGCAGGCATCGCGATTCCCTGCGGGCGTCCTGAATACCTGATGGTGGGCCTGCATGAGCGGCTTGAGCGGCATTGGCGAGGGCCTTGTCGAAGCCTTCGCCGGTCTCCAAGACGACGGCGACACTGGCATGGACTGGCATAGAGACTGGAGTCTGAGCATTCTAGGGGTGTTAGCAGTACAGGAGACGCGCTAACGCACGAGAGGAACAGTGCGAACGTTAGGAAGGCTGCGCAACTAGATGGCAAGGCCAAAGTACGCTAAAGGAGGCTAGTCTATTGCTCGAAGCAGCCCAATTCTCGGCTTCTTGTCTAGAAGTGCGCTCCCTGCGCTCTGCGAGCCACGAACAGGCAACGCGTGGTGCATTGCTACAATGAACACCTCCATCGGCAACGGCTGCCGATACCACGGCGTTCAGGAAGATACGGCGATCTCTGATGCCTCCCAGCTCCTCACCGAAGAGAACTTTGCCAAGCAGCAACTCGCATTACAGAAGGACATGCCCAAGGCTGGCCGTGGCTTGAGCACCAGTGGCAGGAAGACGGATGGCACGAAGAAGATGCTCGAACGTTGCGGCAAGGTCAGCGATCACCCGCCAAACGTTCTTCAATGGCGCGCGGTCGGCATGCCCATCTCGCCGTTCATCTGCATCTGCGACTCGACGGGAAGCTGAGTGCCTGCGAGATAGCGACTTGGCAGCTGGAGGGATCACAACGAGGGCGTGCCTAGGCCCAGGCATCTTCATTCGATGCCAATGGGCCCATTCTCGGGATCAAGACACTGGGACAACGATGGGCAGCGTTCCGCCGTTTGTATCAACGTCAATCTCGCTTTGCAACACTCCGCTTCACCACTCCTGAACACAAACGCATTCGAGTGCAAGTCTAATCCAGGGCGGAATCACTTCGTCTAGTCCATTTGCACGCCTGAGCGCTGCGTGTCTCCACCGACGTGTCGCTTCCCAACCGTCAGGAACCCATACCTCTTCCAGACGCACTCGAGACAATCTGACCGTGCATCCGGACAGCCCTCCGGTCTGGGGCTCTGAGACGTTAAAATGTGGGGAGGATGCAGCAGCCGGAGGTCACGCTGGAGCATGTGCGGGTGCGCTTCCTCGAAAACAAACCTGGGGGCGTTCACCCTTGTACGGGGCTCTCTCCTCTGCATGAATCATTCATCGTTCCGCCTTTTCCTCTTTCAGCCGTGGCCTCGCAGCCCCCTCTCCTCGAAGAGACGGTGCAGACTTGTGGCATCGCGCTGTGTGCGAGACCGACGGGAAAGAGGAGAAGAGAAGATAACGAGGTCGACGATTTGACCAACTCGACCCTGAGGGCAGGTAGGTCATTCAGCAAGACGATGACTTGGAGGACGCCCGCAACCCCTTGAATACGTTCTGGCTGAGCCGTACGACGAGACACTGCAATACGGACAGCTTGGCTCCACCCCTCTGACTGGCGGCCGTGATCACCGCAGAAAGGTGTCTCCCAAGCATCTGGGCGACCTGGAGTCAGTAGACAACCTTCCACCGCTACTGCGTGTCCGCCGTGCTCTTATTGCTTCACTTCTGAAGACCACTCTGCGCTCGTCGTTGCGCGATACGCCGCACAGCACGCAGTCAGCCTTCCGTCGGCGGTCGTTCAACCCCATCTCTCCCAGGCCGTCTGATCTGCCTGAAACGTGAACGGACGCGCAGTCGCTTGTGGAAAGCCGGACTGACCGGAACGGGGAGAGTACGGAGAAGCAGAGAAGGAGACCGCGGGAAATCCATGGAGGCCTAGAGGAGTTGGATTTTCTTGCATTGCTTCCGCATATCGGGCGGGCCTGCCTACTTTTCAGAGAACCTCTCCCGTCCCAACACTTCCAAGTCGTGACTATCTCTGTCCATGTCCACGTATTCTTCAGCGGCTTCCTTACGGGGGATGATCATAATGCTGCGACCTGTAGTACATGTTAGTCGCGCTCCGACATGTCAAATGGCAGCGTACCGTGAATAGTCTCATCAGAAGCAAGATGCAACACCGCCTTTGCAGCGTCTTCTTTCTCAGCTAGTATGATACCGCGGTTGTCTTCCAGATGATCCCAAGCGTTCTGGCTAATCAAGTTCGTCCGCAGATACCTACGCTCTCTCAGTACAGGACACATGTCGAGCAGACCATCTTACCATGGGGCCATCAGATTGACTCGCATCTCATTCTCGGGCATGGAGCTCCGCAGAGATCGCATCAACCCACGAGCCGCCCATTTGATCATTGGTCCCAGTAGCCAGCGATACTGGCGGTGATGACAAGGCAGTGGTCTTTGTCCCCCTTTGGCAGTTGACGGCGGAAATGGTGTGCGGCCAACTTCGTTGTCAAAAGAACACCCCGAAATCCAATGTCCGCAACATCCATGTCGGGCTCCGTGGGCTCGACAATCGCGGCGTTAGCAAAGACAACATTGATACAGCCCGACGGAGACTTCTCCACTGCCGTTTTGAAGAGCCGTTTCTGATCAGACCAGTTCGTAACATCTCCTTGCACGAAAGCCACATTCTCGGAGCCCAGCTCTTTTTCGAGGGCGTCGCCACGCTCCTGGGAGATATCACTAAACGCGACAAAGGCCCCAGCTTGAACGAGACCACGCAAAGAGGCTTCTCCAATTCCGCTTGCTCCGCCTGTGATTACAGCAGTCTTGCCTCGGAGCTTGCCAAGGTCAAATCCTCCGGCTGGGTCGATCCTGTGTGCGGAGCTGAACCTTTCGTCAAGTGCTACTTCCATAGCTTGGGTTGGGACGTGTTGCCGAGCAGTGTACGTTTTTGTATGATGCGAATAAAAGCTGCAACCTTTGGATATACCGTCACGGACGCTCATGTCAAGCTTCTTCGGCTTACTGGAAGTCCTCGGCTAAGGCACGCAAGTGGATACCTGAGAGTCAGCACCGGACGACATTTCCAAGTCCTGTCGACTTCAGAACATTCCTGACATGGAGTTGTCGATGCGAAGGATTCTGCAGGATCCCTAAGCTTTCGCATTAGAGTCCTGTTTGAAAGTTGCCATCACATAGCAGAGGCATTTCATCTCTTCCACCTTCTTTCATCCCGCGACCGTCTCGACACCAGAACTGCAGCAAAAGAAAGGCAGTGTGCCTGTACTGAAACATTACGAGATGATGAGAGACGACTGTTCGAGTCGACAGGTGGGATTATACTGTCCATCTCCGGTGGCATTGTCCGGGTCGTTGGTTCCATGATTGGAGGTGGTCTAGATTCACCGGCGCCCGACAGGAGGGAAACGCCCCTGGAAGCCATTCAACTGGACCGTGTCGAGAAGAAGCAACCCATGCAAATGTCTTTTACTAACATGTCTGGCGAGATGACTGTCGAACACCTTATGAGACAAGTCCAATTTAAGATTGTTAAGCATCGAATCAAGAACCCCTTCTATAGCACGAGACCAAATATCCGTACCGTCTATGTGGTAGAGCCAAGGCCTCCCGAATACGAAATATCGGTAAAACGTAGGCCTCTCATGCAAAACGCCGGCATGGCGAATTCGGAAGACTTGCCCGCCGAATCTGGACTGTGGACAAGTCAGCCAGGGTGCAAGATATAAGGAGTCCATGGGTTCTTCAACTCATGATGAGTGTATTCAGTGTCCAAGACAGAAACAGCCACAATGAAGACTTCTTTCATCATCTTCGTCGCCACCCTTTTCACCACGGCTCTTGCAGTGCCGCAGAAGTTAAAGGTCGGAATGGGATGGAGCCAACATGTTGATTATTGCAACCGAGGATGGGGTGGCGATGGTTCTTGCGAGGCCGCTGGATATTGTAAGGAGACCTGGATGAACGCTTTTGAAGGACGGGCACTCACTTTGCGATCTGTAGACACTTTCTGCTGCGGCGACCCCACTAACGACGAGTTCCAAAACTCCAAATTCGTGAGTCGAAGCCCCGAGCACGATGTCCTGTTTTCTGTGACATCTGGCGCTGACATAGCTTGTCTTAGCATGCCTACGCCATGACGAATGGTGGCAGCTGCTTTGGAGGGGCGGGCACGATCATGTGTGCCGAGTAGCCAGGGACTGAGAGCATTCTTGTACATTATACCACTTATGAAGGCTGTAAGAGAAGGGCATCGAGCAGATATTGTCGAAAACATTTTTGTATCCAGACCGGCAGCGCAAGTGCAGATCAAAGGCTTGACCAGAAGAGCGTCCACTGTAGCTGTAATATTCATTGATCATCGACCGCGGTTGTCTTTCAGCGTCGTTGATTATTCGAGAATGGGCATCATCTGGTGGGTCGTTGTCGAGGAGGGCGTGGTAAGGCATACTCGACATGAAGCCCCTTTTCGGGCTCGGAGCCGCTTTTCACCGAGTCCATCATCCCTGCTCTTGGCAACCGTTCTTCCCGGTCAAATTCTATTCCAGGACGACGACGCCGAGGATAGATCACGGCAGCACACAACATCGACGTGCAGTGGAAGAAGCAAAAACATCCTCCCGAGATGTGGCTATCCCCTCTATCGTGCCATATCGCCAGGTCCTGTGGCACTGCATGTACAGACCGCAGGAATGCTCCGATCGTCTCAAGACGGTCGGCGAAGACCGCAACACGCTAACCATCTATTTTCAGTTTGTGCGGTCAACCGCACGTCGTCACTGGTCACTAGCCACTGCGAATGCAACGTTGGCAACGCAAGCGTCCTGCTACGCCTCGTAAAGCCGCAGGGAAGACGACTATGATGCAACAGCAGACGAGAAGTAGACTGATTCACGTTACGTGAGAGATGCCTGAATGCAAGAAAAGAATACGGGCGACTACAGTCGGGGCGAGGTAGGCGAAGCAGCAGCATAATCCTGCCAAGAGATGTTAGAAGATCTATATATCAATGGTGGATGCGCATGCGTAATGATCTTCACGTCCAAGACTTCAATCACCCTGGAATCTTCTTGCTGAGGACACAAATCTCCCATCTCCTTCTATCCACGTATTCGAATCCCAGACAAGATGAGGGCGACTATTATTGCTGCATTACTTGCCACCATTGCTACGGCAGCGCCAATCTCGAGACGGGTAAGGAGAAATACATGAGCCTACTTTCCAACAGTCGCTGACTGACTAGTAGCAATGCTTCTATGATGCAGACGGCGTACAAACTTGCAATGATACACCAACATGCAGCACAGACTCCAATGGCATTACTACTTGTGTGAGCAAGCGAACAGTAGACGAGGGCTTGATGAAACGTCAGTGCTGGATCGATGAAGACGGACAGCAGGAGTGTAATGAAGAGCCCATATGTCACGAGCAGGATGACGGGAGCATTGTCTGTGTTCTGAAGCGAGATCTCAATCAAAAACGCCAGTGCTGGATTGACGAGGACGGCGAGCAACACTGCAACGACACGCCGACATGCCACGAAGACGAAGATGGGAACACTGTATGTGTCTTGAAGCGAGACATGCAGAAACGCCAGTGTTGGATCGATACAGACGGAGAACAACACTGCAACGACACGCCTCAATGCCATAAGGATGACGACGGCAACACCGTCTGCGTCCTGAAGCGAGATACCAAGATGAAGCGTCAGTGCTACATCGACGAGGAAGGCGAGCAGCACTGCAATGACCGACCAACATGCTATGAGAACGAGGACGGAACCAAAGTCTGTGTGCTTAAGAGGGATACCAGTCTTGAGAAGGAGAAGCGACAGTGCTGGATTGACGAGAACAATGAACAACATTGCAACGATACACCGGAATGCCACGAGAACGAAGATGGCACAGTTGACTGTGTTCTCAAGAGAGATGGGAACCTTGCGGGCAAATGAAGCTGATGTTACGATGAGAATTGGAAAGCAGGCCGACATGACGACCTATAATGCCATTTGGATGATATGAAATCACGACAGGACGATCAAGAGATATGACAGCAGAAGTATCACATGCCTAATGATGAACAGTAGACACTAGAGCTTGCATATAATGTTAATGCCTTCACGTGTTTGCCCAACTTTGGTGCCTAAGGCATCAACCGCCACACATCATTTCCGAAAGCTTCACCTCGAAATCTTCAAACACTTCCCAACACCACAACACAACATCGTTGCCACTATCGTCGCCATGGCGAACTCAAGAGAAGAGTCGTCAAACGGTGCGCCGAACGAGGCTGGATCAATAGGCGACGCTTCAAGTAGGTTCGACGTTGGCCAGACTCGATAAGCCCACTAACATTTTCAAGGCTCTTCCAAATCACAAGCACAAGACAAGCTCTGTGCCAACTGCTCAAAGGCAGAAGACTCTCCAGACCCAACCGAGTCCCCCAATTTGAAGCCGTGTATTTCCTGCAAGAGCGTTTTGTACTGCTCACGGGATTGCAAGAAAGCGCATACCAAGAAGCACAAGAAGGTATGCGCAGCCCTGGCGCAGGAATATTTCAAGACCAACGGAGTGACCATGGCCTCGAGAGCGCCACCGAAAACGGACACCCATCGAGGCGGATTGCAGAAGTGGCAGTTCGATACTTAAGATGACGGCTGCCGAGTGACGATGAGTGAGGGAATGTGCGATATGATGAATTTGGTGGACGATCGGTATCGAGCAGCCTACTCGCGCTTGCAGTAGATTCGGTAACAATGAAGTGAGTGATGGGAGGAGGATTCATTCCCCATTTGAGATGCTATACATAGGACCAGGCACGTGGCTCGGCGTCTCGTTGATTTCAGAGCCTATGCTGACTATTCACAGGTAGCTCGTGTGGACAGACCTCACTCTCAGCTTCGATATCGACCACACTCTCCATGAAACGCTCATCTTCGAAAGTTCTTAGGCTCCACCAGCCACTCAATTCCTGCAGCTAGGCGTCCTTCAGCCATGAGCGTCGTGAGGTTCGGCAGCCCTCGATGGTAATCCGTTATGATCCAGACGCCCGCGCACTGGAGCATCTCAGCGTACAAGAACCCTTGAGGCGTCTCAGCCTGCAGCGTGCTGTCAGGAGGTTCTTTCTTTCTGCTCAATACCCCGCCGCCTCCAACAACCCCAAATAAACCTCGCTCATAGTAGGGAAACAAGGCACAGCATGCACCATCTGCTCCAACTTCATCCCACCCACAATCGCCACCGTGCTAGCATGGATCAAGTCTGCGGCGTCAGTGCCCACAATCGTGGCTCCCACCAAACGTTCTTCCTCATCTACGAGCCACTGTGCCCAGCCGTCGGCAATGGTGTCGGAATGGAGGATGCCGCCGATTGTCTTTGCTGGGGCGGTGATTTGGCGGACTTGGATACCCTTGGTAGCTGCGGCCTTGCGGGTTAGACCGACGGAGGCGACGATCGGGGAGGTGAAGGTGACTTGGGGGATTGCTTTGCGGTCGCCTAACGTGAGGGTGATGTTCGAGGGCGTCTGACCCCTTGCTTTGGCGATAATTGCGTTGCCTGCTATGCGACTGAATTGCAGATCGTTAGCGTCCTAACAGGTAATTGTTGGGGTTGGAAGACATGCCCATGGTACCTCGCAGAATGAGTGAATGGAGCTTTGCCATTGACGTCTCCAACGGCATATAGCCAATCATTCCCGTCAAAGGTCTTCACGCAGAGGGACTCGTTGACAGGA
This sequence comes from Zasmidium cellare ATCC 36951, assembly GCF_010093935.1. NCBI lineage: Eukaryota > Fungi > Ascomycota > Dothideomycetes > Mycosphaerellales > Mycosphaerellaceae > Zasmidium > Zasmidium cellare. Next base: position 167,447 of record NW_022986945.1, on the reverse strand, counting down.
ATGTGAGTGCCATGGGACGAGAGACCGAGCTTCTCCAGTCCAAAGTCCAGTGTTGCCTTCCTCCCTGATGCCACGAGGAGTTCTGAGGCAGATAGCTTCTCTCCAGTGGACAAGACGGCCTCTACACCATAGTCTGTGCGTGTTGCTTTGGTCACTTTCGTCGCCAGCTTCACGACTACGCCACGTTCTTCGAGAGATTTACGGACAATTGTCCCCGCCTCGGAATCGATCGAAGGCAGGAGACTGCCAGAAGAGCTGATGAGGGTGACCTGCAATGTAGTTGGTCAGCAAATCACTCACTTACTTCTACTCAACCACCTACCTTCGAACCAAACCCAGCATAAGCGGTAGCCATCTCACATCCCACTGCACCAGCACCCATGATGATCAGCTTCTCAGGCACATAATCCGCACTCGTGGCATCTCTCGGTGTCCAAGGATCAGCAGCTTTTACACCATCCGGTATAACAGCTTCACTCCCAGAGCAAATTGCAACCGCAAGTCTCGCTTCGACCTCAACTGGCTCACCCTCGAACGGAGCAATCTGAACATTCTTCACATCGGCCAACTTTGCCTGCCCACGAACCAGAGTAGCACCAGTAGCTTCAGTCATGGGCACCAGAAGTTGAGTGTCGTCCTTGTTGGCGGTGATCACATCCCTGCGAGCAAATACACCATTGGCATCAACCTTTGCGTCAAGAATTCTTTCCTTCGCCCCTCCAACAGCATTAGCGGCGTCTAAAGCGTCCTGCGAACGTAAGAGGACTTTGGAAGGAACGCAGGCCCAGAAGGGACAATCACCTATGTGCTAGGTATCAGAATGAGATTCACACCAGACGGAGAGTCGACTCACCGCCAAAAAGCTCCTTTTCGACGACCAGGGCTGTGAATCCGGCTTTGCAGACTTGAGCGGCGAGTTGGCGGCCTGCCCAGCCTGAGCCGATGCAGATTACGTCGAAGGTTTTTGTTTCGAGGTCTTTGGCGCTGTGCGTGGAGGGGTGCAGGTTGAACTTCTGGGATGGACGCATGTTGGTTGCAGAGCTTGTGGTTTGAGGGGAAATGGGTGTTGGCAGATTTCTGGCTGAGGATGAAGGGTCGACTCGAGATATTGCTTCAGCTGGAGACACACACTCGCACTTTAACGTGCGACCTTGAGGAGTATGATTCCATAGACTTGAGCCGCACACGCTTGTTACGGAATGGTCACTTTCCTTAGCCGTCATCGCTCGATAGCGGGAGTGTCCTCCACATAGAGAGCTCTGTTACAGATCGCTGCAAAGAGATGTGTTCGCAGAGCTACCTCATAGCCTATACATCTTAGCCTCTTAGTCAGTCATTCTTAGTCAGTACAGCCTGCTTACATGCATGTGCAAGTGCTTGAGCACATCCATGTAGGACTTGCATCTACATTTAGGAATCAGTATCGACTTGGTCAGGCAGGAAGATCTTGGCGCAGTGTCCTCACCTTGGAGGCATAAAGATGCGTGAAAGCTGAGTTCTGGCTGTAGAGTGGATTGATCAACATGGCGACGAAAACAGAGCTCGAGTTTCTGACTTTCGATGGGGCGGTTCTGAGGGGGTCCTGAGGCAGCTTCTCAGGCACGCCCGCACCAGAATGTGAATTCTTCACTCACGCGGCCGATCACTCGGATGCCGTGACTAAATGTCAGTCCAAATCGCGCTTTGAGTGGTGGACATGCGGGTAGCGTGGTGATGTGGACTTCTGCGCTGGGTTCTCATGTGAAAGCGAGCTTATTGGCGATGCCAGTCTTCTCGAGGGAGCGAAACTCCAGATACTAGCCTGAAGGGCTGTGGGATCGGGTCTGCAAAGAGAGAGTGAAGGGTCGGAATGAGTCACGGGGAGGGGAGGGAGAGTACGTGCCGATCTTTGCGGGTAGTCGACAGGAAGCAGACAAGAGTCCAGGGGCGAGGTTTGTTGAGGGTGCGGAGGAGTACGACTTCTGGTAGAACTGCAAGGAGATGAGCGATGAAGCGGGAATCGAGTCGGAGAATAAGGCGTTGCTGCATGTGAGGTTTCCAGAATTCCGGAAGACATGCTGATGTTGACCTTGCTATAAATTCTCGTCCACATGCGTTGCTGGGAGCCTACCATCTACCTCTCTCGGCTCAAGAGTCCAGGACTGTGAATTATGCCGAAGGACGAGTTCACGCCGTTTGAAATGCAAGAGGAAGCTTTTTGGACGATCAAGGTACCGAAAGAAGCGTTGGGACCAAAATCTGGGAATTCACAGGCCTTCATGGACCCAAGAACTTCTGAGTCGGTCGTGCGGCAGCAGATCGAGTGAGCGGTAGTCTTGCAGCACCATCAAAAGGTCGTCGAAGATCTTGGTGATCTCAACATCCAGACATACTCCTGTACACCCTTTCCTAACCATCGCTCTTCTTCCTGTGGAATCTCGAATCTCACATGCTCAATTCGGTCGAAGCCCCACTTGCGATAGTAGCCTTCAGATCTCATGCTGGACTCGACCACACACTGCAGTCCTTCTCGATCGGCCTCCTCAATGCCCCACTGCATAAAGACTGCACCCGCACCCTTGCCTTGCGCCGCTGGGTCTACAGTGAGATGCTTGATGGCGAAGAGCTGGCCTTTGTAGTGTAGGAAAGCTTCTCTTCGACGTTGGGTATAGCGGATGCTGAGATACTGTGCCCAGGCAAGGTCGTCCTCGGATCTCCAATACGGACCTGAGATCTTCGGTTCTTGGCTAAGTTTTGCGAGATTGTCCTCACTTTTGCAAGGTGTATACCAGGTCCCAGTCAAGATGATCTTTCCTGTGGCGGTATCGGTGACTTTGAAGAAATGCTCGTTGGGTAGAAGACCGTTCAAACGTTCTCGCCACTGCTCGACTTTGCGGTCGAACCCCTCGGGAGTCTCGCTGTCTGGATGCATGATTTCGATGTAAGGGTGTTCATTTTTGTAGAAAGCTTCGCGGTCCAGGAGAGCCACTGTGGGAATGTCGTCGAGGCCCACATAGTCCAATTTGAGAGACGACATGGCGGAACGATGTACCTATACCGCAGGATTATATTTGACCTGGTCTTGAGGCTGGCGGTAGGAAGTATGGAAGACATCGAAGTCGCTGTGTGATGGCACTCAGCGATGTGGTAGCCGGTCCAGCTGACGTCGCTGAGGATCCACATCATACCAGGCGCCGATGATGGCGAGTGTTCCTTGAAGCCCGACCAGAGCCAGACCATATGCGTCGTATTCCATAATCGGCATCCGAGCTGGAAACTGACATATACTTACTGTCCACACCTCTACTCCCTCCGGCGACGCTTTCGGATGGACGAGGTCGGCAGGAGGGATAACATGGTAATCGAGCTGACGCCAGAGTCTCTCAAATGCTAGGGGTAGTACGCTGAGAGGTACACGGTCAAGGCAGCACGATACTGATTGAGAGTGATGCTTCACGTCCAGAGGGGAAGGAGGTAGGTGAATGGGGCCAGCGGCAGAACTCCGGTAGATGCAATGCTTGGCGGCGGGGCTGTGTTGTGGCTGGAAAACAACGTCACATGCTGGGATGCTCTTGCGCTGCTGCTGCTCGAGTTGGACGACGCGCAATTCCCGTCAGAGAAGGGCACACTCCCCAGGCAGCACTTTGACCGCACCCGCTGCTGGATGATATCGTCTGGCTAGACGCCGCCCTCCTCTTCTCCTCCACACCACACCGCACCCTTCACCATGAACGTCCTGAAGCTGCAAAAGGTAAAGCTGAGATGCTGACGGGCGGACGAGCACTTGGAAAGGCGCCAAACTAACACCGCCCTCCAGAAATACCCCCAATTCCCTCAGTCCGAAATCTACGGCCTGTCCGACGCCTTCCGCAAGCTCGACGTCGACGACAAGGGCTATGTCGACGAGGCCACGGCCATCAAGGGCGCCCAGAACACGGAGCGCCAGCCCTACGATGTCGTGCGCCAGGCCCTGAAAGAGGTGGAGCTGGACAGCTCGCGGCGAGTGGAACTGGACGACTACGTCGACCTGATCGCCCGCCTGAGAGAGAGCAGTCCTGCCCAGCAGCGCTCGCGCGGCTTCAGCAACGCCGCCCAACCGGACGGAGGAGCCGCGCCGTCCCCAGGACATGCCAGCAAAGGCAGCGTGGGCGGCGGCGCGCAACCCAAGGCGGGCAGAATCACTGTTGGAGGGTCGACCGCCAGCTCGCAGCACACCATCAACGAGGACGAGCGCACTGCCTTCACTTCCCACATCAACGCCGTCCTTGCCGGCGATGCCGACATTGGCCACCTCCTCCCTTTCCCCCTCGACACCTTCGAGATGTTCGACTCCTGCCGCGACGGTCTCGTACTGGCCAAGCTCATCAACGACAGCGTCCCCGACACCATCGACGAGCGAGTGCTGAACAGGGAAGGAAAGAAGATCAAGAAGCTCAACGCTTTCCACATGACTGAGAACAACAACATTGTCATCGAGTCTGCCAAGGGCATTGGTTGTTCGGTGGTCAACATTGGCTCAGGAGATATCATTGAAGTGAGAGAGCATTTGGTGCTGGGTTTAATCTGGCAGATTATTCGTCGGGGTTTGCTGGGCAAGATCGATATCAAGCTGCACCCTGAACTGTACCGCCTGCTGGAAGATGGAGAGACTCTGGAGCAGTTCTTGCGACTACCGCCGGAGCAGATTCTTCTGCGCTGGTTCAATTACCATCTGAAGAATGCTGGGTGGCACCGGAGGTATGATAAATTGACGTCCGCGCAAGTGGAGATCGAGCTAACAATTCGCAGAGTACAGAACTTCTCCAACGATGTCAAAGATGCCGAGAACTATACAGTCCTCCTCAACCAGCTCGCGCCGAACGTCTGCTCCCGCTCACCTCTTCAAACCTCCGATCTCATGCAGCGCGCCGAGCAAGTCCTGCAGAACTCCGATCGACTGGACCCGCCTTGTCGCAAGTTCCTGACGCCCAAGTCGCTCACCGCCGGAAACCCCAAGCTCAATCTTGCATTCGTCGCCAACTTGTTCAACAACCACCCTGGCTTGGATCCGATCACTGAAGAAGAGAAGCAAGAGATTGAAGATTTCGACGCAGAAGGCGAGCGTGAGGCGCGTGTCTTCACGCTGTGGCTCAACTCCATGAACGTACAGCCCACGGTTGTCTCGTTCTTCGACGATCTGAAAGACGGCATCATTCTGTTACAAGCATACGACAAGGTCATCCCAGGCAGTGTCAACTGGAGACACGTCAACAAGCCACCAGCGAATGCTGTCACTCCAGCCAGCCAGGACCCAGATGAGGCCTATTTGACTATCAAGTCAGGTATGTCTCGATTCAAAGCTGTGGAGAACACGAACTATGCAGTCGAGATTGGCAAACAGAACCGTTTCTCCCTCGTTGGAATCCAGGGCGCCGACATCACAGATGGCCAGCGGACACTCACGCTCGGTATGGTCTGGCAGCTCATGCGCAAAGACATCACGAACACGCTTTCAGCCCTTGCGCAGCGACTCGGCAAGCGTGAAATCAGCGACTCGGACATGGTGCAGTGGGCCAACAACACTGTCAAGAAGGGCGGCCGATCCTCTGCAGTACGATCCTTCAAGGACCAACAAATCGCCTCTGGCATCTTCTTGTTGGACGTGCTCAATGGCATGAAGAGCTCATATGTCGATTACGACCTGGTGGCGGCGGGCCGAACTGACGAGGAGGCATATGCCAACGCCAAGCTGGCCATTTCCATTGCGCGAAAGATGGGTGCCACTATCTGGCTTGTTCCAGAGGATATCACGAACTTACGGACGCGATTGATTGTCACCTTCATTGGCAGCTTGATGGCGACGGCAGAAAAGTTGGTATCGTGAGAGCAGGCAGGGAAAATGCAAAGGTAGACGGGAGCCACGACTTGACGAAAAGAAGCGGCGATGCGATTGACGAGAGTTGAGATATGAGAGTGGGCATGGGAATCGTTTGAAAAGTTCCAAGAAGTAAATTACACGACCATTCACCACGTCCACGGATTCGTTGAACGAGCAATATCATCTTTCCCAGCAGCTGAAAGAGGGAGCCTCAACGCATCCCCTACCCGCAGCACGGCCTGAACATCCCCCAGTCTCCCTGACCACATGGTGCACCGGCTACTGCTAACTGATGGTGGTAGGTAGCGCCTTCAACCGGTATTGACTTAGTCTCACACCGGGCTTTTGGCTTGGCATCAAAATCCGAGACCAAGCAAACAGACTGCAGGGCCATGCCAACACCACCATCAGCCTCTCAAGACTTTCGAATATCGATTCAAAATGGCAGCTCAAAGTTCCATTCAAACTTCGGACGCACATCGTTCCGCTCCGTCCGTAAGTGATGCTAATGCAGGAACGTGGATGGGCGCAGAACAGCAATATTCCTATCTCTTGCCACGTGCTAAGGCATGGCGATTTCAAGCATCGTACCCTCGCGACGCCTTGCGAGATGGTGCCTTCATGCACGTGGGAGAGATGGAAAGGGAACATGTTCCCGCTCCCGTAGAGGAAAATAGGCGCCCAGCTGCTTGAGAGAAGGACTGCTCGGGTAGTACATGCTGGTCAGGCTGGCCTTGCTATCCCTACATCCTCTCACTCTGGGCGGGGTTGTCTATCACATGGCCCTCGCGCTCTCATCCTTTCCAAGTAACCTCACCTGTGTATCAAGATGGAAGACGAGAAGCGCTCTCCATGTCCCTCTTTTCTCAACGAATCGCATCTCCAATCCATAATCACCCATCAGCCGTCAACTACGACAATTAATACAACCACCACTACAAACGATCTCGAATCGTCAGCCACCCGCCATGATAGCCGCGATGAACTCACCTCGCCCCAGGCCCATCCTCAATCACACAACAAGCGCTCCAGCAGAGCATACGGCAACCACAGACCCGTCTCTTCAGTCGACACACGAAGCCATTGGCGCTGGTCAACGATAAGCCGTGACACCGGCACAGCAGCCACCAACCGCTCGCGCTGGTCCACGAGCACACATGGCGGCGACAATAGAAGAAGCAGCATGACCATAACCGCCCTCCCACCACTATTCTTCTCCCCGGTTCCAAATCTTGGTTTAACACCCATCCCACTACCACCCAAGGAACCCAGCATATACGATGACCACATCGACGGTCTCGCCAGGACTTGGGCCCCAGGCAAGAAGTGGACGACGACGCTGTTCGTTGCGTGGCTGGCTTTCATCTCTCCGCTAGCAAGCTCCATGATTGCGCCGGCAGTAAGTTTGATCCGGAGGGAGTTTCAGTATGAAGGGCAGGATTATGATACCTTTTTGGTGTCGGTCTTTATTTTCGGTTATGTGGTAAGTTTCAACGATGGACTTGACGTCAAGGCTGCGCGAGGTTGATAGCATTTGACAGTTTGGTTCCCTCATCGCTGCGCCGTTGAGTGATATGTTTGGACGCAAGGTCGTAAGTCTTCATCATCCCCATACGCAAACATGCACTGACTTAGAGGTGCCAGGTGCTCGACATATCAACCACGCTCTTCTGGCTTTGGGAACTCGCCTGCGCCCTTGCTCCCAATGTCACTTCACTGCTCATTTTCCGCCTCTTTGCGGGTCTTGGAGCTTCTGCATCACTGTCCGTTGGCGGTGGTGTGATTTCTGACTTGTTCGATGACAACACGAGGGGCGGTGCGACTGCTTTATTTGCTATAGGGCCTGTCATTGGGCCTGTGATAGGACCTATTGCGGGTGGGTTTTTGGCGGAGAATCGTGGATGGCGATGGGTGAGTTCCAGCCGATCATCCTCAACTTGACTTGACTTTCAGAAATTCAGGCTCGATGCTAATGTTGTAGCATAGATCTTCTGGCTTCTCTTCATTCTCAGCGGATTGACGTTAATCGGCTTGATCTCCTTGAATCGCGAGACGAATCCAGAGATTCTTTCACGGAGAAGGGATGTCGATGTCAGGCAACTCACTTTGAAACAACGTATTTTCAAAGCGCTGGATTGGGGGATTTGAGGCGAGGATGATCGGAGTGTCACCAAAAAGGAGTTGCTGAGGGCAATGGTTCTGCCGTGGAAGGTATGTTTGAATGAGGCGAAGTTGGCTCGAATGGCTGACAGGGGTTTTACCAGATGCTTTTCACAGCTCCTATTGTTGCACTCCTGTGCATCTATGCGGCTTTCGTATACGGCCTTCTCTACCTGCTCCTGACTACCATCACGCCGACATTCGTTTCCGTGTACGGCTTCACACTGGGCAGCGCAGGTCTGGCGTACATCGGTCTTGTAAGCACCACTACCCTGTGAACCCCCTTCCAACACACCCTGACATTACTCCCAAGGGAATCGGCTTCCTCATCGCCGTCGCCATAATAGGCGGCACGACCGATCGCCACATTGCCAAACACAAAGCCCGCAACAACGGCGTCCTCGTTCCGGAACGCCGCCTCCAACTCTGCATCTACTTCTCCTTCCTCATCCCGGTCTCCTTCTTTTGGTACGGCTTCACCGCCAACTACGACACGCACTGGGCAGCGCCCATCATCGGTCTGGCGCCCTTCGCTATCGGCATGATTGGGGTCTTCCTGCCCATTCAGACCTATCTCATTGATGCGGCTCCCGTGTATGCGGCCTGCAGCACGGCGGCGCTGGCGAGTAGTCGGAATGTTGTGGGGACGTTTTTGCCGTTGGCGGGGCCGCGGTTGTGTGAGTACCCATTCATTCCATATTCTGGGGACCTCGTGCTTGATGTCGTACTGATACTTTTAACAGATGATGCACTCGGTCTCGACTGGGGCAACGCAACGTTGGGTTTCATTGCCATAGTGCTGATCCCGGTGCCTGCGCTGGTGTATCGCTATGGCGCCAAGTTGAGGAGTATGTCTGCTTGGATGAGGAATGGAGATGAAGAGGCGATGATCCACCAGCCGAGGGGTGAGGCTGTGGGTGTTGATTTTGGGAATGTCGCGAAGGAGACGCAGGAGTAATGATGGTTGGGTGTTTTGAACTTCGTTTGACTATGATTCGATTTGCCATGTATACGATTAAACGAAAGACACTACAGATAACGCTCTCACATCCAAAGAAGTTTATCTTGTTCGCAGACGAAGAAGTCTAATATCGCAACAGTTCATCGGAAAGCAACCTTCTTTATTCGAATGAGGTCGCGATGGAACGCATTAAACATTGTACACGAAAACACCCATTCCAACATCCTACTTCAGCTTTATCAAACCAAACTTCCTCCGGAAAAACAATCCCCAGACCGAGAGCAATCCAAAGACCTCCAACAACCAAGTCTGCCACTTAAACGGCCCAATCCAATACGTCTTCCTCAAACTTCCACTGCCCGCAAGCAACTGCTCCACGATCTCCTTCGAAAAGTCCTCCCTCCCCATGGCCTTCACCCCATGCTTCGCGTGCTGTGTCCTCTGCTCAAAGAAGCCCTCAATTGGCTTGTACAAACTCCCTTCCGGAAGATGCCTCTCGGTCCTCGTCATGAGACCACTGACAACCGGACCCGCCAAAATCGTTTGGACGGAGATGTCCCAGGGGGAGAGTTCGATGCGAAGAGTGTTTGAGAGGGCGAGCAGGGCGGCTTTGGAAGCGTTGTAAGCTGCGCCGAAGACGTAGGGGGCGTAGGCAGCTAGAGACGAGACGTTGACTATGGAGCCGTGGGTGCGGATTAGGAGAGGGGTGAAGGATTGGACAATTCGCACGATGCCGAAGAGGTTGATGTCGAAGGTGCGGCGGAGTTCGGGCAGAGAAATGTCGAGGATGGGCATCACATAGTACATGCCACTTTTGAAATGTCAGTTAAGAGAATAGAGTTGGGATGAAGGTTGACTTACGCGCAGTTGATCAGGATGTTTAGCTCTCCATCCAGGACCTTACTGACATGCTGTTCGAGTTCCTTGACGCTCTCCTCGCTTCGGACATCGAGCGGGAAGACGTGTGCGCCGGCTTGCTCGAGCTCGGGGAGGGTTTCTGAGGGAAGGCCTGTGGAGCATACTGTGCAGCCTCGTTGGAGGAACTCATGAGAGAGGGCTTCGCCGATGCTGCCTGGGCTGCATCTGTTGGCTTTGTCAATCGATGTTCTGTGAGAAGATGTGGATGGACACAAGGTACCCTGTAATGAGAACGGTCTTTGGTCTCGACATCTTTGAATCTGTAAGAGACGGCCGATTTCTAAGTGAGCTATACAGGCTGTAGGAAGTTGCCAATGAACGCCGGCTTTGTTTGTTTCGTTTCTGTCATCGCTCTATTCGGGCGCGAAACAGCTCTCGCCTTACTCCTGGATCCTCGCACGGAGCAATCTCATCCTCAGCAAGATCGCCATAGATTTCCTGTCACATGAAGGCTTCGCTTTCGGCCTCGGATCTCGAGTAGCTCCGTGATTGATCGCAGTTGGAGAGACGATGGGATATTCGGTGGTCGACTTCTGCCGGCTGGAGCGTTCGCTGGGGTTCAATTTGCCGACGAACGCACAGCCTTGCGGAGGATTTGCACGAGACCGAGAGTTGCCTTGATGGACATGATGGAGAATAGGTACTCAATCATCGAGTCGGCGAGTTAGAGTCTTACGATCTGCAGTACGATGGCAAATGTGTAAGTCAAGTCGAGGAGTGAAACCGCCCTTCTACGTATATAGCAATTTGTTGAGGCCGTACCATTCACACGCAATCAGTTGAAGCATCTACACTTCCATAATGGTTGTTGAGAACGACGCCGCTCCAAGCACCTTGGATGGCTGGGACAGCCTCCCTCCATTCCCAACGAACATTCCTGTCGCATCTGTCAACAATATTTCCCACGCCAGACTACTCAATGGAGACGCTGAGGAATTGAAGAACCTACTCAGCTCAGCCAGGACGACCGGCTTTGTTCGAATCGACTTCACAGACACAGAGCTTGGACGTCGTTTTCTCGATGGCGCGGACAAGATGTTCAAGCTGGCAGCGAAGACCTTTGATTTGCCTGCTGAGGTGAAGCTGAATGACAACATGTTAAATCATGGCGATGCATTGCTTGGGTACGTCAATCACCGGAGTGAATTAGATGCCACACTCTGAAAATACCGACAGATACAAAGGGCTCGGAGCATCTGTCGTCGACAAAGATGGTACCCGCGATAACAACGAACAATACTGGATCGGCTGCGGCGACATCGCAGGCGAAGGCCACTCACGCGCAATCTACAACGACGTGCTCAACGCTCACATGCATGAGATGAAAAGCTTCCAAGACACAGGCAAAGAAATGACAGATCAACTCCTCATGGTCTTCGCTGCTGTCCTTGGCATCTCCGCCGACTCACCGGATTACCTCCCCAAACTCCACTCTCACAGTCAGAACTCCGGCTCGCACGTGCGGTTGCTCAAGTGTCCCAGTCGACCATCTGCCAAAGCTGCGAACCTCCAGCCTCACACTGACTGGGGAACCTTGACTGTTCTCTTCAATGCCCTGGGTGGCTTGCAACTGTACCTCCCACAGTCTTTGCTCGGGCCCGATCAGGAAGCTGGCTGGTACTACGTAAAGCCCGAGCGTGGCACCGCCCTCGTCAATCTCGGCGATGCCATGGTTAGCTGGAGTGATGGCGAGTTCAAGAGCAACATCCACCGCGTGGTGGCACCTCCTGGAGAACAAGCACAGTGGGCGAGATACAGCCTTGCATATTTCACGAGACCGAATCACGATGTTCCTATGAAGCCGCTGGGGAGGAAGATCACGGCGGCGAACAGTGAGGAGCAGTATCCTACGTTCAAAGAATGGGCTATGAGAAGGGCATTGGCGGGACGCGCAGACACCTTCAAGAAGGGCGATTGGGAGAAGGGACAAGGAACTGAGGGAAAATTGGCGGTTGAGGCTAGAGCGTAGGGGGGAAGTTTCGATACCAATGACAGATCAAGCGTTATGTTACAGTAATTCAACACTGATCCTAAGGCCCATTTTGTGTTTACTCTCTACAGCACTGAGCGCACCTGTCCGCGGGAAGCGAGGCTTACACGCTCAGCCTTGCCAACAACCACCAAGCCCCCAGAACTCTCGCGACGCATCTAGAATCGCTTGTCACTTCTTGTCCCTCGATGAAATTCACTCAAAGCAACAATATATCAGCGACAACCAAGCACGCCATGGTCTCGCCATCCCTCCCACCAAGAAATCTGCCGCTTCAATGCTGCCACAAATCCCCCATGGAGCTTAATTTCGGTCCACATCGCTGGGGCGCAGACCAGTTGCATTGGTCGACACTAGCTTCGTCACGGCAGATATTCATAGGGACATGGGGTACAAAAGCTCCGTGCAGGGGACCGAAACACCGTCAGAAACCGCAAGGCAGGGCCGGGCGAGGGCGATGGCAGGAGTTGCCGGACTTCTGGTCATAATCGCAGCCGCTCAGACAGTGGAGGGCTGACACATTCACTCAGACTTGTTCGGTGCCGGTCGCTTCGTTGGACGGAGGACGGAGTCCTGTTGCCTTGATGGCATGTTCGCGTATATAGACAGAGGAAAAAAGATTTCCCAACATCGCAGTAGATCTAGTTTCTGTTCTCTCGATATCGCATCTCCAATATCAAAATGTCTTCTCTCGACGCCGCGTCGTTGTTCTCCGTCAATGGCCTTGTAGCCGTTGTCACAGGAGGCGGTACTGGCATAGGCCTGATGATTGCAACCGCCCTGGAACACAATGGAGCAACCGTATATATTCTTGGCAGACGAGAGGAAGTCTTGCAAACAGCTGCACGACAGAATGCTGTAAGCACTGGCCGATGTGTTCACCCGGTTGTGGATCAAGTCTGACAATTCCAAAACAGAAACACGGCAAGATCGTACCCATCAAAGCCGACGTCAGCGACAAATCGTCCCTCCAAGCCGCAGTCGACAGAATCGAGAAAGAGGTGGGCTACATCAACCTTCTAGTCAACAACTCAGGCACTCTCGGCCGCCGTCACAACGTTCTGCCTCGCCCTGCGTCCTTCCAACCACTGGACAGCAAATGGACGCAATCTGCTGATGGCCATGACTTCAGCAGCCTAGACCAAGTCCGCGATTTCCTCTGGAAGGACGAAGTCGAAGACTGGGACAAAATCCTGCGCGTCAATGTGAGCGGGATCTGGTTCACTTCTGTTGCGTTCTTGGGGTTGTTGGGCAAGGGAAATGAAAAGGGGAATGTGGTTCAGAAGAGTCAAATTGTAACGGTGGGCAGCATTGGGGCGTTCATCCGCATGTTGGGCACGAGCTTCTCATACAATCCGTCTAAGGCAGCGGCCAACCATTTTGGCGAAGATGCTCGCAACGAACTTCGTGCAATGGGGAATTCGATCGGTATGTTGTGCTCCTTCAGTCTTCGAACCCATTCGTGGGCAGAGACTGCGATTCACATCTCGCAGAAATGCTGACAAAAATATGCACGCAGAATGTGATAGCCCCCGGTATTTTCCCATCAGAGATGTCCGCGGGGCCGGCAACGATGGACGAAAAGAACCGTAACCAGCTGCCACCTCAAATACCAGAGGCTGAGATTCCTCTCAAACAACCTGGTGATGAGCAGGACATGGCGGCTGCGATTCTGTACTTGGCGGGAGTTGGTGGTAAATACCTCAATGGGAATGTGGTGGTAGTTGACGGTGGGCGATTGGGAGTTCAGCCGGCGGTGTACTGATTTCTTCAGAGGTTGCTGCGAGGCGCCGGTTCAATGCAGAATTTCGCCGAGACCGAACCCAGACAAGGCTCCCTAGCCATGTCTTCTAGTTGCTGAACTTAGTGGGTATCTCAAACATAGGGCAACACGTGCCTCGTATCCGCCAGAACTACGCGAGTTCCTCTTCTTCAGGAAGATCAGTATCCCAAGGAAGTGGCGTTTCAATCAAGTAGTACTCTGGAGGATGAAACGTATGAGTAGTATTCCTGAACGTAATCTCGCATTATTCTAGGTGGTATCACTTCTGTATTTCTGCTTCAAAGTCTGCTCATTAGGTCATCAAACGGAAAGAAAAGTTTCTCTGGTGGAGTCATGTTCCACAGCTCCATGCCTGGGCCCAGGTCAGGGCTCGTCCATCCATTCAGACCTGACGCGCTCATGGGGTTGTTGAACGAGTCTCGTGATATCTCACTCCACGGTGAGCTGTGGTTGCTCGCTGATCGGGTGAGATAGCTGGTCGAGCAGGGTCGGGAGATGCCAAATGGCAAGGAGTTCCTGTCTTGTGCATGGGCAAATAGCTCGTAGACCAGAGAGACCGCTGGGTAGTTCTCTTCGAGTCTCTTCAGCACCAGCAACGACAGTTCTAGGCGGTTCTTGCTCCACGAGCTTGTGAAGTGATCATGAGATCGAGCCTGAAGTAGGTGGATGGTCATGGCCGGAACAAGTAGAGGCACCCTGGTGTCATGTCAGCATCCGCAAGTAACATGTATATAATTTCAACGTACATCATTGGGCCAGCAAAGCGAAGAGTATCAGTTGCCACAATTCTGTCCAGAATGCAGCTGGCTCGGGTCGCTGCAGCTCTTATCTTGATGTCGGCAGCGGGTAACAGTGCCGAATTCGAAGCCATGGTGCGACTACTCGTAACAAACTCGGATGCGAATGGCCTGTAAAGTGCGATCGTGGCTGACCTGAAGATCGATTAGAATAGAGTTGGCTCAAGCAAGAAGATACGACTTACTCGACATGAAGACGCGCGTACGAGTCAAAAAATTGCACCAACTCTGGATACATTGGAGGCGCCTGTTTGTCTGGCAGACATTCCGAGATCCGTCGATCAAGTTGATCGAGGGTGTTTGGGTCCATGGCCGACTTTCGAGGCTGGTAGTTGGCAGTCAAGACATCGCCAAGCACCACTGTCAATTGGAGTAGGCCCAGCCAAATGGGCACGAGCTGTGACAGCTCATTTGGAACGTACTTCCTCCATGGCTGAGGAAGTCGTTCAGGACCATACATGCAGTCAGATGTTGGCATTGGGACATCGCAATCATCTGCGTTGATCCTGAGTGGGCGACCGTAGCCAAAACTGAGCCATCGGTCACGGAAGAAACAGGACCACCAGATGTTGGACCACAGCCTGCGACGTGCCGGTGATATCGAGCTGTTGATGTTCCTCGAGTCCGGATCTCTGTGCAGGCCTATGGCATGGGCCATCGATATAGCCACTCCGGTCCAATGCCATGACTGTGCATTGTCCTGAAGGTCGGAGTACCAGAAGCCGAGTAGAAGAGAGGACTGTATCAGCGTGATTTTGTCCTGCTCATAGCCGATATCATAGAGACACTAAGGATGTCGTGAGCCAGTGGGGTTGTGGGCCGTGGAGAAGAGATCTACATACCTTTGCCTTGCTGTACAAGGACTTCTTGAACTCTTGACGGGTCTTGCACCCGGATTGAGCGACGTGATGGTTGGTCACGAACTATGAATTGTCCAGTTAGCCACCTCCGCATCGTGATCTTAGCTTGTTGGACTTACGTTAGCTGCAACGGAGAACATACTCCACAAAAGGAGTAAGCTCGGGTTTTGATAGCCTTGGGTATACTGAGATAGGAAGTCCTCCGCGTCCACTATAGGCAGTGTGGAGTGCACAAAGTGAAAGTAGCATTTGACCAATTCCTCGCAAAGCGCTTGGCTGGGCAGTGAAAAGCAGCCCTTTGCCTCAGCATACGACAATGACTCGGGATCCAGAGTGTCTACGGTCGCCTGCGGTATGAAATAATGCTGAGCAGTCCAGTCTCTTTCTGCGTTGCAAATGTCAAGTATATAGCCATAGCCCTGCGGATCACCTTTCGCACTCGTCAGTGAGCATCTAGCTTGCGAGATCATTCATACTGACCGCTGAAGAACGGCATAGTCCCCGTCATCGTGGCATCGTCACACGTGGTCATGGGCGCCGAGCTTGACATGTGCGCCGCTCCATCTGGAAACCCCAGAGAGAAGTCGAATGGTTCTGGATTGAACAGGGGCGTTGGCAGTGATTCCGAAGGTACGCTCCTCGGCGGAGTTGGTAGCTTGTCTGGTTGGCAGATTGCTGTAGGTGGAGGAGGTGCTTCGGATGCGGAGGAAGTCGGCGTGCTGCTGTCCTTCCGGGGCCTGTCCGTGGGGTCAGCTTGAAGCCTGTCCTGTACATTGACATGCACCACACTCGACTGACGGGTAAGGTTTGCGAGATCTCTTTTGGCATTCGATCCCAGCGGTCACGCAGCCGGTGCAAGGCTGGCCAACACTGTCCATATCACATTTAACCTTCTTCTCATAGCATCGCAGGCATGCGTTGGCCTGCCGCCGTGGTGGCTGGCCACTCGAACTATCCGTTCGGTTTGCGCGGGTTGTTCGTGCGTTCATCGTTGCTGTCTCTGAGGCTGTAGTAGGGAGTTGTTTGGGGGCTCGATAGGCGCGAGGCCACTACAACTACTTGATTGATGGCCCAACACACAGGCCACCCAGGGTGCTTGCTCTGAGAGACAAACATATCACAGGGCATTGGCGGGCAATGATCGGAAAGCGACCACGTTCGCGCTTACCAGGCACTTCTTCGACGGTCGAGGAGTTGTTCTGGCATTCTCCACACCAAAATCTCGGACCATGTGTGGCAGGTGGCGGTGATCTCGCGCTGCCTTCGCCCACGGATGCCAGCGGGCTCTGGTTTCAATTTCTCTCCGCAGAGCCGCACGGTTTAGCAGTGGTTAGCGTGGCGATGGTGAGTATGAGGATGAACACATTGACAGCGTGGCGAACAAGGTCCACGGTCCCTCGTCGCCACCGCCGTCTCTGCAGCGAGGCTTGGCTATGATGGCAATCATCGTGGTCGCACGTGCAGGCCAGGAACAGGCATAGTCGCAGATGAGGCCATCATTGCGACGGGATGGCGGGCTGTGGTGATGGTGCAGGTGGTTGTCAAGCAAACTCGTACTCTCGCTATAATTATACCGGCTATGCTCAGGATATTTGCTCGTACCGGTAATCATCCCCCGAGCTAGAACTAGCCGTTTCCAGCGTTACCGACCCCTGGCCGTTGAGATAACCGTTCTCCCACTGCATGTGGCACGTTGCCCTCATCGTCCAACCTCAGCCATCGCCCAGTCCTGCCCTATCCATCTCGTCCATCTGGACTACAGTTCCAGAACGTCTTCCAGAAAGCGACCCAAGGCCATCTTGGCTTTCTTGGTCGCAGGCACGCGGTGGCCTTCGCCCGCATAGCTCACCACACGCCCATCCGAGTCAATGCACGAATTGACCAGCCGCATACACCTATCCTCCGCCAATATGGGATCCGTCGAGTTGATGAAGTGCAGGATTGGCGTGGTGATGCCGGGCTCATAGTACTGCTGCACTCGCGGGTCATCCTCCTGATACCCGCTAAAGCTCAGCACAAACCGGAAAGGCGCGTGGGTCGATGTCAACTCTTCAGGCCGCTCAGCCTGAGGCTTCTCCAGTAGGGCTGCCACGAGGGAAGCCAGTGTAGCTCCTTGGCTGAAGCCCACGGCTCCCGCAAACGGCCCATCTCGGTCCAGAATGTCGCTGAGATGGGCAAAAGTCTTGCGGTACGCCTCATTTCCATCCTCGGGCCACCACGAGTACGTCGGCTCGCCTGTATCCCGTGGCGTGGATGGGAAAGGTGCCGCCGGATACACAAATTCAACATCCTCCCCCACAATCTGCGACAGCAACGGCTGTAGGAAGCCGGTCTCTTCCTGGATGATGGAGGGCGATTGCTGATACCCGTGCAAGAAAAGTAGACGCATGTTGCCGGCTATGCCGATTCTGTGCGACTGCTTGAGGCAGGCCTTTATCCACCGCTGGAGTCCCTGTCGGACACCCATGCCCTCAACTCCCCGTATCCCAACCCAAAGCCACGAAGAAGCGGTGGATTCGGGATATTGAAATGGCACCCTTGTCACCCTGCACCAGTCCTCTGGAATATCCCCACGTGCCAACCTGCCGCGGATGGGAAGTTCACGGGAAGTTTGACCTTGCATGCAGCTTTCAACACAATCTTTCAACGCCTTGGTGGCCTCGATTCTCCGCTGCCATCTCGCCGTGCTTTCATGATTATGGGGCAAGGCTGCGGCTGTGGACGTTCCTCCTCCCGAGATGCGGTTCGCATTCACAACGAGCGGGGATTCACTATCGCAAAGCGCCGCCTTGAGCATTGCTGTGATATTGCAACGTGCTCGGAAGACAAGATGTATATGTAACAGGCGCCCGAAACGGTACTGACTTGAATACCAAACCAAGGGCCTTCGACCATTGTCCACAATCCAACTTCTCAATCATCTCCTCATACCCTTCTAATATTCCACACATCACCATGTCTCCAGGTCGTCTTGTCGACAATGTGCCTTTGCAGGAGACGAGCTCTGAGGGTAGCTCAAGCGGCGTCCGCACCCCGAATGAATTTGGAGCCGAAGCTGTCGCGATTGTGGGAATGGGTAAGTCATCAACGGTATCTTCAGAGATGCAGAGTTGACCGGTTTCAAGGATGTCGGTTTCCAGGTGACTCGGATACGCCCGACCAATTTTGGGACATGTTGCTCCAGAAGCGGAAATGCTATTCTGAACCACCCAAGTCGCGCTTCAATATCGATGGCTTCCACACCAAGAAGAGTCGCCCCGGTGGGCTGAAGCCTCGCGGCGCGTACTTCATCTCCGATACGACTTTCGACTTCGACCCTCCCTTCTTTGGAATCACCAAGCCAGAGGCCGAGGCCATGGACCCTCAGCAACGAAAGTTGCTCGAGTGCGTCCATGAAGCTTTTGAGAACGGAGGCATCCCGCTTGAGCAGGTCTCAGGCACTAATACGGGTGTCTACGTTGGTAACTTCAACTACGATTATGGTGTTATGAATCTGAAAGACCCCGACTACCCTCAGCCGTACAGCATGACTGGCCAGGGTGTTACCATCTTGTCCAACCGGGTGAGCTACGTCTACAACTTGACTGGGCCAAGTCTTACGCTCGACACCGCATGCTCCTCTTTCATCTACGCGGCGCATATGGCCTGCCGAGCACTTGCCAGCGGTGAAGTTGATGGTGCCGTTGTCGGTGGCACGAACCTCATCCAGGCGGTCGAGATCCATCTGGGTACCGACAAGATGGGTGTTCTGTCACCTACCTCAACTTGTCATACCTTTGACGCATCTGCGGATGGCTATGGGCGTGGAGAAGGAATCGGGGCCATCTACCTCAAACGCCTCAATGATGCCATTCGAGATGGCGATCCGATTCGAGGTATCATTCGAGGCACAGCTGCCAATGCCAACGGCAAGACCAGTGGTATCACTCAACCCAGTGCAAAGGGCCAGGCTACTGTCATTCGCCAGGCATACGACTTTTGCCGGTATCAAAGACCTCGACCAGACGAGCTACTTTGAGACTCACGTAAGTCATTCAATCACAGTCGAATTGAGTGGTTTGCTAATGATACGCAGGGCACGGGTACTGCTGTGGGTGACCCGATTGAGCTGAAGGGTATTGCCGATGTTTTCCTCCCAGAAGGCACCGAACGCAAGTCTCTCCTGGTCGGAGGCGTGAAGCCCAACGTCGGTCACGCCGAAGCGGCGTCTGCAATGGCCTGCATCATGAAGGTGGCCTACGCCTTGGAGACGGGCAAAATCCCGGCTACTATTGGAATCGAGAAGTTCAATCCCAAGATCGATTTCCGAGATGGCAAGCTTCAGGTTGTCCAGAACACCCGTGACTGGCCAGAGGAGTATACAGTTCGCCGCGCGAGTGTGAACTCCTTCGGCTACGGTGGCGCCAACGGTCATGTCATTATGGAGGCTGTCTCCTCGATGCTCCTTGGCTATCAGTCCTTCAAGACTCGTGAGACGAGCCGAGAAGACATGGACTTCGACATCAAGACCGGTACGATGGGATCTGGCAAAGCTCAGTACAAGACCAAGGAGAGGACTCAGTTCTTGCTACCATTTTCTGCTCACGATGCGCCGACCTTGAAGGCCAACATTGCCAGCATCAGACAAGTTGCCGATGAATACGATACCGAGGATCTTGCGTACACTTTGGCTTCTCGCCGGTCGAGGTTCTTCCATCGTGGCTTTGCTGTTGTGGACAAGGAGACCGTCAGCGACGATCTCGAAGAGCAAGCCACCACCCTCGGCAAGCGTGGTAGCGGCGCCAACATCGTCATGGTGTTCACTGGACAAGGTGCCCAAACTGCTCAGATGGGTCGCGATCTTATGCAGGACTTTCCATCTTACCTCCAGACGATACGAGATCTTGACAGCATTCTCCAAGGACTCGGCGATGATGCTCCTACCTGGTCGATCGAAACAGAGCTCCTCAAGCCAAAGGCTACAAGCGCCATCGACCAGGTCCATCTCTCACAGCCGCTGTGCACAGCCGTGCAAGTCGCTTTGGTCGACCTGCTTACAAGCTGGGGCATCACACCCAAAGCAACGGTTGGCCACTCTTCGGGAGCCATCGCCGCTGCGTACGCTGCAGGATCAGTCACGAAGAACGAAGCTATTCTCTACGCCTACTTTCGCGGTGTTGCAGTCAGCGGTCTTACGTCCAAGGGTACCATGCTGGCTGTCGGCCTTGGAGCAGAGGAAGCTGAGCCATATGTCGAGCAAAGTATCCGCATAGCATGCCATAACTCGCCCCAGAGCGTCACCCTGAGTGGCGACGAAGATGCTGCTGCTCGTGTACAGGCCAAGCTCGACAAGGAAAAAATATTCGTGCGTGCTGTGAAGACGAGCGGCCGAGCGTATCACTCTCACCACATGAAAGAGGTTGGCGGTTCCTATCTGGAATCGTTGGAGCGAGCTCTCCGTCTGCACGGTGGATCCAAGGATGCCCGAAAGGTCGAAGGTGTCGTCTATTCCTCTTCAGTCTATGGAAAGATCATGGACAGCGATTTCGTGCCAGGCCCAGAATACTGGAAAGAGAACCTGGAATCCCCGGTGCTCTTCACGCAAGCCCTCGAGGTACTTTTGAACAACGAGGAGTTGTCACTCAACACTATTCTCGAGGTGGGGCCTCACTCGGCTCTCGCTGGTCCTATCCGCCAGATCAGAGACAAGTTGGGCAAGAGCTCGAAAGACCTGGACTACATCGCCACTCTGGTTCGGGGTGAGAACGCCACCACCCGCCTGCTGGATCTTGCTGGGTCGCTCTTCATCAAAGGGCACTCAGTCAATCTCGAGAACGTCAACGCCATTGAGCGCAAAGTCGGCGGTACCATTCAAAAGTTCATTGGCAAGACCCTTGTCGATCTACCCAGATACAACTGGAACTACAAGAACGGCACCAACTTGCGAACTGCCAACCGCTTCGCTGAGGAGCATCGCCTGCGCAAGTACCCTCGCCATGACCTGCTCGGGTCCAAGGTACCTGGAACCATGCGCAACGAGGCTCAGTGGAGGAATATGCTCGACATTGCCGACCTCGCATGGCTTGACCAGCATCGCCTGTCCACTCAGCCAGTGCTGCCTGCTGTAGGCTACCTGGTCATCGCAACAGAAGCAGCTCGCCAGTTCTTTGCTGAGTTCAAGGAGCTCAAGGGCAGCTTCCGCTATGTCTTCCCTCACATGACGGTCAAGTCTGCGCTGAATCTTCCTCCTCCTGGCACTCCAGTAGAGATCATGACACGGATTCGCTTCCAGCACATCTCCGACTCTATCCAATCTGGCCAGGCTACGTTCGCCATTCAATCTCACCTTAATGGTATTTGGACTGAACATGCCATTGGCAGCGTTGAAGTTCGACAAGGCGAGTCAGATCTCACACCTCTGTTCAGCGAGGACAAGCTCCAAGAACCGAAGACCGCACATACCTGGTACCGCGGCTTCTCCAGCATTGATCTTAACTATGGCGCTGCATTCAATGGTCTTTCAGACATCAGAGTCGATCCATGGGGTACTGATATGACAGCTTTGTCCAAGCTCCTGCCAACGGACATTGACGTCGAGGACTCCCGCTACCCCGTCCACCCAGGCACCCTCGACACTTGCATGCAAGCCATTCTGATCGGTGCACACAGCGGATCTTTGAAGGAGCTCAATCAATCCTACATTCCTGTCAGCATGGAAAACGTCATGATCTGGTCTTACGATGGTGTGTCAATCCCAGCTCCTGAGGAAGCAGACGGCCGCATCCTCGCCACCGGCAAGAAGAGCAGCCTGCGTGCGCTGAACGGCACTGTTCAGCTTTTCGACCAGCGAGGAAGGCCGATCTTCGCCGCTGAGAAGGTCGACTCCATTGCCTACGCTGAAGCTTTGAACGGCGGACAGAAAGCCGATCGTCATCCCTACATCCGTGTCGTTTGGAAGCAGGATATCGAGCACTCCAGCTCATTGAGCAGCAAGAATGATGTGCCTGCTTCGCTTCTGCAGGTCTGGGCTTCTGGTCTCGTCAGTGTTGCAAAGGCCCACGCCTCGAACCCACTTGCCAAGGTCATCCTGGAGAGCTTAAACGATCAATACGAGTTCAGTGAAGCCGTGGCTCTGGATCTCAGCTCCAGCAAGGTCGGCGAGGAGACATTCGAGCTCGAGAGTATCTGCTTGAGCATCCTTCAACGCCTGGCGAATGATCAATCCACTGCCGGCGAGGCTCTCCCGAGCTCTTTCGAGACCACGCTTGATCTCGTGGCCCACAAGCAACCTGGTCTGGACATCATGTTCTACGTTGATGGCACCAACACCGACATCAGTGGCCTTCTTGAGCACACCCTCGGAGGCAAGTCGTCCTTGAAGCGATACAGGACTGTCGAAATCGTCACTCCAAACGGTGGTGCCGTGCCGGCGCTGACCGAGAAGTTTGCCGACTTCAGACATGTCACAGTCAAAGAGAAGGCCATCCTCGAGGATGACGATGCCACGTACGATCTTGTCGTTCTCCTTCAACCAGCTTCAGTGGTTGGCTCGCCAGAGGTGGTTCCGAATTTGAAGAAGAACCTGAAGGAGAGTGGTCGCTTGCTCATTGCTGAGGGTCGCAAGGAACTGGACGCTGCCACGGGACGCCTGCTCGAGACAATCGTCAGCGGTCTTGGGTCAGCAAAGACTGCTTCGTACCCTACGTTTCACCAGTGGTCGGCTGCCCTTCAGCAGGAGCAGCTTGGTGTCAAGTCGAGCCATGTTGGGCCTTCTGGCTGGACGCTCCTCACTGAGAAGTCGGCGTCAGAGCAGAAGACTGCGAGCTGCGTGATCTTGTCTCGTCAGTCACAGTTTGAGACTGCCAACGCCTTCGTCGGAGTCCTTGGAGATGCCTCCGTCAACGCCACCATCGCTGCTCTGGTCGACGCCGACTTTGTGCCTGAAGCCGGCGCCGCCTATCTGTCTCTCGTTGAGTTTGGCGACAACTTCTTCGAGACATTGAGCGAGACAGAGTTCAAGAACCTGCAAAGCCTTGCTGATTCCGCGTCGAGCATCTTCTGGGTGACAACTGGCAACCTCTTGCGCAACACCAACGCCCATGCTGCGACCGTCATGGGTCTTGGACGAACTCTCCAGACGGAGTACGCCCAGCTGCATTTCTTCCACATCGATCTCGATCACCAAGACGCCACCCTGGGAGCCAGCCAAGTGGCCCGCATCGTCAGCAGCTTCGACCCTCAAGGCGGAGACTGCGACAAAGAGCATATCGTCAGCGATGGCATCTACTACGTGAGCAGATTCTCAGAGGACAAGAAATTGGATTCTGCCTACGGCGCGAAGCTGGCCAACGAGCCTGTTGCACAGCCAGCCAACGCCGAGAAGCCAGTCCGCCTAGCAATTGGTCGTGTGGGAGCTCTGGATACCCTGCATTGGACATCCGACGACCGAGACAAGACTCTCCAAGATGATCAGGTCGAGGTCGAAGTCAAGTCCGTTGGCGTCAACATGAAGGAGATTGCTACCTTCCGCGGCACTTTCAACTCTGAGTCCCTCTCCCATGAAGGCAGTGGCATCGTCCGCCGTGTCTCACCAGGTGTCACCAACGTCGCAGTCGGCGATCGCGTATGCTGGATGGGCAAAGGAGTGTTCAGCAACGTCGAACGTTTCAGTGCCCAGCATTTGCACAAGATTGCCGACACGGACAGCTTCGAGCAGATTGCTTCGATGCCTTTGGCTTTCTCGACGGCGGTCTATGGTCTTCTCCACCTTGGACGTCTCCGCAAGGGCGAAAAGGTGCTGATACAGAGTGCCACTGGTGGTGTCGGTCTTGCGGCAGTCCAAATCGCAAAGATGGTCGGAGCCGAGATCTTCGCGACTGTTGGAACAGACGACAAGAAGGTGTGGTTGAAAGAGCACTATGGCCTTGACGAGAACCACGTCTTCAACTCCAGAAGCACACAGTTCGCCGATGAGATCCGCAAGATCACAAACGGCTACGGCATCGACGTCTCTCTCAACTCTTTGGTCCGCGAGTCTCTCCATGCTTCTTGGAGCCTCATGGCCAGCGGCGGTCGCCACATCGAAATTGGACGTACTGACATCCTCGATTACGGCACTCTCGATCTCGACGTCTTTAAGCGAGCAGTCTCGTTCAGCGCTTTCGACTTTGGTGCCGTCGCCAGCGAGCAGCCTTGGATCCCAGCCCAGGTCATGAGCGAGGTCATGCAATACTACCGCGAGGGCAAGATCATACCTCTGGCACCACTCTTCACGTACAGCGCCAGCGAGATCATCTCTGCCTTTGAGACCTTCTCAGATGGCAACAGAATTGGTAAAGTCGTCGTCAACTTTGACAACAAGCCATTGACTGTAAGCAACCTTCCTGTGATCAGCCTTGCACAACCTAACACTTCCCAGGTCCAAGACAAGCCAAAAGGAGCCAAGTTCAGAGCTGACGGCACCTACCTCCTCATCGGCTGTCTGGGTGGCCTCGGTCGCTGCCTCTCACGCTGGATGGTCGACAACGGCGCCCGCAACCTGACCTACCTCGCCCGTTCAGGAGCCTCCAACCCAGCCGCCGCCCGCTTCGTCGAAGATCTCGAGGCCCGAGGCGTAACCGTCCACATCGTCAAAGGCGACGTCTCCAACCGCTCCGACGTCGACCGCGCCGTAGCAGCCGCCGGCGTCCCCGTCCTCGGCATGGTCCAAGGCGCCATGACCCTGCAAGACTACCTCTTCTCGAAACTCAACCTCGACAAGTGGAACTACGCCGTGCAGCCCAAAGTCCAAGGAACGCTGAACCTCCACTCAGCTCTCGAGGGCCACCCGCTCGACTTCTTCATAATGCTCTCCTCCATCTCCGCCATGACCGGCGCGCCCACACAGTCCAACTACTGCGCCGGCAACACCTTCATGGACTTCTTCGCGCGCTACCGTCGCCAGCACGACCTCCCTGCCACGACGGTCGGCCTGACCATGGTCCTCGAAGTCGGCTTCGTCTCCCAAGACGAGAAGATCGAACAGGGCATCGCCCGCGGCGGAGTCCCCGGTATCAACGAGAAGGAGTTCATCGAACTGATGGAAACCGCCATCCTCCCCGCCCCCAAGCCCTCGTGGAAAGGCGACGCCAACGCCAACGTCTTCCTCGTCTCCGGTCTCGATCCCTCCAAGATCTCCCCCGATGCCCTCGAATCCGGCTTCCGATTCTGGTCGCAGCCACGTATCGGTCCTCTCGCGGTGTCTCTTCAAGAAAAAACCATGTCAACGGGCGGATCCTCCAAGTCCTCCGGTGGCGCGGCTCTCGACCTCCCCTCGATCTTGGAGGCTGTCATTGACAAGTTCGCCAAGACGTTCATGATCCCCGCCGAGGACTTCGACGAGACGAAGCCCTTGGTGGCGTTTGGAATGGACTCGATGATTGGGATTGCGTTGAGGAACTGGGTGTTTGGGACGTATAGCGTGGATGTGCCGACGAGTGATTTCATGGGCCCGTTGTTGACGGCGCAGATGTTGGCGGAGAAGATCTTTAATGGGTTGCAGGAGTAGGAGTCAGCATTTTGGTTTCAGTCTCGTGTTTGGACGGCGTTATGTGGTTGAGGAGTTCGGCAGGATATACACACTTGGGACGAGTTGGGAAACAGGCCTGGGTTTAGATGGCTGGGAGCCGTTTTAATAGTCATCAGATCATGTGACATTTAACTATGTACCCTTACTTGATTCCATTACTCCCATTCAACGTAAACTCGTCCAATTGAAAGCGATCTGGAACAATACTGTTGTCCAACCATGCAAGGTATGTGTCCCTATTGGAATCCATCATATTGCTCGTTCAAACCCCCAAAGAATTCTAAGCCCCTTTCATACCATGAGCATAATCAAGAACGCCTACTGCTCGATCTCCAAAGTCGAAACAATCAAGCGCTCCAAAAGGTATATTTCATCCCCATCCCCTTCCCCTTCCTTTCCCTTCCAACCAAACGCCAGCCAAAACAAAATCAATCTCCAAATTCCACACCCCCTCCCACCCCTCAAGATATCACACCCCCTCCCCCCTCATCAACGCATGTCTCCTCCTCCTCGCCTCCATAATCTCCTCAGGCGAGTGGTGCCAATCCTTGGCCTTCTCGTCGAAGTTGGAGAAGCGTTTGGCGATTTGACCGGCGGCCGGGGTGCCGATTGTCATTCTACACCACAAGGACCTCGTGTTAGTTTTTTTGTGTGTATGGGTGAGGGGGGTGGGGAGTGGTACCTCGAGTGGTCTGCGGTGAAGATGTAGGCGATTGTGAGGGGGAGGGAGGCGAAGCCGCCGAGGAGGAAGAGGCCTTTTAGGGCGGACATGGTGATTTTATGGTCGGGTGGTGGGGTGTTTCGGTTGACTGGTCGTGGTGTTGTTGAGGAAGTACAGATGCACCGCCGGTTTGTGAGTTTGCAGAGCGTTGGCGACGAGGTCGAGGTAGTGTTCTAGATGCGAGGCCTGATGTTGTGGCTGATGGGTCGTGATCGTTGATGCCTTCTTAGATCGTTGTCCTTGTGGTTGTACCATATTGAATCTCTTCCGTAGCGCAGCGTGCGTTGAGTGCAAGATATTAGAAACAAGATCAATAGAGAAGGAATGTCTAGCTTCCTACCTATTTGCGTGGGCTACGGATTGTTTTCGACGACACCGTTTGTCGTACAGGATACATATCACGAGAGAGCGACTTTCCGCCGGATTGCGTTTTGGTGTTTGGGATTCACGTGCTGTTGGCCTTCCCCTGTTCACGGCGAGGCCCGACAGGCCGGCGAGAACTCCGCTTGGTTTGCTGGACAATGGTGGCGTGACATCTCTCGCGACAAGTTGTGCCATTGATGTTGTTTGAAGAGTGTCACTGATTCTCCTCGTACGTTCTGGTGCCGTGATACATGTCTGGTGCCTGAAATGGTTGCAAAGCATTGTGAGTCGACTTTGCGGATAACGTTGTCGGGACGTCCTGTCTTGGACTTTGACAGCTGTCAGGCCTCCGTATTGGAAGTCAGACCCCAAGCCTGGAAACACCGTGCGACTTGCCTGTCAAAGATCTACCTCTTGCTGAGCCACGCTACCTTTGCATCGACCAGCTATGCCACTCATTGAAAACACTTGGGTGGATCTTACTCTTCTCCCCATCTCTCCTCCACTCCGCCTGTAACTTGACATACCTCCCCGCGACAGCCTCCCAATGCTTCTCATCCTTCGCGACTAACAGCTTTGCGAGAAATTGGCTTGAGCGACTGCAAGCGCCAGCATGGATTTTGGAGCCGCCTTGACGCATCTCTTCGTGGATGGCGTCGAGAAGAGTGAAGTGCAGAGACGCAGAGTCTAGTTTTGGTCCGGTCTTGAATCGTTTGCAGGTGTCGAAGTACTGCTCCAGAACACCGAGTGCTTTCTTCGCGGTTGCTTGGTTCGAGGTCGTCCGGGTCAGGGTTACTAGAGGATGGAGGAGGTTAAGAGTAATGTCCTTGGCATACTGGCTCTTCACGAAGACCGTGAGCAGGTCCAGAACTCGGTTCTTGAAGTTGACAATGTTCTCCTTGGCGTCTTTGTTGTCCTGCTTCTTGCTTGAGCCCTTCTGCCTCTCTTTGAATATATTGGTGAGGTGAGGTTCCAGAGCCATCATCTGTTCGTCGTCCATATCTGATCCGTCCTCATCCTCGTCGGAGTCCATCCCTGCAGTGCCGAGGGCGTCGGCAAGTTTGCGGTCGAACGCAGCCTCTTCATCTTCGTCTCCTTCACCACCCTCCGAGTCTTCATCGCTGTTCAAGTCATCGTCGTCGTCGTCGTCCTCTTTCTCGACGACTTCGCCGTTGACAAGCTCGACATCCGACATGTCCTCCACATCGATTTCTTCTTCTTCATCGTCTTCGCCGTCCTCTTCATCACTTTCCTCGGCACCGCCATCGGCCTCATCTTCATCATTCTGATCGAACAGTTCCTGTTGACCAGCCAAACTCTCTTTCTGCGAAAGGATGTCAATCATAGACTGCAGACCATCTTCGGTCACCTCTGATGCAAAAGCTGCAAAGACTTGCTCAGCAAGCTTGCGGAAGAGCGCAGACTGTTTCGATACAAAGCTCAACAAGAGCTCCACCAGCATCTCAGACGCATCGCCAGCCTCCTTCGGGCTGTGATAGCATGCATTGATGTCTTCCAACACACCAATGCTGTCGGGTTCCTGCTTGTACACTTGAAGCATACCGAGAGCAAGTAGCAGTCGGAATGCTTGCATGTACGTCGCCGTGCCGCTGGTCGTACTCGTACTCTTCTTCGTTGCGTCCTTGAGGTTCTTGCGAGCGTCTTTCAACACAGCCAAGGCTTCATCACTGAGCTTGTCGAGAAGGCTCTTTTCTGCTTCACGCAGAGTCTCTACGACAAAGGTTGGTGCCAGAAGCGCACGGTTGAGTGGAAGGTCTACCAGGTGACCAAGGCACGACATCAGCCTATCTCGAAACAGTGACTGGGATGTCGCTGTCAACGAGGGAATTGTTTTCGCGCCAGAGGTGCTGTATCCGAGATTCGTCAACCCCTTCAGAAGTTCAGAGAGCCACTCCGCCAGTTGAGTTGACTCGGGGCCGTCGAAAAATTGCTCTGGCTCTCCGCGTCGTGCTCGAATGATTGTGAGTAGCACATCTGCCAGCATTCTGCGCTTCTTTTCAGCTTCTGCAGTGTCTTCAAGACCAGGCGTTCGCATGAGACTGATTACCCCCACAGCAGTGTTGGCGAGGTCATCATCTTCATCTATCGCAGCAAGCAGGCTTTCCACTGTCGATCTGGTCAACTTGTCCACATTTGGAGGCAGAATCGTTAGCAGCTTGCTGACAATGGCTTGGGCAGCATCAGAGCCATCGTCGTTCCTCCCTCGATTGACCATTTGATTCAACGGCACCTTAGCAGCTTCAAACAACGCTCGATCACCTTTGGCTCGTTGGTCCAGGATGCAGCGAACAATGTTGGGATGTACCACATATTGGAGCAGCTCTGCAGGGGCGGTTCCAATGGCTTTGGTGAAAATTTGCAGTCCAAGGGCTTTGCGTTCCGTGGAAGATGCCGTAGAGAAGACCGACGTAGCTACACATTCATCCCAGAACTGCGAGAACTTGTTCTCGCCTTCTTTGTAGAGGTATCCGAGGATGACGTCCCATACGAAGCTCGGCTTGACTTGTCTGGCGCCAGACTGCTTCTTCGCCGCCCCGTTCGTTTCCTCCCCGGCCTCGACAGCATTCTTCTGCAAGATCTTGCCAAGAGTCGATCGTTCTTGAGAAGAAAGAGGGTCATTGTGATGCCATTGTCCCTTCGGTAGCTTGACGTCCGGAAATGCCTTCTTGATAGTCAACCACAGAACCACGCCTTCTGGAGATTTGAGCAGGCCCTTGTCAAGCCACGAGTTGATCAGATTGCGAACAGTCTCATCCTTCAGCTGGCTGCCCTCTTTACTCTTGAGGAACTCGTAGAGCATAGCACCGCATTCGCCACGAAGCCATTCTTTCTGCGAAGCAAGCTCCGTAACAGCGTCGAAGAGATATCGTGCATCGTTATCTGATGCATTGGCCAAGACACCGCTCTGCAAGACCGATTGAAAAGCGAACCGTCTGCCGATCAAATCATTTCGCTTCTCATCGCTATGAGCCTTGCTGTCCGGATTCGTGGAGGCAATGATCCTGTCGACGATGCCGGGAAGCTTCCACTCCGAAGCAGTGAATCCCAATCTCAAAACCTCAGCCAAGGCAATAGAAAATCCAGGTCGTGCGGCCTTCGCGCCACTGCAGACGCCCTTGATGAGTCTGTTGAGACTGTAGTCCAGATTCTGTGACCGGTCGTCTGACTTTGCGGAAAGCGTCTTGATCAATGCCTTGGTAGCTTCAATCCGTACTTGGGGAACTTCATCTCTGAGGTTGTCGATGATTTTGGCAAGTTCTGCTTGGCTTTGGCCATTCTCAACCCGTCGCTTGCGAGATGGATGGATCGCGACCTCGACGTCTTCGTCCTGCGGAGCTGGGCGCTTCTTGCCTGTTGCCATTGCGGTGGATGTTTGGTTGCTTTCTCGAGGAAACGGCCGAAGAAGTTTCGAGGTTGATGTCGCCCGATGCTCAACTTTTTGGTCGTGGGACGCATGGCCAAGATCTGCCAGAAGTCGACAGCCAGAAGCTCGAAGCTGCAGCTTTCAGCAAATGTCTTCGTGTTTCGTCCTAACCCCGAGGAATGCAGAGAGTGGATGCTCGTCTAGCCGTTCACTGCTAGACCTTTGACAGCTGAAAGACTGAAAGCTAAGTTTTCGAACTGTTATATCTCCTCAGTCTGTACCTCTTCCCTCTCGACAGCCTCTCTCCATTCGACTCCCATATACCCACTGCATCCACACCCACAGGGCAAGCAAGAACAACAACAACAGAGATCAAGATGGGCATAGGAACAACCGTCACCATCGCCATAATCGGCTCCGGCACCATCGGCCTCTCCTTCGCCGCCCTGCACCTAACCCGCGACCCACACTCCAAAGTCATCATCTACGACCCGCGACCCGGCCTGCAAGCCTACATCCAAGCCAACATAACCTCCTACCTGGTCAACACCGACGTCCAGCAATGCCTGGCCCGTTTGCACATAGCCCCGACGTTGAAAGACGCCGTTGAGAGGGCGGACGTTGTGCAGGAGCAGGGTATGTCAATATCACAGCAACCACCAAGAGGCAGACGAGATTGACAATGACCAGGACCAGAAAACCTCCCCTTCAAACGCACCCTCTGGCCACAAATCGAGCTCCACGCCCCACCACACGCCCTCTTCATGTCCTCCACCTCCGGCATCCCCGCCTCGCAACAATGCACAGGAATGAAAGACCCCTCGCGCCTCCTCGTCGTCCACCCCTACAACCCACCGCACATAATGCCCCTCCTCGAACTCGTCCCCTCCCCCCTCACCTCCCCCACCACAATAACCTCCACCCAAAAATTCTTCACCTCCCTCGCCCGCGTCCCCATCCCCCTCCAAAAAGAAACCCCCGGCTTCGTGGCCAACCGCCTCGCCTTCGCCCTGCTGCGCGAAGCCTGCTCTTTGGTATCCTCCGGCGTCGTGTCAGTCAAAGATCTCGACAGCATCGTGACGTCGTCCATGGGACCGCGGTGGAGCGTCGCGGGGCCGTTTAAATCCTATCATGCCGGGGGTGGGGAGGAGGGGTTGAGGGGTTTTATGGAGAAGATTGGGGGCACGGTGGGGATGTGTTGGGGGGAGAGTGAGAGGGGGTATCGGGAGAATAGTATTGTGGTGGGGGAGGGGACGTGGCAGGAGGAGGTTTGTCTGCAGGCCGAGGAGGCGTATGGACGGGTGGATACGGGGGAGAGGGATCGGAAGACGCGGAGGGTGTTGGAGGTTGTGGGGGAGAGGGAGAGGGAGGTGAGATGATCAGGGGAACAAGCGGTGATGTATAGTTGAAAGATGAGATGACAGCAACGATGATCCATGATAAACGATGAGTGGTATAATGATCTGCTAAGACGCTCGTGACAGTGATGATGAAGTAAAAGTCCCAAACCAAGCCAACGCGACAACAACATCAACAACAACAGCAGCAGCATCGCTCACAACAAGTCATAATGTAAAACGCAAGTCGTCAAGCCCACTCCACCCTATCCTCGACCTCTATTAACCTTCTTGCTATGAGCAACACCATCACCGTCACCCCTTCCATCATCGCCAGTGTCATTTTTCTTCGAGTCGTAGCCGGGAGGTATGAGAATCCGATGCGTCATCTCTCTCCAACCCTTGGTCGTCGGCTCCCTTTGGTGTGTCATTCGCCGTTAGCACAAACAGTCTATGTTCCAATGTAGTTTCCGGGCAGCAATGGGAGGAGGGGAAGGCTCTACTTCTGAGTCTTCTTCTGCGCCTCCTCCTTCGCGCCCTGAGCCTGCTTCTTGGCTTCCTCCTTGGTCTCCTCGCCCTGCTTCTTCAACTCCTCCGTCTTCTGCTGCCCAGCCTTGGTGTACTCGTCGGCCTTGGCCTGTCCAAGCTTCGTGTACTCATTGACCTTATCCTGACCAATCTGCTTGTAGTGCTCGGCCTTGTTCTCGAGGTCCTTGATGTACTCACTGCCCTTCTTCTTCGACTCCTCGTACTTGGGGCCGAGGATGTCGGCGACGGCGTGGAAGAAGTCAGAAGCAATGCGGAGCTCGGTGCTAACGATGGCCAAGATCGTCGTCGTGATGCCCTGGCCTCGCTCGTTGTGCTTGGCTGTCTTGTTGTACTCGTCTGTTGGGTGGTGTGACTGTTAGTGAGCTGATCTCCTGCAAACGCGTGGGGGAAATCGATAAAGTGTGTGCAAGTAAATTCGTACCTTCATAGGCGCCCGAGACGTAGTTGTATGGCCACCAGATGTAGCTCTTGGCCGTGTCGACAATGGTGTGGGTGTCCTCCTTGACAATGGGGAAGTGGCTCTCGACGGTGTTCAGTCCGGAGTCAGCGAGCTCATCGGCCTTTTGCACGTATGGCTTGGCGTAGCTGTATGGGGTCTCGAGGTATGGCTCGACAGGCTTGCCGAAGCGGCTGTAGACGCCATCGGCGAGCTCAATGGACTTCTTGCCGTAGGGGTTCGACTTGAACGTCTCGATGCTGTCGTTGACGGCAGGGTAGGAGGTCAGGTGAGAGATGAACTGCGAGCTTGGCTTCTCGCCGTTGGTCAAGGTCTCGGTTGCGTGAGGCATCTTGATCTGTGGTGGTGGTGAACTGCGTCGTCGTCCGTCAGTGGTTTGGTCGTGAGGACAAGAGTTGATGAAGCAGTGGTGGTTGGGCGCTGTTGCTCCTGCTGGTGGAGTAGGAGTGCGATCTTGATCTGAGACGACGGGCGGGATGGGGGAAGGTCGAAAGTTGTGCATGAGCAAGGTTGCTGTGGAGTGCTTACCCTGAGGTTGTGATGCTATCTCGGCCGCTGCTTCCTGTGCAATCACCGTCAGCGATGCTGCTGCCCGGATCCTGGAGCTATAACAGAGTGCGAGACGTACGAGCTGTTTGTGTTGCGCTTCCGAGTCGGGTATCTGCGGTCAGCTCACGATTGTGATACACTGGAATGCTGAGGGGACGGGAGCAGAATTTGCTACAGCAGAGAGTGGGTTTTGTTCGATGAAGCTGAGAGAATGGGAGACTTGTTGAGAGATGTGCGTCGGTTCTTACCTCACTGCTGCCGGCGGACGGCACAAACGCGCGCGCTGTACCCAAGTCGCATTTTCATGTGACAGAGAGGGTAGGGAAGCTCAATCCTCACTCAGGGTGACGTACATGCCACCTCACCCGCTTCGCCTCCTGCACGCGCAGCCAACCAGGGGCCCGCGCTTGTCTGCCCCGTGGCCAAGTCCCTCGATTTCAGCCACACAGACTTTCAACCTGGGCGGGAAGCTTCGAGGTTGCCTTCGAGGAGCTGTTCACGAACAGGTCTTGTCGCACTCCTCCCATCATCGATCGCGGCGGAAGCTGAGTCGAGGCGTGGGCGTGATTCGCCAGCGCCCGCGAGATAACTGCACTGCGCCGGATTGCCTTGATACCGTGGAGCAAATTGCGCTGCGATTCGCCCCTGCTCAACATGTGCTGAGGGCAGCATGTGAAAGCCAAGAGAGTGGACACTGTCGCAGCTCGGCCCTGTCAATCCCACTGACATGTGCATGGGAGCCACGCCGGCAAAGACGCCGACGACCAGGGAGTGTGGCGTCGCCTTGTGTGTTGAGGCTCCTTCGGCGCATGTGAAGACCACCTTCAATGCCATTTGTACCAGCTCTGATGACACCTTCTTCCCTCGACACAGCCGCGTGTGTGTGCCTCAATACCGAGACACGTCCCCAACGTGCCAGTAGAAGGTGACCCAGACCCCTCAATACTTCTCCGTTGGTGACACCTCCTGTCGGCTTATGGATCCAGTGCGACTATTTCACGAGCATGTGCTTGCGCTCGTTCGTGGCGTGTGAAACCAGAACTCCACACTGCCATGCCTGGCCGGCTCCGCTCTCATGCACTCCACGCAAGCGAGATGGTTCAACCAGCTGGCCACCCGGCGAATGACATCGGGGCAGAGCCAACATCGTGGAGCACGAGGAGAATCGCGCGCTACTTTGCTTGGCTTGGAGACACAGCTTTGCTGCTGCGAGGAGTGACTTGCAGCCTTGGACGTGCAGGAGATGCGTTATGTCTGTCATACCTGCCCGCTTTGGACGAGCACAGCAGCGTGAGCAATACCGATACCCTGGCCAGGCGCATAGAGTGGCGTCTAGCTGAGGGGGTGCGATGACATCCCAATGCCGTGTCGGACCACAGGAGCCTGGTCGCCAACGCTCTCGGACGCTTCCATGATCATTTGCGGCACTTCCTCCACCCACCCCATTCAAAGACGAGGTCGCGTGCTGGACTACCGTCTTGGGAGCGTATTCCTGGACCATAAACGATGAGTGACGTCTTCATGAACGGGGCGAGGAGTGGATATGCCAGTCGCAGGACGTCTTCGGGGCCTTTCTTGCATTCAGAAGCTGATCAGAGGCCTGTGTTGGCGAGAGGAGTACTCGGACGAAACGCCACGGCCCCGTGGCTGCATATGGATGAGACGACACCCGCATTCGCCCGTGTACCGGGGAGAGTGACGAAAAGAGTGTTGTTGAGGCAATTTGAGTTCGCCCAAGAGATGACACGAGGCAGTGATGGATGTTGAGAGGTGAGGTTGGAATAAAGTCGGCTTGAGTTCACCGCAGGACATAAGGAAAGAACGCCAAGACCCCTGTCACATGCGATGAGGCAAGTGCGACCAAAGCTACTCAATGCGCACGCTCCCACTGCAGCTTCAGAGCTCACCGACAAGTCTTGCTGTGAGACTGAGAATCCATCTTATCCAGGTGAGTGGCTAAGTAGTATTGTGACTGCTTGCAGTTGTTTTGAATGTGTTTTGAGACATTATCAAAAAGAGGCTACACCAACCACCTCACTCTTTTACTTCTCCCATCACCCTTCATCTCATGCATCTGTTGATCAATCGCTTTCCTCCAGCCCAAACCTGTCGACTTTTCACTGTCAATGTTTTCTTCCTCTCCTCTGCAATGCAATGCATGCCTTTCCCAACAACGCGTGTATCAAACTGCTTTTGCTAATCCTGTCACCTTCAATCCCGCTCTCCCAGTCCCCTAGTATGTACAATCTTCTGGCACATTCCCGCTCAATCCAGAGTCGGTGCTGTTCAATAGTATGTACAAAACCCAAGAGTAGCAGTCTGATGGTTTCATCCTTTTTTGGAAAAGCAGTAATACAAGAGTGTCGAAAACAAGGGGCGCTGAAGCAGGAAATGGTTTGTGTTTTGCTGGATGGTGGTGCAATCCTTTCGATGCGATGAATGTGGTCTTTTGTGATGGCGGTGAAATGGTGGTTTCGATGCCTCTTTGGTGAAATCGTGAGGAGACGGACGTATGGCGTGAATGGCCGGACTGGGATGCCAATGGTGATCGATGGTCGGTCGGCGTGTTGGAAAGTGTAAGAAAGGTTTCGGTCTTGGTGAGAGGGATGTGGTCGGATGGTCTCCTGGGTATCGTTGTTGCTGTGCCGGGATGGTGGAATGCCTCGGTGGTCTTGCTGTGGATCGTGAAAAGGGTACGTAACCTGAAGGAAAAGAAGCTGAGAAACAAAAGCCGGTATGGATCTGATGCCCTCCCAACGCCTCGCCGGGCGTGTGAAAAAAGACGTGGCCGTGGAAAGTCGGCCCGCTTGAACGCCGCAAGAGAAGCCCTTCGCTGGAAAAGTCGAAAGCCTCCCGCATCCCAGAAACGCCGTCGCCATGCAGTGCAAAAGCTCAAAGACATAATCGTGCTCTAGTAAGAGGCCATGCGACGTTGGAAGGACTGGCCAATGCCCGCAGCGACGTCGGTGCCGACAGCAAAGGTGCTCTGACTACGAGGGCCCATTCCGCGTCCGAGAGCAGTGGGCGAGTCTTCCATCTCGTCGTGGTTCTGACCAAAGGCAAACGTTTGGTTGCGGAAAAGTTTCTGGCGGTGCTGCTTGACCTTGGCCATGCCGCGCTCGCAGGCCTGTTCATGGCGCTGATCGTTCATTTCGACGTAGTTCTGTGGATAGCATTTTGATGGATGCTCGGTGAAGAACTTGCTGTACCCACCATCGAGGATGTACATTTCCGGGAAGGTGAGTTTGGGATATTGCGCGGCGTTGACGTTGCGGTCATGACTCCGAATGAACTTCGCAGTGAGAGGGGCACGGTGAACCGAGTACTCGCAGTGGAAGATGAGGAGGGTGTTGGAGGGCAAACTGTCGGTGAAGAGCTCACTTGCCAGGTGTTGCTTGTCGTTGAAGTTGACAGCGTTCTCGATGTGACCGCCGCTGTATTCGTACTCGAATCGGCAGTCAATGACCAGGACGCGTTCGTAGTCGTTAGTGTATTTAGAGTTGAGAACCTCAAGCATGGTCTCCTGCGTGATGCGTGGTAAGCTGTCAGGCTCGCCATCAGGGATGAAGTGCGGCAGTTTGGGCACATGCTCGGGTTCAATGTCCATGACCGACGACAAGTTTGAGCTAGGCTCAAAGGTGTCTTGCTCCTCTTTCATCACATCATCAGGGTGTTGGAACATGCTCAACGATCGGCGGATCAACTTCCTCTGCGGTCGCACAAAGGCTGGCCGTCCGGCAGAAGGCTTCCTGACATGGCTGGCCGGCGAACCATTGCTACGGTTGGCGTTGCTCACCGACGTCCTACGCGGAGGCGGCAGCATCGAGCCTGTGCCGGACGGCCTTGGGTCGTCGACGGGTGATTCGGTGAAGCTGTCTAGTAGCGAGGGCGTCGACGAGCACGAGAGGCCAGAGGAGGCGACATTGCCGAACCGAAACGGCGGGAGCTGGGTCTCGGCAGTGGTCGGTCTCTGCGGAATGCTGCTGGCAGAGTGGCCCTTCGTTCGGGACAACGCTGGTCGCGTGACTGGTCGTCGACGTCTGCCAGGGGAAGTTAGCACAGACAAGCATGACAAAGGGCATTGGCACTGACTCGGGAAGCTCCAAAAAGCTTGGTGGCTGCACGGCTGGTGCCAGAGGGGTGGGCAGAACGTCTGGAGAGAGGAGGTCAGGTGAGATCTCAGCTACATCAGGCGTCTCCTCTGGCGATGGCGACGGCAGCGTGACCTGGGCAACGAAGTGGGGGGCTTTGTGTGGCAGCGGCGAAATGTCCATGGCGTCGCAGTAGGGTGATGAGGATGGAATGGGCGGGGTCGTGGCAGGCTCGATCTCGATGGGCGGCGTAAATGTATCTGTTGGTGCTTGCTATGGTCAGCCATTGCGGAGGGTCAAAGAAGGTGCGCTTCTGGAAGGCGCTGCATGCATGACAGCGTTTGCATTCTTGCACATACCGGCATTTTCGCGGGGTTTGAACAGATCTGCGGTGAACAATGATCGTCTTGGCGTGGGCGCTTGAGGGCTGCAGAGGAGGTGTAAGTGAGGATCGAGACTTTAGTAGCGAGGAATGTAGATCGATCAATTACCTCTTGTCGATATGGAAGTTGGCGTCTAGATCGGCCGTCAGACTGGCGGTGGGCGACGAGCCACGCACCGGCCGCAGAGAGAAGTAGTCGTTCCTCTTTGGGCGCTGGTGCATGCTCATGGCCTTGAAGTCGAAGGGCCCAATGGTGTTGCATCCGTGGTACATGGCGCGGCTCTCAGGAACGTCCTTCCGACTGGCCCAGGGCGAGTGCGGCTGCGGACGAATGGCCGCCAAGGGCGACGAGTATTCCATGGTGGGTGGTAGTGTATGCCGTGAGAGGGAGAGGGGCGTTGCTGGTCCCTCTGCCCGTTGTCGTGAGATGCGGTGGGAGAATGGTGGCTGCCGCTGTTCGATATGGGTTGCCGGCTAAGGGAGCTCGCGGAGAGATGCAATGCCGTTGGCAGTGTCCAATGGCTGATATCCCTGCAGTATATGTCGGCGTGCAAAGGAGGGATTCGTGTGAAGGAGTGTCGGAGGCGGTCAGGGTTGGTGCGGCGGTGGGTTGGAGGTGTCGTCTCGTCTCGTCTCGACGTTGCAAGCGAATGAAGCCGAGGCGGGTGGTGATGGATGGTGGTGATGCAGCGCTCTCCCTTCTTCTCCTGCTTCCTGGCGACTGCCTGCCTGCCTGCGGTGAACGAGAGACTGGAGTCCGGACGAGCAGCTGGCAAGGCGGGCCGTGAAGAAGAAGAGAAGAAGAGGCGCGGTGGTGGAGGAGGAGTCCAGTGGTGCTCAGCTGGTTGCTGAGGTAGCGGGTTGCCGTCTTTCCCCACCCCGGTCGTTGCACAGCGCGGCTTAAGCGAGAGCACCAACCTAGTTGCTGGTACAGACACACCCACTAGACGCAGCACTCCACCGCGGCCGGTCAGTCAGCGCTTGCGAGAGACGAATGGGAGAGGCAGTGCAGCGTGGCATCGCGATAATCGACTGTTTACTGCGCCCGATTGACTCGGGCTGACGTCCGATCAGGCATGAGCCTGCGCTGTCCTGGTTTTCCTTTCTGCATCGACGATGTCCGGCACCAGCAATCCGGCCTCTGCTCTCGCTGCGCAACGTGTGCCTTGCATTCTGCGGAGCGTTCCACCGCAGCACCACCACCTCACCTGGCCAACTGTAGTTCGAGCGAGGACCAAGACGTCCTGCAAGGAACAATTGAAATGCGAGGGCTCGGGTCCACAGACCTTTTCTGACCCGGTCTCATGAATCGCGTGTCTCGACCTGTCACAGACACTTTTCTTCACAACTACAACAATGCCTTTCATCACTGCACTACTACTGCAATAACATGGCTCGGCTTCTCGCCCCATTCCCATGGCGATATCTCGTGGCATGGCCGACATGGACTCGCCCAAGCTGTCGTCATTAAGTTTCAGCCGCCGTGCCCACAACATCCAACGTCTTCAATCTCCGCCCGCCTATTCGCCCACGCCCGCTCGCCTCCAGACGCACATCATCGTTCGCGCTGAAGCCTCTCTTATCGTCCGCACCCATTGGTCACGCCTAGACGCTCGTGAGCAGAGTGTGGCTTCGCCCAACCGTCGCGTGGTGGAAGCCAGACTCGCGCGAACCTCTGCCTCGATCACCCACCTCCTGCTCGATGCGGCAACCTCACTCATCTTCGATTCCCACGATACTATACGTCATATTCTCCGATTCTGCAGATTCGCGATCGTGAGGTGATGGGATTGCTTTTATAAGACGATTGCGATATCATTCTGAGAAACGACCGTCGCCTTCTTAGCTCGCTTGGCCAGCATTGTTTACTCTTCATCACCACGATATCGGTGTGTCTCTGAGCTTCCCAAGTCCTCCCACCCTGGGCCTCGACAGAACGCCTGACCTCTGCCAAGCTGCTGTTGGCTGAGCTGAGCCCGTCTGTGCACCGCGCGGCCAGACCACGCCGTTCGCCCTGTCCGAAAAGATAGCCCCAAGCAACGCAATGCCGCCAGCAGCATTTTCTTCCTTTCCCTCTTTTCAGCGCTACGCGACCGTCAATCACGGCGGTTCGCACACCAGTCACATCGTCAGGTTCCAGGGTCTTCCTGGCCGTTGCCGCTGCGGTGTGTGGTCGTGCTGGGATTGGTGCGTGGCTGACGGCAGAATGATGACCGTTGCTGGGTGTTCAAGGAAGACGCGTTGTTTACCGAACTCCTCCGCGCCTGTTGCTTGGTACACCGGCCGACGTGGGTCGCGGTCTCACGTGAGGATTTTTTTCTTCTTGCCTTTCTTTCCAATTCCCTCGTATGGCAAGTCCACTTCGGTCTCCGATTGCTTGGTGATGGACAGCGCTGTCGATCACTATCATTTCGCCCTGTACAGATCGCGTGGGCGGCTACATCACGTTGCTCTCACAATTGACGTGCTCTCTCCATCGATGATTCGGGAGAGACACCATCTCAGACATCCTCCTCTCCCCGTCCACAACAACAACAATGGCCCATTGTGGTTACACTGCCCCTCACTGCACGACGACGGCACGACAATGCAGGGAGCTGCACCTCCTCCGCACTTCCCTCTACATGAAACTCTTAATGGAGCAAGAAAGTCGGTAACGTCGCACGAAGGGTGATATCCATGCGGAAAGAAGAAGATGCACTGCTCTGTTCGGACGACCAGTTGGATTGTGCATCCACGTGTCATCCGACGCCATGCCCTCACAGTCCAGCATGCAGAAGGAATATTCTCACGCAGAGCGCACGACTGAATCTTAAATGCGTGCAGCCTCGCTATGACCTCTCTCTCTCTCTCTCTCCCTCTCTCTCTCTCTCTCTCTCTCTCTCTCTCCCTCTCCCTCTCTCTCTCCCCCCCTCTCTCCATTGGCTCTTACGTTCTCGTGCGATTGCGGATACGGAGAAAATGTCATCGACACATAGTTACGAGGCACAAGCTCACTTCATCAACTTCGCCAGATGCATCTACTCTACGCAAAGGAGGCTGAGATAGGGAGTGGCTCGCATTCGCTCGCGGATAGCGCGTTCATGGACAGTCTTCCAACACCAACCTGAGGATGCGGAGGACGGGGCCTTGTCAATGTCCGAGGCCGCTGGACATTATTTCAGCCCGGCATGCGAACGACATTCTTTCCATCTTGCGCGAGCGACTCGATATGGGCGTCGGCATGGTAGCTTTTAGACCCGGCGAGACGGCGATTCTGTACCGATCAAGGTCACCGGACGACGATGATGCGGCTGGTCTAGTCTTCCTCATCTTCGTCGTCCGCGCCGTACAGCAGTACGACGACCTCTTGCTTGGTCACAGAGTCTGTCGATGATGCTCGAGGTTCTGGCTTGCGTAACGACTGCCCGCCTCACGCACTGGCTCAGTCGCTTGGTGGACGTGCGACCTGGCGACTTGATGTCGCTGGGCGTGGTAGAGTGTTGAGCAGCGGCAAGGGTTGTGAGAGGCATGGATGCATCGAAATACCTGCGGGCAGATGAGTATTGAGTGGTGAGAGATGTTGTAGTAGCGGTCCAAGGTATGCGCCAAGCTCAGATGGTTATGTCTGCGTCGACAGGCTCCCTCAGGTAAGGTCTTTCTTGGGTAAGATGAAGACGTCAAACTTGACGGCTATGGGTAAAGATGCTCGAGGACTTGAGGCCTTGCCAAATTGTGTGCTGAATGTCAACGAACGTTGAGGTGAGTGTATATTCACTCATCTTGGATACTTCATTTCGCAAAAGACGCCCTTACGCCTTGCGCCTTCCTCACCAGAATCGAGAAGAATACCTCCAGCGCCCACCTTCCACCAACACGATTTCCTTTCTTCATTCACTTCTGGGCGTCAACCCAGCGTCGTCTCTTCACTCCACAGCGACGAAGCATGGCCTATCACCACAAACAGCAAACATCTCGACTTCTCACCACCGTCAACATCATCCACCGTCCGACGCCATGGAAGAATCTCTCGCCTTCTCCTCGACGGCAACATAATTCGACTGCAGCAACACTTTGATCACTTCCTGGAGCCTGGTATGGGCATCCCTCAGCTGGTCGTACTTCTTCTGCAGCGCACGATGTTCTTCGCGAAGTGCCGCCACGCTGTCCTCGAGCTGCTTGGCGTGGTATTCCTTGCGCTCACGGAAGGCGCGTTGGGCAATGCGGTTCTGCTCTCGTCGTCGCTGGTGCGGTTATCAGCCTTTCGTCCTGCTACAACTGATATCGACTGATCTTTACGTCAACATCAAAGGTGCTGCTACTCACCGCCTTGTGAAACAGCGTCGGCTCTATCTTCAGGCCTGCGTCGCCAACACTCGCCCTTCCAGGCAAGGCATCGAAGTAGCTCTGCATCGACTGTTGACGACCATGTCGCCGGGAATCCAAGCCTGGTGTCCAGACGAAATTGCCGTCGATCGGACTGCGATTGTTCACCAAGCAAACGGGCGTAGGAGGCGACTCCTGACAACATCAATATCAGCCACCCCCTTCTTCGACACCAGTATTCATAATCATGCAACATACCGTCGACGCATCGGTCGATGAACTGCAGACACTGGTCGACCCAAAGTCCATCCCGAACAAGTCCTGCTGCTGCGGAAGCGCAAAGTGAGACCCATCGCCAACGGCACCGTAAGACTGGCCGTCCAACTCAGCGTTCGCGCGAGAGAATCCCGACATGGCTTGGCTGCTGTTCACGGAATCTCGACGTCAGCCGGACACTGCGATGACTGTATCGTCACTACTGGATCTCTCGATCTTAACCCTCGAGATGGACACTGGATAAGCCCAAGATATGCGAGTTCGACCGCAGGCCATGCGTTGCAGCTGGAGCCTGACCTGGACCGCACCATGCGATACGCAATTGCCGCCAACGCTGGGGAGGATTCGGGCGACAGCATCGGACCTAGAGGACGGTTACACTTTCCAACCAGTCACATGCCCAACAACCCGTAGCCGCCAGGCACGCATTGCGCGTACCCCATTAACTACCCCAAACGCCTATTTGCAAGACTCAAAACGATGTTACCAAGCACTGCTCCCATCTGCAGGGTCCTTTCTGCACGAAGCCCTCCTCCTTCCTCCCTCTGACTACGACCCAGACCGGCAAAAAGAATCTCCCCTTACTTCGCCAATCTTGGCCCAGCCCGGCCGAAGCCTCATGCACCTCGTCAGCTCTTGCATGCCGTAGGCCGTGTCGAGCCCGCAAGTCGCAAGGTCAAAGTCCGGGGAGAGTCTCCGTTGCTATGTTGATACTGTCATCCACTTTTCCTCTGCACTGTGCTATGTCCGGCGCCTTGAAGTAGCAAGCAAGCACCTCCATCCATAGCGGGAATTTCCCGCCGGATGGATCGCTGGCGTCATCGTCCCAGTTGAGCATTTTGTGGTTATTGAACATTTGTTGTGAGTGTTAGGTGGGCGAGGCTGCTTGATTATAATTCTTTGTTGGTTGAGGTGAGGATCTCGGACTCGGCTGATTGTCGGCTCTTCGAGAGGTGGACGGCGAACGATTGAAGATGTAGCCGGGGTCCGTTTCGTTCGTATGTGGATGGACTGAAGACGGAATAGGATATACCGTGAGGGAAATAGAATGGCGAATGCGAGAGGCGGGTGTTTGGAATCGATCGTGGTGAGGTGAGGTGAGGCGGGTTTTCGACTTGGTGAGTTGAATATTGGATTTTTCATCAATCGTTGTGCTGCGTCTAATTCAACTGAGAAGGGCGAGTGGGTGGGCGATTTCTCTTTCTTCGTCGAAACATTCCATCTCAGAAAAGGGTATCTATCCTAAATGCCTTGCTCCCCAAACACCTATCATACACGCCTCATGCAACTGTACAAGCAATAACCATCATCTCAAACAATTCGGCCGTGAATCATATCTCAACCATCTCCCTTCACATCTCAGCATTAATCCCGATTAATCACCCTCAAACTCCTCCTCGGATTCAACATAACCCCCACAAACGTCGGCTCCCTCCCGGCCAACAAATCCTCATTCGCATCCCCCTCGCTCGCCTCACTACTTCGACGGACGGAACTGTATCCATTTCCACCACCTCCACCGCCAACACCAGCCACGACACCACCACCGCCAGCAC
The DNA here is from genome assembly GCF_010093935.1 of Zasmidium cellare ATCC 36951. Taxonomy (NCBI): domain Eukaryota; kingdom Fungi; phylum Ascomycota; class Dothideomycetes; order Mycosphaerellales; family Mycosphaerellaceae; genus Zasmidium; species Zasmidium cellare. The sequence goes on along the minus strand of NW_022986945.1, from coordinate 123,625 downwards.
CGCTGCGTGTACTCCGCTCATCACTTCCATCCGTCATCCACGGTCTCAGAGACGCCGCCTGCTGCGTGGAAGAGGGCGTCGTAGAGGAGCCTTTATTCGTCGCCAAGAGGCCCGGGATGGAGGGGAGTTTCTCCCCGCGCGCTTGCGCTTGCGACATGGCGACGTGGCGTTTGTACAGCTGGAGTTGTTTGCGGTAGAGGTAGGCGCAGAAGGCGAGGTAGCAGGCCAGGAGGAAGAAGAAGCCTGCGACGCAGCCGGCGATGATCGCGCCGACGTTCACGCCAGAGCCTCCGGAGTCGTTGGCGTTGTTGGAGGGGTTGTTCGGGTTGGGGCCTGTCGTGGCGGTTGTTGTTGAGCCGTCGGGGTTCGTCACGGTGTAGGTGACGGGTTTCCCTGTAGCGAGGGGTCCCGCGGTTGCGGTGTTGACGGGCGTGGTGAGGGTTGCGCTGCCGGATATGTCGCCGCCCACGACGTCGATGACGACTTGTGGGACGGTGTAGCCATAGGAACCTTCGAGACCGCCGGGTGAGGAGGAGCTGTATTTTTGGGCGAGTTGTTGGTTGAATCTAGTGAGAGGTTAGCTGATGATGGGGGACTTTGGGAGGGATGCTTGACTTACGGATTGTTCGCTCCAGTTGAATCATCGCCAGAGCTGGAACCATCATTCGAAGAGTCATTATCGTCCGCGCCAGGACTCGTCGAAGTGAACTGATTCACCCACTCAGCAGCACTCAGATCGAAAACGTACACCCCAGGCGTCTCGCAACTCAACGACTCGTTCCCAGTATACCCACCGACCATGACCATCTGCGCATCCCACACATTACAGGTATGCCCGCTCCGTCCGTACGGCACGCTCTGTCCGCTCTGATCGACTTGGATCCACGTGAACGACGGGAGCGTCAAAATCCACATTTCATCATACTGCGTCTGGTCGCCGTACGGGATCAAATTCTGGCCCCCGAACATGTAGATGTTGTACGAACTGCCATCCGGCGCCGCGGCAATGACGGCGCAGGGATTCACGCGGACTTTCGGCGTTTCGCCTGATGTGGCTTGCGTGTACCAGGAGCTGTTGGCGATGTCGTAGATGTTGATGTTGTTCATTTGGGTGTAGGTTTCGTTGGTGCCGCCGGCGAGGGCGAGCAGGATGCCTTCGTCGCCAAAGCCGGGCACGTAGATAAGAAGGCCGTCCGCCCGTTGAGTGAAACCTGCGTCGGCTTGGAGTCCTCCTTGTGTTATGTTGCGGTAGACTCCTGTTGAGCCAGCCTCGGTGTTGGATATCGCAGTAACCTGGTTGTTTGAGTAGCCTGGGAACGTGAACTCGAGCAGTGATTGTAGGTAGAGCCTGGGAACGCTTTGCGACCAGCCTTCGGTCGTGTATCCATCGAGATGTCCCCCAAAATAGTAGCCACGTCCCAAAGATGGAATGGTGACACCTGCGCCCTCTGCTGCTCGCTGGATAGATGCATTATCATCTGGAGCACTCACGCCTGACGATGATTGAGGGTTGCTGTGCTCGATCCATGATGAAGATGCGATGTTGTACTCCCATAATGAGTTCGCTGTTGGAGACACTGCCGGTTTCCAAGAGAACTCTCCGCCGTAAAGGAATAATGATCCATGTGAGTTCCAGAGATATCCAAGACTGACGTTCGGTGGGCCAGATGGTTGGGGCAAGCCGGTCAGAGAGGGAGATGCTATTTGCCATGTCTTGGTAAGGTCGAGCGATAAGAAGTTGTTGTTCCAGGTATTAGAGTCTTGACTCGGTTCTGTCGTTGCTTCGCCTCCATAGAGATACAGAGTTCCGTTTACGAGGGCAGCTGATTGATCGTTAGTTGTTGGTAGTCACACCCAGACTCATCCCACCTACACTGCTGTGCCCATCTGAAACAGACATCAGTTGGGCTGTCCGCCCTTCGATCGAGTATAACACTTCCATGCGATGCTGCTTCCTCAGGTATGGGTCCTCCACTGACGGGCTGCAGAGGTAACGATGCTCGTCCCGATAGAGGCGAAGAATGTAGGAAGGGGAAAGCGGCGCAAAGCAACAGTAATACCGCACCAAAGCGATACATTATAGACGTCCTCCCAGGAAGTGGAGACTGTGAGTAGGCCAGAGGTGGTGAAGGCGAAGCTCTGGAAGCTATTGGCTGCAGCGACGTCTCGTGTCTTTCGCCACCCATCAGATGCTCATCTTTAGGTCGCTCCACAACGCGAACATCGTCTTTACTTCGGAAGCGCACGCCAGGTGAGGGTCGTTTTCGTCCAGAAGAGCCTGAGATGGATGTCGAGCGGCGAACAGGAGGGTCAAGGTCAAAATCGTCCAGGCCAACCTCTTGAAAAATGGACTTCCGGCGTACAGAGGTACCCATGGCGTGGTGTCTGACCTGAGGTGTCTAATAAAAGCGCGAGCCTCGGATGGAGCTAGGCGGATGGGGCCAGTCCAGGTAGGTGAATACGAGGAGCCACGCAGCAGCTTATGCTCACACCTGGTCGGATGGGAGGGTGTACAGACAGACCGGTGCTGGTGAGTAGTCTTGTTGTTGATGTGCTGTTCGGTTATTGAGAGGAGGTGACGGTTACGTCAATAGCTGCCAAGATGATAGGCAGATAGCGGTGATATAGGGAGGAAGGGGTATATAAGCAGCGGTGATGGCGTTGGTGCATGCAACCGAGCAGGACAATCAGTGCCACCGCCAGAGGAGAATGCAGGTACGGGAGTGTGACAGCGCTTGTGAGAAACTGGGTGGATAGTCGTACGGGAGCAGGAGAGGCCGCGAAGGAGACTGGACGACGACTGGCATTGGAATTGGATGCCCTCACCTTGACGACGCCGCCCTCGACATGATCGCCGTCCAGCGCTGTTGGGGGACGCAGCGGTTCGATGGCAGATTCATGGACGCTCGCCAAAGGCAGGGATGTCGCCAGCGCGGTGACTTCATGGTCGGCTAGCCGAGCCTCTAACGTGCCGATCCCCACTTCCCGATGTGGAATGGCTGCCGCTTTTCGCGTGGGAAAGCGCCACTGCCGTTCGATGACAGCCGGCTTGCTCGACCTCGGAGCAACTCCCGTCCTGCAACCCTCACGGCCATCGTCAAATCATCGGCCATCTGCCTTTCTTCTGTGATCCCTCGCCTATGGCGAATGCTTCGAGGGAGGCGAGGGAGACGTGTCTGTGGCGGTGCAGCGTGTGCCATCGCGTGGGGACATGGCATGATCCTTGTCGGGAGATATGCCTCGAATACTGAGCTCTGACGCGTGGTATGACAGTACTCTGCCACGCATCCTCCGTGTCTGTCTGACGCTCGGATACCATGTCACAGCCTGACATGTCGCCGACGAAAGCTCAAATGTAGCCAAATCCACTTCTATATCGGATCAACTCACTAATCGCTCGCAGGCGACGAGGAAGTACCGATATGTGGCCGCTGTAAACTCTCGGATCGATACTGTGAACGCTCTCAAGACATCCAATTCCAACCCTACGAAGGTCCAAAACCCGTCCATGGTCTATGTCCAGACCCGTCCAGTCCAGCAGATGCTCTCAAGGATCCGGTCCTTGCACACTTGTTCCACCACTACATTACAAATCTGGCCCCTTGGTACGACTTGAGCGATGCTGAGCAGAACTTCACGCGTCTGATCCCACGGAAGGCGCTCACCACGCCCCTACTCTTCAGTGCAGTCATTGCATTTGCTTCAATCTATTCTACCTGTACTGCCGTTGGGTCGATGCGAACGACCGCCGAGTTCTACCATTCGTCCTGTGTGGAGCATCTACTTTCTCTCGACGATACTGCAGTCCAGTCTGAGGGCGATGTCACATTGGCGGCAGTGTGCCTTCTTCGTTCGTACGAGATCTTGGCCGAAGACTTCGACCCGAACAGACATCTGAGCGGTGCCCACGCCATCGCTTCTGGCCAAAGTCTTGACCTTCGATCTGCCTCTTTGCACCGAGCTGCCTTCTTCAATTTTCTTCGCGAGGACATCACCTTTGCGCTGATGAACAAGTGCCCTCTGAAGATCGACCCAGAGAAGCTGAAAGGGGAATACACGTCAGTCTCTGATGAAGACCAGCTCAACATCGTGACTCTGATACTGGGTCAAAGTATCAACGCATGTTTCGGCGACGATAGTCCTGTTGTGCGAAAGGGAGTTCTCCACCAGCTGGATCGTTGGAAGCGGGTACTGCCTTCTCACTTCCAGCCAATTCATGACTGGTTTAGTGACAGCAAGCTGGTCTCGATGTTTCCAAGAATCTACATGCTGCACGATTCGCATGTGGCTGCAATACAATATGGCATAGTGACCGAGAGCGTCCTCGCATCTGCCACTACAGTCCAAAATGAGGCCGTCAGACACTTGGAGAGCCTCGCCATTCGCCTCTGTGGTCTTGCCTTTACCGCAGATACAGATGCTGTTCTGGTCAACTCCTTCGGCCCCATCAGCTTCTGCTGTAGATATCTCAGAAGCAGGCCACTTCAGGACGAGCTTTTGCGACGGCTGGCAGGCGCAAGAAAGCAGACAGGCTGGCCTTTGCACCGCATAGCCGAAAGTCTCAAGACGCACTGGAGCTCCAGAGAGGAAGCAAAATGATGAAATTCTACTGCTTCACTTGGATCACGACCTTGCCAACGTGCTGTCCTGACCACAAGTATTCCATCGCAGCGATGGCTTCGTCGAACTGAAATGTTCGGTCGATAACATCAGTGAGCCGCATCTCGTTGGCTGCGATCGCTTGATTCATCTTGTCCTGGTCCAGCTTCGAACCGACGTTGATGCCTCTGAAGCCATATGGTCAGTCTCATTTAACAACAACTTGGCATCCATGCTGACTTACTGCAAAGTGATTGTCTTGTCGATTAAAGTCGACAGCATACCGTCCAGCCCAGCCGTCGACTGGCCTCCCAGATACCCGACTTGACCGATCACGCCCTTCTTCGCCATCGCCCCCATCGTCCGTTTCAGCGTACTATTCCCACCATTCTCGATCGCAATATCGACTCCTCTCCCACCATTCAGCCGCACGACTTCTTCGTCCCACCTCTCATTCGTCTTGTAATTCACAACCTGAATTTTCGGCCTACTCTCATTCTCGCACTCTCGTCTTACTCGTTCCAGTTTCTCATCCGACGACGAGGTCAAAATCACCTTACACCCCGCCACCCTGGCCATCTTCACCGCCATCATACTCACACCACCCGTTCCTTGGATCAACACCGTTTTGCCCACCTGCAACTCGCCCCTCGTCCCCATCAACGCACTCCACGCCGTTATACCAGCATTCGGCAAACACGCCGCCTCCTCGAACGACAAATGCTCCGGGAACTTGACACACTTCTCCGCGGGAAACACCACATGCGTCGCCAGAACACCATCGACTTCTCCTCCCAACCACTGCCGACTCTGCTCGGTCCCATTGATTGCCAGCTGGTCGAAAATCGGCGAGACTTTGTCGCCGACCTGGAAGTCTGTCACTTTACTTCCGATCTCCACTACGACGCCGGCGGCGTCTGAACAGGGAATTCCGTCTGCTTTGACGGCCCAGGGGTTTGTCCCGTGGATGATGTTGACGTCGCGGTAGTTGAGCGAGACGGCGTGGACGCGGATGAGGATGGAGTGAAGGTCTGTGAGGGTTATGGGCTCTTCTTCTGTGAGGATTAAGGTGGAGCCGGAGGTGGCGTCGCCTGCGACTTTGGGGCTGCGGCGGTATACTTGTCTTGTTGGAGGCATTATCGTTGCTGTTTTCAGGGGAAAGCCAGATCAGTGAGTCCGACGAAACTTTGCCTTGCGTCCCAGACGTGCTTTTTATACTACGAGGCTTTGCAGTTGCTGGACAATTCTATGTCAATGGCGCCATTAACGATATGGACGTGATTGCCCTTTTCGGACGAGATATACATCCTACATCTACTCGTCCCTAGTTGTCACCCGGATGTATTGCGGAAGAGGGCTGAATTTGTAATATAAGATGCAACACTGCTTTCTAATTGCTGATGAAGGTCTCTTCTGGCGTTTCTACACTTCGTATCGTACCTTGTCAGCAAGTTGCGTTTGTAGAAGAATGATACGAACAATCGACGTGGTCCAAGGGTGTCTGATCGACTTCTCCACAAGGCGGCAAGGCCAGCGGTGAGCATCAAGGACGAATTACTTCCACGGCCTGGAATCTGGTAGCAATAATGCCCACACGAGTCGTACATACTATGTAGACCGATGTGAGAGCGACGCTCACACCTTTAGATGCCTCTTCGGCGATTGACGGAAAAACTTGTGACATCGAACATAGAACCACACCTCATTCCTCCAATCGCCGAACCTTCCTCAGGTCGACAGTCCACCTCACGCGATGAAAGACATCACAGTACAAAACGTATACAGCCAAAATCAAAAATCACACTTACCTCTTCAACATCGCCCGTTCTTTCCAGACGTGCTTCCATTCACTTCCCACCCGCCAAAATGTCCATGTCCCTCGCAGACGTCGAAGCAGCGCCCCGCGCCCCCAACCCCTTCCCCCCAACCCCCGACAACGTCCTACAGCAATTCTCCATGAAAGACAAAGTCGTCGCCATCACAGGCGCCTCGGACGGCATCGGCTACGCCGTGGCCGAAGCCATCGCAGAGGCCGGCGGCAACGTGGCCCTGCTGTACAATTCCAACAAGGCCGCTGAGGAGAAGGCCCCGCTGCTGGCGAAGCAGCATGGTGTTAAGGTGAGTGCGTATCGGTTGGATGTTTCGGATCCGGGGGAGGTGGAGAGGGTGGTGAATTTGGTGGCGGGGGAGTTTGGACGGTTGGATGTTTTTGTGGCGAATTCGGGTTAGTATCGTTCATCCTTCCCTACACTTGAAGTTCAAATGTTAATCTATCGTTGTCACGCAGGAGCGGCGATTAGCAAACCCATCCTGGAACAGTCCATCGAGGAGTACAAGCACCTCGTTAACGTGAACAGTATGTGCACCCACTCATCCTCCTCAAGTACATCTCTCAACTGACGTCTCCCTACCACCACACGGTCGACGGCACCTTCTACTGCGCCAAATTCGCCGGCCACATCTTCAAATCCCAAGGCTTCGGCAACCTAATCATAACCTCCTCCATCTCCGCACACATCGTCAACGTCCCCGTGGACCAACCGGTCTACAACGCCACCAAAGCGGCCATCTCACATCTAGGAAAATCGCTCGCGCGCGAGTGGCGGGACTTCGCGCGCGTGAATGTCGTGAGTCCCGGCTTCTTCGACACGAAGCTGGGGGCGGCGCCGAAGGTGCGGAATGAAGCGTATCGCATGGCGGTGTTGGGCCGTCAGGGCCATACGCGGGAGATTAAGGGGTTGTTTTTGTATTTGGCGAGTGACGCGAGTAGTTATCAGACGGGGAGTGATGTTATTATCGATGGGGGGTATACGCTGCCTTGAGAGATGGGATGTACTGGTGGATGAAGGGGAAGGGTTTGGGATTGTTGATTGCGATGGGATGGCGTTGAAATCGCTCTTGCATCTCTATGCGTTCTCAGCAGCATCGATAATCATCTGCGCCGCCCTCTCCGCAATCCCATACAGACTCCCCTGCAGATGCGCTCCAATCGACACAGGCATGATACTCGCATCCACCACCCTCAGACCCTTTACCCCCTTAACCCGACACTCCGCATCCACGACCTGCCCCATCGCCACACTCCCCGCCAGATGATACGTCGTAGCCATACACGCCCTCGCCCGCTCATCGATCTCACGAGCCGATGTCTTGGACGTCAAGGGTGCGAAAGGGCCTGGTGGAGTCTCGCCTACGGAGATCCTCTGCCCAGCCGGCGACTCCATCATCTGAGCGACGATTTTCGCTCCGGTGCGGATCACGGCGCGATCGTGTTCTGTGGCGAGGTATGCTGGGTCTATGAGCGGTAATTCGTCAGGATCGGTGCTTGCGAGGGAGACGCTGCCGCGTGAAGTGGCGTGGATTCCAATGACCGAGACCGTAATATGGCTCCCGTCCATGGGCGGCGCCTCGAATGGACTCGTCGGTGCGGCGAGGTATATACATGTGAGTTCGATATCGTCCCGTCGTGCGGTCTTCTTGCCATCAATTCCTGCTGCTTTATCCGCTTCTTCGTCTTAGAGGCCGGTGTTGATCATCCAGTCCATAGGGTTTTCTTCGAGGTTCTTGGGGTTGGACATGAATTTCTCGGAGCCGATGGCGAGGCCTTGTTCGGGGTGCCGGAGTTTGTACCAGAAGGAGACCATGCCGTGGTCGTGCAAGTTCTCGCCGACTTGGGGGGAGTCGACGATGACTTCGATCCCGAACTTCTCGAGTTGAGATCGAGGGCCAATACCGGAGAGCATCAACACCTGCGGCGTCCTCAGCGCTCCACAGGAAATGATAACCTCCGTCCTCGCCTCCAATCTCTTCCCATCCCCCAACACCACCCCCCTCGCCACGCCCCCCTCAAGCACAACCCTCGCAACAGTCCTTCCCGTCAAAACCTCCCCCTTACTTAAATCATAATCCCCCGCCGCAAACGTCCGCCTCCTGCGATTCCAACTCTCCACCAGCCGCGCCACACCCCGAATATCCCCCCCATTCGCATCCTCATTCACCTCAACCCCCGTGGACAGCATCGCCTCCCGAACATCCTCCTTGAGCAAATACCCCCTATCGCCCCGACTAGGCTTGATCGGCCCGTCGTAGCCATGCTGCGCCTCGAGGCCCGGGAGGGGATACGTCTCAGCTCTCTTGAAATACGGCAGTAAAGCCTCATACCCCCACCGCTCATCGCCCACCACATCCGCCCACTCATCGTACCCGCTTCGATCGCCCCTCGTCCAACCTCCATAATTCACTGCACTTCCTCCCCCAAGAGCCCGGCCGGTTTTGAGCGCCACGCGACGGCCTTCCAGATGTTTCTGCGGCAGGGTCTCGTAGTTGTGGTAGTAGTCCGGGGTGATCATCCAGGCGTTTCCCGGGGAGGCTATGGCGTCGTTGTTGCGGGAGTCGGGGCCTGTTTCGAGGAGCAGGATTTTGTGGGAGGGGAGGGCTTGCGCGAGGCGTGAGGCGAGAACGCAGCCGGAGAGGCCGCCGCCGGCGATTATGTAGTCGTATGTGGTGGAGGACATGTTTGTAGGGGGATAGAGAGAGTGTGTGAGGGTATTTGAAGCGAAGCTTCCAACTGATCTTTATAAACCCCCCACCACCCCAACTCTTATACCTCACTAACCACCACCTACCACTCCCAGCTGAACAAAACCCCCACAGAGCCGAGCATCACCAATATTGTACCTGTATGTACGTCAGAAACTAGATCTCCAAAACCAGCAGTACAAACGACGATAGGGTGCAAATCCTTCGAATCCTCGCTCAGCTGCATCAGGGCATCGTTCAGTCAGCTCCGTGGACCGTTGTTCGTACGTACGGCTGGCTGTGAACTTCTCCGTTTCGGAACGACGGGCGAGGTTCGCAGCTATAGAACTTAGTATGTCAGCTAGATAGACGTGTTTGAATTTGTCTCCGGGCTTGATGGGTGGAATTAAAGTCCGGGGAGTGGTGGTTCTCGTGGTAACGCCGTGAATTGAGGTTTCTATGTCTATGGTGCTAGGGAATGCGTGGTTTAACTGCGCAGAAAGCTCATTTCCCCACTTCCAACCCGTTTTGCTTCATCTTTTGTTCCTTGCCTTTAAAATGTCCATCTTTGTCTGTGTGGTTTGCGTGAACTCAGTGTGCTCGCCGACTGTCTGTTGCATTGTTGATTTGGAACTTGTAGCTGTCTAGCACCCCACGTAAAGCGCTGTAGTCATTCATTAGCAGTCATCTCAACCAAGAGAAATGTAGAACAGGAAACATACCATTAGCATACTGCGCATACGTATCAGCATTCAACACCGCCTGGGCACTACTCAACTGCTGCGCCGCCGAATACCCATACGCATAATCATCCGTCCCGGGCGAGTACACCGCAGGGGCATGCGTCTCCTCATGCAACACCGTGGTCGCCTGGTCCTGCGCATGACACGTACCCGTCAAACCAGGCAGAGCCGTATAGAACAAATCGCAGTAAGCGATGACGTTCAGCGACGGGATGGTGTACGCGAGGACTCCTGAAGCGCAGTACCCGTAAACATCGCCGCAGTAGGTCGTGGTGCTGCCGGACGAGGTGGAAGAGCAGTCGGAGGCGACGGCGCGGAAGCGGGCCGCGACGGTGGAGCGGGTGGATGAGGAGGTGGTTTTGAAGTATTCTTGGAATTTGGAGGAGGAGCCTGAGGTCGCGGCGGTGGCGGCTGTGGTGGCGAGGCGGGCGCAGTTGGAGAGGGCGGTGTGGAGGGTGGAGAGGCGGGTGGAGGAGGAGCAGGATTGGAGACGGGTGCGTTTCTCGAGAGAGGTGGTGGCTGCGATGGCGTAGGCGACGGTTTTGGCTTGTGCGCCGTCAATGGTCATGGCGAGTTGGTTGCTGGTGAAGGGGAGAGCGGAGCCGGTGAGGTTGGTGGCACCGAGTTCAGCGTAGGGGAGGGCGCCTTGGGCTTGGATGGTGTAGGAGTCTGTTGTTTCGACATCGTAGAGCTCGGCGAGGTCGACTTCGGTGGAGATGGTCTGGCCAGCTTCAATGGCGACGAAGTTCTCGGCAGTGAGGACACTGTCAGAGGTTGCTACTCGCAGGAGGACGCCGTTGAAGGCAGCTCGTGCGGCTGCGTATATTAGTGGTTATTGTAGTAGCACATGTACTGATGTGGAACACTCACAGCTGCTGGAAACCACAAACTTGTCCACGGGTGCACTGCTGTCAAGGAAAGACCCTTTGTAGAAGAGGTTGTATCCTTGGGAGGCAGTGTTGGTAACAGATGCCTTGACCTTGCTGTTGCCAACAGCCTCCAGCGTGACCTCTAGAGCAGAAGCTCTCTTGTTGACATCGATGGCGGTGGAGCTGACCAGAGCAGCCCAGGCCGCGAGAGAGATTGCAGTGAACTTCATATCGAAGACGTGACCGTGAAACAATCGATTGTTGGTACAGCGAGAGGCGTGTTTATGTGATCGAGGACGACAGAAGATGCTGCTGTGATGAGATGAGAATACAAGAGAGCTTCACCATCCTTTATACCTCGATCTCAAGCAAACAGTATCCTAACATTGGCAGTTAGAGACACCATGCTTCCACTGCCGATTGCAACGATGGCCCGCACCTCAGTTTTCACCTTCTGTTGTGGGAAATGACTCCGTCTCAAGGACGTCTTCTCGACAGGAACGATATAGAGGTATTGCTTGGTGCATGTCGCTTGGACTCTTGTACAGGCGTTCTTGGTAGTCGAACAAGCAACGTCGAAGTGTCAGTGGCTGATAAGGCAAGACCGAGCGCAGCGGCAATATAGTGCTTTCCCCACCCCAGCAGAACGCATTGCATAGGTATGGCAGAACTCTCATGACATGACCTGGTGCGGAAGATCTTTTCGAAATCGAGTGGAGAAGGAATATGAAAAAGGATGCCTCTTGTCAACATATGCGAACTTGGTCGCTCCTGGCATATCAGTGGTATATGGCGGATTGTTCCAACAACGAATCATACTCAATCACATACCTGACGTTGGAATACTCATGCAATACAAAACGACAGCCTATCATAGAATCCAGTACCCGCAGCGCTGAAGGTTCGTCCCGAGGAATGCCAGGGTTCACATCCAGGCTTCGGCTCTCTTTACGTGATGTTCTACCAGGCTTCTCGAAACTATGGCTTGCCTAGACGGCTCCACGAATCCTCCAAAGATCGACGCCAAGGCGAGGTATCGCCGTTTGAGACGTCCTGATTGGAGGGTCAAATAGATCAATATCTTCCATGAGACAAATGCCAATCCTCGGTCTCGACTTGAAGCAGGTTGCTGGCCGTGATAAGTGCAAGCGTCCGGAGATGAGCCCAGTCCGAGCAGGCGTGAAGGTGAAGCTCAAGGTATCAGTTTAGCTCTGTGAACATCGTTCAATTGTCGATGTCCCCCTGAGATGTTGAGTTGTAATAGAGGTGCCGTTGTTTCGGTGCACGGAGCACCACTCGAAGAGGAAGGTCTTGTAAGCAAACACCAAGCGCTTCGTATTCATTTATCTTCTGCATTGCATCGAGTCCGTCTCGCGGTCTTGACCAGTCGAGTGTGGTGTCGCCCCAATCCCAAGACGGGCCAAGACGGGTGAGGTAGAAGTAATGATAGACTTTCGGCCGCTAGCGGTAGTGGATGTGGAGTGAATAGAGTGTTCAACAGATAGAGTGCGGCCTGTGTGCACGTAACAGCGGATCAAGCCAGGTGCTCCTTCCTTCTTTGGCAGGGCAAGTGGAGTGTCCGATAAGAAAGCCGATCTTGGCTCGAGTACCTACAACAAGGAGGTGCGACATAGCGCATGGGTCCGCTTTTTGGCGTCACGACTTGAGCCGGCCAGGTTGCGGAGGTTTTAATTTGCTCTTCAGGCGCGCACGGATCTCGCCTGTGCTCAACACTGGCATCTTGGCCAAGGCAATTTTGAACACAGTGTCGTGCGACTGATGTTGAACAAAGCATAGCCAGACATCGATGGCAGGTCGTCGGGAAGTGATCTTATTCATTGCCCTCATTCTGTTTGCTGGTTTGTACGTCCGGACGGCGTCCAAGACTGAGAACAACATTCGAGACTCCGGCGACATGGCAACCTCTGATGAATCAAAAGAAGATTCAGCATCAGACAGAAATCCTTCGACCAAGGATCTGGTTGTGTCGCTTGCCGATGGTGGAACGAAGAATCCAAGCAGTGTCGTAGTGACGATCGAGAACAAGAACCCAGGAAACACACTGACGCTTCTGAAATGGGATTCGCCATTCGATCCGACAGCCCTGAACAGCGGAGTGTTCAAAATCCACGACGCGGCCACTGGTAAAGAGATTGCAAGTCCAAGGATCAGAGTGAGCAGGATGTTACCGCCATCGCACGAGGACTTGGTCGAACTTCTGCCTCGAAGCTCAGTGTCTGCAGGGGTGGAGCTCAAGCTGCCTTGGATCCCGGCGGATGAACGAAAAGTGCAGGTTCAGGTTGAAGGACAGTGGCGAGCGGTATGGCCAAGGTCGAAAGCGCAGGTCCACGATGAAGAGTTGCATGCCATGAGCGGTGATGATGTGTTGAAAGGACGGTTTCAAAGCCAGCAGGTGCTCCAGCTGGAGCTTTGAGACCGATGGACGGTCACAAGCACGCAGGCCATGCGGAAGCAGGAGATTTTGACTTTCCAAGTAGAGTCTTTCGAAGTCGTCCAGATATAACTGCAGGCGTCAACGTCTGGAACAACGGCAATGTTCGCTTTGAATTGGTAACCTACATGTCAGGCGGTCCAGCACTTTGATGCTTGAGGTATGGAATGGTCCAATGCTACCAAACACCCAAGACCTTCTCGAAGGAGGGGAAGGGCTTCGACTCTTTGCTTGCAGCTACAGCACGGCCAAAGCCCGTCACATTTTGGCTTTCGCTGTATTGAAGTCAATGCCGACTTGCAAAGCTTGTACTTCCGAAGTTCAAATTCCGCCCTTCATTCTCGATTCTGGACATGTTGCTGGTGAATGATGCATGTGACCAGTAATCACAGGGCATGAACGATTCCCGTCGGATCCTCGGTTTTTCCGTGTTGGTTTCTCACACGTGGCAGCATCTTTGACGATCGTCGTACAAGCTCACAAGCTCTGTGCGATGCTGCAGCAACCAGTCAGAAGGTCGGCGCATTCCCATGGGACACTTTGATGAAGCTTTTCTCCTTCCGAAAGTGGTTCCAGTAGACGAATCGTCGCGATCAACCATGGTCGTCTGCGAGAATGTCGATTCTATCTGTTGGCAGCCAAGCGACGCCGTGTTGCCACATGGCTCGAAGCGAGATGATCAATATCATCAGAGGGATGATCTTGTAGACCACCAGCCTTGGGGTAAGTTCTGGGCAGAAGCCATCAGGCAAGTGAGCGGCGGTTTGCATGGTGAGAAAGCAATTGTTATGTGAGATTCCATTCATGCGTCTGATTCAGCCCCAGAGGGCAGCGCCACAGCGGTGGACATGGGTTCAGTTGGCAGAGCCTCACACCCTCACAGCTGTATGTCAGCTGCAAATTCGGCATGCCCAGCGTACCAGAACCAAACATTCACGACACACATGCACAGCATAGGGCAGAGTGCAGAGCATTGATGGTCGGCTTGGCAGACCGCATTGTTCTCATCCTGCGCTTTGGATAGTGTGCGGAAGCGAAGGCGGCTCGAGACTGAAGCGAGATTGGTGTGACTGTCGCGAGGGCTAGAAGAACAGCGTCGTCGCGACTGCGCTGCTTGGCCATGTTGGAGCAATTGGACAGAACAAGAGGAATCGTTGGTAAGGACCTCGTGTTGTCGTCTTGGAGGGAGAAAGGGGAACGGGTGGTGCGTCCATACAAGCTCAGAACGGGTCACGGGCGAGACGCTCGCGTGCAATGCGAGCAGTCATGGAAGGACGGGTGAGTGCACCGCGTGTGTCCTGGCAATCTCCGCACTGCACAAATGCACATCTCAGGTAGAGACGTGTGTTGTACGAAGAGTTTGAAGGTGCGACGTCGACTGAGTCGCCAGCAAACTTTGAGCGGCGCCGGGAGCGGCCGAGAGTCAAATCGAGTCCGAGACGGTTCTCCGCCAACCTTCGCCGTCTCACTCTTCACCTTCGCTCCCACATCACCATCCCTAACATCAGCCTGGCCTTGTCGCTGCAGCGCCGGCTGCCGGTATGCGCTGTCATGACCGCTGCGATGGCAACGACGAGCCCGCCGCCAGACCCGGCCAGCGAGGGGGAGGGCGCCGCCCAGACAACGCGAGCGCCACAGCGTGGACTCCGTGTGCTGCAGTGCCCGTATCCTGGCCCATCGACCATGAGTTGCGTGCTGGGCATCGGCAGCATGCCTGTCCGAGTGACTGAAAGCAGCAGCACGCGACTCTCCATCCGGCCTGACACGCTCCCCGAACCGATTTTCGCGTATGCGCGATGAAGGAAGCCGTAGCACGCTGGCGGCACGCATTCCATCTGCCGCCCTCGACCCCCTCGCACCGCAGCCTTGTCCTCACCCCTCCCTGGACCTCTCGCCATGGCAACAATCAATTCTACCACGTACAACGTCACAGAACTGCTAACCCTCGGTTTCACCGTTGAGGCTGCCCGCACCGTTGTGGCTTCTGTTGCGACATCGTCTCTGTTGCTGCGCGCGCCCGCCTATAATTGGCTAAACGACTTGGCGGCTCACCTGCCAATGCTGGGCGAGTCCACTTGGTTGTCTGTTCAAACGCTTCGATGTCTTCGCTCCGCCTCGACAGTCTGTCTATGCCTCACCCGCCGCGCCGCAGAATGGAGACCCGGTCTGGGCAATAATCATCACTGACATGGCCGCCTCCACAAACAGCCTCAACTCTCAACTCCTCGTGCTGGAATGCGCTCCTATGATCATCCGCCTCGCGACTCGGGCCACGCGCGATGCATGCCATCATCCGGCCAAGACGTCCACTGCATCACAGCATGGCTGAGAGATGCACGTCGTCCATCTTCAGACCCCCATCCCGGCCCTCCCTACATGCTGCATCTTGTCCGGGATGCCTGCCCAGGCGCATTTGAGTGGGTTTGTGCATCGGAGAATTGATCGACTATTACGGGTCGCTGCATGACAGAGATCGCAAAGCAAGTCAGACTCTTGGGTTTGCTGAAAATGGCATTCTCCTCGCCAGCATCATGGCCTGGCCAAGATGGGGCTGCCCACACCCTTTGCGTGTGGATGAGCCCACTTCTATTTGCAGCAGGGGACTGCCCCGTGCCATGAGTCTCTGCCAGAGTATAACAGGCGAGTGAGTCCGTCATTTTCATATCTTCTCATCCACACCACAACTCGCTTCTCTCGCAACCACCAAGCATAATCCCAATCCTGTTCTTTTCCTAGATTCAATCGCTACATTACACAACAGCAGCAGCCTTCAGACCTCTTTCTTGGCTCTTCGGCTCTCCTACAGACAGCTCTCCAAGTCCACCCAATCACATCGCCACACTCTCCCGACAAGATGCGCTTCACTGCGATTGCTCTCGCCTCTGCGGCTCTCACAACCACCGCCTTCGCGGCACCATCTCCCGGCTGGGAGCACGGCGTCAAGAACGTCTGGAATGGCAAAGGCTACGGCGGCTGGGGCAAGCACAAGCAAAAGGACTACGGCACCCCCGGCAATGGCAACGGCACCACTCCTACCCCAGACCCTGGCAATGGCAACAGCACCTGTCCTGAAGTCCCCTCATTCTGCCTCACCGACGACCAAGCCGACGAGATCGCCGCAATCTTTCGCCAGCTCATCTCAGGCTACACTCTCGAGCTCGCTCTCGAAGTCCTGACCGAGGACTTCATCGACTACTCGTCCGCCGTGAACATCATCCGCAACCGAGGAAACGACTACCCCTTCACAGTCAACGCCCTCACCTTCGAGAACCGTGCCGAGTTCGTTGCAGGCCACGGCACTCAGCCTCCGATTCCATTCGACACCCTGAAGGTATGGCACGGCTGCGACACGACCACCGTCCAATGGCAAACTCTTCGCTCCGGAGCCGGTAACGCCAATGAGTCTGACGACATTGTAAGTCTTCTGCAATCCCCTCTACCAACCTCACCTCCAAGCTAACGCATATCCTTCCAGCCCGTCGTCGGCCTCGGCCTCCTCAAAGTCGTCCCCGCCGAAAACTCCTTCGGCTTCCAGATCAGCGAGCTCTACTCCGAATTCAACTCGGCCGCCTGGCTCGTCAACAATGGCGTCTTCACCCCATCCGCCGTCACAACCTCTGCGCTCCCCACGGCGACTGCCGGCGGCGTGAAAGTGCGCAGCCTGCCGCATTTGAATGTTATCTAAACGAGTGAGCGACGACATACATGTATGACGTAGAACGAGGCATTGCATTTGTTGACCACAGCGCGGAAGAAAAAGGGGAGATCTGTTCCGGCGTTCTTTGATTCTTTCTGGGACATTTTGTGAATACAGTCATATGGGATTTGAGCGCGCAGAGACGGGGAGCTTACTCTGCTGCTGCTGCTGCTGCTGCTGAATGTTGTTTCGTATTACTTTTTTAACTTTTTGACATTTTTGTACCTTTCGCTGATTTGCTTTCTATGCACAATCTTCGTTCGAAAGGTCATTTTCACGTCCAAAGATTGTCTGGCCGCTTCACTCAACTATATACTGGCATCTGCGCTGACCTGAAGAGAAAGGCGATATTGCAGCATCAGTCAAACGCCAACATCTCGCCCACACAACACGATAAATGAGGCACAGCACCAACTTCAATCTCGTCTACGTACCAATCCGCTTTTCAACCAGCCGTTTGCGAAGACACTAATTCCAAGAACTACTCAAAGTGCGAAGTATTTCCTAACCCGACTTTTCGACGGCCGTAGGTGCAATTTTCCACTCAGCCCAGCCCAAGCGCGACCCCCGTATTCGTTCTCGCTGTCGATCACTTCAAGCGAACCTCGTCCTTCTGCCTGTTCCTGCATGACTTGCGGCTGAGAGCCACGCGCTACAACAGAAATTGAGTGTTTGTTCCTTCTTGAGTGGCTTCATCGCCTGGACGGCGTGATTGATCGTCGAGAAAAGACCGCTGCGATGGAGCTAACAGTTGCGATTATGACATTCATGGCATAGTCTTGCCAGGATCGCGTGGCGCGGTGTTGACGATGACGATGTTTTTGCTGTTTAGACGACTCGTCTGTGCTCGTTGCAGGGTCGGATATATCTGTGAGCTTGGCCGTGCTTGAGGTTGGAAGTCAACGACTGGCAATACTTAATCTGCGATCATGAGAGGCTTCACGACTCTATTGCTGGCTCAAGCCATTTCGGTCCTGGCTCAACAAGGCTCGAACAGTTCCAAGATCCAATGGAGTCCATGCCAAAGTCTTCCCGGGAATGAGTCTTCGGTCTATCAATGCGCAACCCTCGACGTTCCGCTTGATTACCAGCGAGCTGCGGGCGGCAACAACACCCTCCAGCTGAATCTGCTCAGGTATCCGGCGCCCAAGTAGCCAGCCAAGGGCAGTGTGCTCTTCAATCCTGGAGGACCAGGTGATAGTGGCCGGACGGCATTGGTGCAGCAGCATGGTCAACTTGCCGCCATCGTTTCCGCGTAAGTCCTCTGTAATCCTTGACAAGGCGATGTACAGACTGAGGATGTTCCACAGCTACACAGCCTTCGAATACGACGTCGTCACCTGGGATCCTCGCGGCACGGGGACCACAATCCCCGCTGTCTGCTTCGCGACGGCAGCAGAGCGACAGCTAGCTCTCGACAGGATTCCATATATCACCGAGTCGAACTTCGAGAGCAGCGCCCGCACGGCGTTTGGGGTCGCGGGGTCTGTTGCGCAGGCGTGCGAAGCCGCGTTGAAAGATACAGGGGATTTGCTGGGGAGTGCATATGTGGCGAGGGACATGGTGGAGATTGTTGATTCTTTGGGTGAGGACGGGCTTTTGAGGTATTATGGTGGGTTGTTATGAAGAGTGAGCGAGGGAAAGGGATAACTGACCTGTTGAAGGGGCCTCGTATGGCACTGCCTTGGGCATGATCTTTGCGGCCATGTTTCCTGAGAAAGTTGAGAGCATGGTGCTCGACGGTGTGCTCAACCCGCACGAGTATGTCGCTGGATTGTAAGTCACCCACAATATCGCACAAGAAGTCTGCTCGATACTGACCCAGACTCTTCGAACAGAGACTACCAACAACTCGCCAGCACAGACGCCGTCTTCGCCGGGTTCCTCAGCGCCTGCCTCTCCCGCCCCACCGAATGCCCCCTCGTCGCCCGCTCCACCTCAATCAGAAACCTCCAGCAACAATTCTCCGAAGGCCTCGAATACCTCCAAAGCAACCCCTTCTCCTACGGCCCAAGCCCCTCCGCCTTCATCACAGCCTCCAGCCTCGAACAAACCATCATCCAAGGCCTCTACGCCCCCGCCGGGTGGCCCGCCCTCGCGGCAAACATCGACGCCATCATCTCGCGCAACGCCACCGCCTACGCAGCCCTAATCGCCGCGACCCCGACTCCCCCTCCCCCTCCCTTCAACGACATGTCGCAACAAGAATCCATCCCCTCAATCCGCTGCTCCGACGTCACCCTCCGCGCCACCGACGTCTCCCAAGTTCTCCCCATCGCCCAAACCCTCTTGCGCCAATCCCCGCAACTGGGAAGCTATGTCCTCTTCGCGCAGCCCCTGCTCTGCTCGCAGTGGCCGTTCGTCGCCAAGGAGCGATACACCGGCGCCTTTGACGTGCAGACGCGCAAACCGATTTTGTTCGTCGGGAATGTCTTCGATCCGATTACGAGTTTGGATGCGGCAAGGAATGCTTCTGCTACGTTTCATGGGAGTCGGTTGTTGGTGCATGAGGGGTATGGGGTAAGTCATCCCATCACATCTCTTTTCTCTTCCCAAGCATGTCCTGAGTCTGGCTTACATTCATCACAGCATACCTCGGAAATGCAACTCTCTAAATGCACGATCGATGCCGTGGGGGAGTATTTTGTCAGTGGGAAGTTGCCGGCGGAGGGGACGGTTTGTCGGCCTGATGTGCCTATCTTCGCCACGACAGAGGAGCTTGTGGCGTCGCAGAGGGAGTTGTTGAGGCCATCTAGTTGATAGAATGCTCAAATGTGAGCCACACCCGAGGCTGAATACATCCGATGTGTGCGCATGGCAGTGGTGAAGTATATCATTTCCATTTTGATCTGCTCCTGTCAACCTCGCTCGTTGACTTTTTTGTTTTGAGTTGTTCCTTCCTCGGCGGTCTGGCTCCTTCCTCTTCACGAGCGAGCGCTGGCATGTGCCTAGCGTCAAAGCTTCAACTTTAATCCCAACTTCACCCTCAACACTAACTCCCGACAACCAGACGAACCCGCTGCCAGCACACGCAACACCATGGACGACTACGACGAGATGCAAGAGAGCGTTGCACGCATTGCAGACTCCATACGAGTGCAGCTTCGCGAGGAGTATCGATACATCAAGACGGCACCGCTCAATGCAATCATTTCTCGATGCAAAGCTGAGATGATGCTGGGCATCCTCGTACAGTGAGTCTGATCTTCTCACATTGCCTCCAACTCAGCTGATGTTCCAAAGGCAGCCAGTCATGGCGGCGTCCAAGAATCGCATGAGCCTCATGACCCTCCCCAAGAACGTCCGCAATCAAATCTATTGGCTGGTCATGAAGCCCGATGCGGACGATGAGGAAGACCAAGAGAAGTACAGATGGGTCGATGGGACGCCGGTTCTCATTCTGCAGAGCGAGGGAACCGACAAGTATGGCGCAGATTACTGCAACGACACCAAGTGGTGGCTCCAGCCTGCGATCACCAAAGTCTCAAGAAAAGTCCGCAAAGAAGCCCTTCCCGTCTACTACGGCAACATCGAGTTTCAGATCCACGGGACCGGATACATCGACCAGTTGGATGCAGCTGGCGAGTCGCTCAGCCATATCGGCAAGAACGCGCGTTGGATCAGGCACTTGCGGGTCTTCTACCAGTACGATGATATGGAGGACAACCTCAAGCAGGAGACTCTTGACTTCCTCAAGCCGATTCCTGCGAGTTCCATCGCAATGAAAATGCGCCGAGCGCCAATGTCAGTTCTGGGTCGGCTCGGTGCAGAGTTGGCAGGAGATCTGGGGGAGGAGTACGATGACATGTAGAAGAGCGAGAGGGTTCAGCTGCGGTTTTGCAATTAGGTCGATGTTTCAGGCGTAGCTTTATTGCTCTTCTGATGAAGCGTTCCTGTGAGGAAACGTGTTGCTCCGGGGTTTTAAATGGTGGCACTTTGTTTGAATTCTCACCGGCTTCTCTAGAACGGTCCAACTTGCTCAGTTTGTGCATTTCCACGCTTGCGAGTTTCGCCATCGAGGACTACAAACACGAGTGAAGTGTCGAATCGTCGCGTATTGAGTTTGAACCGGGTGCATCCGGCTCGTTTGACAGGCGCCCCGAGTGGAAGGTTCGAAAGCCGTTGGAGCCCAGCCACCGACCAACCTCGCACGCCAACCTCACCTGAGCGGAACTACTGAAGCTTCATCACGACATGCGTCTTACTTGAGCCTCCTACACCTCCTTTTGGTCGCCAAACATGCCCAAAACAGCATCCAGCAGCTTAGAGGCTCGACCATTTTCGACTTGCAGTGGTGTGGTAAGAGCTCTTCAGCTTCTGTATGGTCAGCGAGCTGTGAGCCACCCCAGGCGTCTTCGTACTACTAGCCATGCAACCTCGTCTGACTATCGACCAAGAGATCGATATGACGATGCGTTACTAACATAGCTACAACATACCAGCTTCTGCACGACGCAACGAATCAGCGCGGTGAAAATGCTCGCTTGCAGGCTCACGACTGCGTCCTGGCCTGGAAAATTTCCCAATGTCGTTGAGGCTGCTCCCGCCACGATGCACTGCAACTCGTATATTACCTTTGCAGAGTACAAAGCAACTCTGAGCTTACAGCAATCGGCCCAGCCGGGTTGTGTGGTCGCTTTCAGGGCAAGATTCCTCACTGGTCTGACCAGAGTGCCGTGACCTCATGGCTGTTCGGCTGGCCACACTCATTAATCCTTGATGACCACCCTGCCACGCGATTGTACTCTCCAACCTCCTTCTCAATCATATGTTAGTAGTCTCTGCTATTGACATCCATCGCGCCGCCGTGGTACCTTTGTACCAGAGACCAAACCATTCAAGCGTACAACCATGGAGCACTCACCGGCTTACTCACCCGCCGTCTGCATTCGGCTGATCAACGACATGGCTGCGACTCAAGACCATCACTGTTCCTTGTGTTCGTTTCTCAACGGACAAGACCATAACTGCCAGCATGAAAAAGCGAGCAATGCCATCTTACGTACCGCAACGCCATTCTCAGACTGCTCATTCTACACAGCCCAGAGCGACGTCTCGGAGGATGATTCAGGCTCCCTCAGCTCGCGAAGCTCATCGAGTACCATAAAGGCCAGGATCCAAGTGTCGAAATCCAACCTCAAATCGCATGCGCTGCGCAGGACTTCGTCACCACAGAAGTGCTCACTGCGTGAGCTCCATCATCAGCACGAATCGCAATGTCAACTGCGACAGCAAGAGTCGGAAGAGAGGCTGCAGCAAGTGTACGAGTCGCAGATCTTGGCGTACTTGAACTCTCAATATGAGGATCTGGGAGCAATCCCGGAGTGATTTGTTTGACAGACTGTGAATGTTGTTTTGGTAAGCGTCGCTGACACTCGAGGACATCGGGCTCAACTGACCGGCACAGGGAAGCGAAGGTGTTGCGGTGTTTCCAATGGCGTTACAAAAGCGCGAGACAGTTGGAAACCAACTTGAAGAATGGGTGAATGGCCTTGTTCCGTCTTCGGCGATGCTTTCACAAATGTTATGAGATTACGAGTCTACGAGGATCCTAGTCAAGACTGAGCGTAAGCTGGAATTACGACGTAATATGACTTACCTGCACTTGCATACGATCCGCTCACCGCTCCAGTTTATCATGTAAACCTTCAGCGAGTGAAACCATTTCGATATGGCGGTGCCTGCTACACAAGGGATGACCGATGCCGCAGCTGCGAAACAAGTTCACACTCTCCACTTTCCACCTTGCGTTCACGACACACCAGCGTGGATTCAGAACCATCCCTTCGGACTCTACCAAGCGATCGGTCCAGTCGGACACCTGCATTGAACGACTTGGGGTCGCCGTCCCAGCGATTCAGTTGCGGCCCGCCTCTCCCGGTTGTACAAATTAGCTACTCTGGTAGCACAGAGAACAGGTGTGGACATCAGCTTCTTTTCAGATTCTCTTCCCGCAGATGAGTCTGCCTCTTCATCGTCGTCTCGTCTTGAGTAGCAGCCCAGGTCCTTGCAGGTGGTTGAATGAGCTTTGGAATGGTGTACACAGCAGCGCTCACCGACTATCACCTGGCACGACGTGAGTGTATGAAGGATGTCGACATTTCCCTTCAGCATGCAATGAGGGGGCCAGATGGACCTGCTCTCGAAGCCTGGAGTCCATTCACATAACTGCCAGCCGCAAAGGACTATGGGCTAGACCTGCGCAAGCAGTTCTGGAGCGGTTCGCGGCCTCGAGGTGTCCAGGACAAAACAAGTGATAAGGGGCCAAGAGTACATTGCTGCCTATGCCAATGCGTGCTCTGGGGCGTCGACTCTCGCTCTGTACTTCCGAAGGATCAACAGTCACGTTGCGCCTCCTGCCAGCGCATCAACGGAGCCCAGAATGTCATCATCAGCCGCTGATCGTTACAGCGCGTCAGAAACTTTAGGTACTGAGATTGTCACCGTCCATTGCAAGAGCTTTGTCGGCCAATGATGGTGTTGTGGTATTGGAGTGTGAAGGCTGATATACTCGCACGGCACAGAAGATGGTGTTGTCTTCAATGGCTCTACTCTTTGCGGAATGCATACCGGCGAATGACGATACATGGCATCTTCAGGTTCGCAGATGCATGCAACACTCGCCGCATAGCGAGACTTGCCACCATTCGCCGCTCACATCATATCAAGCCATGCTTTTGTTGCTCTGTCTTCATCGATTGGACAGATGCCTGACGACGTGTCCAACCACGCTCACCGCTGAATATCAGTTCATGCCGATATTGGCCGGGACACGGGTCATTCGCCGTTGTGTCCCCTCCGCCGAGAGGGGGCGTTCCAATCTTGATTCCGGCCACATGGCTCACGATAACGAGACTTCACAAAGTAGGTGTGAATGATATGTTTTCTGGGCTTTCGTTCGACATCCCCGTGTTGCACAACATCTCGTCAACGTGAAGCCGGCTCCACGTACGTCGAGCGATGGGTCGGATGCTCTTTTACGGGTTTCCTAGCGGCCTTCTGGAATGCTTCTAGCGTCTTGAGTCGACGTCGTTTCAGCCTCTGCCCAACGACGTCTCCCGGGAAACTCCCAGCACACCCTCTGCCATCAAGGTTCAATCAGAGCACCTCATTGCTCACGATGCAGTAACTTTCGGCACCCACAAAGCATAACACGATCCTGCCGGCGTTAGCGACGAATTCTATCCAGCATCACCAAGTATTCACGACTCCTGCAATCATCCCTCTGCATGGATAGCGCGTGTCTCGATCGACAAGTGCGCCCAACGCACTGGACCTTGCCTCGCGTCAGCTCGCCGATTGAGGATAGAGAATACGCCCTCGCGGATGTGAGGGTCTGGAGCATCCAATCGTCGCGCCTATCCACCACCTCCTGACCGCAAAGACTGGTATGTAGCCCATCTTTTCTTTGCGGTTCCGGGAGAGTTTCGGAGAGGGCAGCATTGGCGCAGGAACCTGGCAAGATGTTCACCCACCTGCGCGGTCCAGTCTGCCCTTCAGTCCGCGGGCGTCGTGCCTCGTCTTACGTCTCCATAATCATGACTTGCCGTGACACGGCTGGTGAACCACGGCTGCGCATCCATATGATCTTGCGTTAGCACCTCCGGTATGGTGTCACGGCCAACACCCGTCGATGTGGACTGGCCCTACCACGTGCTACCACCTCTGAAATAGCGGTGGCGTTGCGGATAACTGCATATAC
The DNA here is from genome assembly GCF_010093935.1 of Zasmidium cellare ATCC 36951. Taxonomy (NCBI): domain Eukaryota; kingdom Fungi; phylum Ascomycota; class Dothideomycetes; order Mycosphaerellales; family Mycosphaerellaceae; genus Zasmidium; species Zasmidium cellare. Next base: position 99,045 of record NW_022986945.1, on the reverse strand, counting down.
TTCCCAGAACTCCTTTCCTTTCTCATCGATCAGGAACACGATTAACCGCCATCATGAGTACAGCAGACGTCAAAGCAGCGTACCCTTCGGAGAAGCCAGGCCCTGAGTCAGGGGTGGATGTCGAGGCGGCGCGAACACCAGATCAGCCTTCGTTAGACATGGCTTCCATACACGATGAGGACGAACGACTACTTGCACAGATCGGCTACAAACAGGTAGGCCGAGTGACAGCTTTCAACGAGCATCTCCGCTGACATTGTCCAGGAACTTCGACGAGAGTTCAACAAATGGTCTACAAGATCTTACGCAATATCAGTCCTAGGTGTACTGGGTTCCCAGCCTGCCACGTATGGAGTACCCATCTCTGTTGGCGGCCCTGCTACCGCGGTGTGGACATGGTTAATTGGATCCCTTATGGCAATGGTGATTGCTTCTTCGGGTAAGTCTTTGGACACTTGTGCTTGCGCATATACTGATCTTGGTAGTGGCTGAGCTCGTCTCTGCTTATCCCACGGCGGGTGGCATGTACTTTGTCACCAAACATGTCGTCCCACAAAAGCATGTAGCGATATGGGCTTGGATCATTGGTTGTAAGAGCTTGACGGTGGATTGGGAGTCTTGTCTTCATGCGCTGATCATGTTTAGGGTGCAATTTCCTCGGTCAAGCAGCTGGCGTGGCATCTCTCGCATATACAATCGGGCAGATGCTTTTGGCTTTGGTCAGCATGAACACGGAACTCTCCGATGGCTCATATGCATTCTCGCCGTAAGTAACAACGTTGCCTCGTGGGCGCTTTCAGAGAAATTGACCTCTTACAGCACGCCGGCAATGATCGTCGGAGTGGCAATAGCCATGCTTTTCATCTTTGGCACAGTCTGTTCTCTAACGACAAGGGGTTTGCATCGCACGATCATGTGGTTCGCACCCATCAACGTCCTCGCAACGGTCGGGATCTGCGTTGCATTAATCGCCTTGACCGACGACAAACGCAATGTGAGCTTCGTCCTTACAGATATTCGAGACGGTTCAGGATGGGGATCGAGAGGGTTCTCCTTTCTCCTCGGCTTCTTGAACGTCGCATGGGTTATGACCGACTACGATGGCACGACTCACATGTCTGAAGAAACGCACGATGCTTCCGTCGAGGGACCGCGTGCCATTCTCATCGCCGTTCTTTCCTCCGGTGTACTTGGCCTGGCACTGAATGTTTGCCTTACGTTCTGTCTACCACTGGACTACATGAACTCCATCGTCGGTTCTCCAACAGGCTTCCCCGTTGCTCAGATCTTTCTCAATGCAGGCGGCAAGGCTGGTGGGTCAGCTATGCTCTTCTTCGTCATCCTAGTTCAGATCTTCACGGGAGCAAGTGCCATGCTTGCCAACGCTCGAATGGTCTACGCCTTTGCCAGAGACGAAGCTCTACCATTTTCAAAGTTCTGGAGTAAGATCAACGAACATACCCATACACCCGTCAATGCCGTCTGGTTCGTGGTCGGCTTCTGCACTTGTCTTAACTTCATCGGATTTGGCTCGACCGAGACAATCACAGCCATCTTCAACCTCTGTGCGCCCTGTCTGGACCTCAGCTACATCGCAGTCATCTTCGCGCGACTGTGGTATGCTGGTCGCGAAGACGTAGCACCCTTCCGACCTGGAAAGTTTGAGCTTGGCTGGATGAGCAAGCCATTGAATATCACGGCCATCGCATGGGTGAGCTTCATCAGCGTCATCCTATTCTTCCCGACCTCTGTGCCCATCACGGCGACGAACATGAACTACGCGATCGTCGTAGCCGCCTTCGTGGGCGTCTTCTCTCTCGGCTGGTGGTGGGCCGGTGCTCGCCACAAATACACTGGTCCGAGAACGCTGGAACTGCTTGTCACGGTGCCTGAGAGCGATCCTGATGAGCGTGTCCAACCACCAAATTACGGTACTACGAGTGTCCAAGGCCAGTCACATGCTGGTCAAGACATTACGTCGAGGAATGCGTACTCGAAACAGACGGACGACAGCGATGTCTATTCGTCGAGTCCGGATTCTGACGATCCGCTTGTCCCAGCAATGACTTCTGCGGCGGGACCGCTCGACAGGACTTAGAACCACGAGCAGGGTTTGCTTTCGAGGGCTTTGCAATAGTTTGACAGGCCGAGCCGCGACATATTGTCGACTCATGATGCTATAAAGTCGAGCACGATTCCGCTGAGAAAAATGAATCTTTGTACGATGTAACATGTCCTCAATCTCGGTATTCGCCATTCATAAAGGATAGAACACATTAAACATTTCAATCTTAGTCTCTCCGGTTTTCCGTCCTGTCACGCCTTTCAAATCAAATTCCTCGTAGCCCTCCACATCGCCCACGGCGTCTCTCTCTTCGCCACAATAGCGTCCTTCCACTCCCGAATCGGCTTCCTGGTATCCACAACCACGATATACCCACCCATACACAACGTGCCTCCACAGCAAGCAAACAAATCCCCCAGCGCAAACCCAATCTTCATCTCAATCAGCGGGACTTTCGCCTTGACCTGCTGCGTCGCCACATCCCCATAGAACAAGCTCAGATGCGGCCGATACTCGTTCTTCGACCACGCCTCATCCAATCCAGCTGCTCGGCGAGATGTCGCTGAGACTTGTCGTAGATCCTCGCTCTCTTTCACGGAGATGTTCATTTTCCGGAAGAAAGGATCTTCGGCTTCGACCGTATCGAGCTCGAGGACGACTTCTTTCTGGCCGGGCTTGTAGGCCGAGAAGTCGATGCTATCGAGCCATTCTTGTGGTGATTTTCCGCCGAAAGCTTTGCCTGCATTGAGTTCTCCGGTGACTGTGACGTGGGGAGGGAAATGTTGAATCTCGTCTTGCGAGACGAAGTTTCGGGGAACCGTGTCCGAGATGAGCTCTTGGGCGGTCTTTGAGAATGGGCTGTTTTCGTTGGGCACGAGCCAGAGGGAGAGGTTAGATGTCATGATGGCCTTCGTAGAGTGTGTTTGCTGTTTCGTTGTGTTTTGTTGATTTGGTGGAGGCGAGAGCAGGGGTGGGGTTCGAGGATGTGCAAGAGCTCCGGTTGTGCGACGAGATGCTGAACAGTAGCGTGCTGTAAAGTTCGCATACGGGTGTTTCATTCACTTCACGATCGCCGCAGACGCTCCGTCCGGATTTGGAAGTGTATGCTGCCATGCCATCGCTTCGTGTGCCATTAGTGCTCGAGAGTCCTAGGCTGAGTATGATCCCACGTGGAAATTGGGGTAGGTGTCTCTAGATGTGTCTATCGCATCCATTCTCTCAACCCCTTTATCGGTGATCGATTAGCAGTCGACGTTGCATCCAGGTCATTGCATTGCATTCGTCGTGTCGGTGTACGAAGTATCAAGCTCCACCAAACCAGCAATAGTAGGGAGCATGAACGATTTCAGGGGTTTAAGCAGCCCCTGCGAAACCCTGTCCCTTGGCGTAAAATGGTCAGGCCACCCCTTCTTCAAGGTCTGGATGTCGACTTGATGCCTTTTTGTTGGTCGTCTCCACGTCTTTGGACCCCTATCAAGCGATGAGGAATTCTACAAGGGCTCTGGTCTGACGAGCAGCACGAAGTGGCACGCTGCAATGTGACAGTGCGATCCCGATTTTGCTGTTGTTCGTCGGCGACGCGAATCCTTGTGCTGCTCATTACGGTCACCATTATGCCGTAGAGAAACCGTTATGATGCCTCGACTAAGCTGAACCGATGGACTAGTGTCAACAAGAGAGCCTCGATAGACGTCGATCAGAACTCTCACTATTGTATCACCAGCACGAGTCCACATCCCCACAACACAGCGTACAGAGCTACCTAATCGAACAGTCTATCTCGCACGGGATTGTCACCTGAACAGCTCAAGATCATCAACCGCCTATACAGCATCATCTGCCACGCTATTCACTCAAATGATAGAACTCTCGCCCCGTCCTCGGCACGTCTCGCGCTTGACATTCTAGAATTAATCTTACAGTACTACGGCTTACTCTTGAGCTTGATCATGGACTAAGTATACTCACGAGCTAGCCGGTGTTACGGTAGGTATGCAAGGGAACAACTTGACGCTCAAGAGTACTTAAAGAAAGGTAGTTGCCAACGTTATTCTCCATACTTACCTTGTCTTAGCGGTTCTCGGTCTAACATTCGTTACCCTCCCACCGGTCAAGATGGGTCCATTCGTTTTCAAGACTCTCATTTCTTCACTTCTCTCCTCTGGCCTAGTCACCGCAGGTCCAACTCCACGAGCCACCTGGGACAATCTCGCCAGAGACGCGGCAACTCTGAAGAAGTTCGGCGAGACTGTGACATCTGATCCTCAAGGCATCATCGAATCCTGGACTGGCACCGATGTCTGCAGCTGGAAGGGCATTACCTGCGCAGAGCACCCAGACGGCTACCAAGCAGTAGCCGGCATCGACTTCAATGGCTACAACCTCGGCGCCAATCTACGAGTGAAAGACCTCCTCGACAAGCTTCTCGATCTTACGTTCTTCCATGCCAATAGCAACGATTTTACTGGTACAGTCCCAGACGTGTCGAGGCTGGAATATCTCTTCGAGTTGGACCTCAGCAACAACCACCTTACCGGCAACTTCCCTCTAAGCGTTCTTTCTGCCCCACTCACCTTCCTCGATCTTCGTTTCAACGAACTCCAAGGCGAGTTGCCCGATGATCTCTTCACCAAGACAGACATGGACACCATCTTTCTGAACGACAACAACTTCAGCGGCAAGATTCCCGAGGCTGGTAACATCAGCACCTTGTACATCACCCTGGCGAACAACAAGTTCGAAGGGTCCATTCCAGCAAGCTTCGCAAACATCGAGGGTTTGAAGGAGGTCTTGTTCTTGGGAAACAAATTGACGGGTACTGTGCCGGAAGAGCTCTGCGCTTTGGAGCTGGATGTTTTGGATGTCTCTGACAACCAATTGGATACGACTTTGGGACCGAAGTGTCAGGCGCTGAAGGATAAGGGTGTTTTGGTGGTATAGCTGCTCTTGGACAGCAGTGCTCGGCATGGATCATATAAGTTCCATGACTGTCTCCAGCGCATCCCACATAAGGCTATACTGCAGTACATGTCAGTCCTCTTGGCGCTCAATCTTGCCATCTTGGTCACATTTGTCATTTGCACCATTTCGAGGGGAAACAGCAGACAGTCCCGTCGAGCCTCTGTTTGAAGATCGCCGACTGGGTGACTGTCGTATGGGGAGGTAGCCCACACACTGGGCATGCACTTTGCTGCATCCCAGACTTTTGTATAATCATTGTTCACGGCGCCCCTTCACAGCACCGAATATATTCCTCATTTATCGATCCGGCCTCTCGATAGTCTGCTCTTCCCATTTGCTCCTCGACCAATCGCTCCTCATCGTTCTGAAGGCTTGGTATGCCGCCCGGTCCAGGAGTCGCGAAAACCACAGCCTTGTTGGAGTTTATCACAACCCGATGAACAGAGCCTTATAAAAGTAAAGGATGAGGTACTTTGCAGAACAGATAGAGCTGAGACGCGTGATGTTTGTTACACCTCCTCAGCCGCACAGAACTGGAGCTCCAAATTCGGGATGGCGTGCTGGAGCTTTCTCTCAGCAGCAGCTGACGAGCACCACACCCGCCATCAACACCAAGCAAGCAAGGCGTGTCAAGTCAACGGCGGCCACAAGCTGCAGGACGCCCGCGTACTTTGGGGGCCTCACCGGTCGTGTCTGATCACGCCTGTTCCACAGCGTATCTGCCACCAGCGACTGGCTCCGTGCCTAGCAAACCGGTGGCGGCCTCTTTTCTGCCTGTGGTGTCCAGCCTCATGCGTCCAGTAGCGCTCGAGGGCCGCCTGGCCGTGTACAGTGGCGTCTGCGATGACCGGGGTTGGTCATTCTTGAGCTGCAAGGTGGTCGTCTGATATTAAAAGCTCCTGGTACATGTGTCTATTTTCGTGAGTCCGGCATCTTTTCTTTCCTTCTCGTCGCTAGAACCACATGCCGCACAAGAAACAGCATCAATCACACCATGAAGTCGGGCTTCTATCGCCTGAGGGAAAGAGCAGATCCAGAGCCAGCTCCAGGACCTACGCCCTTTCCCATCAAGATCGTCGCCGACCAGCCTGCTCCACCGGATACCTCTATACTAGACAATGTCCCTCTCCCGGGCGTCAAACGCAACGATGAGTTCTACGCACCATGGGAAAAGTTCTTGGCTGTAGAGCCGAAGAGAGCGAAGAAGCTTTCGAGGTCAGCGAGAGCAACAGTAGCGGAGAGAAAGGCCGTGGAGAAGTCGCCAGAAGGTGGACTGGCAGTCAAGGAGAATGCGGCTCGGTCTTGGGAGGAGGCTGCGGCTCAGTGCAAAGCCAAAGTCCAGGCAATCGTTGCAGAATGCGAACGACTGAATGAGAAGTATCGTGATAGGGACTTTGATCTGGAAGGTGGCCCCAACTGCCTGCAAAGTCTGAATGGCCGATAGTGAGTAGTACCATAGCGGGGTTGTAAGTACATGCTGACGAAGGTGTCTCTGCAAAGCCCCAGTGCAGTCGGTAGGTCAAAGGTGGTGATTTGGAGTGGCCAACGAGTACTCAATGCCTGCAGATGATGAAGATCCTCCGCCTTGGGTCAAGCGAGTAGAGGACATCTTCGAAAAGCCACAATTCTTCATCGATGGCGCAGACGCTACGGATGTCCATCAAGGAAGCAATGGCGACTGCTGGTTCCTGGGTATGAAGCGATCGATGGTGGTCTTACTCCGAATGCACTGACCAAATGAAAGCTGCGTGCATGGCCATTGCGGCGAAAGGACAGGAACTAGTTGACAAGCTGTGCGTGGCCAAAAACGAGAAAGTTGGAGTATACGGGTTTGTATTCCACAGAGACGGCGAGTGGATACACGAGGTCATCGGTGAGTATGAGCTTTGTGTGCTCGTTCAAAGGCCATGGATTACTGACATTCGAAGACGACAAACTCTTCCTTCGAGTTGGCGACGATGACGACTTAAATGTTGTCAGAGACTGGGATGTGTGAGTATCTTTCGAAGAGCCAATCGTTTCGGCTCTTTTGCCTGTATTCCATGCTGACATTTGGCAGTGAAAAGAAGCTAGGTTCCAAAATCGCCTACGACGACGAAAAGCTCAAGGACGTGCTTCAAAAAGGAGGGACGGCACTATACTTTGGCCACTGCAAATCGAACGAGACCTGGCTCCCATTGATTGAGAAGGCATACGCCAAAGCCCATGGCGACTACGCAGCAATAGAGGGTGGCTACGCATCAGAGGGCACCGAAGACTTGACGGGTGGAGTCGCGGTGTCTCTCAATCCAGAAGACATCATGGACAAGGACAAATTCTGGAAAGAGCAGCTCTTGAACGTCAACAAGAGATATCTCTTCGGTGGAGGAAGCCAGCAAGGGGATAAGAAGGGCTTTATTGGCGGCCATGCATACGCCGTGCTTGAGGCTTGGGAGGAGGGCGATCTTCGACTTCTCAAGATTCGCAACCCTTGGGGCGATACGGAATGGGAGGGCGATTGGTCTGATGGATCGAAGCTGTGGACTCCTGAGATGATGACCAAATTGAAACGTGAGAAGCCTTCTCTGGAACATGAAGACCATGAACTAATTCTCTGTAGATACGTTCGGCGACGACGGCGTCTTCTGGATCAGCTACAAAGACTTCCTCAAGCACTTCGCCAGAATCAACCGCGTCCGCCTCTTCGACGAGAACTGGTCCGTCAGCCAACAATGGACCTGTGTCCAAGTACCCTGGACGGTCGACTACCTAGACACACACTTCCAGTTCACCGTCACGGAACAAGGCCCCGTCGTAATCGTCCTCTGCCAGCCTGATGACCGCTTCTATCATGGGTTAGGAGGCCGCTACATCTACAGCCTCCACTTCCGCCTCTACAAAGTCGAAGACGACTCGCACTATATCGTCCGCTCAATGCACAGCAGCGGCGCAGATACAGTCTACACGCGGTCCGTCTCCGCCGAAGTCGACCTCGAGCCAGGAGCATACCGAGTCGTATTCAAAGTCACCGCCGTCCGCGCCAACGCCGCCTCGACAGCGGAAGAAGTGATATTCAAATGCGCAGACTCTCGCAAGGAGAAGTTGCTACATGTCGGCCGGCGATTCGATTACGCTCAATCGAAGGGTGACTTGAAAGGAATGGAGGAGAGGCTGAAGAAGGAGAAGAAAGAGGAAAAGCGTGAGAAGCAGTTGAGCAGCATGAAGAAGATCCGAGGTTTAAACAAGCAGGAACGAGAGCGGGCGAGGCAGAGGAAGAAGCGGGTCAGCGATGCTATGAAGGAGAAGAGGAAGGCTTTTGAGGCGAAGAGGCGAGAGAAAGAGGAGAGTCGAAAGCAGCGCGATGGTGCGAGAGGAGAAGCCAATCGCGCAGAAGCTGGGTCGACCGAAGCGCAGCCTCCTAGTGTCGAGAGCAGCGAGCAGGACGCCAAATCCGTCCCACTTAGCGAAGAGCCCGTGGAAGTGGACAAGGCTGACGCTGACGTCCAAACCGAGACGAACGAAGAAGACACCAAGCCTGCCGTGGAAGATCCGCCTTCGACTACACAAGACGAACAACCCAACACCTCCTCCAACGACGCCCCCAACCAAGAACCCCAACCCCCAAAACCCGACCTCTCAAGCAGACTCTCCGCCCTCACCCTCAACACCACAACCACAGCCAAATCCCCCATCTCCCCCCTCGACTCCGACACCGACTCCCCCGTCTCCCCCATCTCCGAGCTCGCAGACGACGACTTCGACTGGGATCCAGAAATGTAACGTTCCCCCTTCCCTTCCCCCTCCCCCTCCCACCACACCCAACTAACACTTCCCCAAAGCGACCCACCCCTCTTCTCCTCCGACTTCGAAACCACCCTGCCCTCCCCCGGTAGCGCAGGAGGCGGCTCAGACAAACGAAAACGCAGCGGCAACGGCAACGGAGGGATTTTCGGCGATGACCCCTGGAATGCGTTGTGTGTGTTGGGGCTGAGGGTTTATTCGACGTGTAAGGATTTGAAAGTTGCGGTTGTTAAGGAGGAGGAGGAGGTTGAAGGGGAGGGGGATGGGGAGGATGATGGGGAGGGGGAGTTGGATGAGTGATTTGGCGGTGGGTGGGATGGGGAAGATGGCGCTGGTCGCTGGGTGGTGATGATGGGTGGACGGGTGCATTGAGGGTGTTTTTTTGAGCGGGTTTATGATATCTCTGCTTGAACCATAGCCTGTTTTTCGAGGTGGGAACAATAATGAAAATTTCTTTCTGTTCTCCTCTATAACATACGAAGTGGACCCCTGCGACTCATTCATTCACTCACTGACAGCCCCAATCTTTGGAGAGGGCAGGCAGGATCGCACTCTCCCACCAAACGGGACGCCGTGTAACTGATACAGGTGAGATATTTGTCTTTCGTCTCTTCTTCCTCAATCACTTCATTTATTACAGGGATATACTTTGTCTCAACACAATCATCTATGAACACTTGGCCGAAGAGAACAACAAACAACAGAAAAATAGCAGACAGCCGTGACTCGAAACCCCCTCCTTTCCTTGCTCTGCGCGGGTTAGGCAAACAGGCCGGGGGGTCTGATGATGATGATAGATCTTTTCGCCCATGAACTCCTTTCCTCTGTCCCCCCTAAACAGTAGTAAAATGCTTTCTCTGCACAACAACAACACGCTAAAAAAACTCCTCGACAACAGAAACCAGGGGCGAAGGTCGTTTTTAATACGCCCTCCCAAAATTCAAATCCGGCAACTGCGGCTGCCTCGACTCCACGCTCGGACTCCTCGAATGAGCCGACGGATCCCGCGAGTGATCGCGGGTGTGGAAAGGCGCCGCGTGGGAAACGAGATGTTCCTCGTCGTGGTACCGACCAGGGGAGTCTGATCTCGTGTGCACGGGATCGTAGCGTCCTCTTTGGTCTGCGAAGGGAGATGCTGATACGAGTGGTGCTTTGTACGAGGTGTCTGCGCCGTCTTTCTGCACCATGGGGTCCATGAGGAGGCTGTTCCTCGCGTCGAGGGGGGTGAGGTTGTCGAGGTCGCGGTTCATCTTGGCGGCTTCGCGGCGTTTCCGCGTGTGGGGGTTCTCCTTGATGCAGGTGATGATGGCGTTGGTGGCGATGAGGATGGCGAGGATGCCTGTGAGGACGCATTGCACGACGATGAGGACGACGCCGGTGACGGTCTTGGTCGTTTGGCTGAGGCCGAGCTCCTCGACGAAGACGAGGACGCAGACGACGGAGATGACGCGTACTGTCTGGATAGTGATGTTGATCCACTTGCCGGAGCGGCGCTGGTAAGGGCGGGTCCAAAGTAGCAGAGCGAGCATGAGGGCTTCGACGATGAGTTGACCCGCAGCTTGGACCATGCCATGGCCGTTTGCGCCGGCGATGATGCAGCCTCGCGCGAACATGTACACGATCGCGGGCACGAAGATCCACCAGTAGCTCTTCTTGTAATTGTCGTAGAACAAGCTGTACTTGATCCAGACCTCCTTGTCCTCGTAAAGCTTATCCGGGGCGCCCTCCATCTTCTTGTACTTGTGCGCCATGCTCCAGATTTTGTACGTGAAACCAGCCAGAACTAGGGTAAAGGCACCGAGGGTCACACCTGCGAGGACCTTAGCCGCCCAAGAGTCGCCATTCGTGAATTGGTAAACACAGTAAAGGGTCCAGACGCCGTAAAGCAGAAGGATGAGGTTGACAATCGCCTTGGCCATTCTCCACCAGTATCGCTTTCGCCAGGATTCGAGACCCTTGGGAAGTTTGCCGAACATGGCCCAGGCTTCTAGAATGGCCTTTGCGAGGAGGATGAGGACGATAATAGCTGCGACGACGATTGCCCAGACCAGGAGAATCGTCATGAAGGTGTTGGCCTGAGGAATAGAAAGCTGCTCCACGTAGGCCTGGATTCCGCTCACGAAGTGCTGGTCTTTGCTTTGGCTGTCGGACGAAGAGGTGCTGTTGCCGCTGGAATCTCCACCGACGTCCTGTTCTGTCCCGTTCACGTTGACCGTAGTCCCATCGCGTATGAAAAGCACAGCCGTGTCCAGTGCGCGCTTGCTCAAACTTGAATTGGTCTGACCATCATCGAACACGAGCGTCGCATTATTCCGCAGGTATTGCCAGCTGTTGTCCGTCAAGTTCCCGCCAGTCCTTTGCCGGAAATTATCGATAGCCTCTTGCATCGATCCCCAAGGCACAAGACCTGTGGAGAATGCAAAGTTCGTCGAGAAGCTCTGGTAGACCTTCGGGTACTGCACGCTCAGCATTCCACTGGTAGCCATGGTCTGGAACCATCCAATGACCTCGCCAAAGGTAGGCGAAGGAGTGCTGGCACCAGGAGCACCAGCAGATGCCAGCGCAGTGACAGCAGAGAGCCCCAGAGCCGCAGCTGCCATTCCGGCGGCAGCGTACGAGACCGACTTCATCTGGAAGGTGTGTCCATTCGATACGCTCGATTGTATACATGCCAGATCTTTACCACCGTCGGCGCTCTTGACTTCCAGCTTCACCAAGCCGTCGAGATCGGGGATGTTGAACGCAATCGCAGGTATTTGGTCGGCGTACTTCTCCGGGATCGTTTGCTCGCCTTTCGACGAGTAGGTTCCGGCAGGTACTGCATATCCAAGTCAGCGCATACTCATCCACATGTCCAATTGTGACCGCAACATACTCGGACACATATTATCAATATTGTACTCCTCCGACGCCTCACAAGGATTGATCTCCTTGGTATAAACATCCTTCCCATACGCGCTCACCACCAGATTCAAGATAACTTTCTGCTCTTCTGAGCTGCTCCCAGCAACATCAAATGTGACCCTCCTCGTCTGCCGATTATACTCCACATTGAGCGTCTGAACTTTGATCGTAGGGTCTGTCGAGCACATGGAGAAGCCATTCGTGCTGAGGATGTCGCCGCCCAACACGCTGGCCGGCAGCGAGCTGAGCAGGACCAAAGGGAGGTAGCGAAAGGTTGACCGCATGGTCGCGTGAGGTAGGCTTCCGCCCGGGGGATTCGGGCGTGCGCTGGTCCAGGCGAGTGGGTGTTGCAGGTGCTACTCCAACATGCAAATACAAAAGACCGTCGTGTTGTACAGAGAGGAAGGAGCGACGATCGCTTCCTAGAACTTGGTCGCTCACAGGATGTTCCAGACGTGTGTTCGGTGTTTCGAGATAGAACTTGGCGTAAAGGGGCCCCTGTTGCAAGATCCACAAAGAAAGGTCGGGATAAGAATACGGTGTCATAGGTCCAACAAAACGAGTGTACAAGAATGACGCTTCCAACAAGATAGATATGGATATAGACAGGTCGTCGCTAAGTCGAATGCAACGCTGACGAAGAGGATACGAGAGTCGAAGTTCTGTTTGAGCTGTGAGGCGTCGAGGGTCGGCTGCCAGCAGTGCCCAGGCTCCACTTCTGTCATTCACTCGCTTGATTGGCTGACGTTGCTGTCGCGTTCACCCAAGCGCACGTTCCTTCTTTTCTTAGAACGGTAGGTAGCCGAGTCGCTCAATGGTTCTGGACCTCTGCTCCACGGGGATATTGCGTGGTCGACAGACGGAGTGAATAAGAACCACTTTCTCTCTTCTCCCCCCCCAAGAGCCAAGCCAGATGTCCCTCTCCTCTCACATCTCATCTACAAGGCTCTGTTGTGATTTCTCCTGGCAGGTACACCCGCAAACTCTCAACATGCGCCACGCGAATCCGGCCGCGCTTATTGTCGGGGGCGCAGCTCGTCGGAGGGTTTTCGTGGCGTCTTTGGTGCCAGCCAGTAGGCGGATGAGCCCGAGCCGCTGCCACGAAAGAAGGAAGAGCGGAGCACAGAGCAGACGCAAGGGCATCGGCGTTTCTTTCACGCCACCGATGCCTCTGCTTCGTGTTGCGCGACGCAGCACGATGACTGGGCGCGTATTAGAAGACACGGGAGGTCACATTTTCCCACACGCTGCTGCTGCACAACACCCACCTAGCGAGCGTCGTTTCTGTGAGAATGTTGGTGGTGGTCGTCGTGCCAAGCTGCCTCGATTTAGCTTTGCTCGTGGAACAGACAGATCGATCCCTCACAAAGCTGGGCCAGCCGCAGGAAGGGGAAACGGTCATGTCTGGCCCGCGCTTTCGTAGACTTTTCGCTCTCCGCGACGTCCGATGTTCACCACAGCAGCGGTGGTGGGCACAAGGCACACCAACCCGACACAACTACCATTCCCACCTGCCGAAAATGGTCGCTTGATAATATTTTTGTTTTGCTTGTCTTGAAAGAGCGTCGTTGTCTCGTCGCGGTGCTGCGCCCAAGATGCGGCTTTGGGCCATTGCTGACATCCACCTGTCATTCAAGAGCAATCGTGAGGAGTGGGCCAAACTCAAGCACAGGAGTGAGGACGGTCTCATTTTGGCAGGCGATGGTATGCTTTCGTGCTTTTGATGCGGTGAAGTGCCAATGACCGCTGACTTGGACAGTGGGCGAGAGCATCGAGCACCTCCAGATCGCCTTTCGGAAAGCAGTCCGGCGGTTCAAGCATGTCTTCTGGGTGCCAGGAAACCATGAGTTGTACACTTCTTCTGCGCCGAATATACGGGAAGAAGAACGGAAGCTCAAGGGCGAAGCCAAGTACAAGGCGTGTATAAAGGTCGCTCGCCACTATGGTGTACTAACTCCCGAGGATGATTATATGACCTGGACGTACACTTCGGCGGAAGGCAAGCAGGAGAAAGCTCTGATATGCCCCATATTCACGCTGTATGACTACAGCTTCAGGCCAGAGCACATCCCCCGGGAGAAGGCGTTGGAGTGGGCGATGGAGGAAGGCATTCAGGCCACTGATGAGAAGCTGCTGCATCCGGATCCGTACGCCACCCGAGACGCATGGTGCACTCGTCTGGTATCAGAAGCCGAGGCCAAGCTCGAAAAGGCCGCAGAGTCTGGGTTGCCGCTGATAATAATTAATCACTGGCCGTTGAGAGAGGACACAGTCTTCATCCCTCGAGTACCCCGCTTCAGCCTATGGTGTGGCACCAAGGAAACGCATGACTGGCACACGCGCTTCAATGCCAAAGTAGTAGTGACTGGCCATCTCCATGTGAGGAGAACCGACTGGATAGACGGCGTGCGATTCGAAGAAGTCAGTTTGGGATACCCGCGGCAGTGGCAAGACGCCAAAGACGCCGGCAACGATGTGAACACTTTGATGAGGGAGATCTTACCTGGACCTGAAACTCCGGTCCGAGGCCAGGAGCCACCGACAGCATTTCGCAGGATGGGCTGGGTGGCGACTGAGGTTCTGAATAATGGCTTAGCGGCGAAGAATGAAGAAAAAAAGGATGAGAAAAAGGAAGAGACGATAGGCAAGGAGAAGGCCGAAAGGCAGGAAGAGAGCAACCTGTCCGCATCAGCTTCATAGCGCTGGCGCCCGCGAGTTTTCCTGCAGCAGATGTACAACCTTTGCCCGCCATGTATGCCGCCAGCTACGCCGCCTCGCAAATAAAATCTAAATGTGATAAGTTGGGGATGAAAGGCGTTCGAACCAAGCGATACCGTGGGTGAGGGATTCGGTGGAGCGGGAGTGGGAGTCGTTTCAAATCGCCAGGGCGGCAAGAGTTCAGCAGGTCGGCGGGAGCTGACGATGAAGTGACGTGAAAATGAATCCAGATGATGATTTGGGCGGTCAAGCTGTTGATGGAAGTGAAGGGAGAAGTGATGTGGGACTCAAGCGAAAGCGAAGAATAAAGTGAAGTCAAAATTGAAGGAAAGCGCTTTGACGAAGACCACCACCCAAAGAAGAAAGAGCAGTACGATACCTGCCTTGCCATCAAATGAGGGCACGTTGAAGGCAAGCTGTACCCAAATGAAAGCATTCAACACGCTTCACCACCCGCGAACTCTCCTGCTCAGTTTTGTCAAGCACTAATCACACGAGAGAGAACAATCGGTCTGTGAACGGTACGTCGACTATCTCCGCAACGCCCATGCTAACGTACACAACCCATTTGCGCTCTGCTCGCGCTCTGCTGATATCCAGAAACCCCGCACGTGACAACAGGTTACCTTCGCTCCGCTTCTGATCGCCAAGAACGCCGTTAATACCCAAACCCGGAATATGGACCTCACTACTCAAAGCACAGACCACGGCAAGACCGTCATCTGGCCCAACGCTTCCTGCAGCTTCCGAGCAGCCTCCAGCTCGCCCTCGGTGACCTCGAAATTGCCGCGTGGACACAGCGGACCGGGCACGAAGCGCCAGTTCGCGTCGAGGTCTTGCTTGCAGGCTTCGCAGGTGGTGATGACGCCTTGGGCGTCGAAGAGGAGGAGGCCGATGTGTCGGGCGGCGATCTGCTGGAGGCGGATGGCGTGGAGGTGGAGGTGTGGGATCTTGAAGATGAGGGGGAAGGTGGAGAGGAGGTCGTTGTTGGCGAAGGTGAGGTTGACGACGGAGAGGGCTTGGAGGGCGGAGGCGTGGCGTGAGAGGAAGGCGCGGAGTTGGGGGGCGTGGAGGTTTCGGGCGGCTGGGAGGAGGGAGTCAGCCGTGGTCTTTGGATGTTTCAAGGGGCTGTCATTGGTTGAACTTACCTTCAAGGTGGAGGGTTTCGAGTTGAGGAAAGGTGAGGTTGTTGAGGGTGGTGGAGAGCCACTCGCCGCTGGAGCCCCAGAACTCGAGGCGGAGGGACTTGAGGTTGGGAGCTTGAGCGAGGAAGTCGGAGAGGAGTGTCTGGCCGCTGCCGCCAAAGGTGCCAGGGGTGATCTCAAGGACGAGGTGGATGTGCTCGAGGGTAGCGAAGACAGGTGTGGGCAGTGGCCGCTCGAGGCTGAGATGGCCGATTGAGTTGCGCTGTCCGGCGCTCGGGCGAGCACCTGCACGGAGGGTCTTGATGCCAGTCGGACCAGCTCTCTGCATCGCACGGTCGACGACGGAGAAGGCGTATGAGAGAGCCGTGGACTTCTCACGGACGACATAGCCGGTCGTGTCGCAACGCAAAGGCCTCAGACGGTGGTTCTCGAAGTAACGAGGGTCGAGGTAATGGGCGACCTGGATACGCTCGAGGTTGGCCAGACGCGGCAGGATACGGGCAAGCATCGTGACATCCCCACCCTGGTTGCTGAAGTTCCAGCTGTTCTCGATCTTCTTCAAGCACTCAGAGCTGACTGGTATATCGTATCCCTTCAACCTCCTCGGCTCGATGATGATGGCGCGAACCTCGCCGGCGTACTTGGCGGTCAGGGACACCCGATCCAGATACTCGAGTTTCTCCTGCGACAGATTGACTTCCATAGCACTGAAGTGGCGTTCGATGAACACGCCCTCGGTCATCTGGTGGAGATCGCGACTGGATTGACGGAGGCTTCTCAGACCGCGGGCGGTGGTGCGGCGGCAGATGTTCTCGTACACCTCCAGCGGGAGGTCGAGGAGGTGAGGGTACTGCATCTTGGTCTTGCGGTGCGGTGCGAGGATGTGCAGGCGCTGCAAGGTGTGTGGTGTGTCTTGTTCGAAGTTGGAGCGCGGAAGGTGGTGGGAATTCTTAAGTAGCCTGTCATGCATGATTGCATCGTCAGTCGAAGAACTTCACCACGAACGACGCAATCGTAGCGCAAGCGCAGCACACTACTGACGGAACTTTGTCACAAATGAAAAGCTGAGCAAGTAGGCAGGTGAATAACCGCACTGCAGCGCAATCGTTACCGAGATCTATTCACTTTCACGCTCCTTCCTAATCCGGAAATCTGGTATGTGAAGTTTCAAGTGAAGTAAAAGTAAAGTTATCGCTAATATCAAGAGTGAGCACTCGAATGAAAGCAACAGTAAGATCTTAAGTAAACACACAAGTGAGCGCTACAGTAAAAGCGCAAGTGATCCTCGTAGTGAAAGCATAAGTAAGCCTTCCCAAGAAGTAAAAAGGAAGCTTAACGTTGATCACATGCCGTGGCGCATGCTCACTTCCTTTCGAGACTACAGATCACTTCAACTTCAGTTCTAGCCTCTAACTTAACGTCGAAATCCGACTCCACAAGTGACAGGTCCCAGCAAACGTTACATGTGAATGTAACTTACTCTACGCAGCGCTCAACCAGCATAAGGCCACAGCATCCCTACCGCTCAATAGCAATGCTATGAGCCCGCAATGTTCTCGCTCGTCCAGTCCTCACAAAAGGGAAGGGAAACTGCGGTAGCACTTCGAGCGGAAAGACGAGGTCGAACTTGAGAAATTCACTCTAAGTAGAGCGAGGCATTCATCTCCCTTGCCACCTGACCATCCAACCAACTCATGCCATGGTCGCTCGCCTGGTCGTTCTCAAAGTCCAGTAGAAACTAGAAAATGAGGCGCTCCACTTCGAGCCGAAGGACACATACCCAACAACACGATGCACTTGTGCCATCCTCGCTGGGGTTGTAGCTTCAATCATCAGCAGAGGCAATTTCATGGTTGCACTTGTTCCACCTTGAGTAGGGTAACTAGCTCACGAGGCTGCCATATTTACTCTTTGAGAGGGTTTTCCAAAGTAATACGGGAGTTTGACAAGATACACGCATCAGGAGATATAGCACTTACGCCCCGCGGGATGGAGCCCGACCGTGGCTCGATCATGACCATGTTGTGATGGAAAAGTCACAGACTAAAGTAGCATAGAGCAAGGAATACGCACAGGAGAGTAGAGCAATCTATTCCATGCCTCCTCGAAATACTCTATCTTGATCATGCCTTCAGCATCGCACTCCATCCCATCGATCTCGAATGAGGCCTGAGCCACTCTATGATGTCCTCTCCAAACGCCGAAGTTGCTTCGCTGATGCCTGACTTAACCACACGTACACTTCAGTACACTTCCATGCACCAGATGTGATCCCCTAATGAGTATCCTTCCCTCGAATGGCCTGCTAGTCCTGCGAAATCGGATCATCATCGGACATCACAGCCTGAGAGTCAGCCCTCGATCGCACACTCATCATCAATCCGTCGTCTTCCTCATGCTCATCATCCCTATTCAAGAAAGAACACATTAGTATTGCGTTTCCAGACGCTCGAATGAGTAGATAACAATGCATCGCTCCTGGAGTGGACGCTATCTTACTTATCCAAGTCTTCTCTCTTGCTCGCCTGGTTGTCTTCGACCCCATTAGCGATAGCGGGAGGTTGACTGAATGTCTGTCTCAAGCCTTCAGGCCGGCTCTGGCTGTCGGCCGGTTCGACGGTGCTTTGCCGGTGAATCCTCAACTTCTTCTCGGCTGCCTCGCTGATGCGTGTGAGCTCTGACACGAAGCTCTCGCCCCACCAGGCCGAAGTGTACTTGTTGACGTATTTGGCAAGCTTCTGGTAGTTGAGCAGACGCTGCTCATCGCCCATGGTGACAGCGTCGTGTATCGAGTCAGCCAGCTCCTCGGTGTTCCATGGATTGACAACGAGAGCACCGTTGAGAGACTGTGCGGCGCCGGTGAACTCGGAAAGAATGAGCACACCATGGCGATCTTGCTGGCAGGCGATGTATTCGTACGAGACCAGGTTCATACCGTCTCTCGTGGAGCTGACCAAGCAGACGTCTGACACTGAGTAGAGAGCAGTGAGTTCGTCGAAGCTGACCGACTTGTGCATGAAGTGGATGGGCATGAACTCGATGGTGCCGAACTTGCCGTTGATCCTGCCGACGAGCTCGTTGACGACGGCGCGGAGGTTCTGGTACTCTTCGACATCTTGTCTCGACGGAACGGCGACCTGCACCAGCACTACCTTGCCAATCCATTCGGGGTGCTCGGTGAGGAAGACTTCAAGGGCATGCAGCTTCTGAGGAACGCCTTTGATGTAGTCGAGCCTGTCAACACCGACGATGATCTTGACGCCCTCGAACTTCTTCTTCAATGTATCAATTCGCTTGATGACATTGTCCTTCTCCATACCCTGCGAGAACTTCTCCGGGTCGATGCCAATGGGGAATGCACCAACAGTGACCAGCTTGCCCTCGTACTCGACGCCATTTGGTGTAGTGGCCAGTCCTAGGATGCGGGCGCAGGATGAAAGGAAATGCCGAGCATAGTCGTAGGTGTGGAAGCCGATCAGATCGCAGTGCAAGACACCTTGGAGGATCTCGTTGCGGACTGGTAGAATTCGGTAGATCTCGGATGATGGGAATGGCGTGTGAAGGAAGAAACCGAACTTGACATTCTTGCGGCGGTTGGGACTTTCTTTGTTGAGTTCTTCTCGAAGCATGGCAGGGAGAAGCATGAGGTGGTAGTCGTGGACCCAGATGAGGTCGTTGTCTTGGACGTCTTTGGCGATCTCCTTGGCGAAAAGTCTGTTGGCCTCGACGTAACCATCCCAAGCAGACTCGTCAAACGTGATCTCGCCAGGGTGGTAGTGGAAGAGCGGCCAGAGGATGCTGTTGGAAAAGCCGTTGTAGTGACGGTCTGATAGCTCATCGTCCATGAAGATCGGCACAGCACCGTACTCGTCGAAGAGTCGTCCCTTCACGTGCGAGATCTCGTTCTCGGGCACCTGAACACCTGGCCAGCCATACCACTGAAACTTGGTCGTCTTGGAGAGTCCTGAGAGTCCGGCAACCAGGCCGCCTGAAGACATTGAGAAGTCATAGTGTCCCTCGTCTGATCGCTTGATGGTGATGGGGAGTCGGTTCGATACGAGGAGCAGACGGCCCTTTGGGGTGGTGGGCTCGTCGAATGCAGGCATATTGCCGGCTGTGGCTGGTGCTGCTGTAGGTGTCAGTGAATGTTTGATTTGCTGGAGCAGAATACCGAGTGCTTTCAGTTGAAGAAGCGAGGTTTTTGTCGTAGGCGATGTGCTTCTTCTTCGCATGCGCTGTGATGCGAACGTCATGTGATGGTGGTGGGGAGAAGGAGGAACTCACAGCTGAGAGAAGGTTTGGATTTAGCTCAGTAGTACCTGCCGCAGTGAAGTCGCAGGCGCGGGTTGGCGCTTTCCTGATTCGTTGCGCAAACAACGGTGATGCGGCACGAACACTGCTTGATGCCGGACCAGCACGTGCAAGAGTTGCGACGTCTCGAGATGGTGAGGCGCGCTTCCAATTGGCCAAGAACCGATTGTGAAGACGGATGCGTTTCTCGTGGGCAGCGTTGGGCAGTCTGAGCCGTGCGTGTCACAGCTGCAAGGCTCGGCGAGAGAATCGGGGAGCGTGCGTAGTGGTGGTGTTGGTGGTATACGCAGGATGGAGATGGCGTGGGCTGAAGTATCTATGTGAAATAGAAGGACGCAGGCCACTTTTCCGCCGCTTTCTAGGTGGTACTGCTCGTGGCAGCAGTTCAGTGGGCGCGAGCGAACAAGTCCCGGCGAAAAGCCAGGATTCCACTCTGTTCCAAGGATCTTGTTCTTCTGATGCTCACCCGACGCTCCAATGACGAAATGCCTGCGACAGGAGCCTTCGGGGACGCCAGCTTGGCCAACGAGCGACTGGGAGAGGCAAGGCAAAGGCGTGTGACTCTTGGGAGGATGTTACTGGCGGGCGACGACAACGACAACGACTATCTCCAATTCACTGGATGCTATGCTCCTTCCCCAGAGGTGTCGTGGCGTGCCTGCTCAAGGTTCATCCTCTCCTAAACTCAAATGCTCGCTTCGTTCGGCCCCTCCCGAGCCCATCGCGTCGATCTTGCGCAACCGAACATCTCCAGCTGCACACTGCTTTGTTGACAGCAGACGGGTCATTCTGCAAACATTGAGCAAACCTGCATTGATTGAGCGCGATGACAATGTCTGACTCCGAGCTCTCCAGCGCCGCCAACATCCCTGCCGACAGCGAGATCGAACGATGCCTGGAACGCGTCACCAGAGCGTTCGTCAAAGACGAGACGCAAGAGTTGACCATTAATTTGGTGCGTTCGCGTGCAGAGGAAGAGTTGGGACTCGACAAAGGGTTCTTGAAAAACACTTCAGAGTGGAAGGACCGGAGTAAGAAGCTCATTCAAGACACTGCCGACGAGGAGGAGAATGCGGACGAAGAAGAGGAGCCTCCGAAACCCGCACCAAAGCCAAAGGCCAAACCGAAGGCAAAGCCTGCGGCGAAGGCTGGGAAGAAGCGAAAGTCTGACGAGGAAGAGAACAGCACCAAGAAGCGGCAGAAGAAAGCGACCAAAGTCGAGTCTGAAGACGACATATCCGAGCCCGAACTCGACAACGATGACGAGGAGTCTGATGTGAAGCCAGCGAAGAAGCAAACGAAGAGGACTGCGAGGAAGCCTGCGAAGCGAGGGTCAACCGCCAAGGTTGAGAGCGATGACGAAGATGAGGAGCAGAAGCCATCAGTAGATAAGGACGAGGAGGAGGATGATGATGAACCACAAGAGAGCAAGTCTAGACATACCGCACCCAAGGATGAGAGTGAGCTCTCTGATGTCCCCGACAAGCTTGAAGAGGACGCACCTAAAGCCAATGGCAAATCTGCGCCGGCAGACGACGACGAGAGCGATATGTCTTCGTTGATCGATGACCCACCACCAAAGAAGAAGCGCCAAAAGAAGACTACATCATCTGAGACCAAGTCCAAAGCTACTGCCAAAGGATCAAAGGCAACCAAATCGAAGTCATCGGGCAAGGAGACCTCGCCAGACGAAGAAGAGATCAAGAGACTTCAAGGCTGGCTCGTCAAATGCGGTATCCGCAAGCGGTGGCACCTCGAGCTCGCAAAGTGTTCGACGCCAAAAGAGAAGATCAAGCATCTGAAGGGCATGCTCGACGACGCCGGCATGAGTGGGCGGTACAGCAACGAGAAGGCAAAGCAAATCAAGGAAACTCGAGAGCTGGCAGAAGAAATCGAAGCGGCTCAGGAGTTCAACGAGCGTTGGGGTCAGAGCGAAGGCGATGACGATGACGAAGAAGACGACAAAAAGAGCGGAGCCGATGGCGAACAGGAAGCCGAAGAGAACAAGGCTGATGGTCCGCCAAAGCGTAGGCTGCCCAAGGGCTTCGTCGACTTTGGCGACAGCGGCGATGACGGCAGCGATTGATGACTTGACGACGGCAGACCTTCCACGATGAAGTTTGCGTGAAATGGCTTAGTACAGCTAATCGATCATACTTGTATTGTAAGTACCATGTATTCAGAATCATCATAAGGCGAAATAAAGGATGAGCCTATAGCAGTTGGAACGGCGAGTGCCTAGAGGAAAGCGAACATAGCTCTCTTACACTCCTATGGCGCAACGATTCATTCACTTGATTGCGATTTGAGTTTGCGCTAGTAAGTTATATCCTCGTCAGCTTTTGGGGCCAAGCGGCCTCATAGATTTGACTCAAGGCATATCATGTGCGAAACTGCGAATAACAACGATCGAATATATGATGGTATGGATTCCAGTATGCTTCCTCCTGCTCGAACTTCGAGCAACCGATACTACTTGATCACGCCCAATCTGATATGAATCTCGGTAGGCACCGAGATGGGGACCACGGGGTATTATCGCTGGGGCTTCGAGGCCAGAGAAAGCTTCCCCAGTTTGGTGGATAACCACTGCTTCGTTGTGGGCCGCTTCCATGGGGTGTGTTCGAGGCGCTGCATTCCATCATATGCTGGAGGGCCTTCGTTGAGACTGTTTGGCCGTCGTGTATCGAACGATTATCCATGGATGTGTCGGACAGAGAATAAATTAGACTGGATCTGTACCAAGTGCAGATGGCGACATCAGGCAACGTTTAGGTCTCGAACGAATAACCTCGACTCCAGACAATAGATTCCGGTGACGGTGTTTATAGACAGCGGTAAGTCGCAGCGAGGGATACAGGCACAGGGAGTAGAAGAATAAGATACTGGAGTGCGGCCTAGAAGCTGCATTGTGGAGACATTCACAACACACCGTGACATGAACGAAATCCCATTCATTCACCTCATCTCAGTTTTGAGTTTACTAGTGCGAACCTCCACAAAATCCACCCCATCTTCACTGCTTCGACATTGCGGAGTCGCGACATATCTCATCTTGGCAAAAACAAAGGCTCCGATGGCCTAAGACAACGCATCAATGGGGGCTGCATTTTGATAAAGAACAAAACTTCCAAACACCTACTTTGAAACACGTGCATGCGTTTGCTTCTGAGCGTTGCGAAGGGCACGTATACCCTGCATACCCACCAGGGTGCGAAAATTCAGCGCGTCACAAACTCTCAAACGCAGGGAGTCCTCCAAGACTCCAGCCGCCCCGACTCTCGCGACAACGTCCGCCGGCAGTGTGTGGCACTCCGGCGTCAAGTCGACGCTAGCGTCGAGAGCGACCGCAGCCTCACAGTCGTGCACTTCCAACGGCCGGCAATCTTGGGACGCGGAAAGAGGAGTGATTCGCCAGCCGTAGGAGTGCTGCCTCTTGGCTCCTGAACAACGTGCCTGCTTGCCAAGCCTGTGCGGTGATTGTACTGCGCCTCTCTTGGGTGTCTGAGGAGCAGAAGATACAAATCGCGGCTCGAAATGCTCGGAATCAAGGACCAAAATCAACACTTCGCCAGACTTTGGTTTTGTTTTGGACTTTGCAGCCCACCTGGTCGAAGATTGTATGCACCCTTGAGTGTCGCTTCAACATCCATCAGCAACGCCCACATTCGTCTTTCAAAGCTGCCCAAAGCAATCTGTGGGACCGGACTTGCCCAGAAGTTCTCCTGTACCGCCAACCATGGAGCTTAGCGCTGTCTTCACCCTCCTCTTCGGCCTCTGCGCCTTCCTCTTCGCCTCAATCATGCTAGCCCTCGAGTGGGACAAGATCAAACGCACGCAACCCCACCCAATCACTCCCCGTCAAGCTTTCTGACTGCCTTCTAGGTTGGTTCCGCCGCCCCAATCGACACCCTCCCCTCTTGCCCATAACCGAGCCCCTACAACGCATGGCCTACCGCATGGAACTCGACATTGACCAGAATTGGCTCGGTCCACACGTTGCGAATTGGGATGTCCGGGGGGCGAGGTTCCATCGGGTGGCGGACGGACCTTGGTGAGGTTTGAAATTGTTGTATCGCAAGGAGTGCTTGCTTGCTGACTTTTGCAAACTCAGATGCCGTCGTTTTTTGTCGTAACTTTCAACGGATGTTGGCGCTGCTTCTCATTAGCGGCAGGTCGTCGAGTTCTTTTCGCTGCAATATTGGACCTGGTTGGTTGCCGGAAAGACTCAAGGGTGGGTACAACCTTGTCTTCGATCATCGCCCGCCAGGGGTCCGCGAGGAGGGAGTGAAAAGTCGCAAACAGGAGACTCGTTGATATGGTCGAGTTTCAGGAGAGAGAGGGTCTGACACCACAGTCGGAGACGGCGATCTGAAGGTTTTCAAATGTACACACTATGTACATCTATCAGCATATCTATCATAAACCTCATACGTACCGCCGAACGCCCGCTGAAAACGCTTTTGACCGCCAACCTTTCGTTATGCATACCTCCCATCGGTGTTCATTCATTCCGCCTTCGTATAGCTACTCCTCTGTCTCCATTTCGCCCCATACCTCATAGCCAGCGCAGGAATCGGCGCAAGGCACATCGTAAAAGCTCCAAGCACCGTAAACGCCCAACCCCATCCAAGTCTCTCCACAAGCGGCTGCGTAACGAGGGGCAGGAATGTACCCATCAGACACCTTACAACGATGATGGCAGTCATCGCGCTCGCGCTGTACAGTCCAAAGGCATCCACGACGTAAGACATGACGGGCAGGAATCCTAGCATGCCCGTTGCCCCCATCAGCGCGACGGCAGCGAGGCAAGCGGTTAGAGGGAGATGCAACGCGGGCACCCAGCCGTAGAAGGCCGCGCAGAGAGGGATCGTGAAACCGCCGACGATGACCAGGGGCAAGCGGTATTCGGGTAGACCAACACCTTTATGTGTGTCACGGAGGTGGATGTATATTCGATCGAGGAGGCGGTTGCAAATTACCACGCTGATGAGTGATCCGACGCTGGACGAGATGAAGACAAAGCCCGTTTCCGTGGGATTGAGGCCGTAGAACTCCTTGCATATGTCCGGCAGTGTCGTGGACACCACGTAGAAGAAGGTGAATGAGACGCTGCCGAAGATAGACATGGCTTGGAGGACGCCAGAGCTGGCGAAGATGACCACTGGCCTCATGATGGACTCCCAGATCTGAGCTGTAGAGTTCTGGTTTGTGATCTCGAAATTAGATTTGAGGTTTTCGTTTCCGGTCTCTTTTCGCAGTCTGGCGGCTCGGCGGCGCAGGATGGGGACTTTGAAGGTTTCTCGGAAGCAGGTCAGGAGGAGAAGCTCGCAAACGCCCGCAATTGTCGCACAAATCCATAGGACGGGTCGCCAGCCAAGGTTATCTGCGATGGCTCCTGCAATTGCAGGACCGAAAGCACCGCCAAGCAGCGGGCAGACCATGATGCAACTCATTGCAGCACCCCTGTGTTCGCTGATAAACATATCTCCGACGATCGCAGGGTTCAGGACGTTGGATGATACACTCAGGCCAGTGAGGAATCTTGCAGCAATGAGGACACCCACGCTCGGTGAGAAGGAAGCCATCAGAGTCACGCCGACGAAGCCGATGTTTGCGATGTTCAGCACGGGATATCGACCAAACACTTCTGACAGGGGTGCGATGAACAGCGGTCCTGCAGCTTCGCCAAGCTCCCAAATGGTGACAAGTAGAACACTGGCCGACTTGTTTTCCTTGCCGCCAATGTCCTTGATGATTTCATTGGCCACGGGCACAAGTGAGATGCATGTGAAGGTGCTGTCGACAACGTCAGTACCGAGCTTTGAAGGGCGCAACAAGCTGACTCACACTGTGAAAGCCATGAATGCCAACAGAGCTACAATTCCCCATTTGTATGCCGTCGGCCAGTCCATTGGGTTCTCCTCGTCGCCCTCGGGGTCAAAGTCGACAATGTCCGCCTGTCTGTTCTTGCCGTTGGCGCCATCGTATCTCAACGACTCGTTTCCAAGCAATGGCTGCGCTTCGTCTACGACGGTTGCCGTGGTCGCCATCGCGAGTGATGTCCAGCCCTTTGCTTCGCAGTGTCGTCGGCGACAGTGGTTGAATGGGAGAGTGAGAAATCAGAAATCAGAAATCAACAAAGTGAAGTGGTACAATGCGTGGAGCCGCTAAACGGCTTAGCTGAGCTTCTAAGCGTGAAATGGCGTGCGGGTCCTGAGCGGTGACTGGCCGAGCAGGAATGCGTCTGCGCGTTTGTAGAGATAGGCGGGACTCGGCGTTCAGGCCCGCATACGCTGTATTGCGGTGTCCTCTCATATCGTTATGAGTCTTGTAATTGAGATCCGTGGTCCTGTCAAAGAAAAGTGGCGCTCACTGTTCCTGAGGTCGTATTTGCAGCATGGGTTTCTTGCAACCTTTCCAGGTTGAATCTTCCGTTTTGTATAATGTCGCTCTCACTGCGGCTAACGTCGGCAATGGATGGTGCTTTCAACTGCTAATAATCTGTTGAGGATTGTAGCGTTTCCAGAAAACCGAACACCACGTGCTTGCCCGCGCTTTCATGAGGACGTATCCCGTAATTAGATATAACGTCGAACATGGAATCGTAGCGTTACGGTGAGAAGCCGGAACATAGTCGGAGCCTGCCGTAGCCACGAAGCAGGAAAGCGCCTGGCCAGGTCGCAAGATTCAAGGCTTCATGCAACCGCCATGGGGTGACGATAGGTCCTTACAGTCCTTCCTGTCGGCGCTGTATCAGAGTCGAAGACAGGAGAATGAAAACCCCTCGTAAGGCGAATAAGACCATCGGGAATGAGACATCGTGATTCGATAATGCCGAAGATGCTGGAACGTCACCATCAAGAGCAAGTTCGAGAGAAGTTGGATGCCAGATATTTGCATCACCTTTGGCCGTTCATTCGCTGGGCTGTGAGAGAGAAGATGGCCACCGAAGACATGAAGAGAACCAGATTGTAGAACTACAAGATTGTCAGGTAATTGGACCTATTTTGGGTACCAAATGGGTCTGAACGTACGGCGTTTCGAGAATAGGCACTCTCTTCGACTTCCGTACGCGCCTCTACGAACAGGCGTCGTAGGTTAGGGAGGTTGGAAGGCTGGATATGGCGTTAGCTGGACTGGAAGCAATCGTGATCAGATTGGTGACAATACCATATCTCCGTCAGTCAACGGTACGCTGTTAATGGGTCTCCTTTCGTGGATATGTCTTTGTTGACTTGGTGGTCCAGGGCAGCAGCGAGACGGAGGGATGGCGGAGGTCTTGGCAAAATGTGGCCCGAGCTGACACCTCGACGACTTCAATGGAACTTTGGTGCCAGGCATCGCCATTTGCCCACAATAACACCGCACCCTCCACCTCACACCTACTCGAAAATATCCCGCCGTCTCGAAACCCGCAACAACGCCCGTTTCTGCTATCCTCGACTTCATTGCGACTGCACCTGCGCCCTCGTTTTGGCCGCCCTTTCAGTGCATGACAAACATCAACAGCTCTTGACCGGCGGCCACAGGAGCTCAAAATGGCGGTTAACAGATTACGGAGCGCGCTGGGGACAGCGAGGAAAGGAGAGACGTATGAGCTGCGCGCGGGCCTGGTGTCACAATATGCCTGGGAACGAAAGGAGTCGATACAAAAGACCATCATGTCCATGACGCTCGGGAAGGACGTCTCAGCCCTCTTTCCCGATGTGCTCAAGAATATTGCGACCCCAGATCTCGACCAAAAGAAGCTCGTATATCTGTACTTGATGAACTACGCCAAGTCGCATCCAGACCTCTGTATTCTGGCGGTCAACACCTTCGTTCAGGACTCAGAAGATCCTAATCCCCTCGTTCGAGCGCTGGCGATACGAACAATGGGATGCATCAGAGTGGAAAAGATGGTTGATTACATGGAAGAGCCGTTACGAAAGACGTTGAAGGATGAATCGCCATATGTGCGCAAAACAGCAGCACTTTGCGTGGCCAAGCTCTTTGATCTGAACCCCACTCTGTGCATCGAGAACGGCTTTTTGGAGACAGTACAAGAGATGATTGGCGACAGTAATCCTATGGTTGTTGCCAACTCAGTGACCGCTTTGGCTGAGATCACCGAGACTTCACCAGAGACGCGAGCTTTACAGGTGACTCCCCAGACACTGAAAAAGATGCTGCTTGCTTTGAATGAGTGTACAGAATGGGGACGAATCACGATCTTGACGACTTTGGCCGACTACAAAGCTATAGACACGAAAGAGTCCGAGCACATCTGCGAGCGAGTGAGCCCGCAGTTCCAGCATGTGAATCCTGCAGTCGTCTTGGCTGCGGTCAAGGCGGTCTTCATCCACATGCAACACATCGAAAACACGCAACTCCACGCCACATACCTCAAGAAGATGTCTCCGCCTCTTGTTACACTCGTCTCAAGTCAGCCCGAGGTGCAATACGTTGCATTGCGAAACATCGATCTCCTGCTCCAGAAACAGCCCGGCATCCTAGACAAAGAGATGCGAGTGTTCTTCTGCAAATACAACGATCCTCCATACCTCAAACTGCAAAAGCTGGAGATCATGGTGCGGATAGCGAACGCTCAGAACGTGGATCAGTTGCTGGCAGAGCTGAAAGAATACGCGTTGGAAGTGGACATGGACTTTGTGCGAAAGGCTATTCGTGCCATCGGCCAAGTGGCTATCAAGATCGAGGACTGTGCAGAGAAAGCCGTGAACGTACTTCTGGAGCTCATCAACAGCAAGGTCGGCTACGTCGTTCAGGAAGTCATCGTTGTCATCAAGGACATCTTCAGAAAGTATCCCGGCTATGAAGGCATAATACCGACTTTGTGTCAGTGCATTGACGACCTGGACGAGCCGAACGCGCGAGGCAGCTTGATCTGGATTGTTGGCGAGTATGCCGAGAAGATTTCCAACGCTGGAGACATCTTGGCAGGTTTCGTCGATGGCTTCAATGAGGAGTTCACACAGGTGAGGCTGTTTCCGAATGCTATGTTTCTTATGTTTACTGACTTCTACAGACGCAACTACAAATCCTCACTGCTGTGATCAAGCTCTTCCTCAAAAAGCCAGATCAGTCGCAAGGCCTGGTGCAAAAAGTCCTCCAGGCTGCAACGGCCGAGAATGACAATCCTGACGTCCGCGATCGCGCATACGTTTACTGGCGACTCCTCTCTGCGGATCCCAATGCGGCAAAGAACATCGTGCTTGCGCAAAGACCACAGATCAACTCAACCATACCTGTACTTCCAGGGCCTCTACTGGACAAGCTGCTACCAAACCTCTCGACGCTTTCATCAGTATATCACAAGCCACCGTCAGCGTTCCTCGGTCAAGGTCGTAGTTCGGCGTTGCAAGAGGAAGCCATCGAAGAAGCCAAACAGAATGCGAGAGAGAATCCTATTGCGGCAGCAGCCGTATCAGCAGCAGTTGCTGGTACGAGTGCACCGCAATTACAAAACAACGCCGAAAACCTCCTCGACATCGACTTCGATGGTGCCGCTCCTGCATCGTTGTCAAAGGCACCCACAATGGGTTCATCTGGTCTTGAAGGACTTGCGGGCACTCCACAAAGAGTGGAGAGTCCAGCTCTTACCTCACCCACGCAGCCTCCCACATCGGGCGGCTTCGAAGATCTCATGGGTCTGGGTGATGCAGGCCCAGCCACGTCGAGTGGTGGCAACCAAGATTTGATGAACGGATTTGCAGGAATGAGCATGGACGATCAACCTCCGCCGCCGCAGACACAGATGAACGGCGGTGGTGGGAAGAAGACGAATGAAGACCTTCTCGGGCTATTTTGAGGGGATCACTACAGCCGAAGCTCCCTTGAGGAACAAAATGTATCCCTTGAATCGAGTCGTCCCCATAGTCTGCTCAATCCCGCAGCAGTGCGATCATGATGTGTAGTACCGCTACTACATGCCATGCTGCTAATGCTATGCAAGCAAGCTCTCGATGGAAAGGCACCCTCGCAAGACGTCAATGTTTGACCAAATGCGCCACAATCGCAGCCTGCGAAGAGTCACCAGCGACCTCCTTATGAATAACCAGACGCTGCTCTTCAGAACTGAAAAGTGCTCATTCCAGAAGACTTCGCGGACGGGAATGACGAGCCTAGAACGGGGCCGGTGACTACTGGGACAATTACTCATGGTATTTGACAAGGCAGGCGGATTGAAACGAAGCTACATGTATGTTGACGATAGCAGTATGCAAAGGCTGGGCCAGCCAGTATCTCGACCTCCGAACCCAAGACCGTTGTCCTAGTTTCTTCAATCGAGTCTTGCGTGTCCTGGCCGCATGACGGCGTTACCTTGGATTCTAGCGGTGACATGACCGAAGGTCTCTTCAACTTGACCTCTACAACTTCTGAGTCTCAGCAAGAATATCGATGTAAGCTGATTGATGACCGAGACGGTTACATCTTGTCGTGTCTCGGTCATTGCCACGTACAAGGCATCTCCAAACGATCAATCTACTGGCCACGGTAGGCTCGATTGCTGCAGCTTACATACAATGCAGTTACTGTCACACAACGGCACCGCTCATGTACACGGCTGAGAGTGAGGAGATCCGTCGACCCAAGCACTATAAGAACCATGGCAGCGAGGCTTGGTACTGACAACTTTGCAACTTCTAGATCTTGAAAGCGTTGTTGGGATATCCGGTGTCGAGGCTGCCGACATGGCTGCAACTCATGATTTCGGAAGACTGCCGGCGAATGCACGATCAACGCCGACCCCTTTCAAGGTTGAAGTGCCCGACTCGAAGCTGATCGAGCTGAAGTCCCTCATAGCAGCGGGCAAAGTCGGTCCAACGACGTACGAGGGCCTACAAGCAGATCGTCGATATGGTATCGATGACAAGTGGCTGCAGGAGGCCAAGGAGGCTTGGCTTGAATTTGACTGGTAAGTGCAGATGCAATGCTACGCCTTTCGACTGTCTGATTCTTGTGCAGGAGAGAGGTCGAGGCCGAGATCAATGTTTTCTCGCATTACAAGGCGAGCGTCTCTCATGCTGGCCAAGATTTCGACATTCACTTCATTGCACTCTTCTCGGAACGGGACGATGCAGTCCCTATCCTGATGCTCCATGGCTGGCCAGGCAGTTTCATGGAATTCGTCCCGATCTTCAGATTGCTAAAGCAGAAATACACCCCCACCGACCTTCCATACCACATCATCGTTCCCTCACTACCGGGGTACGGCTTCTCCTCCCCGCCGCCTCTTGACAGAGACTTCCGACTGGAAGACTGCGCCGAGATCCTCGACTCCCTCATGGCCCAACTCGGCTTCGACGCAGGCTACAAGGCGGCGACGTCGGCAGCAAAGTCGCCCGCGTCCTCGGCGGCATCCACCCTCGCGCCAAAGCCATTCACCTCAACTTCTGCATCATGTCAGACCCAGGCAACTTCACTCCAGACCAGTACACCGCCGCCGAGAAACAAGGCCTCCTCCGCGCCCAGGAATTCGCCCGCAAAGGAAGCGCCTACGCCCTCGAACACGCCACGCGTCCGAGCACGATCGCCCTCGTGCTCGCCTCCAACCCCATCGCGCTGCTCGCCTGGGTCGGCGAGAAAATGCTCGAATGGACAGACACCCCCCTCCCCCTCCTGACCATCCTCGCGGACGTGACGCTCTACTGGCTCACAGACTCCATCTCCACATCTCTCTGGCCGTACCGACAGCTCTTCACGCCTGGCAACGTCGGCGCGCATGAGAATCCCGAGTGGTTTATTCGCAAGCCGATGGGGTTTAGTTGGTTCCCGAAGGAGATTGCGCCTGTGCCGAGGAGGTGGGTGGAGACGACGCGGGATGCGGTGTTTTATCGGGAGCATGAGAGTGGAGGGCATTTCGCAGCGTTGGAGGTTCCGGAGGTGTTGTTGGGGGATTTGGAGGAGTTTGTGGGGGTTGTGAGGGGGAGGGGAGTGATTTAGAGGTTGTTGGAGAGATATTGCACGTAATCACGAGGAAAGGGTTCGTCGAAGCACAAGGCTGCCGTCAAGGGCCCCTGAATTGCAAAGTCAAGCTGAAGCACACTAGCGAATTCATCCGCCGAGACGCATGCCTTCCACATATGATCGTCTACTTTCGAATCATCCCATGGCCCATGCATCTTCTCGTGATGGCTTCCGGCTGGCCAGAGGTTTTTATCGGACATCGACGGACTGTGCTTGGCCCGCATCGAACTGGTACTTGCATGATGCATGTTTGCTGGTTGCGTTTGACGCCCCATAGGTGAACAGAACCAATCCTCCTTCAGATTCTCAGCAACATTGGACACCACAAGAATCACAATGGATGACCTCTTCGAGATAAGACGGACCGCAACTAAGGGTTGTGGCGTCTTTGCGAAGAAAGCAATCTCAAGCTATACCATCATCGTCCGCGAGTCGCCGGTCATCGCCCTCAAATGCGCGCCCGGAGATACAGCAGCGAAAATCGACGCCAGTATCGAACAAGCCTTCAGAAACTTGAGCAAGAAAGACCAGGCGAGTGAGCTTCAGCTGCACGAAGGCTCGCACCCCAACGCCAAAACCAAAGTCACACGGATCTTCCACGCAAACGGCTTCGGCAATGAACACGTCAAAGAGCTCTACCTCACGAAATCGCGATTCAATCATTCGTGTGTCCCGAATGCGTTTGCGTATGAGGATGGAGAGTCGTCTTACCTCCAGGCGATTCGGCAGATCGCACCCGGCGAGGAGATCACCATTTCCTACTTGCCTCGTTTCGAAGAGGCCATGACATCTCGCCAGCGGGCGACGGTTCTCCACTTGCACTACAAGTTCGAATGCCGTTGTGCTGCATGCTGGCCGCCCCATCAACGCTGGAAGAGCGATGTGCGCCGGCAGTTGATCGGATTCCTCAGCTATGCCCTCGAGGGCGAAAACGCTCCCGACTTCAGACCGCTCGACATCTGCCACCCTCTATCCTGGGTGTGCTGGCCCCCTCAGCCCACGCCGAGTGGTCGAGTGCTTACTCCAGCACAGGAGATCGAATACAACTTCTTGCTCGCCAACTTGAGGGAAGCGGAGGGATGGCCAGACTACCTCGTGGCGGAAGGCTATCTCCACGCGGCCACCAAGCTTGCCTTCCAACAGTCGGAGTACCAGCAGAGTCCAGCTACCCAAGACATCGTCTTCCTGGAAGCTGCGAGGTGTATCGAGGCCTGGTACCAGAAGGGACTGGAGTTGGAGAAGAAATTCTACCCTCCCGCCCATCCGCAGATTCGAGACGGGACAATGGCTTGGGAGAATACAATGTCAAGATTTCGATGTTTGCAATACTTGCGCATGACGGTATGGTCTTCGTCTCCTGGATCACTTCACGAGTAGTGTCGGCTAACAAGATCTGACAGAACTCACTCAAAGCACGCGATGAACATGGTCCGTCGGAGAGCGGAGGGAACTTTGCTGTCCGCATTCAGGAGGGAGATGGCACCTTGACTTTGCTGTCTCAGGAGGACACCGCTGGTCTGATCTGGCAGAGAGTGAAGAGACTGTGAAGAGAAGCGAAGCGAAGGATCATAAGTTCTACTGGCATGCCACCTATCTTCGCGTCTTACGTCAGCTTCTCAACTTAGCTATGGGTTCCGTTGCCTCACACGGCATCCTAAGAACTCAGAATCCTGGCGGTCCGAAGCTTGGGGCTGATGTGCCTGGACCCGCTCTTGAAGAGCATTACATAGTATTTTTGGTAGAAAGAGCGATAGACACTTGTCAGCAACGAGCTGATGGTGTTTCAAAATACTCTTGAAAGGCAGAGCGTATTGAACAGTGCTTCCATACTCGCATAGGCACGATCCGTCGACGCACGTTTCATACGAAGAACTCCCAGCGGTCGTAGTTGACACAGAACGACATCGATATGGCTGGCACAGATACAAACAGAGACTCGAAGGAAGCTTCCAACCTCATCACTACACCTTCTGGCGATGCCATCCCACCGTTCACGCCGCATTCAGTGACATTCCACATACACTCATGGGCGACGTTAATCTACCTGGTCGAGAATCCTGAGAAGGGCATGGCAGCACTCAGGAGTACCTATCCACGTTTCGGCCCTTGGGCACTGGTGAAGGAGGTATGCTCAGTCTTTGCATTGGCGAATAATAGAAGTACTGATGATGCTGTACAGCTTACTGGTGCCGTGGCGTCGGATTACATAGAGAAAGACCAGGGATGTCTACTCTTCGGGAGCAAAGACTCTGCGCTCGCCTGTCGGGACTTTGTCATGTCGGAGAAACGAGGGGACAAGAAGATGCAGAGTGAAGAAGTGCATGTGAAGGCCTTCGACTTCCGCATCAGGCTCTGGGCTGTGGTATTTCCCGCGAAGAAGACCGAGGCTGCCATCCCATTCTGGCAGGACGCTGGAACTGGTATCTCCTCCAGGATCGCGAAGGAGTGTTTGGATCGTTGTCACCTCTTGAAGCCTGTGGACGACTTGACAGATGGGAAAGACCGACTTTCGACAGACAGTTCGGCCTTCGAGATTGTGAAGTCACGCATAGCGGAAAATCTGAACCGATCGCCTATTTCTGCACGCCCTCGAAGCGTGGCATCGACGGATGTCTTTCTCTATCCAACGGGGATGGCCGCCATATACCAGCTCCAAAGGTATCTCAACAACTCTGGGGTTCGCCCTGGCACGACGATCCTTTTTGGCTTTGTGTTCCACTCCACGCCGCACGTGTACAAACAATGGAGCTCCGCCTTCAAATGGTTCGGCAGAGGGAACGAGGATCTCGACAACCTGGAGGCATTTTGTGCCAGTGAACAAAAAGCAGGACGCCCGATCCAGGCACTCTGGACCGAGTACCCGTCGAATCCGAACCTGCGAGTACATGATCTCACACGACTCAAGGCTCTGGCTGATGAACATGGCATCTTACTCATCATAGATGAGACGATATCATCATTCTGCAACGTGGATCTGGTCGACGTCGCCGACGTCCTCATCACCAGCTTGACGAAGAGTTTCTCAGGCTATGCGGACGTGATGGGAGGCTCGATCGTTCTGAATCCCAATTCAAAGCACCACGACTCGCTGAGTGAGATTTGTCGAAAAGGCTTCATAAACGAATACTTCACCGGCGACGTCGAAGCTCTGGAACAGAACTCTCGAGACTACCTCGAACGATCCCGAAGACTGAACGCGAACGCCTACGCAATAGCCACCTACCTCGACTCCTTCGTCAAAGACCCAAACTCCCCCATCTCCAAAATCGCCTACCCTTCTATCGGCCCCGACGCCCAGCACTACAAAGCCTTCATGCGTCCTTCGACCCCTGACTTCACCCCAGGCTACGGCTGCCTCCTCAGCATCGAATTGGAATCTATCGATACTGCCATAGCCTTCTACGACAACCTCCACGTCCACCAAGGTCCCCATCTCGGCGCCCACAGGACACCGGCGATGCCGTACGTGAGGGCGCTGCATTACAAGGAGATGGACTGGGTTAAGGAGTGTGGCATGAGTGACCGGATGGTGAGGGTTTCGGCGGGGTTGGAGGGGACGGAGAATTTGTTGGGGGTGTTTGAGGTGGCGGTTGAGAAGGCGAGGGAGGCGAAGGCAGCTGGTGAGAAGGGTGATCAGGCTGTGGAGGAGGCTGGGCATGTCAGGCCGAATTTGGTGTCCGGATGAATCCGGATTGTGAAGTTGTGAGTGTTGTAAGCCAGCTATGTGTGGCGTAGATTTGCCAACAACACTGGGTATGAGTTCGAGTGATGCGGAATGAAGTCTTGAAATTACGAGAAGTTTCTACGGAGGACTGTCGTAGAGTGCAGAGAATGAGCGGAAGTGAAGTAAGGAAAGATTTTGCAGAACAATAATGGCAGCTACCTCCATCCGACAGCATCTCTTGTCAACTGTTCGCTCACCAGTGTCCATGCTGACAGCCGTAGAAGTGCCACAGAGCGGTAAGAGGAGCCAAACAGATGCCAAGCATGCCCGGTTCTGATAAAGAGGCTCAAGATTTTTCAACGGAGCCGTCGAAGCCCTGTAACCCACATTCCCTTTGAGAACGACTACGGAATTTTCTGCCGTTGCTCTACACAGATCGTCCCTGTTTATCATGCTGCTCACAGCGTACCAGAGACGAGGTCGTTTTGCTCTTGTTCAGAAGCGTTTTCACAATGGCTTTGTGACCTTGAGAAGCTGCGTGCTCCATCGGTGTCCGTCCTTTCTTGTTCTTTGCATGAACGTCCGCTTGGTTTGCGAGAAGCAACTCCACCGTCGCTTCGTCTCCTCTTGACGCGGCGTAATGTAGCGGTGTCCATCCCAGGTTGTCTTTCGTGTTTACATCCGCTTCGCTTGCGACAAGTAGCTTGACAATCGGGTTGTCCCCAACAGACGCTGCGTGATTGAGTGGTGTCTTCCCAACTCTGTCCTTCGGATTGACATCTGCTTGGCTTGCGATAAGCAGCTTCGCCATAGTACGATTTTGTTGGAGGAACGCGCGGTACAGCAGTGTGTACCCACCAACATCCTTCGAGTGAACGTCCACTTTATTGAGCAATATCTCTTTCCAAGCAATGCAGTCTTCACGTTCCTGCGAGGTGAGACCGTTACCTTTCGAATCAAGCCTTACTCTCCTACCAGAGAGCAGAGTTTTGATCGTGCCAATCGGACCATTACGAATTACCAGGGCGAGAGGCGACACCCCACGTGCATCGAGTGTGTCAACCTTGGCACCAGGGAAGGCACAAAGTGCAATAGCGAACTGATCTTGCCCGTGTTCAAGTGCGACATGCAGCGCAGTCCGTCGGTGTTGGGGACACAAGCTGTTGATTAAACATAGCTTCAAGAGCATGGGTATCAGATCAACATGACCGTGTTTGGCGGCAACATGTAGTGCAGGCAGGAGATCGTTTCCAGGAAGCACCTCGTCATACACCTTTCTGGGCAACAATGTAGGCTGGTCCATTAATAATTGAAGAAGGGGCCGGTGGCCTTGGGCGACAGCATATCCAAGAAGCCCTCGCAGGTGGGAGATCTGCGTATTACCGACTGCTGGCCAGGGGTGCAATTTCCAGGACGAATTTGGCTGCAGTGCCACATATTCGAACTTCTCCCATGACGTCTTTGTCTTGTCGAATTTCGTGGTATGCAAGAGCCAGGTTTGGATCGCGAACTGTAGGAACGAGGCTGTATCCTGATTTGTCGGGCGCTGGATGGGGATACCGGGAGCTTCTGACCTCCCCTGACCTAGGCGCAACCCCTTCTGCAAGAACTGCGGTATCATCCCCAAAATCGGAGGCGCTTTGACTGTCCGATATATTTGAATGTCGATGCCTGTCTTCGCTCGAATATGACTGAGGCAAAGCTGACCGATCTCAAGCTCGGTTTGATCTCTGGACATATTTAGTTCATCTTGAAGGGCTGGCCGAAAGTCGCCGTCAAGGAAGTGGGTGTCGCGGAGTAGATTCGAGAAAATGAATTGGCGGATCGAGTGGTGCGCAGGCTCTAGGAGTAAATCTGTCTCTTCCAAAACCAATAGACTCACTCCGGCCCGTATCACGGAATCCGGATCTGGTCTTCTGTCTTGGTCGATCTCGCCACTTTCCAGATCCAGGGCGAGCATGTCACTCACGGCATCTACGCACAGTGGTTCTCGAGCCGCCGAGCACCATTTCAGGACCTTGGGATTGCAGAGCAGTTGCCCGTCCAATCTGCGCGTCAGGCACCGCAAGTAAAGATCGGAGAGTGATTTTGGGAGATCCTGTAGCGTCGAGTTGACTTCCGCTACGGTGGTGCAGTTACGTAAAATCTCGTCAAGCAAAATGTGCACCCATAAGAACCTTCGAAAAGCAATCAGCCCATGATCAACTCCATGGATCTTTCCAGATGCTTCTTTTGAAACTCACATGTTTTCAGCTCGTTGCAGCAGAGCATCCTTTACTCTGATTCGGAGTCCTCGGTCGTGGAAGAGTTGGCGTTTGCCCGCGCGTTCCTGCAAGCGGGTGTCGATGTACATCTCGATATCCTTCGAATTGCAACCATCGTCAAGTCGGATCCGTAAAGCATTTGCTGGAACAAGTGTGGCAAGTTGGGACTCGTTCTCACTCGTGATCATTATCCTCGTATATTTCTGTCGTTCTGTTCTCTGCTCTGATAACCTGTGCAAGCCAGACCAAATGTACCTTTGTTCGTGTTCATCACTCGTGTCTGCGCCGTCGACACAGACAATCAATTTGTTGATCGTATATGTCAGTGGTATCACGATGTCGTCTATGATCTCATCCAGGTCTGGGCTCCTATTGCAGTCCCCAAAATACAAGTCCAGGTCGTGGACAAGTTCTGAAGGGCATGGCGTGTTGCCATCGATGGAGATCTGGATGAGTTGCCTTGTCAGGCTCCGGAACAGGTCCATTGCTTTCGTGTCGGGATACTGAAAGAAATGATGGATGACCTTCGTATCCCGCGAAGCTTGGACTGTGGACATCGCATGATGAACAGCGGCCGTCCTGTGAATGTCAGTAAGTCTTCATAGCAACAAAAAATGCATAACCGTACATGGCAACTGTCTTGCCAGACCCGACTGACGACACACGATTAGTAGCCGCCCTGTAGTGCTTTGTGCCCGATGACCGTACCTTTACCCGACAACCACAGTATGCTGCTGTTTGCACTATCAAATTCCCATTGATCGAACGCTGGAGCGCGCGTAAACCACTCCGTGGTACCCTGCATCCTTTTGCGACCAATTCGATTCAGGATCTTTCGTGCCTCATACGATGAAATTCGACCGATCAGCTTTCGTATATCATCCACTAGACCCAGCATCAGCCGGAACTCTCTGTTACCATTGTCCAACTATAGCTTACCTGAGCGCTTCGTCGTGGTTAGCTGCCCAACGAACTTCTGCATCCATACATCTTGTGCTGTCCTATGACGGTCGTATTGGTGAATGGGACCCTGTTCTGCATCACATAAGCCATAGTTTAATGATGTAGGAAGTTTTGGCTCGCGTAATCCATACCTCGTGACTGCACTGGAGCGATGTTACCAAGAAGTTCCTTTGCCCATGCGGCTGCCGCTGCAGCGGCAAATGGTTGCCACGCTTTGTTTTTGTGAGAATCGCAGTAATCACAAATCCCTCGGACGACGAGGCATGGAAGAATGTTTGCAACACCAGCTGCTTCCATCTCAAAACAAAGAATGCCGCCATGCTTTTGACTAATAGCGTCCCTCTTCACAGCGTCCTTCATGACCTGATCACCGGACGCGATCAAACCGTAGTGGACAGAGGGTCTAGAAGCTGTCCGCTTGAGACGGGCTTGCTCATGGTCCAAGTCGCATTTCTCGCAGGTTGCTTGCCCTTCGAGATGACTGTAAGTCGCGCCGAAGAGGCGGTCATCTTTTCCAGGGTCCCAATAGGAGTCATTCTTGTATAAGTCCAAGTAGTGGCAAAAGTTCATCTTTCGCGCTGACGCAGACCGGAGTTTGCCAAGGCCAGAAAGAACGGACGTGGGCGGTTGATTGAGTTGACCTGTCTTTACGAATTTGCCGTCGTGCATGGCCTTACCGAAATCGTACTGTACGACACCACCATGCTGCCGGCCGAGATCTGGCAAGCTCACAACGACGTCACCCAGGCGAACGTCGTTGGGAAAGGGAACAGCACCTCCTATGCCAACTATGAGTGCGAAGTGCAGCCCGGGAAATGTGGTGAACAGCTCAGTTGCAACCGAGGCCGCAGACGCCTTGCCCATTTGTGATGCGGGCAGGCAGCCCATGACCACGTTGTGACCGTTCATCTCTCCATACACATATTGGTGTGATATCTTGTGGTCCAAAAATACGTCTTCATGCTCCTCCCCGTCGAATAGCAGCCTAGAGGCCTTCAGCTCTGGAACAGGAAGGGCACATATCCAACCAACTGTGTAGTCTTCTTTCGCCAGGCGCTTCGGGGACATCGTGAACGTTCTTAGACGGATGCGGTGCCTTGGGCATCATATGTCGACCTCAGAGTACTCTGGAGGATTCATAGGGTGTCCCAAAAATGGCAAGATTTGTGTACAGGTTGTGCCTAGATTGGAGATATCCGCCGTGTTGCGCTTTGCGTGTCTTCGTGACTTGAGGTGGGAACCGTTGGTGGTGTATGCGATACGGGAAGGACATCAGATGTGGGTGAGAGCGATGAGAGGTTTCCGCTGCCCCAATTCTTGAGCGCCGGCACAGTATACACCCCAGCAGCCCAGCCTCAATCGCTTGAAGCAGAGAAAGGAATTCATTGGCTGTTGACGCATGGCCCGAGCCAGCTGAGTGTTGCCCTCATGCAACTTGCAATCATGCAGACATTAGTACCACCATTGCCTGCAGCCGCAGGCGGCATTGCTTCGTAGAGCCACCTGCAGACGCGAGTGTCTTCCAAAGATGAGCAAGGAGCTGATTCAATTCAAGAGGACAAAATGTATGTCGCCCTTGACACAGGAAGGCGCTCTGTCAATGGTGTGGTGCTCGTAAGAAGAAGAAAAGGTGGCGGGAGATGATGTGGTGGACGGACCAAGATGTTCGTATTCATACTGAAATATACCCAACACCAATTGGTCCTCATCTTCACAACAAAAACCCCAAAGTCCCCAACCCAGGACTGACCGCCTCCGCACTCTTCAATGTCAGCACCGCCGCCCTCTGCGCCAAATCCACAAACTCTTCCACCCTTCCCTCTCCGTTCCCCTCCCTCGCTAACCCAGCAATGAGCGTCCCCACAAATGTATCCCCCACCCCATTCACACTAACAATATCTGCCTCGTCGACTTCCTCAACCGCTGGGAAAAGACGCATATACACCCCTCCAACACCTAGCGTCGACTCCGTCTCGTTCGCGCACCGTGAGAGGATATATGGTGCGTACTCGCCGCTGCTCAAGCGAGGATCGTTGGCAGAGAGGATTTGAGTGAGGAGAACGCCTTGCTTGCCCAATTTCGTGACAATAGTGGGAATGAAAGGCAACAGCTGAATCGTCTGCTGCGGAACGCCCTGATCGACAAGTTTTGGTGTCGTAGCGAGTGCGAGTTGTACCCTCGCACCGCCTTGTGGAATCCCCAAAGCGTCGATGACGGTCCACCAGTCTTCGCGGTCGAAGAATTGGTTCTCGCGAGCCGCGGTGTACATTGCGGACAGTTCGTGGATGTTGGGCGTGGCGAGGTGGAGAGATGGGGAAGGGAAGACGGAGAGGGTGTTTGGGTGGGGCAGGTTGAAGATGCCGATGGATTTTGCGTTGGAGACGGGTTCGAAGGTGATGTGGGCGTTGATGTCTTTGCCAGCTTGGAGCCAGCGGGCGAGATACCCAGGAGACCAGTTGCCATCGATGGCGAGGTGAGAGGGCTTGCAAGCGTGGAGTTGAGGGAGCCAGAAGTCGTCGAA
The DNA here is from genome assembly GCF_010093935.1 of Zasmidium cellare ATCC 36951. Classification (NCBI taxonomy): domain Eukaryota; kingdom Fungi; phylum Ascomycota; class Dothideomycetes; order Mycosphaerellales; family Mycosphaerellaceae; genus Zasmidium; species Zasmidium cellare. The sequence continues at coordinate 57,776 of NW_022986945.1, read as the reverse complement.
TGTGTTTGCGAGGGCGTTGGATAGGGACGATGGTGTTTCGAGAATGCTCATATCGGCCATGGCAAGCACAAGGTCTTTGTTCTTATCGTTGACGGCGATGTACTGAGCTGTGCGGCTACCACTATCTTTTGAGAGTGTCTTGACGCCTACTGTAGACATATCTGCTGCCGACAGAGCTTCCAACGCAGCCTTGCCAGTGAGATCGTCGCCAACAGCACTACAAAGACGCACATTGGCTCCCATTAGATGTGCAGCCCGAGCGACATTATGTCCCACACCACCCAATGACTGAGCTATGCGAGCAGGATTCGAGGTCTGCAGCTCCGGTGATTGCGAACGTGAGCCTGGTCGTGGGCTGAAGTCGCAGGCGAGGTCGACCGCTAAGCTACCGGCGACAAAAACGTCAGCTCTCGTTTCTGACAGTGGGACTTGATCTGCCGCACCGTCTCTTCTGGGTTCCGATTCCAGTTGCTGTGCGGCCGCGGCGAAACTCTTTGGCACGCCCTCGTTGGTGAAGCTTGCTGCAGCGGGTCCGGTCATGACACTGTGTGAGCTGCGAACAAAATGTCAGCACTTGTGTATCTCTATAGCATTGAGCCTAGCTTACTCGCCCGCGCTACCTTCTTGCTCAAGCTTTCTCAACTCGACTGCCACCTTGGTGCCGCGTATGACGTTGGCTTCAACCAAAGCTCGGTTGGCTTCCACGCTCCTACTTCCCGTAACCTCTTTGATCTTATCCAGAATGAAAGGGGTAATCGCAGCGCCCTTCGACCCAGCAGCACTGGCAGCTTCCAAGGCCTCGGCAATCGCCTTCTCCATTTCTTGGAAGGGCACACTGAATTTATCAGGAATCGGGTTGGCGAAATGCAGGCCAGACTGCAGGCCGAGCGAATTCTGCGCAAAGATAACTCTCGCGGCCTCAATCTCATCTCGAAGCACTACGGGGCTCTTGACGCCACTGTCTCTGGCATAGAAAGCGGGAAAGTCAACAGACCCCGTTCTACCGGCCGCAAAAGTAGCAACCGCTACGCCTTGTGTCTCCAGATACTCAAGAGTTTTCGGGATGTCCAAGAAAGATTTGCACCCTGAGCTTATGACAGTGATAGGAGTCCTTCCCAACTCCGTCAGATCTGCCGAAACGTCCATTGTCAATTCAGCGCCTCGATGAACACCTCCCAGACCTCCCGTAGCAAAGATCTTGATGCCAGCCATGTGTGCCAATACGGACGTTCCAGAGATCGTGGTCCCGCCATTGAGTGGTTTGCCTTCTGCGTCCTTCATTCCCAGTACGAAGCCAAGATCCCTTCGAGACAGTTTCCAGACATTAGGGGAGCCGGGTGATGAGACGAGCTGATCAAGCTCTTTTGAATCAAGACCAACCCTAGCTACGCCATCGAGAATGCCTATCGTCGCAGGAACACCTCCATTCTCTCGGACTAACGACTCTAGTTTCGTTGATAGAGCAACATTATCCGGGTAAGGGAATCCATGGGTGTATATCGTTGTTTCAAGAGCTACGACTGGTCGTTTCTCGGCGATGGCTTGTAGAATTTCTTCTGAGACCTTGAAGAATTTGGAGTTGGTGGAAAGCGAGCGTCGAAGGATGGGATTGGTCTTCGACAGTCTTGACGAGCGCCAGGCCGAGCGACAGGCTCTGCAAGTCCAAGTAGAAGCCATGCTGACGAAGACTGAGATAGAATACCGTCCAGTGGTATGGTCCGGGTTGACAGTGATTTCCTGTCCCGTCCTTCTTGATGTGACTGTCGATGGCCTTTCGAGTCGATGTCGAGAGGAGTCTCAAGGAGTCTCAATTGAAAAGCATCTTTATATCCATCCTCCTGGGGTGAGTCAGAAGTCTTGGTACGTGTAGTAGATAGCAGCTATCACATGCAGGTGAAGTGTAATGCCAAGAAAACCCCGTCTTCCCAAGAAGGAAAGTCTGACGACGACTTTCAAGTCGACACGTCTCCAAGCTCCAGCCCAAAGCATTGAGAGCATCCACACACCCCAATGCCGACACAACGATGAGGTCGCTAATATCCTGGGCCTGGCTGGGCCTCCTCAGCACCACCGCCGTCGCCGACTCGAACCTCACGCACGAATCACGAAATATCCTCTCGTCGGCGTTCTCGCCCCCGAAGCACTTCCGCAATGTCAACCTCGTGCGGAATATCAACCTGGAGAAGAGCTATCCCAAGGAGACGATTAATGTTGTGATTGAGAATATCGATAAGGCGGCGCAGAGGGAGTACTATATCCCCTTCGAACAGGGGTCATTAGGGCAGATTGGTGGATTAGAGGTTGTAGATAAGAAGGAGCCGGAGAAGAAGGGTTTCGCGGTGGATGTTGTTGGTATTAATCCGTTCAGGTATGGAAATAACAATCCCGCTAGAAGACGGTCGCATCTGATTGTCTGGCAGCACCACGGAATACTACAAAATCACATTCCCAACACCCCTCCCGCCGAAGGAACAACTCACCCTCTCGATAACCTACTTCGTCCTCTCCGCCCTCTCGCCCCTTCCCCGCGAGATCCAGCAAACCGACAAACAATACGTCCTGCACAAATTTTCCGCCTACGCACCCTCGGCCTACACGACCGTCAAGCAAAAGACAAAGCTCAAACTCCCCACGACCGACGTCCCAGACGCCGTGACCCTCCCCGCTTCCCTCAACGCAGAGGGGAAAGAAGACCCGCAGAAGCAAGGGACGTCGTACACCTATGGTCCATACAGCGAGATCGAAGCGGGCGCAACGCAAGAAGTCAGCGTGCGATATGAGTTCACGAAACCTCTCACGCACAGCAAGTTGCTCGAAAGGGACATCGAAGTCTCGCACTGGGGCGGCAACATCGCCACAGAAGAACGCCAATGGCTCACGAACCGCGCCGCGACGCTCAAGAACCACTTCAACCGCGTGCAGTACCAGCAGAGCAGCTACTACAACCCTCCCACGTCCGCCTTGAAAGAGATGCGCTTCCCGCTGGTGGTCGGAAGTGTCGACGCATATTTCACTGACGACATCGGCAACGTCTCGACGAGCCGCTTCCGCACGAACAAGAAAGAGGCGAATCTCGAACTCAAGCCCAGATACCCCATGTTCGGGGGATGGAACTACAGCTTCAAAGTCGGCTGGAATGGCGATCTGCAGAACTTCCTGCGCAAAGTCAAAGGCGGTGACGGGGAGAGCTACGTCCTAAAAATCCCCTTCTTCGAGGGCCCAAAGCAGGCCGAGGGCATCGAGTACGAGCGCATCGTAACGAGAGTCATCCTCCCCGAAGGCGCGACGTGCGTATATCCCCAACCCCACCCGCATCCATTCAAACTAACACATCCACGCCAGAAACGTCCACTTCCAAACCACCCTCCCCATCATCTCCAACACCACCTCCCTACACCGCACCTTCCTCGACACCATCGGCCGCACGGCCCTGACCCTCACGGCCGTCAACATCGTCGACGAGCTGCGCGACCGCGAGCTCATCGTCACCTACGACTATCCCTTCGTGGCGAAGTTCACTAAGCCGCTCACCATCACGGCGGGGATTTTCGCCGTGTTTGTCGTGGCGTGGGTGGTGGGGAGTTTGGATGTTAGTATTGGGAGGAAGGAGGGGAAGGGGAAGAAAGTGGCGTAAAGGAGAGCTGCGTTGGACTTGATTCGTGGAAGAGTCAAGAATAAGATGGTAGACATGTAGACTTTGAATGTATAGTATATGAAAAGCTACTATCTATTTCATTCAAATCCTGCTCATCTATAAAGGCCGGTGAAACAGACCCGGCAACCAGGGGAGGACATAACAGACAACAGACAACAGCGGGCTGTACGAAATGCATAGGTCTGTCATGTCTGTCTATTAATCTATCTGTCTCTTCTCGTCTCATTTCACCTCCCGCTCCCTCACTCAAATGCAAACACTCAAAGCACCAGTCTTGCATCTTGCAATCTCTGCTGAGCGCGGCTCGTCCATACAATCAATACAGATGGCACGCAACGCACGCCTTCCTAGCGCTATGAGCATACCCAACCCCAATCCCCCATCCCAGCCCAAACCATCATCTCCACCACTGATGAATTGAGAATGAGATTGGATGACTACCCAATCCCAACCAACCATCAAATCACCCCAACAACCTGGCTCCTCCGTCCACCCGGCGTCATCACCTAAACGGACGGTGGGGCTCTGCTTCCACCACCTTCACCAGCACTTCCACCTTCTCCACCTCCACTCCCTCCACCACCGCCGTCCACATCCCCAGCAGTACAACGTCCGCACCGACATCAAAACTCATGCCGCTGGAAATCATCGAAACGCGGACTCGCATCATTCTGCGGTGAGGTGGTCATACCGAAAGCTGGAGGTCTTCCTGGCGTGGGGACGAAGCGGGGGGTTCGCTGTTGTTGATGATGTTGGGGAGAGCGGGTTTTGTCGTTTGAGGGGTTGAGGGATGGGGTTGGGTGTTCTGAGGTGGTGTGCGGGCCTGCTGTTGGCTTTGTTGTACTGGCGAGCGCTGAGGCGTCGTTGAGGGGCCCGGTCCCTGGAGTCCAGAGCCAGGCATCTGATGGGCGTGATAACTCGCCTGCTGTCCAACTACCGGAGTTCCTGTCCCAGGGATGAAAGGCGGGAGAGAAGGCACCGTTCGGATAGAAGGTAGACCATTCGGCATGGGTATTGCCATCCTCGGCGGCGAGACAGAGAATCCTCGCTGTGATGCCTGTTGAGGTGGGTACTGACTCAGCAGTATGGGAGGACTGTTCGCATTTGGCAGACCGTAAGCACTGAGGATGCTGTCTCGTCTAGCTTGACTTGCTGGATCTTGGAACGAGCGACTTGCTGCTTGCATAGGACTGGCAGGTGGCGGCATCGTAGTTTGACCTGCGCCGCCGTTCATGCCACGTTGCTGCGTCGAGCCCTGCGAGCTTCCATTTGACACGCTGCGAGCCATTCTAGACGCTTGCACAGGCACGCCAAAGCCCTGCTGTGGGAGCATCTGCGGCGGCGCTGAGATGAACGGGTTGACACTCATGCCATTGGAGAATGGACTCTGGTATCCGGCCATGATCTGTTGGGATTGACTACCGGCGACATTATTCCACTGAGACCAGCTCATCTTCTGATCAGGCGTGAAGAGACCTGGGCCTCGTGCAAAGGGGCGTTGTTGAGGCTGCACGGAGAAGTCCCCGGCTCCATCAAACGTGTTGATGTTGTCGCCACCCATGCGACGGAGCATGGGCGCAGCAGAAGGCTGAACTTGAGTTCGGGTTGGAGTCCTGCTAGGAGCGACAGACGCACGATCCAAGGGCGATTGAGCTGGCATCCGGGTCGAAGTCCTATCGGAAGCAGTACTTTCACTACGCTGGTGACTATGCGAACCTTGAGTCACCGCGCTGTGGACACTCGCACTAGACGACGAACTCAACCCGCGTTGGCGTCGATGGGCTTCTTCCGTATCTCCTTGTACGTTCAGCGGCGCCGCCATGTTCTGAGGGGATCTCACGTTGTTCCTGACCTTCTGGCTCGCATCGCCCAGAGCGTCGAGAAAGTCATTCATCGGATCTTGCGCCGGAGCCTCTGCTCGCGCTGGCTGGACGCTGTTCGACCTCCCGTTCACGGCCTGCGTAGGAGGGGAAGGTGCCGTGTCCACCGCTGGTGCTGGCGTGTTCGACATACTCTGGGCTTGCTGTCTTCGCTCGCTCTCCTTCTCAACCCGTCCCAGCTCGGCAGAGTACTGATCGATCTCCTCCTGGCCGGTGCTACCCACTTGCTGTGGCTGTGTGTCGCTCAGGGATCCATTGCCAGAGATGCCAGAGAACACCGCAACGCCTTCTGCCGAGTTCGCCCACTCGCCGAATCGGGCTACCCAGTCGTCCTGGCCTGCAGCTGGAGCTTGCTGCTGACTGCCAGAATTCCCAGGCTCCGCACTCTGTCTGTTTCCAGGTACGGTCTTATCAGGCACGCTGCTCGCAGCAGATTCTGCCCTGTATCCGCTAGCAGGTACGAAGCTGGCGGGCAAGCCAATTCCAACACTCTCCGCTCCGCTTGCTTCCTGCTCACGATGCCTCAGCTGAAACAGCGCAGTGCGATCGAAGTCTTGTTGGTTGACGTGGGTCGCAGTCGTAGGGAGAGTATGATAAGCTTGGCCAAACTCCCGCGACACGCTTGCTCGTGCATCTGTCGGAGTAAATCTGTTCAAAGGCGTGGGCTGCATCGACGGGGCACGAGTAAATCCCCTCAAAGTCGCAGCCTGAGCTGATGGAGCTCGAGCTGTAGTCCAGATCGAAGGGCTTTGCGCGACTGAACCTCGTCGGTCTGAAGGGACGAACAGGTCCTCGGGCGGGCGGGATGAGTCTCGAATGGCTTCATTTGCGGTCTTGTTCCCAGCCGGTTGCTGGACTGGATATGGCTTTCGCGAAGGTATAGCGGGAGTCGGCGCCGCTGCACCATTCTTCGGGACCCCGGCCTGAGTCTTAGTCGGAAGTTGATAAGGATTCGTCAGTGAGACAGCGGGAAAGTCGGACTCTTTACTCTTCTCGCTGGCCTTATCCGCGCCGTATTCATCATCCTTCTGGCTCTGCTTCTTCCTCTTCGAATCGACCTTCCTCTTCCTCTTCGGGGGCGGTGAAGACGGTGCCCGAGGGATAACATCCTCATCCTCATCTTCACCCTCAGACGCCTCAATCCGCTTCTTGCGTTTTGGAGCCTTCACTTGAGGAGGCGGTGGTGGCGGCGCTAGTCCCTCATCGTCGCTTGCGAAGTTCGAACTAAGCTTGCGCTTCTTCTTGTTCTTGCCGCGGGGTGTGTAGGCGGGGCCATCCTCGTTAGTGGGTGCTTGAATCGCAGTCTTGGTTTTCTTCACGGGAGCGGGCTCAGGTGCTTCATCGTCGCTCGCAAAGTTTGAGCCGATGGACTTCTTCCGCTTCTTCTTACTCCGCGGCGCAACAGTGATGTCGTCTTCGTCGGGAGGCAGTTGATTCGCAGTCTTCGGCTTCGAACTCCTCTTCCGATTCTGCGTGCTCTCTCGACGGCTGGCGGGATTCGGATTCGTCTCAAGCAGGAAATCTTCTTCCCCATCACTGATTGATTTCGGCTTCGAACTCTTCTTACGACTCTGCGTACTCTCTCGACGGCTAGCGGGGGGTCGCTCCACATTCGTGTCAGGCAGAAAATCTTCCTCATCACTCGTGGGCTTCGGCTTCGGCTTCGAACTCTTCTTGCGACCCTGTGCACTCTCTCGACGTCCTGTAGGAGGTCGCTCCACCTGCGTGTCAGGCAGAAAGTCGTCTTCCTCATCAACCGTTGGCATTGGCTTCGGCTTTGAACTCTTCTTACGACTCTGCGTGCTCTCTCGACGGTTGGTGGGCGCCGTACTCGTCTCAGCGAGGTCTTCCTCATCAACCATAACCTTTGCCTTCGAAGTCTTCGTGCGCGGTTGCGTGCTCTCCCGGCGGCTGGTGTCAGGCTGCGGCGTGCTCTCCTCACCAAAGAGCTCTCCCACAGTAGTCGGATCCTTGAGCGTCTGAGCCGCATTCCCACCAAGCCCACCAGACATCACCGGGACAAAGCCACCAAAACCTCCCAGTCCAGACCCGTCTCCTTCACCCCCGAAGAAGAAATTCCCCCATCCCACCCGATCCATCCCCTCCCCTCCAAAAGGATCCAAGCCATCAAGCCCACCCTGAACGAATTGTCCACATACAGCAATCTCTGAATTCTACCCAGCAGCCAGCAAACAATCATCCAGAGCGGTGAGGACATTCTCCTGATCCCTTTTCTCCACACCCTTGAACCCGCCAACATCCAAGTCCAACTCCATGGCGTCAGGATCGGGAGGCGCCGTCGAGGAGCGCTTAACTCCGTTCGTCAGGGGCCGTCCGTGGTCGCCGCCGAAGCCGTTGAGGTAGGGTGTGGTGGAGATGTCCGGGTAGTGTGTGAGCATGACGGTTTCGTCGAGGAAGTGGTCGATCTCGAGGTAGGGATCGGCGAGTTTGAGCGAGAGGCGGAGGTCTTGCATGTCGAGGGGATCGCGCTTGGCTTGCATTTCCATTTCAATGGGAAGCAAACCGGCCGCGTTTCGTTGCAGGATGCCTCTGTCGAGATCATTCTCCTCTTTGCGCAACTGTCTCCGGAATTTGTTCGTATGAATGCCCTCTCCACCCACTCCGTTAGAGCGTGCATGGCCGAGAAAGCCACCCAGCATCTCCTTAACAAACACCTCAGCAGCTTGCTCGACCAGCTCTGCAACAGACTGCAAAGCGCCCTGCTGCACACCTCCAGTAAGACCCTCCTCGTAACAAATCGGCTCGATCCGATTCTGCATATCCGCGACACCAGGAAACTCCAGCGCCTCCGACGCCAGCGTCTGCGCATACCGCCTCCGAATCTCAAGATCATGGCTCGACCGCGCCAATGTCGCCGTCGCTGTGCTTGGACCCGTGCCCGTCGCGCTCTGCGGCTCTGCCTGTTGTTGTGTCTGCGAAGAAGGCTTGACCACCAGCTCGCTGGCATAGAGATGCATCTCATGGAAAGGATCATTGACCGGCTTCCCAACCTCCTTCAACGCCTTAATCCTCTTGCGATCCCGCGGCGCCATACCCATAACCTCGTTCTTCTGCCTCTCCTCAAACTTATCATTCGTAACAGCCCCCGCGCCTGCGCTTTTCGACGTAGACGTCGGCTTGTCCGTCGCAACAACCCATGGCGCAACATCGGTAGGAGGAGGATCGCGTATGCTGTTCGCATAAAGCGCCGCGAGGAGGGTATTATGCAGATGCAGTGTCGACACAGGCAGCGCCTTATTCGCATCCGCTGCCGCAGCAGCAGCCGTGGGAGTCGACGAAAGCACCGGCTGCAACACCCACGCCAACTCCGACTGATTCAGACATCCTTTCACAAACTGCCCCAAAGCGAGTTTATACTCTCCCCATCCCTCCCCCAGCGCGGCTTTCAACTGCAGATATATCGGCTCCAAGTTCACGCGCTCGACTTTTGAATTTCCACCCAGCGCGGCGGCGCCTTGCTGCGCGATCGTCTTGCCGCCGACATGGTTCGTCACCGCGGGGGCGATGGTGGATAGCGAGAGCTCGGCGGGGTTCATGGCGGCGGTAGGGCGTTCATCGCATGGGTCGGATTTCGCGATCGAGCATGTGACAGGCGCAAGTGAGGTGCGGCGTGGTGAGTGGAGTGTCGCGAGTTGTCGCGCAGTGAGGTGATAGAAATATGAGAGTGAGGTGTGGTCGCTGATGTAGGCTGTCGCTTGTGCTTCAGCTGACGACTGCGAGTGAGGTGGTGGATGTCGCGGTGGTGGTGATGGTCTCCTACGATCACAAGCTCGAGGTGTTGTAGTGTGGAGTCGGCTCGTTCCGACGGGAAGCGGGAACGTAGCGTGCGCCAAGACTGGAGTTCACAAGACAAAGGACAATCAACTTCCCAGCAAGCATGTTCGCGCAAACAATCGAAACAAAGAGACATTGTAGAATCCGCCTCAGTTAGGCTTTCAATTTCTATCCAATACATGGATCTGAAGTCTCTCGCAGCAAAAGTCATATCAAGACTAATACAATAGAAGACGGCGTTGAGCCCGTGATGCCAGTACCTCTTTGAATGCCCTGCCATTCCTTTCCTTGCTCCGATGATGCATCGCCTTGGTCTTAAGATGCCAAGCGCTTTGGTAAACTCCTCCTATCCAGTGTCCTTGTCGTGGGTGGTGTTTTGTGTTTTCGCTTGAACGCTCCAAAAATTTGTTGTTATGATGCAAATTGGATGTTGGAAACCGATGTGTAGCCCGTGTCCATGTTCGCTGTGTTATTCAATCTCCTCCACTTTGTTCCCTTCTACTCGATCGTCGTCGTAAACGTCGGGCCAGTCAATCCATTGCCAGTGCTCGGAGTGGTCGATCGGCTCCAGTCGCATGTTGCCTCGGTCGTCGATGCCCTCTTCTGGGTGAACCATGACGGACGCGCCGACTGCTGCGCTTTGGATGCGTGCAGAGATTGGAAGTTGGTATCTCAAGACGCCCCTGACGATCAGCTCGAACGGGTATTGGATGACCTGCTCCCATCTTTCACTGCCTCGAATCTCCGTCTTGTTGCCAGGCTTCGTCAGTCGCACCTGGCCCATCGAGTAGTGCTTCTTCTGTTTGACCGGAGATGCGTCAAAGGACAGCGCTTGGTCGAAGTGGAAAATACGCCCCAAAAGCATCGTCTGCGCATCCTTCTCCAGGTCAGAGTCCTTACCATCTGAGCCAGGTGCATGCCAGTGACCGTCTGGATCCTGTATGGGGTTGGGGTTGCGGTCGTCCCCAGATCCACTCGATCTTCTTTCCTCCCTTCGCCCACTCTCTTTCGCGCCATCCTTCGGCTTGTGACTACCCACATGTTTGCTCTTGGCAAAGATATTGACGTCCATATCAGCAACACTAATGCTCAGAGTGTTCGGATTGATCGCGCCGACCTTCAAATCCAAGAACAACTCCTGCTCGCTGGCAAGGACGTTCTTGATCTCGTGGATTTCAATATCATACAGCGGCCGATTCGCGGAGAAGACGAACCCAATAGCCGAAAAAACGACCAGAATGATGACAAGGGTAGTAAGACAGCAAGCGCTGTACCGTCCACTCCACCATCGCCAGCGCGAATCGTCTTCATCCTCGTCGTCCATTTCATGGACACTGCTATGCAACCGCCGTGAGTTCCGCATACCTCGAGGTCCTCGTACCGTTCCCATGAGTGGCGTTCGCTCGTCATCTGCATTCTGTTCAGCATCAAAGTCGTACGGTTCCTGTTTCCTATTGCCAGCAAAGAATCCAGCAGACCGGAATTGCATACTATGAGGGCTCTTGGGCGAATTAGGCCTTGATCTTTGATGGTTCTGGCGCAGCTTCGAGGCTTGCGTGAAAGGTGAATCCTGCTCATAAGTTGCCGAATGATGGCCGCCTCTGCCAAATCGCCCGATGTGTCGTGGTGTATGTGTTCGTACCGTACCGCTGTTGCTCTCAGGACTATCGACGTCGTTGTATGGGTTGCTGGAGAATTTCATGCTTCGTTTTCCACCAACTCGTCGCTCATCAAAGGCGTCTCCAAACCCTCGAATAGCTCCCCGTGGCTGCTGCTCAGCCATACTGTGTGACGACGTGACTGATGGAGTTCTAGAATGGTGTCGACCTCTTCGCTGTGGTTCGGGTGGGTTCGATTCGTACACGAACGTCTCATCCGAATCCGACGTATTCGCCTCATCTACCGCATTCGCCACGCGGGCCTCGAAGAGGTCGGCTTTTGAAGTGGCTTTGCGCACAAATCTGTCAGAAAGTGTACCGAGAATGCCAGTCGAGAATGCGTGCTTCAAAACATGAGGGAAAGTAGGCCGTTGCAGTGCGGAGACGCTGATCTCTTTCTCGTCGTCCTCTTCGCGCCAAATCATCGATCTCGCCCGCTTCACCCGAGACGCTGGGACAGGACTTTGCTGCTGTGCAAGCTCGTCTTTGCGCTGTCGTAAAGCATTGTAGTAGAGCGACTCATACGCACTGACATATCGACGATCCTCATAGAGCCTGCGCAGATGAAAGGAAGAATGAGCAGTATAAGACATACCTGATCCTTGATTGACGCTTCTTTTCTGACGATCAGCCTTTTTGCGTTCCTTCTTTGGTCGGATAGTTTCGTTGCTGGCCTTCAATCTTATACTGCCGCTGTTGTCAGTCCTGAGACGATTGGCGCCTTCACCGGCAGGAGCAAGGCCAGACTGCGGGATGGATTGAACGGTTTCCGTCTCCACCGTCATGCCTTGCTTCCCATCACCAGCGCGCGATTTTGTCGTCGTAAGTGAGTAGCTGCTCTTTGGTGCTGTGTTTTTCGGCCGTTGTTGTGCGCTGTTGCTCGCAGGTTGAGATGCTGACTGCCTGCGGCCTCTGGATTGATTCGAGTCTGACTTGTTGCCAGCGCTTTCACTGCCACTTTCACCCTGTTGGGCGGGTTTCTGCTCTCCTTCTTGTTTCGGTGCTTCTCGTTTCGGTGACTTCGATTCGTCGTCAGAGATCTTGGTGAGTGGTTTCAAGTCCGCAGTAGCCTGCACTGCAGCAGGACTGGGTTCCTGAGCATCGGCGCTGTTTTCCTGCACGGTCTCCAACATGGACTTTCCACTTGCACCGCGAGACGATGCCTTTGGAGGTGGAGGTGGTTGTAGTTGTGGGTCAGGACGTTGATTGTCGCGACTCGCTTGTCTGGAAACGACTGGCGATGTGTTGTGATTGTTTTGCGGTGTTGAGCTGATGACTTCGATGCTCGGAGTGGTAGGTTGATCTCTTCTTTGCGCCGCCGCAGCAGCAGAACCTCGTCTAGAAGTGGGACCAGACGGTGGAGGCGATTTCAGTCTCGGCGACACAGGCCATGAAGGTGTGTTCTCGCCCGACGCAGAGGCACTCTTAGGTACTCTGGGCAGTTTCGACACCGCCTCTGTCACTGCACCTCCCTGCTGTTGTTGCTGTTGCAATTGAGGTACGCTCGACGCTGACAAAGCTCTTTGAATAGCCGCTGCGGAGGGCTGGGTGGAGAGATTCCCAGATATCGTCGGTGGCTTATCTTTTCGAATGGGCGAGGTGTTTCGCGAGGTATGTGGACTGGCGGCCAGCGGCGATGCGGTTTGGGGTGCTAGGTTGCTCGACGAGGACTTTCTCAGCGTCGGAGTGGGCGTAGGTGTGGTCGATTGCGATGATTGAGAGGATTGCGGCTTTTGTGGACCCTTCCTGGAGACTGTAGGACTCGAGCCATTACTGTTGTTCGCAGGTTCCACCGTCTCGCCCTGCCCGGTGAGGGAGCGGAAGTCGGTGTTGCTATCTTTGTTCGCCATTGCACAAGCGACTCTGTGATCTGTCTTTAAACTTCCAAAGTGTAGTTCCCATGGTGTTGTGTCGGGATGGTGGTCGTCTGCGTCACGACTTCATGGTCGGCAATGCTCTTAACGAAGGTGACAGTGGGTGACGCAGAGGGAAAGAAAAGCTAGTCGCAATAGCAAGGGTGGTCAAGGGTTTGCCGTATAGCAGCCGGGTAAGGCCTCGGTGGAGAAGAGGAGCAGACCGGGTCGTCAGCAAACGTGGTGCTGTTTGTTTGCGGAGTAGGGGTGTGCAGTCTTCAGGTACGGGGCTCGGGTCGCGTGTGGTTCGGCGGTGGGAGGGAGGCCGGGAAAGGGTTGGCGGTGGGTGGTATGTGGTCGGGCGAGGAGGAAGACCAGACGAGTCGTGGACAAAGAACAGCGAGCGAAGGTGAAGAGAAGCAGCAGCGGCGGTGCGTGCCGAACAACGTCCAGTGCTTCAGGCTGCGTTGTTTGTGACGCCCGAAGGAGGATAGCGCGAGGAATTTAGTGCGTGTCGGAAAGTGATGCTCGTACGGCGTCAGTGGCTGACCAGGAACACAACCCTCCGCCAAAAAGCAAACGTAACAGCAGAGCCAGCGACGAGACGAAAAGTACTTGTCACAGCAATCCTACCGCATGCTACACTCCAGACAGGCTTACGTTGCACCCCGTCGGCATCTGCACCTCTTTTCCCCCGGGCATTTGCGGCGCATGTGAAAGCATCCAACACGCAGCATCTCTGCCAGCGCCACACGCAACAGATACAGGTCCCGACCTGCCCTGCCGTGACATAGTAATGTACCGTCTCATCCGAGAACGACTCCTCACATCTATCCCTTCGCACGAACGGCCCACGCTTTTGCACCACAACAAACGCTGCTCTCACACGCAAGGAGGGATCGAAGCGTGGGCAGCGGTGAGCGAAAAGGCAGCAAGCAAGGAAACAACAACACACTCTCCATCACCCACGCATCCTCCAAAAGTCTCCTCGCTGGCTCACTGTTGGTGACGTGCCACTTTTTCATTCGCGACCGCGCCACCGCACTAGCCTCACTACATGTACACAGACCACTCGCTGACGGAGCATTTTCTGTCTCCCACACGAGTCTCGTGAGCACATGCAGCAGCCGCAGCGGCAACGAAAGAGCCGGATGTGCATGGCCCAGTAGCCGATCGACTCCCTACACCGAACACCTACCTACCTGCCTATCACCGTCGTAGGGCAGAGGGAAATTTCCTGTTTTCGGAAAAAGAGACATGTCTACGTACGTGAACTCTATCTCATCAAGCCGATGAAAAAGAATTCCAGCAACGACCGAACAACACCGAAGGCTCAAAACCATTCCTCCGGCGATGTGATGTGATGGGAAGGAAGGCCAGAAGCGAACGGATACCTCGTTACCCCCACGTGGCAGACCAAACGCCTACTAACGACAGACGAAGGAACAAGAAGCCTTCACCAAATCTGTATCTCGGATGCCGAAGCGTTTCTTTTTGGATCCAAGATTCTCACTCATTCACTTCAGCTCTACATTAGTTTTCGCCCTCTCAGCCGCATGTCGACCGCCACGGAGCACAACGAGAAGAACCAACACCCAAAATCTAACTGTCTTCCAAATCACAAGGCGTGGGATGGCGAGGACCCCAACTTCCACTCCCACCTCCAACTCCGTGCAGTCGCTCGCACAGATGCTTATCGCCTGTCCGTAAAGGAGATGCGCGTGTCCGCAAATCTTCATCACCAGTGAAGCCAAAAGAAACAAAAAAGATACATTTACTTTGCGCGGTGCTGTGATCACCGACAACGATGTATATAGGCCAAATCGCTTTGAATCATCGACAAGTTTTCCAAGTCCACCAAGCTGGATCGCTCACAGAATCCATCTCCCTCGCTCATCTTCACGACTACTAATCAATCATGCAGCACAACCACACCACACCTACTCCCCAAATCCCGACTACATGCATACATGCAACGACCCGAGAATCTGGAAACAAACCCCACACCCTCACATCCTCCTCACTCCAACTCATGCCGTACACATTGGAAACCAGCATGACACGACAGGCTCCACAACAGCCTGCTGCAACTCTTCGTACTCATCACAGCAGCGTGCTCAAGCAAGGCAGAACACATCACCACAACACAAAAGTAATAAAGCAAGGAAACAAGATCAAGACTCTTCACTTCAAAAGCTTCGGGTATCATCGCTACCAAACCCTACATGCTAATACTCCATGCTGCCATGCACACCATACAGACCATACCATCTTCTCCCTCTTCTGTCCAACACCAACATCGTCCAACAAGAAAAAAGTAAACCTCCCATACTGCCGTGTCCGATGCATCATCTCTGTATGATTCCGCGTCCGTGTCCGTATCCGTGCCGTGTCCCATAGTCCCCATGATCCCCAAAAACGCCGCCTTTGTGATGCTCTTCTTCTGTTGGTCGTCAAGTTCGTTAAATGCCGTCAATACTGTCCGTTTGCTTCGCCTCTCCCACCCCATCAATTCGAAATGCGTTCTCTCCTTGCACCCCTCCGTCTGTGCATGTGCATGTGTCACGACCGTCCAAGCAAGGTGCGTGAGCGGTGCGTTGCGCAAAAACCAGAATCTTCCCTTTGGTGTAACCACCTTCCTTCGTCTGCGACCTTGATGATATAGACCTCATATGTCGGTCATCTCGACATCGTCTTCCTTCATACCGTGGTTCAGAACATCGTCTGCTGGTCCATAGTTGCCTTCATATACGGTGGCTCCCGCGCGACGTCGCTGATCAACCCATTGTACGCTTCCAGTTGCGAGCAGCTGATCGATGACAGGGCGATTGTCAGGGTCTGGACAGATCATCCACTGAACCACACGATCCAGAGCTTCCGAATCTGTCGGGTCAACCATGAAGTTCGGTGGCTTCACCAGTTCCTGGCTGCGCTCCATCGTGGGTCCGGTGGGACGCAAAAAGCTGAGATCATCGTCGCCCTGGTTCGACGCGCAGAGGGACTCATTCGACTGACCATGCATCAGTTCAACAGGATCGCCTGACTCATCCCGCATAAGATTGCTGTCCGAACTCCAGGTCAAGCTCGGTAGGTCGCTCAAGTCACCCGCACGCAGGCGTTGCCATGATGTTCCGTTGTCGGGAAGCACGATGTTACCGGCAATCTCCAGCATGATCATACCGAGCGAGAAGATGTCGGCGGGTTTGTCGAATCGACCAGAAAGGACTTCCGGGCCGATGTACTCGCGGTCGCCTTCCCCGTCAATGCCAGCAGGGGCTGGCCACGTGCTTGCCATGCCAAAGTCGCCGATCTTGAGCAGGCCTTCCCAGTCGATGAAGATGTTGGCGGGCTTGAGGTCGAGATGGATGAAGTCGGCGTCATGGATTGACTTTACGCCTTGCGACAATTCCAGCAGGATCTTCCAGATGCGAAAGTCGTCCAATCGACCCTTGAATCCGGTGGACAGGAGGAAGTCCTTCAGATTGCCATTCTCGCAATACTCGGTCTGGATGTAGAGGTGGTTCTTAGCCTCCCACTCATCCACCAGTTCGACAATGTGCTCGTTGCCGCGGAGCTGTTTCAAAATCTGCACTTCTTGCATCTTACGCTGACGATCCTTGACGCCAGTATAAGGCTTCCTCGACTTCTTGACAGCCCAGACGTTGCTGGATGCGCACGTCTTGACATCGGCAGGTGAAGGGCCCGATTGGAGTGGCTTCTCGACCTTGTACACTTGGGAGAATTCGCCCATGCCGAGGGAGGTGACAGATGCAAAGCGGGAGGTCATGGCAGTGTCGACATCGTTCGCAAAGTAACCGGATGAGCCATGTCCTTGGGTAATGCTAAGGCCGAAGTGACTGTCTCTGGGTCCAGTTGGCGTTGCTGGTGGGAAGCTGTTGCTGTTGAAGAGAGATGACTTGTTCTCGACAGATATCGACAGGTTGCTTGGGTCCGGTGGGACGAAGGAGTCCTGCGGAGTGTGAGGAGAGTACTTGTGTGGCTCCTCACTGGTGTCTAAGGGGCATGGAGCTGGAAGAGAGTCAGACCAGGCACGCGGATCATCGCACGCATCCAACAAGGGGTAAGATCGAACTGATCTCTTGGCAAGCGGTGAAGGAGAAGTCGGTCGTTGCGGTTCATGCATCGACTGGCTCCGAAACAACGACGGCGAAGGAGTTGCGCAGGCTGTCAATGTGATGAACGGCATAGGCGAGTCATCAATCGCGCAGTCTGCGTCCCTCTTCTCCGCTCGAAAACAAGGCGTAGACGCACCCATGTACTTACATTCATCACCTGGTGTCGGCGAATGCTCACGGTCGGCTGGTGAGGCAAACGTGTCGGGACCCAGGGAAGTTCTCCTCCCAAACAGACTGCTGCGCAAGCTGTTGCTCTTTCCCTTTGATTGTGGCCGGGTGCTGGCAGAAGATGTCGACTTTGTTGGCGTTGGCGGTAAATCATCGTTGTTCGCAGGACCCACCAAGTGGTGTGTAGGTGAGTTGCTCTGGTCGTCTCCATCTGCGCTAAGGAAACTGCTGCGACGAGTGAGTTGTGGCTGGTTGACTTTCGAGCCGAAAATGTTGACGCCCTTGCCGAAGGATTCAGGGGAGACCTTGGACAATCTTCCATTGAAAGGTGTGCTCGGGCTGCCAAACTCGTGCAGTGGTTTCGTCACCTTGCCCAGCGCGGAAGGAGCTGGGCTGGCGCCAAACTGGATATGAGGTGCCTTCTTCGACGGTGTGTCCGGCATGTGCGTGCTCGAGAAGAGATTGGCCGGTGGTCCATCGATGTTACGATGTCGCTTCGAGATCAGACCGGTGGACATGAAAGCTTGCGGCAAAGGTTTGGCCATCTTAAAGGCAGCAGGTGTGGCGTGCGACCCTTGACTACCGCCCTGTGCAGGCCGTATGGCGCCGATGGGCAGAGACTTTGAAAAGCCAGGCGGAGGCCTGGGAAGGTCGGGCTGAGGGTCTTTGGGAATACTCTTAAACTCGATATGAGTCGGCTCATCCTCACCGTCTTTGTCGTCTTCAGCAGTCACGCTAGAGGTGGACGAAGATGGGGTCAAGGCGTGAGACAGCGGATGCGGCTTCGGCGCTGACTGGTAGAGTTTCTGCGCAGGTGGTGGAAACAAGACCGGTGGGTCGCCCAAGCTGCCTCGCCGCACTGAAGAGTCCATATCAGGGCTGCGAAGTGGCAGTGCGCCGTCCAGGGAGATTCGTGACCGAGCTCGAGAAAGTGAGGGACTCATTGTACCCTCGCGACCAGCTTCGCCAAAGAGATTCTTGCGTGCAGACCCAGCACGCTGCTGTAAAGTCGACTTTCGCAGGCTGAATGGTCGTCTTTGTGGTGAGCTTGCAGGAGGTGCAGCCCAGGCAAAGTTCTGGCCAGTCTCCTTCTCCTTTTCCTCACAAGACTCTCCATTGTCACTATGAGAGCTGTCAAAGCCTTGGTCGAAAATGTTGAAGTCGGCACCCAGAGATGATCCATGGATGCTTCTGCGCTTGGTGCTGCGCGGGCTTCCCAAGCTGGCCGCCTCAAGATTCATGACACCGTCACTTCTCTTCAGTGGACTGGACTTCATGGGTGATCCATGTTCTCGCATGACAGGTTGCAAGAGCTTATCAGGACCTGGCTTTGCAAAGTCCAACTTGATGGGGTCGTCGAAATGCGACTCTGGCGCAGCCTTCACGGCGTCGTCGGTGCAGTCCACGTTCTCCTGGTCCTGCTCTGTGGAAGAGCGACGGGTGGCGTATCGGGGAGTGGCGTTGGCCTGGTTGGTGTTGTCGCTGAGTGCGCGCCTGAGTGGGCTGTTAGGCGACGCTCTTCGGGATCTCGTGCGAACGACCCCAGTTCGCGGTGGTGCGGTCTTGGTGTAGTGTGTGGAGTCGGCGCTGAATGCGCGGCTCAGTTGGGATGGTGATCTGGGCGCAGGCGACATGGGCGCAACTGGAGAGGTGGCGGCGCCTTTGGTGGTATACAAGGTGAATCGCGAAGGCTTCGAGGGCGAGCGCGAGAGGGAGCGACGGATTTGGCGGATCGTATTGAAGCCGTCGGTGCCGTGAGCGTGGGTGGGCGACAGCATGTGCATGCTCCCGCCAGGCGAATGGCGCGGCGAGTACTCCAACTCCATCACCATGTGCGCGCGCGATCAGCCCAGGTCGTGCTGTGAATGCGCCAGGTTGCGGGAGTCGCACAAGTCAGCGGTCGCGGTGGGCGGTCGGGCGCGGTTATATGCGATGTTTGGCGGGGCGCCTGTTGCTGGGGAATGCGGCGATGTGGGATGCGATGCCTGACGGGCGACAGGCAGCGAGATTCAATCGCTGATGAGGCGGCGGGCGCGCAAGCTGGCGGATGTCGCTGAGATCGATCGGGGCGTCGCGGCGACAGGATGGGCGTGTCGGGAGTGGCACGGCAGGGTGGCGGGGACTCGGTCGATAAGGATGTCCTTGTTTGTCGGCGATGCGGTGGGTGGACGAGTCTAGGGAGGGCCGAGGAATGCAGATGGGAGTATCAAAACACGCGCGTCGTCAGCGGTGAGGTTGCGCGGGTGCCGAGAGGCCGGTCAGCGATGGCAGCGGGTGGTGCTGGTGAGATGGTGGTCGTGGTGAGGATGGCGAGACATGTGTCGGCGTGCGTGGCCGTTGCTACATCGCTGGCGGGCAGAGAAGGCGTGCGGCGTGAGGTGTGCGTGGGCGGCGTGAGTCGAGTCCAACGCGTGTGGAAGGTGCAGGGTCAATGCACACAAAAACAAGCAGGGTCTCTCCTTCTGCCGCAAGCTTAAACTCAAAGCCCACGCGAGTTGGTCGCGTTTGCACGCTGCTAGTTCTGCAGCTTCCTGGTCAGTCTGTTCGACTCGAGGAAAGAGCATCCACCGTCTCAACACCTCGAGGAAGGCACGCCCTTTATTGCAGATCAACATCGTCTCCTGAGTCTGTACGTTCATCTCGACAGCTGGCAGTACCATCTTCATCGATTGCCCCTGATGGCACGTGATCCAGCAAGTTTCAACGTTGTTTGCCGTCGACGTCACCGGCCGTCCCTGAACAACCATGCCCTGCCGAACTCTGCAGAACCCAATCCAATCCCCACGACCTTTTTTCGCCTCGCCCAAACCCACTCCCGCCAGCACACCAGCAGCAGGTCACGCGCCGCGTTGCTGTGTTGGCCTCGATCGTGTCGTCCGCATCGAATCCAATCGGCCATTTCCACCACTTTTGCATGAAACAAGAAAGACCCCTCATGCTCTGCCGACTGTCAGGTATCCAGGCCGCAATTTCTTCAGCACAGGCTTGGCTCATCTAACGACGCCATATCACCCCACCACCTCACATTCACACCCCAATATCAGTCTGTCTCTCTCACACAATAGCGGCAAAGGCTTTGTTGCTCGGATCGGCGGCGCTCTGCACGATCGAGCATTCCAGAGCGGCGACTGGCGTGCCGTCGTGACCAGCGCCCAGCCCCAGCTCCTAAGTCTCGCGAACGGACCCACTCTGATGCGGCTTTGACGTTTTCTCTAGTAGCTTCGATGCCTCCATCGCTTTTCTTCACAACTACGTCAGTCTACTACAACCACAAAAGTTGGAATACCGAACTTAAGTGTACGCTCTATATAAGTATGTTGACGATCATTCCATTGTTCGTGTTTCCTCATCATTGCCAATCTTCACAAGCATTCATCCCGGCAACTTCAACGCACCGACACTTGCTCGACCTTGGCTGAGACTGGCCGTGCACACATCGAGATAACATCCAACTTCGAGAGACTGAATCGCAATCATGGGCGCCACTACACCTGCCACCGAACGGCCCATGTTCCTGTCCGCCGACAAACGCAAGATCAGCTACCGCAGCAAGAACGGCAGCACCATCACACTCGAGTTCAAGAACAAGAACTCGCCAGCTGTCGAAGGCCTTCGAGAGCTATCCAAGAGAAATCCACTCCCAGTCCTCAGCAGAAAGCCGGCGCGATCGAATGCGAAGCAGAACTGGATGCTGAAGGCAAGCAAAACCTGTGGCTTGGTGTCTACGACACGTTGAGCTTCTGGGTCATGGAGGCCATGGAGATCGCCGCTTTCGGTCCTTACGACGAGCCAGCAAAGTGAAGACAACCGTCCATACCAGCTGGGCTCCAGAAAGCAGCCAATCTCGGAGAGACACTGGACCATGTCAGACGAGAACAGCTCTCATATCCTCCTCCCACTCGTCGACGATGTAGAAGACGATCGGACTCGCCGTCTTCTACGCCACACATTACCACCAGTGCATGGTGCAGCTGGGGACATCCCTCGAAGTCACAATCAGACGACCGGAGAAGTCACCCCAGTGGCCACATCAGATCGACCCGCGGCTCTCTTACGCCCACCACCGAATGCTCCAGAGACATCCCTTGTCACTCAAAATCACCTCTTCTGGTCGACAAACAATCAGGGGGAGATCCAACGGGCATCGGCCGCCGCAGAGTCGAGCATATAGGTACTAATCCTGAGGAGGATAGGGAACATTGTTCGACAGGTTGGGCAAGTTAGTAAAGGAGGGTTGAAGACACTGGGAAGTCGTGGTGTTGGGAGGCGATGCTGCGTAGACTGGCACCGTGAGAGTCCGTGGTAGTGGAGGAAATGTAACATCTAGTCAACAAAATGCAAAGTCAGCGTATGCACTGCATATTTCAATGCTCTTCCCAAGCCGCTCACACAACTCAAACTTCAACCTCGCCAGCCCTGATGCGCAGTCGAGCAAAAAGCAATGGAGACAATTGATTGGCCCCAGAACGAACTCCGGCTTATGTAAAGACGTTGTGCCTGTCGGGCTTTCCTCGACAAGGCTAGCTGCACTTCACCTGCAACCAGCTCGCCAACGATTCGTTTCAAAGCTTCCATTAAACCACTGCAACATGTGCGAGGCCAAGCCCAGTACCGCCGATAGAAAACAGATGAGGTGCCTGAGCGAGAGTCAAAGTGGGTGAGTTTTCCACGCAGCTGAGGATGTGATCTCTTTCAGTATCCAGCGCGAGTGGCAGGGTGTAGACGGGCAGGTGTTTCTTCTTCTCTTCTGTTTCTGCACTTTTCCTACGTCTCCTGGCCCCCACGATGGTCATCAAGCGTGACAGTCAAAACTACATCAGTCTGGACAACCTTCGAACCCACTCAAGCACGTGGAGCAGCGACGTCCATAGTCCAGAAGAACCGACGAAGCCCGAGAACGTCGAGCCAGCGCAGGATGAGAAGCTCTCAAGCAATCGGCCATGGTGGGCAACCATTGTCATACAGATCTTTGCTCTGGCGTGGATAGCCCCCATGCTCACATTGCTGGTTTTGAACCTCAAAGGTAGATGCAAGTGATACACTGGCATGAGATTGGGACTATACTTACCTCTAGATGCCAGGATATGTCATCGGCCCTACAGCATGGTGTCCCTCGAGACACTGCTACGCGGAGACCTTCGCTTTCAACACCTTGGCCCACCAAGAGAAGCTGAGGAAGTTCAACCACAACGACCACAATTTGCTGGGAGGCAAGTAAAGAAGCGCGAACAACACCTATATCGTCGCAGCGTCCTAACTTGGAGCAGCCCTGCAACTCGTCGCCAAAGCCCTTGAAGTGTGGTTCGAAGTCATAGCAGGCCTGCTGGTATACCTGATCACTCTCCAGATTGCAAGCCAAAAGGAGGGCATAGCGATTGGATACCTCATGACCCCATTCGAGTTCTCACGACTACCTGCGCTGTTCGATGTACTCCTCTGGAAGATTGCGCCTGGACTTGGTGAAGCACGATCGAAATCTGCGAGAATATATCGGCGGAGAATCTACTTACTGCTGCTTCTGATCATCAGCCTGTGCGCACTCTGCAACCTCATGGGCCCCGCGACTGCCGTTCTGGTTCTGCCAACACTGCAATGGATTGATACGGCAAATGTTGGGAACAGTAGTTTTGTGGGAATGAACGCCGCGAACCCACCCCAGGCTGGCAACTGGTTCATTCAAACTTCGAACTGTACCGCGAACGAGGCTCAAACCTTCAACTATTCCTGCGCAGCTCCCACATTTGGCTCAGCGCTCGATGTATGGCTGGAGTCCATCAGGAATACGGCGCCAGGCGTGACACAGCAGGATCAACTTACGTTCAATATCAACACCACGTACTCAATCTCCACCGATGGGCCTCTGACGGCTAGATACAACTCATCGCTGTATTGGGCCCCGAATCGAGAAATCCTTTCGAACCTCAGCGCCGACTTTCTTGCTGTTGGTCTGCTGTCCCTTGGTGTAGACGAAAAGACCTGGGAACAGAATGTCGGCTCATTGGATTCGTACAACTCATACGCCGAGTACAACAGTAGTCTAAACTTGGCTATTCTGCGCAACGGGCCAATCCTGGGGGCTATTGTGAACAACTGGATCAGCTTCGACAATGCCTCTGTCACTGTGGTTGAGGTTGCTCCTAATCAGCAAATTCGATGCTACGACAGCTATAATCTGGATAGCTTCGATGGGACTTCGAGCGGAAACTACACAAAGTGCATACAGACCGGGACGGGATGGAGCCCATCGAACAAGATGTCCAATTTCTCCGTCGCTGGCACGTATGACTATGCTACTACTCGAGTTGTGCGACCAGACACGCAGATCAGCATTTTCTCGTCGGAGAAAGCTGCGTTTTTGGAGAATGGAGTCCTTCCTGACTGGCTGCCGGGTGACTGTCTTAGGAATGGCACTGTTCCTACCGGAACAAACTGCGACTACAATCGACTGTTCACCATGGATCACTCCTCACCTGTGGCAAACCGCAGCTCCAACGTCAACACAATGGAAATGACCACACGCCAAAATACAACCTCTGTAACAGCAGCCATCGACTTCATCGCCTTCCTCGGTTTCACAACATACACTCTGGATGCCTCACCAATCACCAACCCCTCCCAAGTCATTCAAACCGAAGATATTGACAACACCCAAACCTCCATCACCATCGATCCCTCCTGGATGCTCGCCGACTTCTCCGCTGACGCCGGCTCAATCCAATCCCCAGACCACTCTACCTCCCAACAACTCTCCAACCTCATGAACACCTTCCTCTCCCTGGCCCAACAACCCAATCCCTCCACGGACTCCCTCTCGGACACAGACCAAAACAACTACTACTACCTCACCATGATCTCCATCGCCCAAACCCTCTCCATAATCGACATCAACACATCACCCTCAACATCCTCCTCCACCACCACCCAAACCCACCCCCTCCTCCACCGCAGCGCCCGCATGAACGTCTGGGCCTACAGCGCCTCCTCCTCCCGCACCGCCATCCTCGGCACCATCGTCGCCATCATCGGCATCGTCGTCACCCTCATCCAATTCGTCATGTCCCTATGGGATAAGAGGCCTTTCCGTAGTTCGACGCAGTTGCTCGTCGCGGCGCTGGAGCATGTTCCGAGGGATGAGTTTAGGGGGCGGCAGACGAGTGAGGAGGGGGTCGCGAGGGTGAGGTTTCATGTTAGGGAGGCTTTGGAGGGGGTTGGTTTTGGTGGGGGTGGGGATGGGAAGGAGAGAGAGGGGGATGGGGATGGGGATGGGGGTGGGGGCTTGGTGGGGAGGATTCGGTTTCAGAGGACGGAGGGGTGAGGGATAATATCCAATGAAATGAAGAATTCGAAGTTTGAAGGTTCTTCGTTCAGTCGTTCATACTCGTTTCACATCTTTATAACAAAAGTCCCTTCCCTTTCTCTCTACATCCCCCCCTCACCCTACCCCTCTCCAAATCCTAACTCCCACCTCTCACCTCTCTCACGTTCACTCACGCCCCCTCCCCCTCCAAATCCTTATCCTCCACCATCTCTCCCCTCCCCGGATCCACCTTCTCCTTCAAATCAAACTCCTCCGCAAACCCCTCCGGCATGCGCTTCGCCACCTTCACCGGCTGCAGCGCGTTCTTCGCCCCCAAGAAGAACCCATCAATGTCCTCGAGCGTGCGGTCGCGGGTCTCGGGGAGTAAGAGGTAGACGAAAACCACCGTGCAGAGGTTCGTGCAGACGTAGACGAGGTAGTATTTCCAGCCGATGGATTTGAAGGCTGTGGGGGTTATTTCTGCGACCTGCGGGGGTGGTGTTAGTATATTTTGGTGGGTGTGGGTTGGGGGTTGGGGGTGGTGGTTTTGGAGGGGATGGGGGACGTACGAGGAAGTTGAAGAGCCAATTGCTGCATCCTGCCATGGCGGTGACTTTCGTCCTGATCCTCAACGGCGCGATTTCGGAGCTGTAGAGGAAGGGAATGAGGAACAATCCAATCGGGAAGGCCGCCAGCGCCATGAAGTAGAAAATCAACGAACACCCCGCGGCCGTGCGGTTCTCCGGGTAAGCTTGCAACCCAGCCAGCCCGGCATTGGCGACGCACATGAAGAACGCGCCCGCCATGAGGAGTTTCCTCCGGCCGAAGCGGTCGATGAGGAAGATGGACGACGTCGCCATGAGGAATTGCCAGGTTTGCAGACACGCGGAGATGATGCGCGAGGTGATGGCGCTGTAGTGCAGGTCCTGCTGGAAGATGGTGTTGGAGTAGAAAGTGATGACATTCACGCCGCTCATCTGCGCGAGGATGTTGAGGACGATGGCGATGAGCGTGCGGGTGAGGTGGCCGTTCGGGGTCCGCGCGAAGGGGTTCCCGGAGTGGCCTTGGGAGTCGAGGTCAATGCTATTGCGGATTACGCGCACGCGGGCGGCGATGAGCTCCGAGTCGGCGGGTTCGTTTTCGAGTTTGGAGAGGACCAGGGCGGCTTCTTGCGTGCGGTCTTTGGAGAGGAGCCAGCGCGGGGATTCTTCGAGGAAGGGCACCATGGTCATGACGATGAGGGCGAAGACCGCTTGGAAGGCGATGGGGAAGCGCCAGGAGACTTGGTTTTGGCGGATGAAGTAGAAGCCGAATTCGATCCAGCCGACGAACATCTATGCCAATCGTTCAGTATGGTGGGTGCGTTTGTCATTGGTACGAGATGGTGACTTACGACTCCGAAAATGGCTGCTCCGGCTTCGAGCGTAATCAACAGACCTCGCTGATGTGCTTCAGAACTCTCACCAACCCATGTTGGGATCGTTGCTGTGAAGGCTCCCACGCCGAGACCTGCTTCGTATCAGTAATCTTGCCCTTTTCATTTCGCAGTCTCGACTTTCTCACCAGTGACAATTCTCGCTACAATCAACTGCGCCAATTGGAAGCTTGTAGCTTGAATAATGACTCCGATCAGGACAGTTATAGCTGCTCCAAAAGTTGTCCATTTCCTGCCGTATCGTTCACCGAAGAAGAAACAGGCGAGCGCGCCAAAGGCTGCGCCGACTTCGTATAATGCCACAGTGGTTCCTGGGGAATTTTTCAGCATCTGGTTTCAAAGTATATCGGGTGATTGCAGCTACCTTGCAGTGTTGCATTCTTGTCATCCAGCTCCGGCGTAGATGTGTTGATGGACGGGAATTGATTGTAGAACGAGGGCAGCGTGAGAAGACCGTTCATGAGTGCCTGGTCGTATCCTTGCAGAATCCATGCCTTTCCCACGATCAGCCTTCTCGCTCTCTGATACATCCAATTTCAATTCCACTCACAGTCGCACCAGTAAAAGCCAGCGTCAAACGCAGCCGTCTTCCACGCATTTCCATCATCTTGTCGGCTGGCTTCTCACAGCGAAAACGTGAAGAGAGGAAGTGAGAAAACGGAGGAGAGAGCGAGCGCAACACACTTACGAATCCATGGACCACCGTCCTCTTAAACCAACGGTCAGATACTCCACAGATAAGTCAGACCTTAGCACGATATCCCGGGAAATGGCGGAGCGAGCGCAAAGTCCTCCTGCTGCGAGTGCGGAAAGAGGTCCCAGCGGAACACCATGTGCCCACCTAGCGCGGCAAATGGCAAATCACAGCGCACGACACGAGCGGTTTTCTTCCTCCGGTCCCACCCAAAAGCGCAATCCGCCACGGGGAGTGACTTGTGGGGATGATGGGTCATCATGCGGAGGAGCGGTGCGTGGAGTCATCGTGGTAGTTGTTGAGCCCGCCCGTCCTGCTGCTGCTGCTGATGGGAGGTGTGGTTGCGGTTTTCGTGGATGACGACAAAGCGCGGACTCTGACCGAGAGCAGACGTTGGATGGGAAAGGCTTGGTCAGGAAGGACGTCTTGGCTGGCGTGCATGGCTGAAAGCTTGGTCGTCTTTCAAGCTCGTTGGCTCGGAACAAGCTTCGCGCCTGGGATCGGGTTCGTCTTCGTGTCGGCGTTTGATGGTACGTCCCGACTTCTCCAGCTGCGTCCTCCACTGTTCTTCCTGCGGCCCCCCTGGGGATTCGGGTTACAGTATCTTCTGACAGCCAAGCGCTGTTGCCGACTGCCGTGGAGGAAATCCGAACAACTCGTCAGTATCGGCCGAGCATTTCCCGCGAACCTGCAAAGGTAGACAGCTTCAAATGCTTATGAGCGATGGACTTAATGAGATCTTCGACCCGGACCAGAGAGTCAGCGCAATCGTTGGCGACATGGTTCGAAGCGAGTATGCAGCAGTTAGGCAGGTGAAAGCCAGGCCTTGGCTCTTCTGATATATTTGTGTCGTGAGTGAGCTCCGGTATCGGCGGTCCTGAGTGCACATCTGCGCAATAGGGCATTGTTTCGCATCAACCGTCAATCATGGCAGATCGGCCTTATTCCGATCTCGACTGACCAGCGTTAACCAACAGCAAACTCACAAGCAACAACTAGCTAACGCCAGATTCTCTGCTCTCAGGGAAGACCGCGAACACATGCTGCAGCCTCAAAATTGTAATGGTCCGATACTCTGCTGAGACCCTCTTCGTCAGGCTGACGAGATGAGATGAAGTTCTAACAGCCTCGCGGAATGCACCAGGATCAGCAACGATGCCCGCCACTGGGCTTGCCTGGAAGTGATGAGGGCTTTTGCGCTTGAGTGAGGTCTGGCAAGAGAGCTGTGCCAAGGCTCGCAGCGAGACTTGAACCTCTCCAAAGCTCGCCATTCTGATATTTCTACCATTCTTGTTGTATACCGTGGCGATACATATCAGCCCATAGAAGAGCCTTGGCTCTTCAGGCCGTTCTGTAGCTGCGACACCGTCCGAATCGACGAGGAGCGTCTTTGAGCTTGTGGTCCCTTGGGACCCTTGACAGCATTTGAAAGTGTCAGGAAGACCCGAAAGGGCCTAGAGATGCAATGCTCAGGACGGAGATGAGATGTACGAGGCGTGTGAAGGAGCTGCACGAGTGAAGAGCTCATCGGCGCTGATTGAACTGTGGAGCATTTGCCAAGCCGGAATGTCTCGGCCGGCAACCTTGGTCGGACATCACGTTGTACGAAGCCGCGTTGTACGACGAATGTACGATGACCTCAAAGCATCCGCGACATCAACATCGAACAACTTAACACCATCGGTCCTCCCCCTGCTTCGAAAGAGAACGCACAACTGGTATTCAACTCCTTCACCGCACGACAGACGGTGGTACGACCATGCCGAAAGCACGAACAACGTGTACGCGCTGCTCCATGCGAAGACAGAAGTGCGATAGGAAGCAGCCTTGCTCGAGATGTGTACAATCAAACGAGGCCGACAGCTGCACACGATCCTGGGATGGCGGGTATGATGCTCGCATCCATCGAGCTTACCCCAAGAGCACTCTTCCCAATGGCAGTCTTGCAGCATCCCACTCACCCACGGCTCGGTCCTCCAGCCCCGTGACAGCTCGAGAACATCGCACTATCCCTGGCACTCCGACCAGCCCGTTAAATCGACAGGCTTCAAGACCGCACGGAACTATCGCCGATAACAGCATCAATGTCTCTGTCCTCACAGGCATTCATACAGAAGCGACTGCAGACGAAGATGTCCGCAACTTCGACCACTACGCACGATTCCGTCACAATGAGATGTCTTATCTTCAGGGCTGTCTTCCAAATCACCTTTTACTCTTCCAGCTGATGGAGTATCACGAAAAGTACTTACTTTGGCATCACAATAGTCTTCATGGGCCGACGTTCCAGAAAGAAGTTCTGAGCGTACTCCACTCTGCAGGCAACGGCAACATCCAGTTCAAAGACTTGGACCTTCGATGGTGTGCGCTTCTGTTTGCAGTCCTGTCCGCAAGTCTTACTTGCGCTACAGAGAAGCAGGCGAAGAAGTGGAACTTGAGCACCGAAGAGAAGCAGCATTACAGCAAAAAGTGGCATGAGGCTGCCACGGAATGCCTCGTTTTGGGAGAGTTTGCTTCGAAGCCACACATCTACTCGATTCAGACGATTCAGATACTTGCACTATCGGCTCTCATTCTTGGCCTTTCCAACCAGCAATTTATGATGCTTGGAGCAGCTGTGCGGATGGCACAGAGCTTGGGATTGCAGAGGCTAACCTATGATGGAAAAGACAGTACAAGTGAAGACACTCGGATTCATAGAGAGACTTGCAGAAGAGTGTGGTGGAACCTGGCCATGCAAGATTGGTTCTCAATCTCGTCTTACGACATGTCCAGCATCCATCCTCAGCACTTCACCAGCCCACGACCTCGGAGCCACCATGACGCCGGTGCAGAATCGTCCGAAGATGAAGCATTGATACACTACACCAATCACGTCCTCGATGTTGCCGTGGTTATGGTGGAGTTTCATATGGCAACCGTCGCATGCACTGACGTCGACGCCAGATATGAGCAAGTCTTGAAACATGATGCTAGGCTCAGACGAATAGACTCACGAGAGGTCCACCCCGATTCTGCACACATCCCCTGGCTCGCCTGGGCGAAGAGCGTTTCTCGCGTCGTCCTCGCCCACAAGATGATTATCCTCCACAGACGCTTCTTGGGAGCTAGCTTTCGAAACGCAGCATATGCCTACACTCGCTGGGCGTCCATCGAAGCCTCGAAGCTGATTGTTCGAGAAGTCGAGCAATCTTTTGCTGATCCTGAACGACCCAGCGTTTGGAACGATCAAGCTCATCTCACAGGAGCTGGTGTTACTTTGTGCCTTGATGCCATGCACCGACAAGAATCAGAGCCGGAACATGCAGAGCATCTTCGACTGGTTGATAAGGTCATGTCCATGCTCGCCGGGTGCAAACACAGTGTACTGGCATCCCGTGGACACCGTTTGTTATCATCCATGCTCAAGGAAGTAAGGAAAGACACGAAGGAGGACGGGGGGTCAGACATCAGACGAAATCGCCCACAATCGAGTAATGAAACAGAGAGTATGTCATGGCCAATTGAGAATCGCGAGACGATTGACGCTATGCGGACAAGCAACGCAGTCAACGAGGTCGATGCAGGAGGTCAAGTCGGACATCCAACACCCGTTTCCCAAAGAGACATACAATCACCAGCCCATCGTCAGAACGCTGTCAATCATCAGACAAACACTATTGAAGCTGGAGACGCACCGGCCATGCCAAGCGAAGATACCAGGACGTATGGCTTTGATCTATTACCTGCGACTGCAGCTGACGAGGTCCTGAACGATGCATCCTGGACCGAGATGCTCTCTGAGTTCTTCCCGGATCAATTGGGCTTTGGAAATGCCCTGGACTTTGACGATTTGTTCAGCAGCCAGTACCAGACGTAGTAATTGACTATTCTTGACTCGAGCCTGCGAAGGCTGAGACTTGCATGTGGGTGGTGATCTGAAGCTATTGATCTTCGAACAAGAGCGATTCACCCCCTGAAAGACAAGCAACTCTCTATCTTGTTGCCCTGGAAGTGTCGGTGATCGAGAAGAAGGTTCTAAGCCACGCAGCTTCGTATCGTTTCTGGAGGATGGCGAATCTTTCATCTCATTGTGTTCAGTCGACAAGATGGAACCAGAACACATCTTCACTGGAACAGTGTCAGCTTCACCAACAAGCAGACAAAGATGTCCGCAGTCAACATGAAGTTCGCAGCAATCAACGAAGATGCTATAGAAGGGGCCACCATGGTCTGCCTCTTCCATGTCATCAAACGACAATCAGAGCCTCAGATCGGCCCTACTCCTCTTCTTGACACATGACAACCACGAGCACGACTACAGCAACACTGAGGATCATGGCTTTCAAGGAATTCAACGAGCGCGAGGACGATCAGCTCCCCCGACACGTCGCCCTCCACTTCACATTTGCCGACAACTCCCCACGGACCATCTACCACATCACCGGCAGCGTCCATAACTGGCGCTTCGAACGCCGCGAGAACTACGACCCCGTGTCGAGCAACAAGGACATCAGGACGTACACTGTAGGTGAGCTATCGAGACCGACAAACGACGAGGAGATCAATGCGAGGCTGGCGGATGTGGCGGTGGACAACGCGGACCGGGAGGTTACTTGTCAAACGTGGATTGGGGATGCGCTGAAGCATTTGGGCAAGAGTGGGTTATTGAGTGAGAAGGCTGTTGAGGAGGGGTTGGATGGGATGGTCAATCTTGTGGTTGAGTGGGAGGCGGATGATGATGTGGAGAGGAGTGATAGTGTTGTGAAGAAGGATTGAAGCTGTGATTTGATGGGGAGGTCGCAAGGCTGTGATCGATGAGGGGGATGTTCTAAAGCATGAATTGAAACCATCTACGGCTCCTGTCATCAATACCTTTGTTCTCTCAAGGACAGTGAGAGATACGCTACCACGTGCCGCTCAGGGGGAAGGGCGACTTGACAACGATCGCTTCTTTGGGTGTCGCAAGCCTCTTCTTGAGACTCACAGCACTTACCGCCCCCAATCTAGACCTCCAAAGGCACAGACATCCTCTTCACTTCGCCGCCTCCCGTCAAGCTGCGGAGCACTGGAAAATAACCATCCCACGGATCCTTGTGATTGCGTCTTTTGAAGCCACATGATAGCCTGATCTGCATTGTAACGTCGCCCCTGAAATTGCAAGCGAAGAGCTTGATGTCCTATCAGTCCATGTTCCAAGTCTGATTGGCGTGCATGCCATCTTTCTGAACTATCTCGTTTTGAAGGGCATGGATCTGCTTCCGTTGTTGATTCTCCCGATCGAGTCGTGTCGATCATCGAGCTCAAGGCGTCCTTCAACAATCTCTGCCTGAACTCGCAACTTGGTGGTTGCGAGAGTCCGTGAAGGGGTCGTGGTTCTTCGACAAAGATATTGTTCTGACGTCCTTGAATTCGTCATTGATCGCAGCCAATCTCTAAAACGCAATCATCCTTCTCCCCGTCAGGATATCGCTGGCATTCTGCTGCACAACATTGAACCTCGTAGCGCCACAGCTCTCGCTCTCAAGATGGTTGAACAACTGCGCGAGGGCAGTGAATTGCTTACTGCACGCCCTGCCAAAACAATGATAGATCTTCTGCTTGTGGGCCGGCGAGTCCAAATGCTGGTTCAACGACCGCAAGGTATTGTAGCCCCTGTGGCAGAGGTAGCACTCGTACTGTCTCCCGTTCCAAGTTGCGGTGCTGGCAATGTGGTCGCCATTCTGCTCCGAGTGCCACGTGAGCTGCTTGTTGGTAATGACGCCGCGGGTGTCGGAGCGGTTGATGATTTCGTATATTTTTTGACGGTTGAGGTTCTTGGCGTTGGGGCAACTGTTGGTTTCGAGGTGATGGACTATTCCTGAGGCGGTTGTGTGGGGTTTGCTGCAGAAGGGGCAGTGTATGCTGCCAGCTCGATGGGTGGAGCTGTTGAGGTGCTGTGGAGGGTTTAGTCTGAAGTTCTGGAGAGCACTTTCTGCAGGTGAACGTACCTGCCGTAGATTGTTTGCGTTTTGAAAACCTCTCTCGCAATCTTCGCACCAGTGGTGCCTCCAGTGGTTCGTGGAATCCATGTGCCTTCGAGCGGCTTGCTGCGAAGTAAACATCGCAGTGCACGCCTCGCACTCGAATTTTGGAGCCCAGTGATTCTCATCGTCCATGTGGTTGTATACATCGTCCTCGTAGAAGAAGTGAATGCTGCAACTTTCGCATTTGGCGTTGTCTCGCCAGTGGCCCACCGCATCCATATGTTGCATCGCGGCTGGTATGTGGACGAACCACCGATCGCATGTGTGGCATTCCACGGTCATTGTTGTGTCTTGCGGTCTCTCTGGGTTGGTTGTATTGTTGGAGAAGTCGACGAGATCAGATGCAGGTAAGGTAAGAAGGCGGGTGCAGTCGGCCTCTGTTTGACTTCCTCCCTGATAAGATAAGGTTTGGCGGTCCGCGTTGTGGGAAGAGTAGGGTTATCCCTGGATGGGGAAAGGGGGTCGCCGGGGTTTGTTGGGCAGGCGGAACCGACTACACCTTGCTGATGTAAAATTTGACCGGTCTAAAATAAAACACGTCGATGACTACATGTACTTTCAAAATACTTCGACTGCATTGACGGACAAGGAACTTGCGACAAAGCAGGATACCCAAGAAGATCTCAGTCGCAATGAGATCTTGCCATTGACAGAGCGCCGAAGGTCGTACTCCTTGAAAGAACCGATCACGGCTTCGTGCACACCTTGACTGTTGCAAGAGGAGAGGTTTGTGTCACTTTGGCGTTACTTCTAGGGTTTCGTTTGAATCAACACGACGGGCGTGATGGACATGAGTCCCTAACGGATTGAGCCGAAAGCAAACGAGGTCTACAAATTTCTTGGCCTTTTGAAATGTTTTCCAATGGAATTGGAAAAGGATTGAGATGGAGAGATGGAGGAGGAAGGTCCGCTGATGAAACATGTCTGCTTTTGATCCGGGTGCCTTGTCGACATATCTGCAGCAACTCTCCAGATCCACGTCCCCGGAAGGGCCGATCAAACTTGATTACTCGTCGACATTCAAAAACTGAATAACAATTCAATTCGAAGCTCTTGTCTAAGCCTGGAACTCAATAGCCTCCCGCTTTTGACCGCCCACTGGTAGCGCTTTGCACGCTGCCATCAGATCTGGAAGAGGTGTGTTCGGGAAGAGCAATCCAAGGACCGAAGTGGGGACGTTGGCGTAGGCTCGAGCGCTGTAGATTCTGCAGTCGGTGTTGAAGTCCATATAGACCCAGCCGTGGAAGGTGGCGGGTAGCTGGTCGGACTTGTCAGCACATGTCTGCGGAGACAGATAAGACGGGAAGACTTACGCCCACGATCTCTCGAGCACCTAGTTGGATTTCAACGCTATATAGGACGGTGCCGTTGTCGAAGGCTATGCGGAGATCAGCGTCCGCTTCAATGATGAGGAGGAGGGCTATGATGGCTTACGGATGACAGCAGTCTCGGTGAGTTTATGGAAGACTTGTCGTGTCTCGACTGTATCTTACATCAGCGTCCTGTCTAGAGCGAAAGGTGGAGCCATGAATTACGGGCAAACTGTTCGGTTCCAGCACCTGTAGTCGCAACTGGGATAGCGCATCCCAAGCCATTCGGTATGCTGATGTCTGGATTAGCCACAACGCAGGGCTGATTCTTCTCACACACAAAGACTTACATCGTTGTAAGACATGTCCCTGCCGAGTCTGGGGAGCCCCAGGGAACCTCGTCGAATCCCTTCTTGGAATTGCCCAACCCTTCTGCGTTATAACCTGCGCAACTCGTGAGTTCTTGCGCTTTTGAGACAAAGACGGTCTGGCAGGCTGACGTACCGATTCCTACGAATCGCGAAAGGTACACACGTCGATCAGCGGTGCATTCTTGCGCAGATACCGCACCGATGGCGAGAGCTGCAGTAGCGAGAGCAGAGATGAACATCATGATGGCGAGCTTGTGAGTGGATCTGAGGTTTGGGATAGTGTTCGAGATGTTGGACCCGTTGCGAACTATGAGGAGGCACAGCTATTTTATGACTATCTCTATGGCAAGCCACTCAACTCTTTCGGTCATGTTGAAGAGTCGTTAGCACGGAAGATTCTTCCGGGTAAAAGTCACCCAGCATGCGGTCTCACCATGGGTGTAAGTGCTAGAGAATGTCTGCTAGCTATGCGAAGACTCAAGTTTTGCTGATTGGAAGCCCACCACCACGGAGAATGGACGCGTGGACTTGATACTACGTAAAAGATGATCTGATTCGCCGAGACTGAAGGTGGAAAGGTACATTGGAACTCTGAAGACTGCAAGCGCGATGCGGTGGCGCAGAGGGCGTTGCATGTTCACCTCCACCCTGGTCAGGCTGAAGCCGTACTAAAGCCGCGCTAAAGCCATGGCGCATTCGGGCGTGAATGATCGCCCACTCGGAGAAGCAACTTTCCTGATCATTTATGCTTATGGAGAACCTTCCCCGCATGTGCCAAAGGTTTAACGGGGAGCTAACGCAGAAGGTCGATTGCCAGACACCACTTGCATCAGCGGCATGAGTTGGCTGCGCCAGGGTTTGTTAGGCATGGTCGGAGTATTCCGAGGAGTCTCTTCATTCTACTGCCGATGGCTCCAAATTTTTTGCATGTGCCTATTCTAGCCACTTGTTGTGACAAGATAGTTGTCAAGTCAGCCTGAATCCAACACCAACATCGTCGCGAAAGCACCCTAGGCGTATGAGCCAGGCGATCAAGAAACTACACACGGGCAATGCGATTGACAGTATAAATGCAGGAACGCCACAGGCCACGCCATCGACTCAGAGAAGCCCATTTGACGCAGATCATGCACGAATCTGCTCCATGCGCGGTGGTCGGTGAACGTGAATCCAACCTGGCTGGGAAAATACAGGCCAGGAGTTAACAGCTGACCTCAAACTAGACGAGCAATGCCATGGCTGACATTGTATCTTTCCATTGACGGAAACTTCAGCCGTCTGCCTCCTCGCCTGGCTCTGAGTTCTAGCCATCTATAGATTGCGCTCGCGTTTTCCTATACTTTGATCTTTGTACTCCTCTTGTGGGCAATGATCTGTCACAGATGCTTGCTGTTGGCTTTGACGACAGACTTGACCTCTGCGTGAGACATCATTGGCGTTTACCTACCCTGAAAGGTGGCGAGGACGGTCACGGATAACTTAGCCATTATTGAATCGGTTACAAGTACTCGAATAGGCTGCTGTAGATGTCTTATACCTCTGGTTTTACATTGCATGCATCCATGGCCACACTTGAGAGCAAGCGAAGTTCATGGTCGGAGAAGGTAGCCGTTGAAGAGGAAGGATAGCCGCGACTCCAAGTCTTACGCCACGCCAATATTGAGACATGCAATCGCCTGCTTGGATGTCTGTGTGGTGAATCTCTGGAAGTGCGTGTTTTCGATACCTGTAAAAGAGACGACCGCGAGGACCCACTGCCGAGTGTCGTGGTGAGAACTAAATCCTTGTTGGCTTCATACCGACCTAGTGGGCTGCAGACATGATACGTTACGAGCTATGCCAAGTGGCTAAGGATCTCTTGGAGCATGTACCATTCAAAATGTTGCGGGTTTATTATTTCGTGATGTATATACGATCAAAACTGGCGTGGTAAGCAATAAATCACAACCTGCAATCGCGGTCTTGTACGCTCCGTTGGTCCATTGGGTCTACGATGATACTACTAGACTGGGTGCTGTAATGCACGAGTAACACAAGAAGGCATGATCCATACGATTTTTGACGTGTCTATGGCTGCTCTTGCTCCCTCGGAAAATGTAGCCGGCAGGGCAAAGCCACAGCCTTGCTGTCAGTGTCCGTGACATCAGACGGTGTCGATCACACGAACTGTGCCTCATTTCGAAGACGAGAAACGTTCATGCATAGCAAGAAAGAATCGTGGTATCTTCGAACACCATCGCAAAAATGTCGCCGTCCAAGGATGATGGAGGGCCGCAGCTGACGTTTAAGAGGCTACATCCAACCTTCGGTGTAGAGGTCGAGGGCATGGACTGGACGCAGTCACCGGTACCAAAGACACTTCTGGACGAAATAATAACAGCCATCAATCGAGAAGGTGTTCTGGTGTTTCGCAACGCCAACTTGAACAACGAGGAACATGTGGCATTCTCTCAACAGCTCGCAGGCCATCAAGATCTCTACGACGTCAAAGCCCACATCAAAGCTGGCAGAGCTATGCGCTTTCCCGAGCAGCCAGAGATCTTCGATGTATCAAATCTAGACAACAACGGCAATATTGTGACGGAAGCGGATCCGATGCGCAAGGAAGGCAACAAAGGCAACTTCCTGTGGCATGCTGATATGGCATACAATCCACACCGAGCGCTCTACTCCTTGCTACGAGCAGTAGAACTACCGCCGAAAAGCAGTGGTGGCGAGACACAATATCTAGACTCCCGAACAGCGTGCGAAGAGCTTCCGGAAGATCTAAAGAAAGAGATCAACGGCCTCATTACCCACAACTCGTTAATGCATAATCGTAAGCTCGGCTCCCCAGAATACTTCAAATCTGTCGAACCACTCGACGCTCCGATGGCGAAATATCAGCTGGTCACACCTCACGAAGGATCTGGTCGTGACAACCTCTATCTAACAACTTATGCACATCATCTGGATGGCCGGTCATGGGAAGACAGCAAACCCCTGTTCGACCGCTTGTGGAATCATTTGACACAAGAAAAGTATGTTCTGACTGTTTATTGGGAGAACAACGGAGGTAAGAGGTTGTAGCCGAATGCGAATCCAGCAGAGCTCGACTAATTGGCAACACAGATTTGGTGATGTGGGACAATACAGCTACCCTCCATCGAGCAACTGACACAGGTAGCTATGGTGGCAAGTATGTCCGTGACATGCGTCGAACAACAACCAAAGACACCAGTAGATATCGTTTTGGTGAGAATGAGGATCATTCCTGGGAGGCGGGAATCTCGAAGGTAAAGACAGAAGGGGAACATTGAGAGGAGCAAGTGTATAAGATAGCCAAGAGATGTACTATTCTACATCGCTCATGCAGGCCAGCCTTGACAGTTTCATGGTGTCGTCTGTTGATCTGCTGAGAACACAGCGAGACTGCCAAAGGACGTGTCAAGATATAACTCCTACAGGGCCGCGCTCACTGGAGGCCCGCGACTTTTTTCATGCCACATGGGATTCAAAATGTAGCCAGCCTCAAAATTGGGTGACCTTTAATCGAAGAGCTACTATTCAAGACCATTCATCCAGCTAAGTTTGCCCGGTAGACCACATGCTGTTTCCAAATACGAGATCACCACATGCTGTTCGAAATACGGGATCCTATATGGCTGTCAGCGCCACATAGCGGTCGAACGTCTTCGAATAGTGTCACGCTATGCTTGTTACTCCATGGGTTGCCATTGTATTACATAGCGGCTCACAAGTACGGCAATCTCTGGATGAGTATGCTGTCGACGGTGGGCTTGAACTTGGAAGCTTACACGTAGACAGCGGGAGTGCCATTGTGCAAACAACTTGGAGACCACGATTGCTACAAAGCGACGATGACAAAGTGTTCACAACCACTGAACTTTGTTCTCTGTGTGAACAGCTATTCTTGGCGTGGCTTGCATACCGGACTTGGACTTCCGAATCTGTCAGTGAGGCTGGAGGTTTGCCGAAGGGCGCTAGTGATGTCGCTTCTCCTTAGTAATTCTACACGGTAAGATCTAGAACACTTTCTGGCAAGCAGGATGGATGGGATTCACCAGACGAGTCTCTGTATGCGTGCCATCGAGACAGCCAACATTATCATGGCATTTCATCCCCTCTGGCACTTTGGAATCAGTGCACGCCTTGACGAAGCCTGAGGGGCGTCGGGCTGCGGGCTATTCGATGTTGAAGACCGAGGGCATCGACGTACGGGCATTTCATCGTATTCGTCCTCTCCACAGAGGATGCGGCGTCAGAGATGTGGCTTTCACAGAAAGCGTCTTATAGCAGGATTCATTCTCGCCCCAGCCTCAACGACTCAGGAAGCCACAAGACGATGTTAGCCCTCGCTTGATACGCTGACTCTTCAAGCGGCTCATGCGCTACGGCGAGTTTGGTTTCATTCTCTTACATCGCCTCGCTCAGAATAGGCTTTATCAGCAGCCAGACTCTGACAGCTCCACGTACAACCAACACCGATGCCATGCTGGCCATCATATAATAAGTGATCACTGCATGCTGTTAGTGCCCACCATCAAGCAACAAGTAACATTTCCAGCGACAAGAGCCAGAACAACAGTTCATTCGTTCTCATATTTCCTTGTTTCCTTTGTACGTTGTTCTATCGGCTCCTGCAACAGTTCGATTCCCTTTCTACGCCATAATAATCAACCGACCACCCAACCACAATGCGTTTCACTCCATTCGTTTTCGCCGGTCTCTGCGCCGCTCGAGCAATCGTTCCCCGTGCCGCCGAGTCTCAGAGCAAACAGGTGCAAGCGGCCTCGACTCCTACTCCCGCACACTCGGTCACCTCGGTCGGACAGCCAGCTCCATCTCAGACCGCCGTACTCGTCAAGGGTGGCCCTGTTATTGGCAACGGCACCGTTCCAGGAGGCGGCGTCCACCCTGTTGCCGTCAACACCACCAGTACATCTCAGCCTCAGGGAGCACCAGTCGGTGCACAGAACATCACGGCTCCTGCTCACGGCAACTGGACACAACCACACGGCAGTCCTGTGCCACCCCAAAACCAGCCCGGCCAGTCACCTACGCAACCTCAAGGCCAGCCCGCTCAGCCACATGGCAGCCCTTCGCGGCCTCAGAGCGGTCCTTCGCAGTCTGCAAACACTCCCGCTGTCCCAGCCGGCATTCCAACATCGCCAAACGGAGCCGTACCTCAGCCTAAAGGCAGCCCTTCCCAATCTCCAAACGGTCCTGCTCCACCCTCCAACATCCCGACTTCGCCTAATGGTGCCGTACCACAGCATCCGTCTTCTCAAGGCTCCCCAACTCCCGCAAATGGTGGCTGCCCGGCACCAGGTTCTCCACAGCCTTCAGGCAGCGCCGGTGCCCCAAAGGCTGGACAGTCCTGCCCAGTCGATGGCGCTCTTGTCTGCAACGGAGCCGACTACTTTGGTCTTTGCAATTTCGGCAAGATCGATTTCTGGTCTCATGTGGCGGCTGGTACTGCATGCCGCGATGGCAAGATTGCGCTTGCTTAAGTACTTGGTCATGTGAGCGTTTGGGATGGTTTGTTGCATTGCATTGGGGTTGGCTTCTTGAGTCCTTGACACATGATGTGTGATACTGCACTGCGATTATGGCGTTGGTGGTTTATTGTGATCACATAACTTTTATTCAGACTTAATATCTGCTTTCAGACTCTCTCTATCTCTATTCATTGCTGAGGAGTCTCATCTCATATTCCTCTTCAATACACATACCTGAAGCTCTTCCTTTGCCTGTCCGTCAAGTTTGCCCACGTCTCAGACGTATTATCAGGGGTGGGATCTCCATGGACATCATCCACATCTATGCTGTGGGCCAAGTCGTGTTGCACCGCATCGTCGGCAGGTCCGTACAGTCTATCCCTGCGTTTGTTCTCCCAGAAATAATACGAAGCCAAAAGGATGATGATGACTATCGCACTGATTTTGGTCGCCACCAAGACTGATTTGCCAGTGTGATAATCTGGTGCGTCTTTTTGCTGCACGGCGTACGGCGCAACGATCTGACCGAGTGAGAATGCTCCGCTGAGCATTGCAGCTGAGAGGCCTCGTTTGGTGTGTCCGGCGACGTTGGCGGCGACCCATTGATACTTGATTGCCACTGTGGCGAGTGAGAAGCTGATCATGTATATCCCTGACAGTTTGGCTCCTTGATTATGGTTTGGAGCCCAAGCGAGCATGGCAGCACCCACAAAGGCGAGCGTATAGCCTATGGTGGAAACCGCCCAGCGTTGTAGCCAGTGTTTGCGGACACAGTATGCACCCAAAAGGATTGATGCAATGCCCACAGCTCCTGATGGTGTGCCGAGTAGAGCTGCCTCCTTTGATGTGAAACCAAAGCTCTTGATGAGTTTGGCTCCGTACGTAGTCGTGATACCTGTGCCACAAGAGACGATACTGACGTTGAGAGCCAATAGCCAAATTTGAGGATCTGACAAGAACTCCTTGATCTGTTCAATCTCCCAATGACGACTTGCTATTCCAGTCTTGTTGTGGGCAACGTGATGCAAGACTGCCGTCTTCTCAGCCTCAGTGAGGAAGCTGGCATTCATAGGCGTATCAGGCATGAATACGAGACAAACGACACCAGATATGGCGCTGATGATTCCCAAGACGAGGTACATTATTCCTGTAAAGAGATCAGCTCGCAGGTCATATGTCCCAACATGAGCCGCAGGACTTACGCCAGCCCTCGAATGAGCTGTTCTGCACGTGCAAAAAGCCATAGGCGATGAAGCCACCGAGGATGTCACCCATACCAACGCTGCTGAACCATATGGCGTACCGGATAGCCTGCTCATCTTTGCGGTAGTATTGGGCGCTGAGGAGCATGAGAGACGGAGGTATGGCGGCATCCGATATGCCCATCAGGAGCCTGATGACAATAACCTGTGGATAATCCTGAACAGCCGCCATGCAAGCGTTGACAATACCCCAGATGGTCATACAGATTCCCACAAATTTGGCCACCGGAACTTTGTTGAGGGTGAGGCCAACAACCGGAGATGCAGCCAGATAGGCCCAGAAGATAGAGGAGGCAACATTGTTGAGTCTGTTGCCTTTCTCAAGACCGAGATCCTCCGGCATACCCATAATTATTGCATATTTGAAGACGTATTTGTCAAGAAACTGCAATAATCCCATCAAGAAATACATGATAGGGAGTATTCGCCAGTCTATCTTCCTGCGCAGTCGCTTGAGATCGATGTGTTGCTCTCCGAGCACGTCGCCATGCTGTCGTAGGAAGTACAGCGCCTCATCGATCGATGCTTTCGACTGCGCTGTTGTGATGCTTGCATGTGTAGTTGTTCTCCTGAGTCCAGGGCCATTTTCGAGGTGTTGGGAAGGAAATTTCGTTTTCTCTTCAATGATCGCCATGGTTCAAAGGTACTTGTAGTATAGTGAAGCAATGGTTCGAAAATAGGAACTTGACGTGAAGAAGTAATGAGAACATACTCTAGAGATATCAAGATGCTACTGTATCCGCTCAACTCCGTACAAACTTCGAAGATTGTCTCGTCGTAAGGGCCAAGTGAGGCAAAGCTGGTCCAGCAGCATCCGGAACAAATCATCGATTGCCAAATCATTTTACCTGGTGAAGCTTGGGTTGTTCTGATGCGCTCGGAGCCGGGAAACCGCAAGCCCTCGAGGACCCTAGAATCTTGTCAAGGTTGGACCGGATCTGAGCATGGACAGGTCTGGTAGACTGCTTGACCGGCGTGGGTAAGAACAATTTGTCGCATCTTTATTTGCTACGATGCCCTAGCGGCTCGTACGTCTTGGGTTGAAGCCACTCTCCTGCTCGATACCGGTGCGTTGTATCTGCCAGGGGCTGAGCCTCCTCTTATGTGCTGTTCAGTGATCGCTGATGTTCGTCTCGAGGAATCTCGGGTGTTAACTTGTGCCGCCTCGGATACCGCGGAGGGTTTTGCTGATGTTGACTTCGCCATATTGCTGGCAAATTCCCTGTGGAATATGTGGTGAGCATTGTAGGTTGAAATTGATGAGAAGTTGGAATTGCTGTGAGTCGAACATGGTCGCCCCCACGTCGTAATCACCAAACAAGTCCGCCCCACGCTCGAGCTTCACTCAGGGAGGAGGCTGCCAGGATTATCATCCGGGTATTTAGAGAGTTGACATCAACCGGCAAAGGGGTTTGGAGCAACCGAGGACCACAAGATGCTTCAGTAACCACGCTCACATGGCAGCCTTGACCTTGAGCTTATGAATCGAGCCAGCACACATTACGTGAAACGTGTCCTCAGCCTAGGGTAAGATGGCCTTGCCCCTTTCGCATCTATCGCAGAAATTCCATCCTATGCCTATATGCACATATGCTCACAAGCTTACTACCACTTGACGATAGTCTCATTCCAGGGAGTGAGTACGTGGAGATGTCCGCCGGAAGAGGTTCTGATCTTAGTCTTGCTTTTTCCCACGTTGGGTCTGACGGCTTGGCCATGCTTAGCAGTCTGTAAGTTAAATTCTTGCAAGCATTGTGAAACTTTGAAGCCAGTATCCCTCGGGATGGTAATGATTTCTCAGCTACTGCTTCTGCAACAAATTCCGCAGGGCATGCGACTCGCCACTGCTTTCCATCATACTGCGAAACACCCCGTTCGGCATGCCCGCCAATGCATGTGGTGTGTCAAACTCAACCACCTGGCCATTGCTCATAACCAGTATTCGATCAAAGTCGGCTACAGTGCTAAGTCGGTGAGCCACGACAAGCAAGGTGCTACCAGCAAAGTCCTCCCGAATACTTTTTTGAATCAGGCTGTCAGTGGTCATGTCGACAGCACTTGTAGCTTCATCAAGAATAAGGATCTTTGGCTGCGAGATCATGGCACGAGCTAAGCATAGCAGTTGCTTTTGACCTTGACTCAGATTCGTGCGTGTCACTGGAGACTCAAGGCTCAACGTTCCATTCAACGAAACACTTGCATCTTGGAAACCCGCCACGAGACGAACCCTCCTCAATGCATCCAGGAGAGCCTTATCGGTCCAGCGTCCATGAGGATCAAGATTGCTGCGAATCGTACCGCTAAACAAGAATGGATCCTGGGGGATGATCGCCAAGTTACTTCGCAAATCTTGGAGTTTCAAGTTCTTGATATCAACTTCGTCAATCTTGATGGAACCAGTGCGGGCATGGATGAACCTGAAGAGCGCCAGAGTGAGGGAACTTTTCCCGCTTCCGGTCCGACCAACAATGCCAATTCTCTCGCCTGGACGCACATCAAAGTTGACACCATTTAGAACTGGCGGCAGATCGACAGCATATCCTGCCCGTAGATCCTGAACATGGATTCTTCCTTGGGAAGGCCACCCAGCAGGGGCAGCATCGCCGCCCAGGGGCTCGGTCGTCAAATCTCTGTACTCCAGGACTCGTTCAGCAGAGTTCATGTCGAGCTCGACCCCAGAGTACCGGGTGATTGTATTTTCAACAACGGAAGAGTAGTCGAGAGCGAAACTGAGCGCCAGCCCTGCGAGACTTGCACTTGTTGGGAACAAGACAACTCCAAGAGCAATGCAAAGCGTGAACAGCGCTCCCAGCATGCCCTGTCGGAAGCGCATCCATTGAGACGCAAGGAGGACGTACCAGCTCGTCTGTGCGTACGTATCGATCAGGGAATACATCTTCTCCATGTATGCGTCTGATCTGCCAAATGCACGAATTGTGGACAGGCCTGAAACTGTAGATCCAACGAGCTCGAACATTGGTGACTTCGAGACCGACTCCAGCCTCTTGATATCCCTGGCACCGTCGAGGAAGAGGTACGCAATGTATACACCTATGGCAGCAAGCACTGCAACGGGCAGCAGCATCCAAGCCGACACGAAGATTGACGCTGCGATGATAGCAGCTAGAGAGAAGACTCCTTCTGCACACCACATCATATCTCCACCAAGCTTGCTGTCGATCAGGGCGAAATCGCCAACAAAGCGATTCAACACACGTCCGTAAGGTTCTGTGTCCAGCCAA
The DNA here is from genome assembly GCF_010093935.1 of Zasmidium cellare ATCC 36951. Classification (NCBI taxonomy): domain Eukaryota; kingdom Fungi; phylum Ascomycota; class Dothideomycetes; order Mycosphaerellales; family Mycosphaerellaceae; genus Zasmidium; species Zasmidium cellare. The sequence goes on along the minus strand of NW_022986945.1, from coordinate 13,514 downwards.
CGGAGTGGGGCTCGCAGCACATTCTTGATGGCCATCTCGAACAAGTATCGGGCGGCCCGCAGGGATGCGAAAAGTATGATGCCAATCTTGGAAAACACAAGCACTATCGAGATGGCCGAAAGGCCGATGTAGATGCCAAGGTAGTACCAAAGGCCACGAGTGGAAGAGCTTTCCATCTCGGGGGTCGTCTGTTCTTTGTATTGATCTGTCCAGAGCGCCAGCCAAGTCGAACGCCCTACTGATGTGACGGCCGTAAAGATGAAGAAGACCAGGGCGATGCCCCAGTATATCCGGCCCTTGGATGCTGTGAAGTAGGTCCTGTAGACTTGAAACTTGACTGAGCCGTGTTCCCGAGATTCAGCAGCTACGAACGTCTTAGCCGGTTGCTTTGCAGCAGCGGCTTCGGCATCCTTGTCTTCTTCGTTATGACTGACCACTTGGGCGTCCTTGGAAGACAGTGGTAGGCTGAGATGGTCCTCCGTTGGTGATACTTTACCAGTGGTGATACTTCGATCATCAAGATTCACCATGTATTCAGCGACTGACGCCACAAGACCCACATGATGAGTGACCAGTATGATCGTGCGGTCAGCGGCGAGCTTACCACAGATACCATGCTGAAGCAAGTGCTTTCCGACATGCGTATCTACGGCCGAGAAGATGTCATCAAGTACAAGGGTACTAGCGGATGAATACAGAGCCCTGGCAAAAGTGAGGCGCCAGCGTTGGCCTCCTGATAGATTTACACCTGTTGGTCCTATCTCCGTTTCGTCGCCATCAGGGAGAATCTCCAAATCCTGGTCAAGTGCAGATGCATGCAGTGCTGCCAAGTATCTTTGTCGGTCGTATGGAAGCCCGTAGAGTATTGTCGACCTGACTGAAGCGTTTTCGATCCATGGCTGCTGGCTAACAAAAGCGTATGTGTTCGATACGAGTTTGTTATTAGATGGTATTCCTGGCTCGTGGGTAGTGGGTCTTGTTGGCTTCTTGATTGTCCCCTCAAGAAGATCGGCCTCGCCGATGATGGCAGCAAGAAGCAGGCTTTTGCCGACACCAGTGGAGCCGTGGATTACGCTGCGTTCTTCATCAGTCGAGATGGAATGATCGATAGTAGTTTGCACTCACCTCAACTTCCTAGGCGGAAACCTGAGCGTCAGGTCTCGCAGCGTAAAACGACCGCTTATATGATCTGGCAAAGGCGACGGCCACGCGATGGTTGCATTTTCGAACTCGATGGCATCGGCAGGCGTTACAGCATTCCCAACTTCCGGCGACTTTAGGTGCTGCTCTATCCGACCAATGCTGACTAGTGCATCCAGCATCTCGGTGATTGTGTTGGGTATGGCACCAATCGTGAACTCGAGGGACGAGAATAGGGACAACGCTGTAAAGGCAACTGATGGTACCATATTTCGGCCAAGAACAGCGTACACACTCAGAGAGGTCGCACCGATCATTACCGGCATTGTGATCCAGATCACAGTGAGGAAGATGGCCCAGGCGAAGACACTCCACTGTGCTCGGATCTCCTTCTCCCGGGCGTTGAGGATAGCCCTTTCCCAGAAGTCTTCTGTAGCTGTGAGTTTAATTTGTCGTATTCCTTGTAGCACTTCAGACACTATGAAAGCTTTCTCATCTCGAGCCGCCATAACAGAAAGTTGTCTGGCAGTGTAATGATTGGCGGCCCAACTGCTCACGGGCTGTAGGAGGATGGGAACAAGAAATCCAGCAAGAGTACTGCCATGGAACTGTAAGCCTTACATCGAAAATCATTGCTGGTGACATACCTTTGCCATCCGAGGATGAACACCAGGAATATCGAGGAGAGTATGATCTTGACCAGTCCGCGAAGTAGGTCAACGTTGTAGCCAGCGAATATAGAAATCCTCTGAACATCGATCGCCAGCAGATTTACGGCACCGTTTGCAGCTTTGTCTTCGTCAGCATCCTCGCTTTTGTCTTTTGGGAGCAGTGAGTCTGTTTCATCAGCTTCATGGCTCTCTTCGACGTCCAGGCCTGTGGGGGAGGCATCTTGACGTTTGGTTTCTGCTGGAAGAGCAGTCTGGTCAACGCCACATTTTGCCTTCAATAGTTTGGCAAAGATGAGTGCCGCAAGTTGGGAGCGAACTGGGGTCGCACAGATTGCAAAGCTGACCCAATTCACCCTGCCACTGTCAGTGTCTGGGTAGCGTGTTAAGACAAAGGAATGGGAACTTACCATGCATCCATGCCAGCATGAATCATTTTCGAAACAACAAGACCCAAAATCCAAAACACCGCCTGGGTATTCAAGCCATGGTCTGTAGGGGCCGACTCAAGCAGAGATAGGAGTTTGTAAAGACAGAGGGGTGGCAGCATCATGAAACAGCTTTCAATAAAAGCGACTGTCCATTGGCGAATGAGCGAATCACGATGATCAAGAGCCAACGCTTTCCAGAGTTGTTGCTTCGCAGAGTACATGTCCCTGTCAATGAACCTCTCGTGGAGCTCTGTAGACCTAGTGTTATTATCAAGGTTGGGTAGATCGTCCAGCTCAAGAGTTTCCTCGGTACGAGCTCGTTGTAACAGAGGCCACATCCAAGAGAAGGAATATCTACAGTCAGTCAGTCCACAGTCCACATCTGCTATGTAGTGAAGGCTCACCGTCCGATGATAGAGGTGGTCATTTGTTGATCGATTGGCTTTCCGTGATACGTTTGCGTTCGACTGCGAGGAATGGAGAGAGAGCCCCATATTTGCCCCGCCTCCAAAAGAAGCAGTACTACAGCTGTGACTGTACTTGTATCGGCGGTAGGAGAGGGCTTCTTTCGTAAAAATGTGTCTGCGAGGATACCCAATGCGCCTGCCAATGAAGCGACAGCGAGACAGAGTCCAGTTCTAAACGAAGATTCCAGTGGAGCTGTCGGAACCACCAAAGATACCGCAATCAAGAGTGCCACACCCTGTCTATGCATTAGCATCGGCGTGCTTTGGATTGGAAACTGACAAACCCAACATGCGACGATCAGAATTGATCGCAGAAGGAAGCTCGCCGCCCAGGCATGAAGACATGACAATGCAAGGCCCACGATTGCTGTGCCAAGGCACAAATAATGCCACTTTCGAGAGCCGGCATGAGTCGCCAGAAAACCATGGGAAGGGGAGTCGATGTGCCCGCTTTCGTCGCTGTCAGGCAATTGATCGTACTTGCCTCTACCGGACTGTCCACGCCAGCGGAAAATAGCTGACAAGCACAATGCGGCTGCACTTATGCCAAGACATCCAATGTTCACGCCGGTGGCGATTGCGGTAGCTGGTATCATGGTGGATCTGGCATTCGACCGCGGCTGCACAATGGCTTCCCGGCACGGTGAAAAATTCTGCTTGGGGTGCAAAACTGCACTCAGCAAGTGGTAGCGTGCGAACGAGGCAAGTTCATGGCAAGACCATGAACACTTCAGGTCGGAGCACGTTGATAGACATAGAGAGTCTCTTATCTAGTGATCGCCTTTTGATGAAAGTGCTTGATGAGTCACATCTTGTAGATCGAAATACTCGAAGGACGATAGTGGCGTTCAAATTTGAATTGCTGTACACAGAGTCAATGGGCAGTCTCTTCGGGATCGCGGTGGGGGCACGTGCAGTGGTCTATTCCGTACCTGTCAGTTAAGGCTATAGCTATCCAGAGTATGACACTTCATCCAGTCACCCGCGTAACAAACAGGATGCAAGGTAGTAGAAGCAAGCTGTTTCGAAGGATGAGACGTCCGTGCCTTACTAACTTTTTTGATGCCTCAGGCATGAACTCGGCCCTAAGCTGGTAGAATGATCCTTCCAGCAATTCATAAAGGGAAGAATGCGCGAGTAAAAAGCAGCGCTCATTGTCTAGACATCGTTTTTGTCAAAGCAACAATGCGGTACTGTAAAATACGCTGCATGTTGTTGCGCGCTCAAGTTCGCCAGTTCTGCGGCTGATCTTGTGCTCTTGACAACTTCTACGTATCTCCAGTGCTACAATGCTAGAATGAGCGTTGGTCGTTTCGACTTTGTAGATTAACAAGATACACTGCATTGCGTTGCCTACATGGAAGAGATGAAGACACCAAATGCGACTGGCCAAGAGAATCTTAGCGACGAGGATATAGGAGTAGTTACAGACCCAAGCGGCTGTGTGCGCATGCTAGCTAGAAGAATCTCACCGTGAAGACTCATAGTGTCATGTTTTCCCAGTAGTTCTGCGCAGTGCGGGTGGCCCGGAAGGAACAAAATTAGAATGGCGCTGCAATGGCTTTACACGAAACCTTTGAGGCACTTATAAACTTCTTGCAATGTAGTTGCAGATTTAGAGCTATGTATGAGTCTACTATTGCTACTTTTACTGTGTCTTCTAGCACATGCGGCGTTGTGAGACTGGCGTCTGGAAAGGCAAACACGCCAGCCCTCAAATGACTTGAACACCTGTTCAGAAGCAGTGTACCGTATGGCCTACACAGTTGATTAATCATGATATCTATATAGAAATTTTGAAGTCCGTGTATCACGGGTGCTCACGAGCGTTCACGAGCGTTCACGAGCGTGGCAAGTTCATTCACCTGCGCCGTTGCGCTAGCGACGCTAGCGTCATGATCCGTGCTTTAGCGAGCCACCTGCGACATTCAAAAACCGCGCTTCAACCTCGATCTCCTCTCAACACACACCAAGCTTTTTGGACCTCGCCACTGGCCCTTGTCCCTCAACGCACCGTACCTTTCCCAAGCATTCGCAACCAGCCTTCGCTCTTCCGACTCTCACAGAAAAGAACAAGATGTCCTCGGACAACGCTGAGCCGGCCACTGATAGCGGATGGCAAGTCGTCCCAACTCGGCGCCGTCGCAAGGCCGCGCCAGAAATACAGGCACATGAGAACCCAGGCCAGGCGCCTACCGCACTCACAAGCGACACCATCTCACCAGCAGATGTCGCTGCGACAGAGTCCACTGGACCAAAAGCGGAAGTCGAGTCGAGTCTTCCCTCCTTTCCCCGCGCCCACAGATACGACCGAATCTACACAGCCGCACGCAACAAAATCATCAACTACAACCGACAGAGCCTCGCACATTTCACCAATCCGCTTCAAGTTGAGGCGACTACCCGAGCAGCCACTGAGTATCAGAGGGGCGAGTCCAACGAAGCTACCCTAGCACTGGTCCGTCACAAGAAAGTTGAGCACATCCAGTGCAAGCTCGTCCGAGGCCGAGGCCCAAAGGCTCGCATCGATGTGCTGATGTGCCTGAACGGCGAAGACTGGGTGAGTCTCGACTCATACCTTTCCGCCCTCAAGACTCCCAAAGGCCAGATTCGTCGTGGTCAGAAGGGCATCGAGCAACAGCAGGCGTGTTGGTCAAAGAATGGGAAGAGCTTCAACTTCCTCGGTCTTCCGGCCGAGCTTCGCGATGGAGTCTACGAGAATCTCATTCCTCAAGACGTCTATCCAGTCACCTACGCGCACGGCATCGTACCATTCGGACATGGCTCTGAGCGGCTTCTGCAATGTCCTCAGCAGCGGTACCGAAAGCATGATCCCACCCACAAGATCGTACCGCAGCCAGACATCGCCGTCGTTGGCACTTGTCGTCAACTCAAGAGTGAGGTCGACCGCTTCCTAGAGATCGAGACATCCAAATGCTTCACGGAGCCGTCGAACCTCAACCAATTCATCCACAAACTCGGCGATCCAGACAAGTTCAACAACTTCTCCCACGTCGAATTGGATTTCTCTCATCGCGATTACATGCACTTCTTCAAGGTCGAAGTCCCACCATTTCCACAGATGAGCGACAAGTTCGGCAAAGTCGGCGCCCCTGATCTCGCCGCCACGCTCCGCGATCTCCCTCACATCAAGTCAATCACCCTCCGCTTCACCTCCCCCTTCGACGCAATGATGTACGACCCATTCGGTTACACAGGCGAGTACCGCAATGACCTCGACTGGTATCACGACTGGCACGGCAATCGTGAACAAGACGGCTTCGCAACCTCGTGCCAGAAGACCATCGTTGACTGGATCTTGACATTCGCCAAAGAATACGTCCAGCACATCCCGGAGATCAAACTCGCAGGTGCCATCAAGAACAGCACCAAGATGAAATGGGACCTGATCTTCAAAGAGGAGAAGAACTGAGTCCATCACGACATGACCGAAGCAAAGGAGGCTATTCGCAATGCCAATGGGTAAGTCGACACGCTCGAACTATGAATGATCAAGTGCTAACTTCGAGGTAGCGCTCCTTCATGCATCTGCACGAACACTTGCACTCACCACGCCTACCAGCCAATTGCCCACCATGATGCCTGTCCCAATCGTGGATGCCACTGCCGCCGTGGCAACATCAACGCTCGCTTCAGATACTACGAGAAGGATCTCAAGGAGTACAAGCTCGACTTCGGGGACTAGACAGTGTCAAGAAGGCTTATAGGCACGTAGGAGAAGTCCGTGTGCGGTCGGTGTCGACTGCGGATATGGATCCAGGGATGCAATGCAGCAAGAGCGCGGCGTAGTTGTGTGGTTTTGTACCCTTTTTTCTCAACAACAAAGAAACCCGAGTCCAGGCTCCCGTAGATCCACAGGGCCAACACAGCAGAATCGGTATGAGAAAGAGGTTCGGTGATATCGGCTCGCAGTGAGTGGTATTCGTGGGCGCGAATAGCAACTACATAGCACAGCGTAAACAAACAAGCCGTGAATCAGTTTTCCCTCCTAGTCTTTATCTGTATCGTTATGTTGAGTTGCTTCGTCTTTCGTGAAGTCTGACCTGCTGGCATGGGCCTGTGCTACCCCTGTTGTTCATCTCTTTAAATCTTATACTGTCAATCCCACCCCTCACTTATATCGTACAGATCATGCTCCGGCAAGTACAAGTCGACCTTCATAGATCCTCAAATGCCCGAACCTCCAAGGTTTCTGTGTGTATCCTCAACTGAATCCGGTTTCTGGATACTGGGTCTCGGCCGTCAAAAAGTCGATTGTTGAGGCGAATGGCGAATTTCCAGGACGTTCCGAACTTTGTATGGTAATCGAGACAGGCGCGGATTGTCCGTCCAGTTCAAAGCGTTGGGTGAAGCTGTCCGAACCAAAAGGACGACAAAAACAGTGCAAGGCTCTCATCGAAAAAGCTGCGACGTGCGTGAAGAGTGTTGCTAGCCGAGGCGCGGTATGTCGTGCGCCAGGATCGTGGCTGTGGGTCCTTTGCGCATGCAGTGGCAGTGGCAGGGTGGGCTCGGTATAATAAAGCTGTGGGACGAGATCTGATCAACAAGCGGACTTGGTTAGCGAATGATGCGGGACAACTCCAGTGATCACGTACAGGCTCTGTAATTGTACGTCAGGTACAGCGTGGGTACCGCCGTGACTATGGCCAACGTGCCGAAAACGACTTGGACAAGAGTATTCTCATCCATTTCGTTCGTGTGGTGAAGGAAAAGAGGATTCAGTGAGGCGGCTTGGTGTGCGATGACCTTTCTGATGTGTCAGAGTAGCGGAGTAGGGAGCGGTGAAGCGTGGTTAAGTACGTCGAGGAAATGGCATGTAAAGTAAAGGATCGTCGACGAGGTGTTGACCGTCAGCAGACTTGGCTATCCGCGCCACGACGCGGCAAAACAGTGCGGCGGCGGCGACGACGGCGACCGCAAAGTGCGATGAGGCAAGTGCGTGAACTGAACATGGGCCCCGAAGTGCAGCCGGAGGAGATCACCAGGGCGGCGGGCAAGGCCAGTCAAGCCAAGTCTGCCTCTCTGGTGCGAGCGCAAACGCACAATATGCACTCCATGGCCATGCGTTGACGGGTGGCTTACATGGTCAGGGGGAGGTGGGCTGGGCGCGGCTGGCCAGGACTTGCTCAGCCTCTGGACTGACAGTCGGCGCGGGGTGGGTACAGGAAGCTCATTTCTCGCTAAAAGGGCCGGGACATTGTCGGTCTACTCATTATAGTGGCGCCTGTCAGATGTTGTGTTACGCAGGAAAGACGTTGCAGTGCACCTGCCGCTGCTCCTCGTGCCGCGGGCCAGCCCACCCGCCTGCCTGACATTTGATTGTAAGCATCGAATTTCTACCCCTCCAAGGCCCCAGGATGCGTACAGAGCAGGGTGTGCTATTTTTTACGACTCGACTGAGATTCGCCTGCTCAATTGGCCGTGCAAGCTTCTTCGCTTACCCAACGCTCAATCGACGAACGCATGGGTTCAGGATAGTTCGAGAGTACCGATGATCTGGAGATCCGCGTTTAGGTAGACGTTGCTCGTCAAGTACCTTGTCATCCGCCAGGTAGAGTGTGAAACTTCCACGTTTCTCAATCTTTTCCTCTCGCTCCCGAGACTGACTAGTTTTTATGTTGCATTGTCTGCAGAGACGTTCTTGCATCTCAAAAAGCTTGTCAGTGGGTGGTATTAGACGATGCATGGCCAGAATTGCAGGTCGAAAAGGCCGGCAATCCAAGGTTCGCGCTCGAACGTTGTGACAGTATACAAAGAAAAGGAAGTGAGGTTACACAAAAGCTTTCTTTGAGCGCAATTTGACTTCCGGCTCCAGAGACGGGCCGTCGGCTCGGGCGAAGCAGGCTCGTAAAGGAAGGTCATGGTATCAGGCTTGCCGTGCTGCGAGAATGCCAAGCGCTAACCTTTTCGAGAGGTGCATGCGAGGAGCAAATCAGCCGCCGCGGCCGCTGCCACAGCAATCTGTGTGGTGCAGAGAGTTGCACGACAACGAGGAAGGCCAGAGAATACCCGACACTTGGCCGGCCGAACGTCGACGTGAGCGGCGTCTCTTTAGAACTCAAGTCAAATGGTTCGCAGTTCGAGAACCAGTGCTGTTCAGGCGCTTGCTGGTACCCCTGTCCGCCAGTCCTGCACAAGGGAGGGCCTGACCACAAGCGGTGGATTGAGGCCGCCCATCTGGGCTGTGTCTTGCCTGTCCTTCCAAAAAACCGCATCGCAGCGGTAATCAAACGCTAGCAGGGCCAGGGAGTACCCTTCACGACTTGAAGTTTCCCGAAACTTAATCGCACGCCCCCTGACCGGAAGCCTGCGTACGAGCATACTCCACGGCGGGCATTTCGCGCATGCGAGCGAGGCTCGACGTGGTCCGACCGAGTATACATGACTAGCACCACTCCACGTCGCTCGCGAGCTCGCAAGAAGCTGGCCATCCGACCAAGCACACGATGCATCCCACCCAAGTCCGACCGGCGTCTGCCCACTACCCAGATCTCGCATTGGTGGGTCAACCACGTTCATACTCAATGATACTAAAGCATTTGGCTCTGGCGCGATCGTTAATAAGGGAATGGACCCGTGAACAGACCACCGAAAAACTGCTGCTCTGGCCCTTGTCCGGGTACTTGTCTCTATCACCTATACACGCCTTGAAGAAGCGAACGTCATCAACCTACAGCCACTTGCCTTGCACTTTCGACAGCGTAGATTGATGCCGACCTCCTCGCCCACCATGCCGCTAACATCGCCCTGCGCATGAGAATGGCTTCAAAAGCCGGAATCTTCACTTTGCGAGCTGTAATCCATGCTAGATTTACCGCTTAGCATTGTAGCCGAACCGTTCAAGATCACGCACTTGTTCCAAAGGCGACTTGGGAGGCGGTGTCTTGAGCCATATACCCGGAGTGTTGGTGGATATGCCATGAGGCTCGTCGAGCTGACTGTATAGATCATCCCAGCTGCATGAAAGCTCGATGTTTGCGAAGGGCGGGTGATAAGTATTCGCTCCATTCACGACAATTTGCGCATAATTGCCGTTCCTTCTGGATTTCAGGGGTAGAGTGTGGAAATCAAATCCGCCCAGACACTCTGAGAAAAACGGAGGAGGAAGGATATTGTCGAAGCCGGGATAGGTCAAACTAGCCTGCTTTGCCCGTCCGGCGCTGTACTCAGTTGTTGCGGTCAGCGACTTCGTAGGAGCGGACTAGCTTACAGAACGGGGTGTGATAGGAGAACACTTCCAATTAACCAAGCTCGACCCTCGAGTCAATATGTGGTGGCCTGGGATGTGATGCTAATAAGACTCTCAACTTCGAGCGATCCCGCGAATGGTCAGGATCATCATACGGGTCCAAACCAAACTGATAGGACAGAGGAAGTCGTTTCATGGCTTGAAATGGCAGTTACATACGAAGCTTCTCACCATGATAATACCAGGTAAAAGTATGTATTTCCAGATAAACAATCAACGCCGTCGTAGCCTTCAGCTCTGGGATGTTTTTTCGTCTTGCAAACACTTTCTGTCTCCTCCGCAACAAGCCTCTGTGAGAACACACATCCTACGAGCCAGGCATCTCGCAGGTGTCGATGGTATCGGCGCCGAGTCGTTAGTCCTGAGATGGCTTGTTGTAGACAGGGAGCATTGGCAGAGACATCGTCCGCATGTGTCGGGTGCCTCGTGGAAGACCGTTCAGCGCTGCAATGGATGGCGTGGGGTCGTCCGATGGTTCATCCGGTATCGCAGATAGCTCGATGTACGTTGGCGAGGGCACGTTGAAGATGCTGTTAAGTCGAAGCACGAGAGCGGATGAGGTTGCGCAGAAGGACGTGACGACGGCTTTAAGTCCGGCTCGTGTTTCCGCCCGTCGGTGAGTGCATGGGGGAAGCAGACTCGTCGATGAATGATGTGGGACAGAACCTTCCCAATTATCAGCAGTGACACAAGTCGACAACGACAACGACGTTGACAAGAACGACTTACCTCGACGATGCCGATATGCGATGGCAACGGCAATGGCAATGATTGAAGTGATCGTCGCTATGATGCCAAAGACAACTTGGGTAAGAGTGTTCTGCTCCATTTTTGTTGGACTTTTTCTCGGCGCCGAAATGTTGACCTCGGAGATGAATTTGCGGTTTGAAAGCTGAAGCGAATTTGACGGCGGCTCTTATGATGGCCCATGTCGGGCTCTGTGCGCAAGATGTGCGCAACCTGCAGATGGGCCGTGAAAAAGACAACCAATCAGACACCACATCGGCACTCTATGTCAGAAATCGGCTTCCATACATGAGCTCCTCTAATTGACGAAACCAAGAGCCAGGGAATATGGCAATGGAACGCCGCCAACAAGTGGGGATATAATAAGAGAATCAAAGTGCCCCGCGAGTTGTCGTATAGATAGCCGGTGATACTTGATACTCATTCTCATTCCCTGTGAGTCGCATGAAAATTCGTCGCCACTGCCGTAGCATCGAGTCGTCCAGCAGCCAGATATATCACTGTCGCCACGTCGTGCGTCTCGCAATAATGGGCAATCCGTTCAAGCATCTGCGAGTGAAGGTATTCGAGGTAGAATTCCACACAAAATGACGACGTTTTGGTATTCAGTCACATCGCTCGTACTGTGTACATGAGTCTTGCATACATATAAAGTGAAATCCTTCTTTCAAGGCTCGCTGGATGCTCACAGCCCAGCCCACGAAGACGCCGTGCTCTGATCACATTGCTGTCTATACTTCTCGGTTTCCGACTGATCGACAAACCGCAACAGAGGACGTTTCTTTTGCCGTTGGATCGCGACGCAACGTCGCTAGCACGCCTCCAGCTGTGCATAGCTGTAGAGAGGAAGTTCTGGCATCGACATCGTGCGCGTATGGCGAGGACGACTGGTTCGAATGCAGTGGGTGCCCGATAGAGATGGCGGAAGATCTTGTCGAGGGGCCGGGACAGTTATCAGTTCGAAGACCTTTTGCGTTCGAGCCGCGACGAGGCTGTACAAGCGGGCGAGAACAGCGCGTGAAGTCGCAAGGAAGGACGTGAGGACGGCGTGGATCGAAGATAGTGTGGCGGTGGCAGAGGCCGGAACGGCCCGCCGGGGACGGATAAGACTTGTCGAGAAAAGTCGAGAGACGCTGGGCAAGTCTAGGCTCAGCCTTGTGTCAGAAGCTGGAAGAGTATGTACAACGCTCTGCACAGTTTATGCAATTGTGCAATAAGAAAGACCAACGCTGTTGATGTCTGACTGCAACGATCAGGCCAACGATGGCTAGGATGGTAGCCACTACGCCGAAAGCAAGCTGCGTCGCGGTCTGCAGATCCATGTGGTCCGGATTGTGTGTGTAAATGGTCTGAAGGTGGTACGGGGCAATGATAGAAGCTCTGGTGTAGCAGCTGCGAGTTGAAACCACACAGTTTGCATGAGCACAAAAGACAAAAGCGGTTCGCAATTCGGGTACTTGTACTAGGGAGAGACGTCCGCGTACCATAAGGCAAAGAGTTCGCGCACCACAAGGCAAAGGCCTCTAGCCCTAGCAGAAAGTCTGCTCAACATGTTCTAGCGTGCACAGCCTCAGCTTCGGGTAGCGCTCGTCAAAAGTAACCTAGTGCTTGAAGAGCAAAATTGTGGCCGGCCTCATGTTGCGGTAGCCCAAAGCTGCGTCTGTTGCAACTACCACTGCCGTTGGCCGGCTCACTCGCATGCCTAACATTTGACGTAATAGCGGTCTCGTGGCAAGTCGGTGATAAATACAACAATACTATATATAAGAGAACTAGGTATAGATCTAGGTAAACGATTCTCGCCCTCGCTCTCCGCTAATTTCGATTAAGTCGTAAAATAAATACCCCCCTAACTCCCTAAATCGCAGTTTAGAAGATAGATATGTCTCGACACAGCCTTATTAGGTATTCCGATAATATAAGCGTAGAGAGTTCTTATTTATAGGGTAGCTTATCGTTATTATAGAGAGGAAGTTCTAGTAAAGATATCGTCCTTATATAGCGCGTTATTCGCAGATTACTACCGGTGCTTACTTCGATATATAATACGTCGTCTAAGTCGTTCTACTCTAAAATCGCCGATAATTCGAAATATATAAGTAAGCGCGTAGAAAGACTAAGGACGCGAGCGGAAAGCTAACGCTATATAGTATAGAAGTACGAGACGAGGGCTTTAAGTCTAGACTAGTACTAGTCGCTTACTTCGGGCCGGCGCTAAATACGGAGTAGGGACGTCGACGATAGGTATAGTATAGAATATAAATCTTTATAATCGTTAGTATTAATATAAGTCGATAATAGTAGTATTAGCGACTAACCTCGACGATAGCGATATATAATAACGATAGCGATAACCGAAGTAATAGTCGCTATAATACCGAACGTAACTTATATAATAGTATTCTAGTCTATCTTTATTAGATTATCTTTCGGTAATAATAAGATTACTATTCGAGACCGGTACTATGTAGGCGACTTTATTAGTAGACCCGAGCCTTATAAAGGTCTTAAAGCTAGGTACATACGAATCGTTAGTATACCGGTGAAGAGAAAGCCTTAATTAGCTTTTTCTAAACTACCCCCTACGCCGTTAATAGATCTTGCACTAGCACTTTGCGGACTTACTAGCTCGAAGATAGTATTACGGATCGAGTAGGGTACGTATTAGCTCCCTAGGATCGACGTACGTAACCGCTCTCTCGCTCTATTAAGAGAGCGATAGAGTACTCTCCCTCTTACCTCGTAGAGCGTAGAGTAATACGCTTCTCCTTTATTATATAGGAACGATATT